>NC_073697.1:9967000-10576000 GCF_023634085.1 Falco cherrug
TAATCTCAACTATAATCCATAATCAGTGCTTTCCCTTCTAGCCCTTGCTACTTGCCAGCGTGTGGATCTTGCCCTCACTGGGCCTGATTACCAATTAGGGAGCAAGAAACATATGCTCCAAATCACAGTTCAGTTTACTGAAAATGTTTGAACACCGACAGCAAATAGTAGTGTATCTACAAATGTGTGCATAAGCTTTTTCAAATCTCTCAGGACATTAATTACCAGGTCTTTGGTCTACTTCAGAGCTAAACAGACATTGAATTATCAATAGATTTTGAACCATCTGTGAAACTTATCGCTGAGAGTTTTGAAATTTTCAGGTATGAAACTTTATGAAAGACAGACACGCAGTACTAAAGGATGAATGTTTATTTGCCTAGTGTGACATGTATTATATGAGTAGGTATAAGAAAAAAGCAGAAATTCATTTCACTCCTTTAAAGAGCATTCTGTGCAGGAGCAATGCGTCTGACACGTCACTGAATGTGTTATGCCCATCCACTGAATATTTCTTTTCCAGGTAAGCAAAAAACAAAACCAGTATTTCCCTAGAACACAGACACTAGCTTATGTCCAGAGTACTGCATTAAATATGGGAGATATGCTAATAAGCTTGTAATTAGCAATGACTGTAATATTAAAACATGTATGTTTTAGGGGCACTAAGAACAGCGTCTGTCTATCTGTCTTCATAAATAAAATGAAAGTATTATTTCCACTAGAATAATAAAATCCATTATGGCTAAATAAAACACCATTATCAATGGAGGTGGTAGGAAGTTTCGATCTGCCCCTTGCTCTGAACCAGCTGTGGCCATCCCAGCCATCCCTTTTGCAGCAGAGAGGCAACAGGACCGCCAAGATAAGGGATGTTTGGGTTACATTTCCTTCAGGAAGATGCAGATTCTTGTACTAAAGTCTTATGACAAGGAATTATCATATCTCTAGTTATTTCTTCCTAATGGTTAATTACACTCACTGATAAAGCACTTGACTGTATTTCTGTTATGAAATTATGTGGCTTGAAGTTCAAGTAGTTTAAGCTTGTTATGTCTGTCTCTACAAAAGAAACAGGCCACCTACAGATACCTGCTTTTCTTACAAACATGTTGATACTCAGGTTCTTTACCAGCTCTTTCAACACCTAAGTCCACCTTGTGGACTCTGGTAACATTTCAGACAGCACTCCCCAGCTTTTTAAATTTGACTAAGTTTCTACGCCATATGGCATGTATGATAAACTCTCCAAATGCTGATACCATTCCACAGCTAATGAGAAACTCAAAATCTAATCTAAAACAGAAGCTGTGAGGATCTCTTAGAAGTATTTCCAAAGTGGACATTCCCCTGTCTGTCTCATCACTATGGCCTGACAGGAGACAGCTGGCCTTGGAGAGACAGGGAAAAAAAGAATGTAAATCTCCTCCTACACCATTTCAGATCCAAGAAATTTTATCACAGACCGAGGTATAGAAGATGGTCAGCCAGTGAATCCTACTTATGGTACTTATATAACTAGCAGTATGTGGCTTCACAAATAGTCCCATTGAAATCATTGCTACAAAGAAATATTGATAATTTTTTAGTTCCAGTAATAACATCTTTAACACAGATTAGGATCACTGCATTTGGCTTTGACACCAAGATATTAACTCTCTTTGTGGACAGGGGTGAATTTCTAAAGAAGTATCAAGTGGTTATGAAGTATACACAGAGAAAGTTGACTACAATTTAAATGTGTTTAAAGGAAAAAATGCTGTTTGTCAATCATTTTTACTTTGCCTCAAGAAATATTATTCATAGCGTATTTTAGACTTATTAAGCAACACTCAAGATTTTTTTGGGTTATTAACATGTTAACTTAATTAAAGATGACTATGTTTAAGCAAAACATTTTAAAGCCTTTTATCGCAGTTTTTTTACTTAGCAGGATATGACTCCATCGGTATCATGTTTATTCCTCCTCAAACAGAAGAACTGTCGGTGAGCTCTCAGAACTCGTTACACACTTCTCAGTTCAGTGCTGAATTCCCAACACTGAAATGCGAGAAAACAGAAGCCTTAAAAGCCCCCTGCGTCCCAAGCCCTAAGCCAGTGGACTGACTGATGTTTTTAGCAATGATAATGGGCACAGAGTGAAAAGCTTAGATGCTAAACCGTTTTTTCAAGCTGCTTCAGAATTGTTCAAGGAACATCTGAAAATGAAAACAGAATGACAAGTGATATTTGAAAACACAGGTATGAGGGCAGGCGGATTAGATTATATTTTCAAAGTCACATAGTGTCAAACTCTCTGCTATTCTAAATGTTGGTGGAAATTGATTGTCCAAATACTTTAATTTCTGAAAATTCAAGCCATTAGTTTTAATATAGAATTAAAACACAGCTCAGTCTCCTCTCACAGACAGACTTTTTTCCTTAGAATAGCCTTTTTTTTTGTGTGCTAAGGGCATGGTTGAGAAATAACTTCAAACAGAAGGAGCTTAAAGATTTCTTCCTTTAAGACAGTTTTACTGCGTCTAGGATATTTCCACCAATTCTAACAGATTCAATATTTACACACAATATAAATTAGCTTTACTTTATGAAATTAGTATCAAACTCACAGATCAAGCAGTTAGACATGGATCTTATAGAAACATAGAGTAGTTTGAGTTGGAAGGGACCTTTAAAGGTCATCTAGTCCAACACCCCTGCAGTGAGCAAGGACATCTTCAACTAGATCAGGATAGTAAGACTCAAAAGCAACAGTAAGCAAACTGTACAGAATTCATTTTCAGCTTTTCCTTGACCATCAGTTTTAACACATATTTTCAACTCCTATGGACACTTCTCAATAGGAATAGACCTTGTCTCACAGATATGATACAACTTCTTTCTAAAATAATGCTCTGAATTTTAGATAAAAGCTTTGCATTATAAATGTACAAAGCATTCTGCCAGGAAGTGTAATAAATCTGCCTTCAAATACCACTCTGATGTATAATGTATAACAAAAAAGAATAGAACCATTTAAAAAGAAATAGGCACTTTTCCGTCTTACTATCTTTAAAATCTTTCCTAACCCTTCAAAATGTGGATGGGCAATTCCCTATAAGAACTAGAAAAATGAGTAAGCACTGCACTTAACTTCCTAACTTTAACAGGGATCTTTAAATAACAAAGATTAGCCATGCTTAAATAAAAAGGAAAAAAATACTTTCTTTTTCTGAGTATAGTGACTACGCTCATTTCACGGTGAAGTCATCCCTTTATCTGATAGTTCATTCACTGCCATTCCTTTCAAAATGTCACACTTTCAAAATATAAGCAAACAAAAAAAGTGAAGTGATTCCGTGATGGCTTTCAGATACTATACTCTTGAGATACCTTTTATCTTTTTTTCATACTGTACATACAGAGCTTTTGTTTCTGAAGGTATTTGCAGGCAGGTTTATTTTTCATGTTAGAAAAGGCATGTTATTAAAAAAATGGACCACAACCATCTTTCTTAATGTTGGAAAGCTGCATTTTACATTCAGCTGTGCCCCTCTACAAACAAGCGTTTAGGGAAGTATTGTATTAAAAGGAAAAGGGAAGGTTTTACTTTCTTAATATAGTACAATTTTGCTTCCAGCAGCAAAAAGAGGATAGGATTTCAAAGGGACTTTGAGCAGGAACTAAAGGATCGAGGCAATCAAAGCTATTTAATTCCAGAGAAGTTGGAAATCAGCTCTATCAGAATATTTTGTGTTATTATCTACACTGTTCTTACATGAACTGTCACAGCCCATTGTTCCATTTTATGAAACAAAATAATTATTGATAAAAATGTGCTTCTATCAAACATCCAGTCTATCGAAAATGGGACACATTTAATGTAGCCATACTCCTGTTACAACAAGAAGGTAGGAAACAACGATACAGAGGAATTACAGGCATGGGTTTGTATCCTTTATGTAAGTAATTCTTATGTTGCACAAGCAGCCCTATTAATATTGATGGAATTACTCATGTGAATGACGACTGCTGTGTAAATCAGGGCTGCCAGAATCAGATCATATATGACTTGCTCACATAGCAGCAAGTTTACTGCTTATTCCTGTGCTTCGCTTCCAGGATTAAAATTCTTGACACAGTGATAAAATGCAGAAATAGGAAAAGGAAAAAAAAAGAATGTAAGGAAATATTCTAACTCTGGTCTTGAATTCTTATTGGCAGTAGTCCCGTTTTCTCTCATTGAAGCATTTTCATTAATAGATAAAAACAGATAACAAAATGTGCAGAAACTACTGAGATCCTAACGAAACAAGTTCTTGACTGCATTTTGTTTTGTCACTGTTTGGCTTCCCATTTTCCCTGTTAATGTCATTAGTCACATGGACTTCCCTTTTTTAATATTGGTAGAGAGGAAAACTCAAAGATTTTACTATTCTAATACAATTTACAATTCATTGTATGCATTAAAATAAGCTTGCCCTCTTCTTCAAAAGGCACTTTTTGAATGATTCATGAAAAAATGTAATCTACATCAATAAAAAATCAGCTTCACAAAATTCACAGGAAAACACATTTTGGAATGTGCAGAATGGCCAAAAGAATGGACATTTTCATTCTCTTCATTCCCCTTTTCATTTTCTCCTCCCCTGCCCCCAACATTTCTGAGAGTGCATACTAAATCTTTTATCTTTAATTTTATATTGTCTGTATCTAATATGCATGCAAATTCCTCGTGCATCAAAACCCATAAACATGTTATTTATAAAAATTGCAACACCAGCAACACATCAATGGTGGAAGAGAAGTGATAAACTAAATTTGCTATATGAAAATGTGCAGGATTTCTACAAATATTCATTAGACAATAGAGGATAACTGAAGCAAACTGAAGTCTAAAGCTGTAAGACTGCTACAGTCAGCTGACTTTTTCATAAAAATTTCCAAGTTGTGAAAGAAAAGCATGTGTTGTCCTTCAGTTATTCTGAACAGTCCTAATATCCTTGGCTATTGATGTAATTCATCAAAGAATGAAGTTGCTTCTGAGGAATACAGACTTTCTTATTACTACAGTTATTTTTTCACTTTGTGAAAACAGAAATTAACCCCCTATCATCTACTCTGGATATTATTTTTTTTTAATTTAGCCCCCAATGACCAGATACTGTCATATTATAAACTACTGTTCTTTTCTTACTTTTTGATTCTTGTTTCATATGAAATCTGTCAGTACGAAGTTTTGCTTTTGCTGGATTATCCTCTTACAAGAACAGGATTTGTGACTTCCCAAAGAAAATTCAGGCAATTCAGTAGAAAAATTTCTATTGAAAGTAGAAGTAACAAAATCACCAGCTTTTCTATGTGTGAAGAAAGAGTAAGTCAGCAGCTAATAAAACAGATTGCAGGTTAATATTATGTATTAGCAACCAGCTTATTACTGATCTTCAAAATGTCTCTAATTCATACCATTTCTATTTCCTACATAGAGCACATAAGGTAAACTCCTTAACAGGAGACTCTTAATCATGTACATGTTTGAGGTGCCTAGAATAGTATCCATCTGATTGCATTCTATAGTCTAATTGTAGTCAACGGATGCCCTTAATAGCATTTGCCGACTGCTAATTTTGCCTTATAGTACTTTACTTGTAATCTTAGCAAACAAAATCAGTGACTCTTCCTGTTTAATTCTGAATAATGCTCTTTGCATAATATGTTTGGGGAAATTCATCACATGAATATTTCTTTGACTGAATACATTATCCTAAATAAATTGGGATATATATGTGTACTTACTGTAAATGTATAATATACTTAAATAAAATGGGAGACAACTAAGATATAAAAGGAGTTTTTCACACGCACACTTGTTGCGTATTCTGTGCAAAATGTTAGCCTATTTATCACCTAAATGCTTTGCTCCCTTGCCTGATCAGAATGAGAGGTTGTAGAAATAGGGTTTGAGCATGTAAACTATTGTCTACGTTAATTACCCTTAACACTATACAAGTGAGAAGTCCCAAAGAGTGAAGATTTAAAAGATTTATTTCTTGGACTTGGAAGGTTATTTATTTATTTATTTTATAATTCAAGTCAGATTTACATCTCTTATACACTAGGACACTTTTCGTGCTTTGACAGTATAAAGAGAGCAGTATGTTAAATAAGCAATGTGAAATTACCTTTGCACAAATGAAAATTAGAACCAAAATGGCTGACAGGCCTGGTTCTGATCACTTACACCAGCGTTACAGCTCTGTAGCCCAAGTTTAATTAGCAGAGTTAATCATGATTGATCAGTCTCATGGGAAGGGGGGTGGTGGTGGGGTGTCGCATTCTCTCTTGCAATGAGTAAGTCTGGAGCCAGTGAGATGGTAGAGATATGTGATCAGCTCCCTGATTTTAAGGCCAGGCCTGACTCCAATGAAATTGGAAGCCACTGCCAAGGAGTTTAGTGTTGTCAGGTCCTGGGCATTGTGCCACTGGAAAATAGCCATGCTGGATTTCTGTTCTGCTGTCCCAGCTCACCCCACGTGTTGGAAGGAGGCATGGAAATGCAGAGCCCAGCTGCAGTGCAGATGCATCAGCTCAGATGCATGCTCACTGGAATACTTGTTTCTGGGTTATAGCACAAAGGGACCAAACCCAGCTTCTGATTCCGTAAGCTTAGTAATGGAAAAGGAGAAGCAAAATTAGACACATGTGGAAATGAAGTGGATGCTCAGAATACAGAACTGTAGGACACCTGAGCAAAAAATTCCCTGTGCAGTAAATGGCAAGACAGAGTCTATAGCAAAGGTCAATGGAGAGACGGAGTCGGACCTAGGTGACCCACTCCCTGTTTGCTCCAGTTTCTAAACACCATCAGGATCTTTTAGAAGTGATGGATGCAAGACACCCATTCGTCCATCATGTGAGGCTTTTCTTCATAACCTAGTCCTGGTAAAAGAAGTCGACATCCCATTTTTTACCTTTAAGTTTCGTGTTTTTAATGAGATCAACCTAAGTTTGTGTAATTTTAGAAGTTTTTTTAAAATTCTTATCTTTTATTTCTTTCATAATAGGTTTATTGTGTTTTAATTATAAATACTAAAAGAGGACTTGACTGACAAGCAATTCTTGTACTTTAAAATGTTTGCTATTTTCATAGCTTATAAACCCTTTCCAATTCTTTCCAAAGTAGGCGAACGCTTGAATTGAATGAATAATTTTTGTTTTCCACAAACCAACATTTTTCTAATGAAAGAAAACTGAAAGTTTCCCAGTCAGTTCTAAATTTAAACAACTTAGCTTTACTGTGCTTGCACTTCTTTTGCGTCTGTCTTCTTCAAACACTGTGCCAAATTAGTTTACAGATAGAAATACCAGAAAAAAGTAGGAAATTGTGACATAATGGTGGAAAATAATAATCAAATCAACATTTCAGACTCCAGTGACTTAATACACACCACACAAATCTGAACCTCGGAAGTAAGCTCACCTAGCTGTTTTGTGTATGCCACGTGACCGACACACATGAACAAACCAACTTTAAAGACTTAACATTTCACCTGAGATTGCTTGTGAAGTCAGCATGTTACAACTTCAGAATTATTTTAAGAACGTTAACTGTTTTATCAGAACACACCCACCCTGTATCATTTATCTGATCATTTATTTTGGAGAAAATTCAAATGGAAATGAAGTTGTAACTTTATTATATAAATATCATCAGTGTCACAAGGTCATTCACATAAGCAGGACAAAAAAGGTTAGCTTTTTTATCATAAGGTTTTATAGGCAGATTTGCACATCATGTACTCTAGTTTGCACACTTATTCATGTCACATTGCACAGCCAATCCAAATCAGTATCAACAGAGAGGAAAAAAGAACACACAGAATGCAAAACCATCTATAAAACATTATGATATGGTGAGGAAGGTTACTGGCTGCACAGCCTGCTTGTTATTTTGAGTAATTAAAAACATTAGCTTTGGACATGGCCACAGATGTTCCAGGCTCATAATATTCAGACCCATCTTCTTTACTTGAACAATTTGTGCAGGCCAGTGTTTAGCCTCACAGCAAAACATACAGCTCCCATCCTTACAAAGACGTTTAGGTTGGATATTAGGGAAAATTTCTTCACCGAAAGGGTTGTCAAGCACTGGAACAGGCTGCCCGGGGAGGTGGTTGAGCCACCATCCCTGGAGGTGTTTAAAAGACGTGTAGATGTGGTGCTTATGGACATGGTTTAGTGGTGGCCTTGGCAGTGCTAGGTTAAGGGTTGGACTTGGTGATCTTAAAGGTCTTTTCCAACCTAAAAGATTCTATGATTCTATCTGCATTTACAGTAGACTTAAAATTTGCCAGAGAGACTCAGCCTGATAGAAAAGGTCAGGGAAGGAAGGATACTCTGTGTAGCTACAGAAGCTTTTGGCATTAGTTTCTCTTCACAAAAGAGCGATCTTGAATGATACTTAGAATCAAAAAATGCTAACAGTATGCTACCAGAGCATAGCATTCTTAATATTGAATTTCAGCATTGTATGGGCAGCCATGTTTATATAGCTGTGAGGCATTTTGGAAAAAGAAGGCATCTTTATGGAGCTAAAATAAGTGTCATTATACCCTAAGGAGCTTGCCATCTTGTATGAACTTATGGATATGCCTCCTAAGGCAAGGTGTGTATCAAAAATAATTACTAGTGACAACGAACAGCTCCAGCAATGACTAAAGGATGAAGCAGTAAGTGTCTAATGAATGAAAAAAAAGACCCTGGGTGAGCCAGAAAGGAGAGAGTGAGTTTTAAAATAAAGGGGCAGAGTCAGCACTGAGAAGCTGGAGATAGAGAATAAAAAACATTTAGTTTTGTGTTTTCTGTAAACACAAAGCTTATCCTTTCAGTAGTAGAAACTGTGGTTACTACCACGAGGGAGGACGTGCCCACTTTCAGGCAACCTATCTGACATAACACCTCTCAGGGCTGCTCAGATCTGTGCTGGTGGAAGTCTAGTATGCCTTTACTGCCAGGATCACAGCTTGTACAAGACAGACTAAGAAATTTAGTTCTCAAGGAAGTAAAAAGGCACCTTGTGGAATTTTCAGGAGGACATAATTGTGTGATACTTGCTGATTGTCACTGGAGTCACTGTGTATGCCTAAATACTCTTGGAAAACCACACAACCGTAAATCCCAGTGTATCCAGCTACCTGAAAACATTTGGTTCTCAAACCCTAGAGATATTTAAGAGAGAGATTCAAGCAGACTCAGTGAGCTGCTTCAAAATCAGGAAAAAAAAAAAAGGTCACTAACTTTCTTAGCAGATTAACTTTTTCCTTATCATATTATGGTACATCCTATTGCACAGCCGTTTCTGAAATATCTTACTATAACTGATGCAAAAAAAATAAAATGATTGACTCAGAAGAAATATGCTTTAAAAAATTCAGGACAAGATATTTAGGCTAATAACATTTTTGAACAGCTTGTTTGGGAGAAACATACTTACTTGTACACATTTGGCAAGCATGCTATATTGCATCTACATGAAAAAAAGAATAAGAACAAGCAAAGCGTTACATGATATTAAATAAGATCAGATGCTGTTCTTGAATAATGCATTCAGCTACACTTGTTCCAATGCAGAAAAATAATTATTAACATGCTATATTTAAAATATGAAATATTTAACCAAACTTAAACAAGATGTTAGCAATGAAACACTGATTTCACAAAGCTGTTGAAAAGAAAGCTGTCAGAGAAACCCCCCCAAAAAATAAACCTAAGAATGACAATTAAGAACACCTCACTGAGAATGCAGGCAACAAAGCACAAATTATTGTACACCAAGTATTTCAGACTACAGTGTGTACAGATGCTTATTTTGTTTTAGGACATTGTTCTTTTAAGTATTATTCCAGTAAGTAATCTCTATATTACAAGAGTCCAGCAGATCACCCGGGACAAATGGTGCTTATTCTGGCAGATAAGGACAACCAAATTTTAGGCTAACATCAGAAATGAGGACTGCCATTCATCAGCCCATGCTGGGGCACTGTGGCATGTCATTTTAGTTATGCTGCCAATCAGGGCTGGAAGTGCCAGAGTGCTAAAAAAAAAAGAAATATTTACATTTTAGTCTTCTGCTAAGGGCAGGAAAAGCCTACTTTCTAGGTCTTTCTGTAATTTCCTACTTCATAAATGCATTTTGCATGGCAAATAAGAAATGTGAAGTACCACCGAAATTCCATTAAGTTATTTCAAATGTAGGGTAAGAGAAATACGCAAAAGAAATACATTATTTTTCTTTTAAACCTGAATGTTCCTGTTTAACCAGCTATGAGGAAGTTATCCCTTAACGTTATCAGTCCTATAGAAAACCCTGACATCCCTGACTGTCTTTTACTCATAACAGATACACAAAGTTGAAACTAGCACAGAGATTTAGGATTTAGCTCTATGCAGGACTGCACATTTTTCCATTCATAACTATCATTTATTTTATGCAATATAACAGATAAATTTCTGACGCTACCATAGCCACCTAGTTATATTCAAGTTGGCTGACCTGTGCATGCCCTGTAGCCATGACAAGTTGAGGGAGCCTTAAAACAACTACATGTTTTAAAAGCTTTTTATACAGATTTCTCTAAGAAACTTCTCAGTAGCTAGTTTTCAAATCAACCTTGAGTGCATATTGCAAGGCAGAGCCGGTGTATGGTCCAAATCTCCAAAGTATTTTTCTTTTTGCTATGGAAAAGAAAAAGTAAGGTAGCTTTGCTTGTTTAGGGTAGATTAAATTAAGAATTAATTAATATTTCAGTGAAATAAATCAGGTTCTTCATGTATTTTCAGATACAGGGAGATTTGCATAGCCCTTTACATCTTTTTTATAGGAAGTTTAGGCAATTCATCAGCTTCTTTCTTTAGATAATCTGCATTTTGGTTACCTCTTAAAAAAAATAATTTGTAAATCGATACACATATCTAGCAGGTTATGCACTGTTCCACTGCGTCCTATTCAGTGGTTTTCCAGACAGAGTATCGTGATGATCTCCACGTTCAGCCATAGTCCTGATTCAGCCAGGAATACACATAAGCTGAAGGGCTGGTATGCCCGCAGGAGCGTAAAATTCGAAATGGAGCCAAGAAAGGTCAGAGTTCACATTGATTGAGCTAACTGATGCTTATCCGGTTTTAAGCAGTGAAAACTCTGGATCGACTAGCAGTACATCAACACAAAATGTACATCATAAATGAGAAAATACTTGAGATACAGCTTGGCACAAGGCCAGCATTCAAACTTCAGCATTCTGAGTTGTCAAGTGGAACCGTACATTAATGACATTTTTTCTCTTTTGCATCAGGAAAACAGTTAATTTAATGAAACAAAGCCTTTAACGTAGAAGTTATTTCTTATGGTTTAAATTTTCACAGTGCTCTTGCTTATATTTTTGGTTATGCTGTGGGTTTTATACTGTCTTAATGCAGTTATCAATATGTTTTTTTCTAACACCATTTACTTTTCTCACTATCTTTATGTTTTTTTGAAGCCGCCCTATTAATACCCAAATGTATTTTTTCTAACCTTTTGAATTAAAAACTGTAATCACAGTGTGTTGTTTCCTTTCTCCCTTTTTCTGTAGCTGCTTTTCATGTGTTTCACTCCCTTGCTGCTGCTACTTGGAGAGGGGCATTCAAAGTGACAGATAACACAGCACTTGAATCAACAGCGTTCGTACTTTCTGCCCATGTTTCAGACATGCTCCTTCTTTTTTTTCTCCTCTTAAGTGGTTCAAACCCCTTTTAATTCGTAAAAAAAAAACCATTGCGCATAACGTTTTTTAAACCATGATACGTTACGAAGTCTTCTTCAAATTGTACTCCTTCCTTGAGTAGATACTGGAGTGTTGGGAGCAATTAACATAACTCAGAGAACTAATTTCCTGTGGTTCTTTAACTCTGTCTTTATGGCTTTCAAAAGAGTGGATCTGTACTCTAAGGATTAGTACAGTCCATAAATTTTAGTTGTCTGAGGTTTTTTAAGGAATTAAGATAAGAAAAAAAATCAGTGGTGGCTGGAAATCACAAGAAAAAAATACACACGCTTTGTAGTGGGGTTTCCTTCTTTTTTCTACTTAAAAAGAAAAAAAAAACCCCAAACAAATCACACGTTTTAAGTGGTGCTGCAGGACTCGCAGCTGGGTCTGGCACTGGCCTTTCTCCCTCCCTCGGCATTTCCCGAGCCAGACCCCCGGCAGGCAGAGCCGGGCAGGGCTCCGGCCACAGGCCTGCTGCGCTGCCACCGAGCAGGCGGACGATCCAGTTATAGGCCAAAAAAGGATTAAATTTGTTTCACCTAACAGATTTTGCCAACATGACAGATTTCTGCCCCCCGCCTTCCCTTCCCCAGCAGCCGCCAGCGCGGTCTATCCCAACAGCAAACAAGGGCCATCACACGCTTCACAGAAACTGCTGAGAGGGGAAGAAACTTCTGGACCGCCGCCCTTAGCCCTCGGTCAAATGCATTTCGGCTGGGATTTTCCACTACCAATGGCCCATTAGGGGCAGTTTAGGTCCCACCTGTTGTGAGGCGCCGGGGTATTAACGGCTCTTAATGGTCCTTAACAGCCCTGACTAGCCCCGCCCGGCCCCTGCCCGCCCCCAGCCCAGCTCTGGGCCTTCTGCCCTCGCCTCTGGGTTGCCATTCCCTTGGGGCCCGCGGCCCGGCTGCCGCCGTGGGGTGGGCTCGTCGCCTGGGCTGTGCTGCTGCCGCCACGGCCCCCGCCAGGTACCGCGGGTGCGGGGGGAGCGGGCAGGGCTCCGGGTGTTCGCAGGCAGGCGGTTTGTTGCCGAGGGTGTCTCTTGGGGACTGTGCCTGCAGCTGGTGGCAGAGGTAAGCCGGGTCTGCGGCTCGCTAGCGCCTGGTCTCCGGTGTGCGGGGCGTTCATCGCCGCAGCCGGGCGGCTCCGCCAGCCTCGCTCTCCGCTCCGTGTATTGGCTGGGCGGTCTCTGAGGGCGCGCTTCTCCAAATCAGTTTAAATTTGTGGTGGGGCGAGGTGTTGATTTTGGACTTTGATATTTAATTATGAATGGGTGGTTCACAGAGCCATCTTCTCTCTCAGAAAGGCGCACCTTGGTGAGCCTTGCTAAGGGGCGGGCAGGGCGCCGCAGCCCGCCATCCCGGCCGTGTCCCCGCGGGAGCCCTTTCAGAGGGAAAAGTGGCCTCCAGGGGCAGGGATACCTCCCAAGCATCTCGACAGACAGCAGCCAAGTGTCCTGCCAACTAAACTCGAGTTTAAGGGGTGTGCGGTTTGGTTTTTTTTTTGTTTTTTGTTTTAAAATTGAATGCTGTGGTATTCTTTCCATAATCCTTCGGAGCCTCAGTTCACGGCCACTGAAGGTGGTGGGAAGGGTCCTGTTGAGCTGCAGAGAACCTCAGAACCCCCTGAAGTCTTCAGTTCTCCCTCAAAACATCTACTTCTTTAACCTTTTGCACAAGATATGCAGCAATCCCTAATTAAACCCAAGCCAAGGTCCTCCTGAAACCATATATCCTACTGTGAAAATGAGAAATAAACAAACAACAAAAGGAATAAAAATCATCGGAAGGCTAACTTCCGTGCAGTTCCTCCCTAGATGCATCTTGGGGAGACTTGCTGTTTGGTGTATCATCACTTACAGCCCATTTCATTTTAATCTGTTTAATTGGCTTCACCTCTGGCATCTCAAGCTGCCATTAATGGGTAGCTGTGATCTGCAAGAAGAGATGCAAATGCAAGGAGTGCAATTAGTCTGGTCGGGTTTTTTTTGAAAACGTGACGCATAGACCGTCTCCTCCTCCTCGTGGTCTTTTTACATTCTATAGCAAGTAAAAAAATCAGTAAAAGGCAAACTTTAGTGCATTTTAGCTGTCTCTTAATGTCACCTGGCAGTGAAAAGATCTTAAAAAATTGCTAATATTAGGGGATTTAAATACCTATTTTGCAACTGGTGATCGGAGTTTATAGTTGGGATGCCTCTTTGCTTATTATGATTGTAAAATGGGTAACTGATTCGTTTTTGTGCTTCTCTGCTGCTGGCCTTATGGGTTGGGAATCTCGATTACCCCTTTACAGTGAGCGTGGCCTGTATGAATAGGGAACGCTGGGGACATGTGGTATGTTTCAACACCGAAGGGGTGAAGTAAAAGTGTCAACATGCATGTTTTGTTTTGGAAACTTCTGGTCGATCGCTGAAAGACTCGGCAGCTGGCCAAAAAGATGTTTATTGGTTGTCTGCAGCAGATACTGTATGCGCTGTATCACTGTTTATCTCCTTGTGGAGGAGAGAACAGCAGCCCACGGCTACTGAGGAAAAAAGAGCTGGTTCAGTGAACCTTTGAAAGTATTGTATGCTCATTGGCAAAATAATTTGATACTCTAACCATATCTTCTAGTGTCATTTTTCATTAATAAGATGGTTCTACATGTAGAGTAGAAACCCGTTCTGTTATTGCGTCATTCAGGCCACGTGGAAAAAGGGGGTTGGAATAAAAGGAGTTTTCACCCTGTAAACTACCCGTGGTGCTCATTGAACCTAGAAAGCACACACTAGTATAAATTGGGAGAGTCTAAACTGGTTAAAACCCTGTCATATCCAATGGAAAGTGGAGTTGAGAATTCTTACAGAGCTGTATAAAATCTTGTGATTCTCTGTGCCCTGTATGTAGGCACATGGGTGACGCAGATCATAGCAACAACTAATTTTAGGGACGTACACCAATATAAGGGTGTTTATTTCCATCTGTTATGCCTAGGACCTGCTAGAGAACCACAATATAGTAGTGGACTCAATAGGTTTAGCTTTCTGGAGAGTGAGTGGATAATTAGTCACTTATTGAATGGAGGAAGCTGTTCGGGCCTGTTACAAGCAGATGCTCGCTGCAGCGATGTTCTTGCAGTTCTCAGCATCACAGAATTATTTGGGTTTCTCAGAGGAATTGTTTCAGGATGTCTTGAGACTGGCAGACCATAGGACCTTTTTTTTTTTGTGGGGGTGGGTGGATTTGTTTTTTTTGTCCTATATCTGACTGTTATCTTGTATATGGAACTAGAAACTTTCTGTCTTCTGTGTTAAAGACAGATGTCATCAGGGAACTCAAATTCCTGCTCTCCTCTTTCCGTCCTCTTACGTATTTATTACCTTGTATGTAGTCATAAAACATAGGAGCTATGAATTGGGACTTAGACTAGCTTGAGGATATGTAATGGTGCCTAATAAACCAGTAGAACGTGTGTTATGGAAGTTGGATGATTCCTCAGCTTGCAATCCAGATGCTATAGCTGAGAGAGTGTCTCCGATAGTGGAGACTTATGAGAGCACTGGCAGTGAGACAGATTTGTCAAGAATCTTCTTGAATTTCAAACAAAGAAGGTGGAGGAAGGTGTAGAAGTAAAGAAGAACTTCTGCCAGCAGTTACTTGGCCCAGCAAGAATCAATTAGATTTTTCTTACTCTCAAAGGTTTTGAGGCTGGTTAGAGAGCAAAATGGCTAAGGCATGCAAGATTTTGGCTCTTGCTTATTGTGGTAATAGTTATCGACCCTATAATGCAAACTAGATACCCTAAAATAATGTGAAGGCATGAAGGTGGAAAAAAAAAAAAGGTTGTTTTAAGGAATTCGGCTGTTTATAGAGGATAGAATGTGAAGTGTGTTAATGTCATCCTTGTCCTCCTTAAGAAGTTATTCAGGATGTTTTCTGTGTATGCAACTGGCTCAATCTTTTCCTGCAGACTCTGTATCCAGGCTGAAAATGGTAAACCAAACAAATACCTTATGGGGTCCTGCATTTTAAATAGAGTGAAGGAAAACAGTTGCTGTGCCTATAGGACTTGCTGTATGTCTTTCCAGTTGATGGTGTTTTATTTCATGTAGATGAATACGTATTCACTGAGGCAAAATGTATTTGTGAATAGTATCAATTAACATGAAACTACAATTTCAAATTACAAAAAGTAAACTCTTTTTGGAAAAAAGGTTGTCCAGCCTCACTAGAAATATGGCTGTAATAGACCCTGTGCCTGCTGCTTTCTTTGGAATTTCTCTTGTGATGAATTGCCATAAAATGGGGTTTAAAAGGAGGACAGTTGAGCGTAGTTTTTTATGTACTGTGGTGGAGCTCAAGCTTAGTCCCAAATCTCACAATTTGCCATGTGTTACAGATTGTTGAGTCTCTGCAGAACCCTGTGGGCTTCAGTAAATCACTGTGTGGGAGAGCAGCTATCTGCCTTTGGAGGACCTTAGATCTAGGCACTTTTCTTAGGATGCTGCTGTTGTCTCAGAGGGTGAATCCTTTCCTTCCCCTGCCCTAACTTTTCCCTTCATGGATCTGAAGAGGGCTCCTATGGAGATCAGGAATGGTCTCCTATGTGATGCCAGAAATTTAAAACCTGGAGAGAGATTGAAGAGGTGAGATTCAAATGCAGTGTTTATTACAGACACTGTAGGAAAACCCTCTGTTCCCTTCTTTCTCAGTGTCCTGCAGTAACTCCTTAAAAAGGGCATAGTATTTGCATACTTGTTGTATAGGACCATCTACGTAGAATAATGTAGCAGCTTGTATGTGATGTCATGCCAGTACATCTCTATGAATTCCAGGCTGGCTTTGACTCATCTTTGCTCAAGCAGCAAAGAACTACCTGGGAATGATCTGCATTTAGCCTGTGACACCTTTTCAGTATATTTTATTACATAGCTACACATATCATGTCTTACGTAGCTTAAATAATTCTTGGCTTTAAAAACATCTCAGTGGAGAAGATGCCAGTGCAAGCCCATTTTTTATTATTATTGCCCTTGCAATCCTGTCCTTGCTAGATGCTTTCTGAACTGGCAAACTCTAACCTGTCAGGGAAAACAAACCACAAATTAAGAAAGGTTAGAATGTAAAATCCCCAGGCCTGTGTTCAAGCGCTATTTTATCTACTACCGAAATTGTATGTTGCAAAGGTGAAGGGAACCATTAGAAAACAGGTGCCCTGAATGAGAAAAGATTTCAGACCCTGGGCCTAGAAGCCTACTTGTTGATTTATTTGAGAAAACTACAGTAGTTAGTACTTGATTCAGAGCAAAAATGGAGTTTCTCCACTCTTCATCTTCGAGTAAAGACGAATGAGCTTTCCTAATGGACCTTGCCCTGCCAATAGGAATAAATGACTGTGATTTCTGAACGCTTTCAAGGAGACCTGGAGACTCAATATGCAAAATCTCTCATTCTATCATTGAAAGTGCAGCCTTGGATTATTACTGACAGCCAAGATGCAGTTAAAGTAAAGGTCACGCAGACTATTGACAATAATAAATTCTAAGATTTGCTATCTTTTTGCTGAGGCCTGTGTTAGGCCATGCATCAAAAACCTGTGTAAAAAAAGTGGTTTGCCCTCAACCAGTAAAAAATTTGATGTATATTTTTGAAGTTTGCTTTTTGAAGGAGCTAGAATCGACCTCCTGCATTTGATAGTCTTATCTTATAAATTAACACAGTGGGAGAACTGCCCACCAAACAATCAGTTTAATCTTTTGTGCCCACCCATAATGTATAACTGAAGTTGCATAAAATGATCTGTTGCTAGTAGGTGTAGAGATCAGCATGACAGTGTATTTGAATAAAGGATGAGTGTAAACACTAGCAAGTTAATTCAGTTTTCGTTATGTAAGCCTGAGGTAAGAAAAATCTTCAATATTGCAGGTTAAGTAATTGTCTGTTCCTAATTGGGAAACAAATATGTATTGCTCCAAAACTCAGGGTACATGGTAGTTTTTCTTTGCAACCTCTTCATGATTAAATGCGTAAAAACCCCAAGTACAGAATGAACAAAACCAGTAGCTAACAAATAGAGCTGCTCAAGGTTTCAGTTATTGATGCTTAAAAAAAGCAGGTAAGAGCAGCTCTCTGAAATTAAGCAGACTTGATAAATGAGTTATAATCTTAGCAGTGAAATTTAAGATACGAAACTTTGCTTTTTGTCTTATTTTTTTCTAACTTTTGACACAGAAACACCATTTGAGTGTCTCTCTCTTTGAATATAATGAATTAATTTAGTTCTCATATAGAGCAGGTTGAGAACCCTGAATGTTCTTTGCAGTTCTGTGATTTATGCAAAGAGCAGATAGTCCATAGGGAGCTAGAGTATAGCTTGCTATATTTAGATTTGCAACCTAACACTGACATGGGGAAAAATAATCTTTAAAATGAGAGAGCAGACAAGTGTAACTTTGGACCCTTTGTGCTGGGGCTAACAAATCCCATGCATATTAAGTGCCAATTTTGCTACAGGAACATTTGCCCAGTGGAGACTGGGCAAACACCACCAAGAAACACAGGTCTCAGCAGACGGTAACAACTTAGTTGTAACTCAAAGTCTTAAAATGACATCCTAGCAGTGAAAGATGCCGTTTTCTATCATCAGTCCCATGGGTTTTCCCCCATATTTAGTTTCAGAGCAGTGAGATTTGCATAACTTACGCATATCGGGTTTTAAGATACTGCTCAAGTGTCTGAATTTTCTCATGGAGGTGTCACAGAGACTCTTCGTGATGGTATTTAATTGTAGCTGGAGTGGAGAAAGTAGGAAGAGAATGATATTTTAAAATCTATGCTCTGATAGCACCTATTGGGTAAATGTGCACATAATTAAATACTACTTCAAGCACACAAAACAGTAAGAATACATAAAGGACTTTGTCTCACACACTGTTAACTTAAGTGTCTTTAATGTATTGTGTTTCACTGTTGAGATCCCCCCCAATACATCAATTACATCGGCATTTTTAAATAAGTAAAAACAGGAAGGCATATACAATTTCAAAATCTTTTCTCCCCTCTTATTAAAAACTTAAAGTTTGTATTAGACTATTGTGACTGTAAAATCATTGTGCTTGGAACTTATATTTTAACAGTCTGTACAAGAGAAATACTTTTTTAACTGATGTTTTTTTTAAATAAGCTTTTAAATTGCCCATTACCAGTCGTTTCAACAGAAATTGATTTGTACTGGGACAGGACTGTAGGCTTTGGTTTGTAGATACTCATATATATATATATATACTGCAGGATATTTTCAAGGGTTTAAACTATTCCGGTGTTATTTTAGCAGTTAGCTGATGACGTAAGGAAAGTGTATCTAGTGCCACTGTTACAGTTTCAGACACCTAAAGTAAATAGGTTGTGCACAGTGAACATTTCACAAACTGGCATGGGAATACTGAACATAATCTGCATACTTTTACTATCAGACCTAATAGCTTCATCTGTGATGTGTTGACCTAGGATGATATAAATGAAAGCTAAAACATAATCAACTTAGATTTTAAGTCCTTTTAACTCCCAGATTTGCAATTGGGATATGACGTGATATTTCTTAAAATTTCCTAGTACTTGGTTTAAAAAGTTTCTTTTGGAAATTGCTCAAAAGCTAATATGCATTACTAAGTGATCCTGAAATCAGATCAAAATCTTAAGGAAAGATTAGAGCTTGAATTGTAATGGGGCTGTAAAAGAAAGGTCCCCCTGCCTAGGCAGTATTGGGACAGTTAGGGCATATCTGTCTGCAGGTATTTTACAGAATATTGGAATTTATGGCTCTGTTCCCTTGTATTCTGTGCACCCTCAATTTTCACTGATGTTACTGAAAGACCTTCAAAAAAAGCCTGTTTTTCTTTCATTTAGATATCTTACTGATACAGAAGACAGTAAGGATTTAAGAAGAACCTGCAGGAGTGAGTATGGAAGGCAGAGTGTACTCTGCCCATATACATCAACAATCTCGGTGAATGTAGTGTGTTACATACTGCTTTGAATAATTGGATAAAAATGTCTCATCGCTAAAGAGGGACTAAAGGAAAGTTTTCTTCAGATAGTAGTTGGTTTGGGTTATGTGATTAGGATTTTAACCTTTTTGATTGCTTTTGTATCAAGAGAAGAATAATATGGCTAGTTATTTGTAGCACTCTAGGTATGAAATATTTGCTTTCAGAAATCACTCTGAAGAATTATATACAACTGAAGATTTTTCTTAGGCTTATCCTCGCTGAACCTTAGTGGGAGAGAATCAAGCTAGGTTTAGGTACACTATTTTTTGGTAGTGTGTGAAGATGTGTAGCTGTGAGTGAAGAAATGGTTTAAACTTAGCCTGGAAAGCTTGCTTACGTACGTAGGTGTGAGTGCAGGAACCAATGAGTATGTCATCATGTGCAATGCCATAAAATACTCATTGCTAAGAACCTGTGGTTTCAAATGCTGATATAAGTTAGGTCAGCATGGCAATAACATCTTTACTGTGCCTCATTGTGTTTGTTTATGCCATGTTTTGTTTAGATTAGCCCTTTTTGTCAGTCTCTTGCCTAATGTTGCCCCTTACAAGTGAGCGGTTCCTATGGTAACAGTGATGTCGCTCTTCTGGACCAAGCTTAGCAAGTTCTGCAAGTGTGGTAGCAAGGCTGTTTCTGTACGTTTAGCTGATACCATGTCATTTGCATCCCCAAGTTAATGAATTTCTTCTACTTTGCTTTTCACTATCTCTTAAACTGGGTGATTCTAAGCAGCTGAACTGAGGCCTTATGCAAAGCCTGTCTTAACTGCCACATCAGATTATAAAACGAAAAACCTAATTCCCTCTGAAAAGCTCACAGAAATAAGTTTATATCACCAGACTCCCCAAGGTAACTAGTGAGCTCATATCCCCTCAGAGCTCTCCATTTGTGTTACTTCCCTTGAATAAATTATACAACTTGACTTACCATGCTACCATCCAGCTGTTAAAAAGTCTTGTGTGTGCCCAGAGGAAGGCCAATAGTGCAAAAAGTCTTTTAACACTCCTTTTACTGCACCAGAAAATCCTGGCAACCTGAAGGATTGAATACTGATTGTGCTGGTCGGTGTCTCCCCTCTGCTGCTGCAGCATTTGGAGGTGCCTCAGGATGGTGAGGTGGCTGCATGGCCCTGCAATGGCTATCTCGAACACATTATTGCCGTTTTCAGGCAATTAGGTTTAGGGAACAATGTGTACTCAGAATGATGTGTGTTGGAACTGAGTCTTGGAACTGTGTTTTGTCTTATTTAATGGTTCTCTTTATTCTCAATGTACCAGGGAGGCCTGTCAGCTGACCTGTGCTTTGAGCCTTACCAAATGAGTTCAGAAAGTGCTGATATATTGGAGGCTTTGAGTCTAAACAGAATAGGTTTATTTTACTCCTGGGATTTGCCTTGGGGGTGTGGGGGAAGTAGAACTTTGTGTGTCTGTTTTGTTTTTCCTTCAATTTAAATTTTTTACCTTTATGCCAATTGCTCGGTGCCCTAAAATGGGTAGCATGAGTCCTGCAGGAGTTGATTGAAGTGTGACTGTGTGTACAATATTCAATTTACGATTCTCTGAATTTGAAACAAATCACAATAACACTTCTGTGTATTTTTTTTTTGTGATGAAGTTCATTACAATGACTCCATTTTTAGGCAAGTTACATCCTTTTTGTATCATTAAGGGTAAATTGCTGCTTTTTCTTCCCATACTGTTCTACCACAACTATGTATCTTTTTCCATGAATAAGAGAACATGATAAAACTTGCTTCTAGTGCTTGCTTAGTCTTTAATATTACATGGGTTTTCTAAACATGGATAAAAGTCTTGCTTCCATGTGTTTGTGTTGTTTTGTTTTTTTTTACATACAGTCCAAGCACCTCCTGTTTGGACTATTGTGCCTACTTTTGTTAAGAGGGACTTTAGATTTGTTTAGGTAGGAATCCAGAAGCATTAGTGTTAATTTGTAGTCCATGATCAAACATACTGTGTGTGGCATTTCCAATGATGTAGCTTTCTGTGGTCGTTGGGGTTTTTCAGAGTAGTTCTGCTGTGGCAAGAAAGCCGCCAATTTCATCCTGCTAGTGGTTCCAATATCTCTGTACCTGTAGTCTCCTGTATGAATTCTTTATTTTATTTGTGAATGCCTTCCTGGTATCCAGAAGGGCAGCCTTGACAAGGAGATCAGGATTGTTCTCAGAGTAAAGCATCTACTAATGCATCAAGAACTTCCAGTCACCACAGTGCTTAACTCCATGCATAAATCTTTCCCACATCAGGCATGCATAAAAAAGGTGCAGAGTAAGAGTGCAAGTGCAGGGGCTCATGATACCTAAGCTGCTTTAGACCTGTGTAAAGCTCTCAATATACTGTTCAGGAATCCACTGTCATGCTTTTCTCTGGGGTGTGTGTAAAAAAGCAAACAAATGTCCACCTGAGTAAACTAGCATCTAGTGGAGTGAGTTGTGCCCTGTTCCAAGGTGTTGGAGTTGCCTGTTGAATTTGTGGTTTGACAGTGAAAATCTGTCCTGTAGTTGGGCTTGATGATGTGTCATGGTTTTTTACATTTCGAATAGAGTACGCCAACAAAAGGATTCAATTGCTAAGCATTGGCCACTTTTGCGGAAGCTGAGTATTAAAGATAATACATCCACCTGCAGTGTGCCGGTTTTCTGCCACTGGCTCTTCTTAAGTCAGACATAGAATCAGGTTGCCAATAGAGATGGTATCAGTGGCACTACCGCATGATCTTTTGTCACACAAGATACTGAAACAAAAGGCTTCCAAGGGATTCTGGGTCAGGTGCTGCTGAAGATCACTGAATACAGCACTTGTGACATTACCAGCTTTTCAATTCTGTTTTCGGTGTGCTGAATGTTGAGAAGCATGCAGCTGGTACCTGACTTCTGCAGGAAGAATACAGCCTGCTATGAGTCAGAGGGCTAGTTAATAACTAAAAAATTTCCAGTAAATGTAAGCCTGAATTTCTGGACAGATCTCTCCTTGCTTTAGAGGATGACATGAGTAAAGTTGCTTGCTGTGTTTTAGTGTCCATATACATGAAACTGCTTAATATGTTGCCAGCTTCATAGGTTATTGGTCTAGAGAGTTATCTGTAAGATATCTCATCAAGATTAGCATCTTGGGAAAATTAATTCCTAGGCTTGTACGGTTGTATATTGCAGTGGAATGGGCTTACTTCGTTTAAAGTTTAACACCCTTTTCTGATGTTTATCCTGTTCAACAATATTGTGCTGTTTTCTCTTTGGACTATTAAGTTCCAAATTATCCTTTGCTGTTTTGGAGTTGTAAGATTCTGCAGGGTATTTCATACTTCTGCTGTTGTATTTGGTAAAAATGCAGGAGCTTCTCTGCAAGATGCAGATGCAGCTTCTTTGAGTTTGTGCCCCTTTGACAAGTAAAGGGAACCTGAGCGTTTATTTGAAACAAAGAGCAAAACTAAAATTAGTTTCTACAACAATTCTTTAAGACCAGGTACAAAATTAGATTTACGGTTGGAGAATCGAATCTTTCATAACTGAAACTACATTTCTGTTTAAATTCAGCTATAATACAGATTACCAAGAGAAGGTGTGAAAAAGGAAAGATGCACGGAGGGGCTGAGAACACTGTACACTGAAAGAAGGATCAAAATTCAGAGTTTGGACAGTTAAGAAATGTTTTGGGTTTTTTTTTCCCTACAGAACAGTTCTTTTTTTTTTTATTTACACTACAGATTGCTGTATGTATCAAACACTGCATTATATATTATGCCCTGTAATGTGTATGTGTTCATGTAAAATACATTTATCAATATATAGTATATATATATAAATTAGTACATCAAAGTACATTCATAGTTACTGATTTTTAACATACTCTGAAGAAAACACTGGAGTGATATGTGACTCCCTGAAAGTGTAATAAATGAATCGGATAGCTGCTTTGTACACATACCTGACTTGAAATGACAGTAAGAGTCTAGCCAGAAGCCAGTTGTTATTAGTTAGTACTCTAGTAATTTAAGTATAGTAGAACATCGGGACTTAATTCCACTTGGTGTCTACAGAACATTGCAGAAGAAAATAATTTTGGTCTACTTTTGTTCTAATCAGCTACTGAAAATACATGCCTATATTTCATTTTTAAATGCAACACTTCATATACTTTCCCAAGCAGGTGATATGAACAAAGCCAACAATTTGGGATTTACATAAATCAAATGTAAACCACCTTTGTGAAGGGTGTGACCAAATGCTATCAAAGAACTAGTATGTGGGTGGGAGATAAACTGCTTTTAAGCCTCACAGTAGAGATTAGTTGTGGACTTATTTTATGAAGAAAGTAGAGAAGCTGCAAATTTAACTGTTGTATATCCTTTTGCAAGTTCAACTACTAACATTTAAACTGTGATTTGCAGGTTTCTTAAAACGGTTTTTCTGTTGGATACAGCTGTGGCATCTGTATATTGCTGGAGTCAGTTTGGCCTAATTCTTCGCTTTTCTTACATGGAGAGGTTTTTACATAGGAATCAAACTGTTTGTGTGAAGAAGACACACAGATTCAGGCACAGGAATACTGGAAGTCTCCTAAGAACAGAATATACTGATGTCGTTCTGAGTAAGTCTTTAAGACTTTGCTGGGAAAAGGTTCTGAAGAAGCTTTGCATCACCCTGTGTTGGGGTTCTCATTCCTCTAGGCAAGGTGTTTGTAGGTGGGACGCTCACCTGCTCTGCCAATTGCTAAGCAATGAGTATTTGCTACTGTAGAAACTGTCTCCAGACAGTGATACGAGGCCACGAGAAGCATCAGGCCAAAGATTGCTTTCTAGCCTAGCAAAGCGGGGGATCTTGGCTAGAAACTGCAGCTTTTACTTTGAGGAGTAGGCTTTTCCAGAGCTGGTTATGCATGTTATTAGATAACTGCTGGATAAAATCCCAAGTACTCCTGTGATGAGGGCCCAGTACTCCAGGCTTCTTTTGCAGTCTAGTAACTGGGCTGGGGGGAGAAATTTATCCTGCTCCGGGCTCTTCCCCTGCACAGCCTGAGCACAGCTACAAGCTGTATGCTTCCAGGGTAAGGACCTGGAGCATTCATCAGCTCTCTATTCAGACAGGTGTCCCAGGTGCTTCCCAGATCCATACTGAGGAAAGACCTGGGCAAACAGATTGGTGAGAGCTGCAGTGGGTTCAAGCCATGTCCTGGCTGTGGGGGCTTGCTGTGTCAGAGTTGCAGCCTTGCTGTGGGAAACACTGCCCACACAGCTTAGCAGTAGCCAAAGGAATTCAGTCAAGCTTTGGAATTAGCTTTGAATGGTCAGTCACTGACTGACAATACTGGCATTTGGGCTGGGGCACTTCTGAAATGGGGCAAAAAGGCAGGTCAAAAAAGGACAGATGTTCTTGGGTGCTTAGTTGTTTAGGCAAGCTGTTGAGCCTGTGCTGCTCTTAGAGGAGTGCAGTTCAGCCAGTCTTGTTCTTTAGGTGATGTATTGTTTGGTGAGCTGCTGATGTTTGTGCATTTTCAAAATACACTATTCCAGGATTAAAATCATCAGATAAATGTGCATATAAAATCAGAGTCTCATCAAAAGGGAATAGGCTCTAGAAATTAGAGGCAAAACATCAATCCTTTCCTACCGAAGGACAATTAATTCCCCTTATAGAATTTGGATTCCAACTGATTATAAATGCATTTTACTCTAAGGACTAATTCAGTAACTGGGTCAGTGGCTACAATACCATCCTCATCAGTTATGTGATGGATGGAGGCATCTGATGCTACCTTTGGTCTTTGAAAGTTTTCCAGCAGGTTCCTCTGTCATTTTCTGACTGCATTCGATCCTCAGCTTTCAAAAACAATAAAACATCTAATGACTTTGTAGTTGCTAATGCTGCATATTTATCAAGAACAAAAAAATCATCTACCCTGAAACATAATACTTTCATCTATTGTTTTTCAGAAGAGTAATAGTATTTCCTCATAATAATTTATTAAAGTTAGTTTAAATGAAGAATGACCTATATGTGGGAAACCTGGGCTGAGTAGAGTATCTAATTGCTTCTTGTGTAGTGTGATAAGAATAGTATGTTTGTTGCTTTTCTTCAGCCATTTTGAAGGCAAAGCATTAATAGTAAGCAATTTCAGGAAGTATACTAAACTGAGTATCTCTTAATGTTAACAAAGAATAATTTTTACAGGTTTATTTACAAAGACTAATGCCTGAGTGATGGGAATTGTGACTGTGGTTGAGCCAGGTATAAACAGACATTTTACTAGCTTTCTACACACAGCTGTCGGTGGAGGTTAATCCCGGCCTGACACAACCCTCAGATTCACTCTAGGGCCTCTTGGAACAGACCACCCCTGTTACGAACAGTGTCAGGCAGGATGATGGCTTTCTGTTGGTGATCTAACACCACCACTGCATCAAGCAGAAGCTGCTACTTATTCTATTCTGGCTTGTGAACCTGAAGCACATTAAAAAAAACCCAAACCCACCCCCAAACCTGCAAACACACCCCCCCCTGCCCCCAGCTGAACAAAAGAAAACTGGAAAGATAAAGAGTATTTACCTGGCTTTAATGGGTATGTTAGCATTCGTAAGTGAAAGCTCAGACTGTCTAGGTTTATCAGATAACCTGTTTTGCAAACACTAGTGTATAAGTAACTAGTGAGGTAACTGTATCATACTGAAGTACAGCCTTTAAATGATGTAAAAATATAATATATTGGAATTAATATATTTTTAAAAGTTTTTAAGTTTTTTCTTATTGCAGGTACTGATTTGGTCTATGATTTCATTTTTTTGGGAGACTAGTTATGTGACTTCAGCTCTTTAATGTTTGTGTATAGACAGAATATAGCTCAAGGTTATATAATATGTTTGTTGCAACTCTTTTTTTTGCTGCAGAGATTAGGCAATAGTAACATCACTGAGCTGACATACTTGACTGAAAAAAATTTAAAGCATACACTTTTCTGGGAAGTGTGGATTTTCTTGGTGTGTATTCAGAATGCAGTTTTTCAGTCTGAAAATTATCTTAAGTTCCTGCCCTTGAGCCAAATAATGTAAGTTAAGTTGCTGCTAAACAGTGATGCAATGTATAATTTCAACTGTCTAATAATTTTCCACCTACGCTTCTTGCATGCCACTTTTAATAGTGGAATTTGGACAGCGAAATCGTGAGGATTGTATAATGCTTATAATGAACTTGAGGGAGATTTTTTTTATTTCCAGTCCATAAACAGGTATCTGGGACTCAAGCGAGCAAAATCATGGCAGCTGATACTCCCAGTATTGCTGGTTTATCTACTAATTTTAGTTTTTAAATAACTGAAGGAACTTGGCTCGGAAATATCTGTATCTGCCTTGACTAATTTGTCCTACTTGTAAAAACTCCCTTCTGTGTACTCAGCTGAGATTTCTAGAATGCAGCTTGTTGCTGAAAATTCCCTGTAGGACCAATAGGAAAAAAGTGCCCATACCATGGCATGAGTACTCTTCCCTATTGGAGACATTTCTTCTGTGGTTAAATGAACTGTGACATAAACTCTTTTTTTTTTTTTTTTTTTCCTCTCCTCTTTTGACCATAAAGAGAACATGGGTGACAAACTAAGATGTGAATGTCTAGTCGAGTGCCTGAAGCCAGGTATAGATCTCACCTTCAGTACCATCCAGGCTCCTGTCAGGTTGGTGTAAGGCTTGTCATTGACTTTCAGGATTGTGTTTCTAATGAATCTCCTGGATGAATTTTACATACAGATAAGGTCTGCTTAGCGAAATGTTTCTTCCTGGGTTAGAGAAGTCTTAACTATAAGGTAGAAGAGATTAATGATAGAAAATATTTTCTCCAAAAGCAAAATATTATTGCAGCGTAGGATCATTAGTAATAACAACGTATGTTGAATGATAACATGGAGCTTTGGTTTCCTTTTTATGCATCTGAACTTGCACATCAGCTATGGAAAATAGCATTTTATGAAAATCCATTGTGTTCTGTAAGATACAAAGCAAGAATGTTACGTTTGATGAGCTGGGAAAATGGATTTTCTTGGATATCTTAATAAAGGAAGAATTATGCTTTATTTCTATGTTCTAGAAGTTATTTACACTTAAATCGGTGAATGGCCTCAGCACTCTATTGTTTCTTACTGCAGTAAACAAAGATAGATACTGCAGGACCGGCTACTTTTAACTACTCTGAGACAAAACAGGGCAAAGGACGTGGCAGGAGAAAACTGGGTTGGTGAAGACCTCATGGACAAAAATCCTTGGCTTCCACAGGGGTACAGCCAGCAGAAAGGTGCTGAATGTGAGAAGGTGCTGCAGAACACAGTTCTGTTCAGATCAGTATAGGTTGTTATAATTACTGAGCTCTTCAAATGAAACTCCATGCTTTGTCATTTACAGTGTGGTGTTACATAGTATAATTTAAAAGGAGAGGGATTTACGTATTTGCCATTCAAACCTACCTATGGAAAAATATGCCTCTGTTTTAGTCTCTGAAAGCTTCCTTTAGAAAGTCAAGGACTTGCCTGAAATTCTGACATACTACTTTTATGACCTGAGTGTGTGTGCCTGTGTATGTATGCACGTCATGCAAAACGTACATGGTAAAGGTCCATTTAGGTTATAACATTGTTCAATAGTTTAGCTAGTGCCCTGAAATCAGTGGTCCCACTCATTATCGCTATTTGGCATTTTAAAAATAGCCTGAGAACTGAATAGCTTAATGACAATTAGGTGACTGATGGTATACAATCAAGTCTTGGATTTATTATGAGTAATGAACTTGAATTTCTAGGATTTTTAAAAAAGTAATATATACATACATGCATGTATGTATATAAATTCCCTGTAATGCTCTAAATTAACACTTCTGTGTAAAGCTTCACCGCTTGTAAATGCCTGCAAGTACAATGGCTGTATTGGAGCATGAGATCATATACACTTCCTCCATAGATAACATAACATGCACATACATACATAATGCACACATTGTTAAAAACACAGTCCTGGGGCTGCAGAGTCAACAGTTCCAGATTGGAGGCTGTCTGTGCAGCTTTAATGTACTCCACGTGTATGTGTATTATGATATATTTTATTTATGGGAATACAATCCACTGCTGTCTCTTGCCTCAACAGCCCCTTCCCCATCTGAAAAAGGACTGTGTATATTTATTGAAAAATCATTAAATTTTATCTGTCCTATTTCTTTAGGAGAATGCTTGGTCTGTACTTTGACATCTACTTATCTATCATATCTATTATTAAGACAGTTTAATTTGCAGGCTTTTTTTACCAACTTCAGTATAGTTTCAGAGTTCTTCACAAGCAGTAATTAATTTGGTGTTCCAGTTTAAGTGTTATATTTTTTCCCTCAGTGCTTTTGCAATTCAAGGAATAGATGATCAATCAGGAAATGAAATAAGAGAGCTGAGAACATACAGTTAATGCACATCCATGGGAAATTAATCTCAAAACAGGTCTTCAGGGCATGGCTAAGATATTGGTAGTATCATACCGCTGTTCCTATTCTTTTAGTCCACATTTTTTACTTCTGTTAGTGAATTTTGCTGGTTATTGGTAAGGACATGGTGCAGTCCTGCTGTGATTACAGTCTCCTTGGGAGATGAGAAGGGACCATGGAAAAGAAACACTCCTAGAGTTTGGTTCTCGGTTTCAGAAGATACTTCTCATCTGGTTTTGCTGTCACCTGACAGTGTTATGGAAGAATATGGGTCATGTTGTCTTGGCTATCTGCCAGACACTTACTCCTGCAGGTGTGAGTGAAATCTTCTGGATCACCTTACTAACACTGTTGAAACAGAGTAGTTTATCATAGTGCAGTATGACAATGTAATTTGGGCGAGGTAGCTATGAAAGGCTGAAAGAATAATCTGTGTTTGCTTATCAACCAATTGGCTGAGATTGTGCGGTGGATTGTGATACTACTATAAAATACAGAAAATCTCTACTACTAGAACCACGAAAGAAGGAAAAGCAAGGTAAAGAAGTCTCCATTTGCCCATATGTTGTATACTTTATATCTAGTGCTGACTGTTATCTGCATATTAATTACATTTTACATTGGCTGTAAAGAATTCTGCTTTAACGTCTTCAAAGATGTCACTTCTGATTAAGTTCATAAAATTTCAGAGTATGAAATTTGTGCTGGTTTTGGCTGGGGTAGAGCTCATTTTCTTCACAGTAGCTAGTGTGGGGCTGTGTTCTGGATTTGTGCTGGAGCAGCGCTGGGAGCAGGGCGGTGTTCTCGTTACCGCTGAGCAGCGCTTACCCAGAGCCAAGGGCTTCTCTGCTCCGCAGCCCACCCCACCAGCGAGTGGGCTGGGGGGCACCAGGGGCTGGGAGGGGACACAGTGGGACAGCTGGCCCCCGCTGACCCAAGGGATCTCCCATACCATGGGATGTCATGTTCAGCTTATGGAACTAGGGGGAAGGTTGGCTGGGGGCTGCTGCTCAGGGAAGGGCTGGGATGTTCAGAGGTAGGGCATTTTTCTTCCCAAGTCACTGTTGTGTGTGATGGAGCCTTGCTTTCCTGGAGATGGCTGGACACCTGCCTGCTGATGGGCAGTGGTGAATGGATTCCTTGTTTTGCTTTGCTTGTGTGTACGTCTTATGTTTTGCCTTTTAAACTGCTTTTATCTAAACCCATGATTTTTTTCACTTTTGTCCTTCCAGTTCTCTCCTGTATCCTGCTGCAGGGGTAGTGTGTGAGCGGCTGTGTGGGCCTTAGCTGCCTTTTGGGGTTAACTATGAGAATGGCATGTTGCTGTAAGCTGACTATGTTCTCACTGGGGCACAAGCAGCCTTTTCTTAGTTATTTTTCTTAAACATAGTTGAAGGTGCAAGAGACCTGTCACCTTTAGAGAGATGCTTGTTTTTGTGTCACACAACCAATTTCCTGTTGCTTGTTAGATGAATCGGCTCCAGAGCTTTTTGCAAAGGAAATTCTGTATGAGGAGTGCTGTGGAGATGACTGAAGCAAAAGCTGAGAGAAGTAGGCATAAGTATATCTGAGGGCAAAGGGATGGAAAGGTGCAGTGTAAGATCACTACTTCACTTTCTTCATGTAAGGTGGCTGGGTGATGGAACAGTAGTAATAAGCCATAGGAGAAGCAAAACAAAAGGGTGGGGGTGGGGAGGAGTGTTGGTTGGGGCAGCAAAATGGAGAAAGAAACCTAGTGGTATGAAATTTCAGTTATTCTATCTCTGAATAACATTATTTTTGACTGTTTTGTTCCTGTTAGTGACAGATCTAATGCATTTTAGGTATTTGTTTAAATATGACTACATATGTAACAACTTGCAAACGTCTTAAAAGGCCTACCTACTTGGGAGTAGTGATGCTGCATACAAACACAAATAATTGCATATATGTTCTTTGGTAAGACACCTTGAATGGAAAAAAGTCTTCATGACTAATTAAACTTGTGTTTCTCTCTTTACATGTACAACTACAGCATCAGTCCTGATCACTTTAAAGCAAGGTTGGGAGGGGGGGAGGAGAACAGAGGTCTTAACATGAAGACTGGTAGGCCTTTATTACACTTTAATGGTAAGGAAAAAGTTGTTCTTTTCAGCTGTATTTATATATTTATTTACTGGAGTGTTACTGGTTTTCATAATGCTATTCTTTCTACCTTTTACAGTAGCTTTCCTCATTTGCCTGCCTTATCCCAGAGTGAGAAAATGAATTTAGAAAATTCTCTCATCATTGCTAAGGTTCATTTAGCAAACTTTGGATCCCTATTATAATTTGCCTGCTGGCTGTCTCTGACATACAGCACTGTTTCATCCAGTTTCTCAGGGAAGAAGTATAATTGACATATTATTGAAAACAGTAACAGAAAACAGCTTAAGATCTGCATTAAGGCGTCACGTTTTACTAACAATAGTTGAACGTTTTTTTGTAGGTTTTTCAAAGACATTTCTAGCAGGTACAAAGGTTTGTATATTCTAAACAAAATCAGTAGGAGAGCCATGAGATCACCCCGTCTCATGTAATGTATGTTTATATGGTTTTAGAATTGTCTTTACAGTTTAAGGATTTTCTTTGTTGTCTCATTGAACAGTATAAGTTACAGATGTAGATGACAATTCTTCCTGCCTTTATAACTAAGCCAGTGCTGGAGAATGTATGTAAGCAGCTAGCTGTCTGTGGCAGCTGATGGATGGCTTCTAATGGAGCCAAATGTAATTATATTTAATATATGGTTCATGCAGCCACTGAAATGAAAGTAAATTTCTAGAGCAACTACTTGAAGCTACAAGTCAAAATTGCCATATATTTCACTCTTTCTAGTTTACTTGAAGCATTTGTTAAAAAAAGCCAGCTGCTGAGCAAAAATTAACCTGTGTCCCTGACAAGGAAGCCAAGCAGCTGAAAATGTTACCAGCAAGGGAACCTTCAAATTGTCTGATTATTTGTGTTAAGTGTAGATAAGTAGCCTGGTTTTGATTAGGTACTTTTGATGTTGGCAGTGTTTCTGATCCTAGTAATACAGCTTTTTAATAATTTGAAAGCTGAAACAGTTTATCACTTTAACACTGTGGCTGATAAACACTGCTTGGGTGTCTTGTGGAATCTGGACCTTTCTGTTTTATACACCTGATGTTACAGATTCAAAAGAAGAGACTTGCTCTTCTGCTGAACTGCTGAAAACTTTGAAATATCCATATTAATTCTGTCTTTTACTGCCATTGTTTCTTTTCCCAATATTTACTTGATAGTAACCTTCACTTGCATTTCCATCTCCCTTCTTTAAGCAACTCTTGATCTGGTGAACAAAGTAGTAAATTCAGGTTGTTTGAAAGGCATGCTTAGTGGGCACATCTTGGCGAATCTTCATTCAAAAACATTTAATTATTTGCAAACTAGTCTCAGTAAATGGGTGTGAAGTCAAGCCTAAACCACAACCTTTCAGTGAGCCTTTGCTACCCTGCTTATCAGTTCTTAGATATACTGTTTTTTCCCAAAGCTTAACTTAAAGCACCCTTCCTGCACTAAGCCCACTACACCCTCTTCTGTTGTCTTTAATGAGAATAACTGATCCTCTCCTTCATGTTGTCCCCTTATGTACCTGTAGACAGATACTTCTAAACTCAGTCTTGTTCTCTTAATCTTTCTTCATATGTCCTGGGCGTGCTTTTCCCCACATCCTTCAGCTTTTTTGTTTCTCTTCTGAACTCTCTTGGATTTCTTTAATTATTCTTTGATACATTCCAAAATGTGCTGCTTAAAATGAGATCAAACTATTGTAGGAAAAAATCCAGGTCACTTACTACCAATATAAGGAATGGAATTACTTTCATATTTTTCTGTTCTGATCGGTATGATCTTCAGGTCTTATTTTTTTTTAATCAATAGAAATAAATTCTTTGTTCTAATATTTCTAAAACTTGCTTTACGTAGTTTTGCATGGTGGTCAGGCTCCACATTCATTTGCTACACCTTTGTTCTCCTTCCTACCTTCATTTCCCCATGGCAGGGGGGTTGGTTTAAGGTCCCTTCCATCCCAAACCATTCTATGAAAATGGGTCAGCTGTTTAGCATCCCATCAGCACTTTGAGACCAGCTTCATCTCTAGTCTGTACAGTATCGGTCTAAATAGTAAGTAAAAGCCTTAAACTGGTCTGGTGACATTTGTCATCTTGTAGTGTTGCAGAGACAGATTAATAAATTGTGCACGTTTAAGACTTTACTTACGGTACATCCTTCTAAGGTGGACTGTTTCTCCTTCTGACAATGCTGTATGAAATTGTATCAATAGAAACACAGGACTTGAGCTGCACAGCAGTTCTGTATTGAACTTCTCTCCCTGCTGATACCTGTAAACTGCAGAAAAGCACACTGATAGAATTTTCCATGTAAAATTTTATTTCTTCATATATGTAGTACGGAAATTAAGAAGTTGGTTTACATCTACTGATGCAGAAGTGCTAGGATAGGGTAGGAAGTATACAAAAGTTTCTAGAAACTAATCTAAATCTTTACAGTGTCAGTGTCTTCCATGGACACAATGAGATTTTAAAAGTATTCTAGTTTTTTCTTTATTGCTTTTTATCAGGGAAAAGTTAAATATAGGAATCTATACTTTGTGCACCCTTAGATTTAAAAAATATTATCAGAGGTTACCTGCAGTTTCTTACAGCTACTCTTTGGCTCACGCATGTTTCTTGTATGCTGACCTAACCCAGGTGATTGACAAAGTAATCCTTGGTGTGATACTAAGCTGGAAAGTAACAGGGCTTTTACCCAGAACCAAGATTTGGAATTGTTTCTTACTGTAGGTAATAAAGATATTTATAAGCATACCTTTTTGACTTGATAGAAGAATTGTTTTTTTCCCAGAAAAAAGAAAAAATGGAGTGAATTGTTTTTTTAAATTGTTTAATTAGTAAATGAAAATGCATCTCTTGCGAATAAAAGCCAGTCCTTTATTTTTAAATGTTGTGATAAAACCTCCAGTATTTAAAATTTAATGTCACTATTTTCAGTACCCACTAAGTCTGATTTCACATAAAATTGGTTATCTTGAAGCTCCAGATTTGTGTGCTAGGGAGAAATATTTTCTTTGACTCTTCATGGAAGTAGTTTCCCAATTTTACACTCTTACTTTTGGGGGAAGATAGCTACCATGTTTTTCATTTTGAATAGTTTACAAGTACAGGTGTTATTGGCTTGTCCAAAATTAATTATTTTTAATATGAAAATGCAGTTGATGCAAATTAAAGGCAAACATGTTTTCTGGTATTAATATTTAAAGACCAAGTCAGGCAAGCAGATAAACATGACAAAAAATTGTCATCTAAACTGCTTTGAAGAGAGACTGTACCAAGACTACCATCTTTTCTGAAGGCGAAGCCATATTCATGGGATGTAACAGATTGATACCCCTTCAGGGAGTACAACAGTAAATATTCATTTCAAAACCGTGTATAGGTAGTTGAGTGCTTATTGTTCCATGTGGGTAAGTAGGCTAAATAAGTGAATTAAAGTTGACCTTCTTTCAACTGAAGCAGTTTTCATGGTAGGTACTACAACTATGGTTTCCTCTGGAGTCCCTCCATGATTTTTAGACTAGGAAGGAAATACTTGTGCCAAGCACAAAGGAGTAAGTCTGTTACAATGCTTATTCTGCAGTAGAGAAAGCATTACTATGAAACACTGTATTTAAGCCTGAGCTCTGCAGAGTATTCATTTTGCTGTGATTCTGTTCTACACAAACAGGTGTATGTAAACCCAAGCTCTTATTTCCCTTGTTTAGTGAGATTAGGGTTGTGTTTTTGTACTGGCACAACTTGTGTTATTTGTAAAGGTGTACGGGGAATAAGCTGTATGAGGCAGAAAGTCGTTCACTTAACATGTGTCAGGTTGAAGGAATATGGTGTGGCTATTGAAATGGAAGGCAACGAATGATCTTCCTGATTCAGGAACGCTTGCTTCTCTGTTTCCCATCCATTTCTGTGACTGCTCAACATTGTTTCAGAGCTAGATTTAGCCAGAGCGAACAGTTGTATGGCTTGTTGCAGATGATGCTGTTTAGTAATCCATACAATGAGTAAATATTTGGGTTCTTTAGTTCTATTGCCTCTATGCCTCTAAAACTCAGCTGGATGTTGCTATATTGTTTATTTCAAAGCCTCTTCTTTCAATACTGTATTTGCATTATGTGATTGTTTTTGTGGCTTTTTAATGTATTGACAATGGTGGAAGATTTTCTTCAACTTCACAGGAAATAACTATATGAAGTCATCAAAAAGAATAGGAAAATAGGAGTATGAAAAGTAGGGTGTTTCCAATTTAAGTGGAGGAGGGAGGAAAAGAAACAAAAGCAATTAACATTTAAAACTTAAATTCAACAGAAGAGGGATAATACTTTACCACAGTAAAGCGCCATAATGGTTCATCAAAACTCTTCTTACTAGTTTCAAAATGTAAGTTAACAAGGCTCTTGCACAAGTCTTCAGCTTATGCTTTTAGGATGAAGCCACTTAATTGTTAATGAACTACAATATGTAGTGCAGCTCTAAGACAAATGGGGTTTTATTAAGTTGTCCTTAAATTTTAAAGGAGCTACAAAATAGATGTTATATCTCTACTGTTTCTTGTTGACCCTGCTTAGAGAGGTATGCTGAAAACCGCTGAAGATGTCTAACAAACCAGACCTAATCAGCCCCTTGCTGGTGTGTCAGTCTTTTTAATTTATATCCTACCACACTGTAAGCACTGTTAATGCGATCTGTGGTGTCTGTGTTATTTTTTGGTTATAGACTACATGGCTAATAATAAATACAGTGCTTTTATTACTTAAAGAGAAAAACCTCCCAGATCACAGGAAGCTAAGAGTATGAGGCTCTACTTGTTCAATGTTCAAAGAGTTTTTAAAAAAATACAGTTTAGGCATTAACAGTAGCTTACATCAGTAAAATCTTGTTCTTATTTCCAATAAATACAATTACTTTAAAAGGAAAGAAGTCGGGAGGAAAACACACAAAAAAGCATGTGAGAACTTCCCAAGATGGTAAAAATAAATACTTAAATTTTGCACCTGCCTCTTGAAAGACCTCAAACAAAATCCTAGTCTGGGCACACTTTCTGGATTTGGAGTTACTAATCTATCAGAAAGCGATGTCAGAATCTTGAAAAGTCCTGAACTTTGAGACAGTTCATACTTTAAAGTTCTGCTCCATCTCTGATGTTTAATATATAAAGCTTTATACCCTTTAGAAGTCAAAATACACACTGAAAATACCAGCCTCAAATCCCACTGAAATGTGTGACAAATGTCTCTTTGTATGTAACACTTTAGAAATGCTTTTGGCCTGAATGAGTATATGAATGTGAGGGACTGAGGCAATCCAAAGGGAGAAACACAGGCAACTCTTCACGGGTGATAATCTCTTGACCTCCTTTGGATGAAGATGAAAACCTTATAAAACATTTTAGAACTGGGACACTAAAATTTGGAAGAAATAATTTAAAATTTAATGACAAAGATAAGAAAACATTTCCATACATATTCCTATCCTGTCCCTATGCAGGAAGTGTGCCATGGTTACAGATTATTTTATAATTTCTTGAAGGCTTGAGAAATGCATTTTAAATATAGAAAATGACAATGTTTATTAAATGTTGTTAAAACATTTTATGTATTTACATACTAAGATTTAATCTAACTTTCAAAATAATTACAAAAAATCTGAAGGGAGATTAACTTGACAATGTGTAATCGAGGTGTTAAATTGTGGAACAAAAAACAAATTCAAAAGGAAAAGCAGGAGATAGTGGGAAAACAGACATCTGACTGTATTTCTACTGCTCTGCTAATTGTATCACCCGACTGGAAAGCCGGGAGATTTGGGTGTATGTCTGTCTGCTAACCTTTTCTGTACATGTGACCTTGGGTTACTCTTTCCTCATTTGTGAATTATTTTTTTTCTTCCTACTGTGCTTTAGTCACTTATCTTGTAGAGCCTTACCAGGCAAAGATCGTTGTTTGGTGTATCAGCAACTAAGTCAGGTGTGCTGCAGTCTCTGGGAGTGACCTGGACCTTACCTGAGGTCCCAGAAACCCAGACTGGCCTTAGCTGTGACTGCCTGAAGCGTGACAGGAATGTTCCGTGTTCATAACTGAATGTCTGTTTGCATTTTAAGATCAGGTCTCACTCCCACAAATGTAGTTTAATTACAGGAATGGTCCAATCATACTCCATAAGTTTTTTCAAATGAAGAGTAAGGCACAGGACTTCTTGTGTGCTTTCTATGTACTGAGGAGTTACAGAGCTGAGAAGGAGAATGGTGGTAAATCCATAGATAATTACATTGTAATAAAAAAAGTAGAAACAAATGTGGCTGTCTGGAAGTGATGTCAAATGTCTGTTTATGGAACTTGAAAATGAGTAAATAGAAGTAAGAGTCTGCTTGTTCCTCAGCATGGTATCAGCTGTGCCTTAGTTTCTTCTCTGTGGTAGTGGTTTTGATGCAATTATGCAGTATATACTGGCTTTTCTAAATGTGATAACTTCACTTTGTTTTAATTGCACTGGAATATTCATAATCCTCATATGTGTATACACGTGACTATGCATATACATAATTCCCATATGTATTATATATAAATGCCCATACTTTAATAAAGTGCAGCTCTCTTTTTACATAATCAGTCCATCTTCATGGTTGCCAAGCCTTTTTGTGAGCAGTGCTTTGGCTGTTTTACATGCATTCCTGTGACAAAATATACACCATCTTAGATCTACATTCTTTTAAAGTCACAGGCTCAACCCATCCCATTCTCAAGTGTTCTTCTCTAAAGACAATCATACATTGCTGCTTCTTCACCTTCAGCCTTTGTAATGTGTGGTTTTTCTTTCCATCTCCTTCCTAGCTCTGCTCTTTCAGTGTTCTATGGAGAAATTTCTTTTCGTATATTACCTAGTTCTTACTTGCATGATGCTTCTTGCTCCAGCTGCAAGAACTAAACCTCAGTTGCCATGTCAAGATGATTCAATAAAATTCTTTATTTTTATCCTTTGTGCTTCCAGTGTGTTCTGGCTCTGCATCTACATTAGACAGGGGTGTACTGTACCATGTATAGGCTGTATTAGGAGTTGGTCCATTAGATCTTCTCAGGATGTGCCTGAATAATGGAAGAATGGAAAAGCGGCTACACCAGTTTGCTCTAAATTGCACAAAGAAAAATAAGCTTTCTTTAAGTATGATGGATGCTATTTCGTAGTCAATATAGATAATTTTCATTAAATTCCTGTATTTACTTAAGGAAATCCAACTCTACATGTTTTTGAAGAGTATATTGGCTATGAAAAAAAGAAAATATTTTTGTGGGGAGGGTATTCTTACTACTTTTGGTTGCAAGTTGCCCTTTGAAGCACAATATTCATGAGTCATTGGGGTGTAAAAAGAGAAAGGAAAAGAAAGTTTGACTCTTTACCCTAGAGGTTAGGAAACGTGTTTGTGAAATACAGAAGATTGTTCCTTTTAACAATGTGTTTCTATTTCAAGTGTTGCTGGTGTCACAATGTTTAATCGTAAAAGTGTTTGTGGAAACAAGATGCATACCTGCAGTTCAAAGAAAACAGACTGCCCTTATACCACTGAAAAGTAGAATTAAAATAGTATGGATGACATCAGCTATAAACTGTTCCAGAAGTACCTGCAGACTCATTCTTCAGGTACAAAAGTTTAATGAAAGTGTATTCAGCATATTGTGTAGGACACTGATTAGGTGATAACCCATTGCACTATGGTAGTATCTTTTTATTCTTTTAGCATCCAACTATTTAAATAAAAGAACTTTGCTGTCTAACAAATACTGTTGTCTGGTACACAGAAATATGTAATTTAACACATCTTGTTATCTATCAGCTCTATACTTTTATCAACTCAGTAGGCTCTTCTGTTTTCCTTCTGGTTGAACTGTGATTACACTATTTTATCAGATATTCATTTAAAAACTAAAATGAGTTTAGGTAATAAAATCTTGAGTTTAAAGTAAGTATCAATTGCATTTTAATAACTTGTATAACAATGCTTCTTATTTTTAATGAAAGTAGTATTCTGGAAATAAGGTGTCTTCACGCCTGCATAGAGGAGTAGCTCATATTTTTCTCCCGCTTGTGTTGATGCAACTCCACTACTTGGGAATCTGACACAGTAAATTAGCAAAATAAAACTACGCACGTGGCATATTGTGCTATGACTAAGGGCAAACAATATTAGGTGCTAATTTATATGCTAAGGCATGATCCTGCAAACATTTAGGTATGTGACTAAGTTTACAATGTGCATGAATTTACTTGGTTCCATAAGTGTTTGCATTATCAGGGTAAAATAAAGAGCAATGGGATCCCACTCTACGTGCATCTAACTGAAAGGAATAATGCTTTAGTACTGGGGTACAGGTAGAATAGCTGCCAGTTTTCAAATATATATCATGTTTCCCTCTTAATCTCATTTGAGCATAAAAATGCAGAATGAACATAACTTAATCCTTTTAAATTTTAATGTTGTTTCCATTATTATGAGTAATAACAAAATGATGTTGTTTCCTTACCTTTTCCTTGGGAAAGAATCAATGGGACAGTGGTAGTGATCTGGGAAAGCTGCTATATTACAGTGGGGGGAGGAAAATGATGTTCTGGCATGTGCTATTTTAAGAAAAAAGTGTGTGGGTACAGAGTGATAAACATACACTATAAACCAGTCTTGGATGCTTTCTAGATCTGCCAGAACACTCAGCGCAGAAAGCTTTTCATGTCATTTTCAAATTGTAGTAGATTGTACAATAGTATTTTTCTACTTTTTATTACAAAAATTCCCAAAGGGTCAAATTCGATAAATAATAAAATTGTTGAATAAAGTGAGACACTACTAAAACAAAAAGAAAAATTGTGGGTAGAAGCAAACTTGGACCATCCTCATTGTGTTGTCTTCCTTAAGCCACATCCATTGCATGTGAATAATGGAGAGCAGACATTGTCTTTAAATGACCTTAACTGTAAATCACTCTGCTGCCAGCGTTACTTGTAGTTGTCATGATTCATGTTTACAGCTACCAGCTACCCCACAATGATCCAGTTTAAATGTTAGCATGGAGGAGGAATTAGAGAAGTGTTTACCGAAAACCTAATTAACCCTCTAATGATTTTAAGGTGAGCTCATTGTTCCTTAAATGTCTGAATATGCATAATAATTGAATCCTCTCCTTGGATGGCTGCTGTGTCCATTTTAGGAAACACTTCCCTAAAATCTGCTACTGGGATCTCTGAAAGCTGGTTGTGAGAGTTTTGAAGGACATGAAATGTTTAACTTCACCTTATTGTGCATCTTCCCTTGCACTTCAGACAAAAGTGGAAGAGCCTCATCCATAGTTTGCTTTGCTCAGTAATAGAGCATTTTAGTAAATAGATGCTGTTGTAGGATTTCAGAAAGATTAACTTACTGAAGTTCTGGAATTTATAAATTGCTTCTCCAGTTTATGAAATAATTGTCCATATATCTTTTGGGTTCCTGCTGGGTGAAACTGGTCCATGATGTCTTATGGCATGACAGAATTAGGATATGTTTTATGACTTCAGACTGAGCTCTCTAAGTAACAAAGCTGTGGTAGCTCCATTACCTTTTTCAGCTGCTGGGATCACAGTAGAGTGAGTGAAACGTCTAAATTATTAGGGTAAAGCAAAATAAGTAGGTTATTTCTTAAAACTGAAATCAAATGTAGGCTGATGAACAGAGAAGTTAATCTCTTTTACCACACAATTCTCCTGAATTTGTTTTGACGTAATTGTAGAACCTGATCTGAAACCTGTTTTAACCTATGGGGATAAATAACGAATAAACATCGGTTTAAGGAAGAAGAAAGATGGAGTTTAGTCTGGTCTGGTTATACAGTCTCTGGTAGTGTCTGGCAGTAAATGCTGAGGCAACTTCTACCTTCTTCCCCAGTCCTCAGTGAACTCTTGGTTCAGGGTTTTCCAGACTAAAATGGATAAACTGGTGTCTTTGTCTATAATGATCCTGGGTGTCATCTTTTTTTTATCCCCACTGCCCCATCTGTGAATCTGTCCAAACACCTTTTGAGCCCAGTAAACTTCTGGTATCCACAGTATGCCCCAGTGAGGTCGTCTACAGCTTCCCTAAGTCTCGTGCAAGGAAATGCTGTCTTTTGACTGTTCTGCGTGCTGCTTGCATATGATGGCAAGGTGTTTAAGAAAAACAAGAAACGGATTCTTCTTTATTCAGCTTATGCTCATAATTTTGTAAACTTATGCCTTGATTGTTGTTTTAATAGCTAGTGAATCGAGTTAACTGAATGGGTCTCACAAAAGTATCAGTTACGTGTTATCGCTGTTCTTTTTTTCATAGACATAATGGATCTGTTCTTTTGCATTGGGAAGTCAACTGTTCAGTAGTATTAAAAAAAAAATCTGGATTTTAGCTGATGCTCTTGATCTTTTTTTCTTTTTATTAAAGTATTAGAATTTAGCCCAACAGAGCACAGGATGGGAGCAATAGTATGTCTTTCCAATTCTATTGCTTCAGCTCACTACAGAAACTGTATATACAAACTCAACAGCTGTAGAAAGATCAGTTAAAAAACCTCCAACCCTATGTTCTTTGACTTTCGTTAATGTTTATAAATGGAAAAAATTCAAGGGATAGCAAAACTGATACAAGACAACTCTGAAATGAGAAAAATCACATAATCAGTCTATAGAGTAGAATGTCCCTACATCAGCCTGAGGTCTGGATCTGTGTGTGTAGGATTCTTCAAGTGGCAGTATTTTTCCTACTTGATTTGCTTAAAAAGATCTTCAATAAGAGTTTATATAAACTTGTTTCTATTCAGTCTCAAACATGGTCCCAGATGTGGTATCATAAACCAAGTATGTTCTCACTAGAACTGTTTAAATTTGTCATTATTTGCTGCAGTTCGCAGCTGCCCTCTGCTATCGTTCTGCCTGGATAGTGTTGCTTGGTTAAGGAAGAATTGTTTTTTAGGGGTGATTTTTGTGTGTGCTGGTTTTTTAATCTTTTTATGGTGGGTTTTGAGTGGAACCAAAGAAACGGGCTCACCACAGTAATTGCAGGTTGAGTAATCCCCACCAGGAGGCAGAAACCAGGGTTGTGGTGATCTTGCCTCAGACTACCCCCAGTGCCAAACTCTTCCCCTCCATCTCAGTAGGTGGTTGTGTTCAGTGTATGACCATGAAATTCTGTGGTGGTGTTATAAGGGAAAAGAACCCCATCTTTTATTCCTTTATAAAAAGTTCCTTTGTAAAGGAGAAGAACACAGGCAAGCTGACTGAAGGTCACAGAGGATAATGTCAAAGATACAAATGCTGTTTACCACCTGAATTGTAACCATGATTTTACAAACCTTCCCCTACAGCACTCAACAGTACCCTCTTCTTTCACAGGCCTTGTTAACGCTTACAAAATTAAGTGACGTTAAGACAAACCAGTTTGGTAATTTTGGAACAATGAGCAGTGGCATTACCATTTTCACTTGTGGGCAGCTGAATTTATATAGTATTTTTTGATTAATTTTTTTTTCAAAATACAGCTAAGAGTGAGTCTGATTATTTGGAATTATGCAGTACTTCAGCAGTAATTCAGTAGGAATCCTCTACATAACAGTTAATTTACTTGACTTGTCCCTTTGTAGCTGGTAAAGCATTGCTACAGGTCAGAACACTTGAAAATTGAGTTCCCCAAGGTGAACGCTGTTGTATTCTTATTTATTATATTTCTGTGTATCCATTTTAGTCCTTCCCCTGTTAATAAAATGTGTGAATAACCATGTACTGTGACTTTTCATCCTGTGAAAGACATGAGAGCTTTAGTGAATCTGAGAAATCAAGGGCTGAAATCTTGTAGGCATGAAATCCAAGTTTTGCAACACAGTAGAGAATTTCCATTAGGCCCTGTCCCAAGGAAGGACTTCCTTATTCCACCTTCCTATGCTAACCATTGAAGAGACCATAACTTGAGTATCTTCTGTCACTCCCATTTAAGAATTCTGCTGGTCTTAACCTTTCAGTGTGAGAGAGAACAGCTACTGTCCATAGGGCAAGGCAGAGGCTTAATTAAAACCAATAGGCTCTCAAGGCAACCAGTACCCCAGTAATCTTAATGATTATCCCATTGTTCATCCCTTCTCCCTGCTCCCTGTCAGATGACCTCTTGGTCTTAGAACAACTTGTGATACCAAAGCATTTTGTCACTGTAATTTAGGAGAATCCTAAGATTTAGCTGTAGAAGTGTGGTTTTTTTTTGGTTTAGTGTGTGTGTTTTGTTTTGTGTTTTGTTTTGGTTTTTTTTTTTTTTTTTTTTTTTACACAAAGCAGAGTTTTAGGAATGCCTTATTCCACTCTGCTATCTAATTAGCTAATTTCTTACTTGTGTGTTTAATTATGTGATTAGGCACAAATGATTGTTAAAAACAATCAGCACATTAAAAAACTTGTTATAACTTCCAATATTCCACAGACCAACACTTTCAGGACTCCTTCATTTTGTGTCTGTGTGTGTGCCAAAAAAGCTTGCAAAATAGAAGTTTATGCCGTTAGGTTACTGGAACAAGGCAATCGGAACAGATACTGTATTTGACTGCTATGCTACTGGTGGTTTGCCGAATGGGCTATTAAATTTGCTTTAAAAAAGTAACAGTAGTTTTTTCTCAAAAAAAGACCCATTTATGACCACAAAGTTAAAAACAGACAATTTACTGTAATTGACATTTATTGAAAAATACAAAAGGTATTTTCCACTTTTTCCTACTGCCTTACTTAACCGTATTTTTTCCTTATTTCATATTACAAACTAATATTCATATATAAAATGAATGGTATATAATTTCTATCTGTAGTTTTAACTAAGGAAGAGGACACAAAATATGTATAAAATTTAATAGTATTAGTATACATCCTCCAAGGGTGTTAAAAAGCATTGGAAACAAATGCATCCTAAATACTTTGTTTGCCATCAAAGTATTTCTTTACTATGCTTCCATGTTGTCATTAAGCACTGATGCTGAAAAGCTATACCTTAAAACAATAAATGCGTCAAAATACATAGGAAACCATTTTTTAAAGGAAAAAAGAACATGAAAATTGACGATTAAGTTGCTGTGAGACAGATTTTAAAAGTTATTTTAAACCTCAGCTGACACCTGAATATATATTTAAATGTCTTCAAAAATTTGGCAGCTCTTCAACTTTCTTGGTATAGGAGCGACTTCTGACACCTTGTACTAATGCTAGGAACTACTATGCAGTGTATGATGTGCAAAAGTTGAAGTCATATTAAAGTATTGTTTGTAAACTCTGTTTTCTCATTCAGAAGAGAATCATGTGGCTTATAGAAGAGGTCAATAATCAGTGTTAACTTTTTCCCTTTCCAGGGCTGTTCATATTGGTGTAGAGCATTGAAAGCTAGAAGGGAGCCCTGAGTTCCAGACCTGGCTTGTGTTATGGTTGTGTGAACGGTGAGGCTGTAGAGCCGTCCGTGCTTGTGCTGCACTGAGCTGGCTCTGTAACCTGTTGCGTGAGTAACTGAAAGACACGCTGCTTGCAGTTTCTCTGTGCTCTGTCCTAGGTTGCAAAAACACTCATCTGCAGGATGGGAGGCTTCCTCCTGTCCATACGAGGAGGATGGGCAGCCTGAGCCCATGCTTTAACTACTCCATTTCTGGATGAAAGGAGACTGTAGACTACTCTTAGTTTTTGTAAATAACTATTACTTTAGACAGGTAAGAAGGGATCTCCCTGGATGTGTAACTATAGACTGATGCAAAGTTGCTGTGCTGTGCTTGGAAACTGCATGCTGACCTGTTTGGAAGGGGACCCGGCACTGAACTGTGGCAGTGCCATGCCCTGCCTTCAGTAAGGGTTATTTGTATGCATTCACCACCAGCTCAGTGCATCTGTAGACTCGTTATTTTTCATTTTATTCACAGTATCACAGCATCGTTGAGGCTGGAAGGAATGCCCTGCTCAAGCAGAGACAGCTTAGGGCAGGTTGTCCAGGACTCTGTCCAGTTAGGTTTGGAGTATCTTTACTGATCAAAACTGTAAGCTCTCTGGGCAACTTGTTTCAGTGGTTGACTGCCATCACTGTAAAAACCTGTTTTCTTATGTCCAAGTTGAATGTAATGGTTTTTAATTTTGCTGTGTGTTTTAACTTTTTCATGTTTTGTAATTTTTACTCGCTGTCTTTTGCCCCTGTCGGTGGCTGCTGCTGAGAAGAGCCTGGCTTCCTCTTTTTCATTTCCTTATGTCAGGTATTTATACACCATTGATATGATCCCCTGTGAGCCTTCTTCAGGCTGAGCATTTCCAGCTCTCTCAGCCTTTCCTCATATGAATGATGCTTCAGTCCCTTGATTGCCTTTGTTAATCAAGTCCAAAAGACATCACAAATATTCCACAGTGAATGGAGCACCAAACTTAAAATGTGAAATTTTTTAACAAATATAACGCCCAGGGGCTGTAGTTAAGCTACTGGGTACATAATAGATGTACACAGATAACTAGGGAGTACTGAAATGACTTAGACCTAACTACTGTGATTGACCAGTGCAAACAGGAAGTCCAATGGCTGCTACCTCTACTTAATAATGAGAAGTTCAGCTTTCATATTTTCAAGACTAAAATGAACGTGTTTGTCGTTAGATCTTGGGATAAGTTACCTGCAGCTGCCAAAGATCAGCCACTTAAAGAGGTAAAATGATGTGGCATTTTGTGTCCTGTTAATGACATCAGTGATAAGTGTTCCATAGGGATTGCCTAACATAGGCAAGAGATTTTCTCCAGTTGGCTGACTTTTCATTCTACTGCTGACCATTAAAGAGAAGAAGAAAACAGCCCACAGTGCTGAAGATAATCTGTTTTTGATTACATACAGAGCTCAGGGGGAAAGTCACATAACAAACCCCTTTCCAGGAAGAAGAAAAACAAACCCAAACCAAAAATAATGATTTATTCAGGCAGAAAATAGGTACATACTTATTTTGAACTAAAACTGCATATCCAGATTGGATTTTAAAATTAGTTTGGAGAAAGAAAAGGAAAAGTTTTGAAATGTCAGAATAATTCTTTGATCATTCTGAACTGAAGCATTTCTGGTTTCTTAAGCCAGTGGCTAGGGAATTGACCTGTAGTCTTTTTCTGAGTCATAAGATGGGCTTGAACTCAGGCATTACACCTCACAAAAGTAGCCAGAGGCCTTCTGAGATGGACCTTTCTCTGATTCAGGATTTGAAACCCTTCTTCTATCTAGATCAATCCTAACTATTCAAAAAAGAACAAAAGAGAGACTCAACAGCCTGTCACATTCAGTGTCCTTGAAAAAGGGAGAATGGGAGCCGGGTGGGGTGGGGTGCAAAACCCCTAAACCACTTATGTTCTGGGTCAATTGGTTGAATTTGTTTCTTTGATTTTTCAAGTGAGTAACTAAACTGAAAAATCAATTATTTACGCATCTCTAAGTACATGCTTCTCTTTTGCCAGACAGTTGTGGGCTATGGGCATTTCAACAGTTTCCGTTCTTGCCCAAGATACTCAACCTCCCATCCCTTACCCTGCTTTTATGTAGCAGACTGTGTGATAGCTTAATTGGAGAGTGCTACTAGTCCTTGTGGAGAACCTGCAGTCCTGTTGTCATCTCATTTCATTACTGAAGGGACAGAAAGAAATCAGTCCTTTTGTTTTGTTTTATTTTCTACACAATTGCTGAGTATTTATAAACAGCTTATTTATGGAGCTATATGAAGATCTGTGGAGCAATATCTATGGAGGATAAAGATATCAGAGAGGTTTGGCCAGAAGGTAGGACTCGGGTCCTTTTCTATTTTATTCTGTTGAAATGACAGTCTTAACTGTGTGTGTCTGTTACAGCAGGATGTGTATGAGAAAAGAAACTGTTCTGAATAGTATTGCTTAAGATTCCTAGCTTTGAGGACAGACACTCAATTGCCTTCTAAATTGTGGGAGTATCAGCAGTTGGAGGTGTTCAAGAGGAAACTTGATCCAACATTTAGGTTGTAGTGTCACATATACTTGTGAAGGTGACTGGGCTAGATGACCTGAGAAATCCTTTTCAAACTAAGGTACTGGAATCTCACAGTTTAAATGACCAGTGGAATTTTTTTTGATAAAGATTCTGCTCCATTGAACTCTTTTAATTAGCACCACCTCCTTTGACACCTTAATAGTGGATACTGTTTGAGCATCATCCCATATTCTTGCTGTTAAAAAAATTCTTTCCAACACACAAAGATCAAATATACAAGATTATTTGAACATTTCTTTGCTCTTCTCCGCTTAATATAACAAGTGAAAGAAAGGGAATAGTAATCACGCATCTAAAAGACATAGTGCTATTCATAAGGCATATTGCTTCTTTAGAGTCCCCAAATTCTAATTAGAACTTTACAAAGCAATAACAAAGATAGCAACTGGATTCTAAACTAATAATTCGAAGCTCGGTGCAAACCAGAAAGTCCCAGTGCCAGTAAAATAATACAAGACACCTGTTTTATATGGTACACATAAAAAGCAAGCCCCAAGGACAATAACTTTTAATATAATCATTATTAAATGTTTATTAGACAAAGCTCAAAATATCAAGAAATGTATTGTCGTAGAGAAACAACTATCTCCCAGACACGCAAAATCTTTCTATTTTGATGATTAAAACTTTGGTTGCCAATAATCTTCTGGCCCAAGGTAGCAAGCGTTATTACTGTACTTAGAAAGTAATGGAAGCATATTTCTTATCGTTCAGTTTTCCTATTTATAATTTAAAGTGCATTCCTGTTCATCTATCTGTTTGAAATTAAATTCTTAAATTAAATACTTTATAGTTTTTTCATTCTCCTGGAGATAACAAAATTGCTAATACAAGAAAAGTCCATTCAAAAAAATCTAGAGAGGGATTCAAGTGCAGAAACTCTGGAGAAGTTCATTAATGTTTTGAAGATACTCAGCTTTCGCTTGAGTAAGCCTAGTTTTTTTTTTTTCTTTTATCTCTGGTTTTGTATCAAACAAAACAGAACTGTGTTTAAATCCAGACCAAAACTTAAAATCTTAGTTCTTGTTTTGCTAGGAATGACTACCCAGCAATAAACAGAGCTATATTCTTGCTTCTTTCTCCTTTAGGCCCACTTTATTACATACTACTAAGTATACATTGGGATAGGAAATTGAATTTGGATCTCCCATATCATAAAAGAAAGGTAAAGCAATAGTAAATAAAATGAAAGTATGTGTAGGACTTCCCCTAGTAAGGGAAGGAAGGTGGGATCAAACCTTCCATGTGATTAGTGCTGTTCTGGGTAGACTATGCATGAAGCCTCTTCTTATTGTTGCTGGTGTTTGATTACTCACACCTAACTAGGAGGTGGGGCTCATTTAGGTAGAGGGGTTTAAAGTGAGAGAAGCATTTGAAGCAATTGTAAAATGAAAATCAGCAGGGCTGACTTTCTGGTCCTCTCTGCTGCTAGGGGAGCAGTAATAGGAGCTGGAGCTATGTCTGTTAGGGTGGTGCTATGCACCTACTGTAGACTCCTTGGTTTTGGGTGTAGCCTGATGATGTTAGTGCTTCTGGAGGCAGAAGGAATCCTGCTGGAACTGTGTCTTGTGGTTTGGAGGGGGCTCTTAATGAAGAGCAGCAGTCACTAAACAGCGGTTGTAAGAGTAGGTTCAGAGTAGCCTTGAATTGAGTGATTGCTGCTGATGCAGATTAAACAAAAGCAAAACTCACTGACTAGGAACGTATTTTTTTATGCAGAACTTCGGTAAATCAGTAGACTTAATTATTGAAATCAGCTAGTTTTTTAAAACTTTGGCATTACTGTAAATCAATTAAGGTAAAAAATGGTTAGACAACTAACTGAACAAATGAAAGCGGGATTTTGGAATTAATCAGAGCATATGGGGGAAGAAAAAGGAGACAGTGTTGAGAGAGAAAATAAGCATTGCTCTAAATAAAAAGTGGATTCATATATGGGAAAGAAAAAAGTAATAGACAAAGTACGGTAGTTTGAAATACTCAGCAACGCAATAGCTTTTTGAGAGCAGTTTTTCAGTTAGGATGCTGTACCACCTAAGGCAAAATTTGATATCTATTACAATGGTTAAACTTTAAAATACCTGTCTGTACAGGAGATAAAGATAGAAGGTGGCAAGAGAAACTAAACTCACTTTTTCCGTATTTTCCCTCAGTATTGTAATAGTTTGGAAGAGCTGGAGCTCTGTTATTCTCATCTACACTTTTGCACTGTTTTTTTACAGCAGTGTTGCCACTATACTTTCCCAGAACTTGATGTTACTGGAGTGCATGGGAAGTGCCTACTAGACTGAAATCCAACCTATCTGTAATTTCCTTTTGATCATTCAAGGCAGTAGGTATCAAACTAATCATTTTCTTTAACAAACAGTTCATCCTATGAGTTACTGAGAGCTGTTCACCTCCCAGTAACGTAAATGAAAGCTGGCAGCACCTTGCTGTGTTTGGATCTTTGTATTTAAAATGTAGACACTGTGAATTTATTTGAGGAATGGACTACACCTTTTTCAAGAACAAAGTGAATTTAAAACCTTAATGTGGAACACGTGTTTTCACATTTATTATCTTTTTAATGGGTTTCTTTAATTTCTGATTACAGCAAACAACTGTGTGCTGTTGTGATAGATCTGCTCTGACAAGAAGCAAGTGGGACAAAATATATTTTAAAGACTGCTTTCTTCCTCATTCAAATTAATCTGCTTTTAAGGTTCTCTGGAAGGGGAATTTGTTTCTAATCCAACAGAAACTTTCTTCTTTTTAAATAGCATATCTATTCCTGTGAGCGAGTCTGCAAAATTCGTGGGTTTTGCTTCAGTAATTTTCAGAATATGCCCAGCCAGATTACAATGAAATGGAGAGAGGTTTATTTCAAAACTGCCAAAAATACAGTAATTTGAATTGGGGTGGGTGATTTCCATTTTGTGCATCATCAGTGATGACAAAGATTTTGTTAGATAAGACTTGTGTTGCAGCTGTGTAACCATTTCAGTTTGTCTTCAAAATGCTCATTGAACTCACAGGTCTTGCATTGAGCTGTTGGTATTTATGATGATGCAGAAGATGGAATAGAACTTGTTTCAGCTGTGTTGGCTCAACAGTTTTATAGAAGTAACAGAATCAATTAAACCCAGTGTTTTTGCCATTTTTGTGAGATAACAGCACAAATTTGAGGTAAGAGGGTATTGTTTCTATGTTTAATAGGGCAGAATTATACCTTGATGAATGGATGTTTGAGAAATTATAGGAGTGTACCAGTTTAATTTGAACGAAAAATTGAATTTGGAAGTAATTTTGAGAGGGATAATGCTACCTTTTCATTTGCATAAATATGATTTAAAAGTGTAATCTCTTTAAACTGTGGTTTCATGAGTCTGCAGTTGATTATAGATTTTTAGTAGCTGAAGTAAGGCAGTATGTCTTGCACATTATTTCCAAAGCATTCCTGCAGCTGTGCTGCATTATACAGAACTGCTAAAAATCTATCAGTAAAAAATATCACCTGATGCTGTTTCTTGTTAGATGTAATTTTGAAATCTGCAAGCATCTCAAAACTTAATGCTTGAGGTAAACTGGGGAAGTAAGAAGTTCTGATTTCTAAACCAGATGAAGATATGAAATTGCCATGGGTGATGCACTAGATGCTGAACGACTTTACCTACCAACAGGCCATGTGTAGCAGGTAAAGTACAAAGCTCCTGCGGAGTCCTTTAATATTACTTAAGACTCCTCTAGAAAGTACTAACTTAGAGTCTGACAGCATAGTCAGTAGGGGGACCCGGTCAATGCTTGTTTGTCTTCTGTGCTGATGTGGCATGGATGAGCTGCTACTGTGAGGGTAGTTTTTGTAATGTGGGCACCTGTCCACTCGGGAATGGGCAGAGAACAGGGAGTTTGGAACTAAGTAACTCAAGAGTTCTGAGTGATAATGACCCTCATGCTAGAGGCACTATTTAATTAAGCAGCATTCGTGATTTCACACAATTGTGAGAGGTGCTGCATTTTTGAGAAACGGAGGGTTTTAACAAGCATAAACTTGTGGCATAAAACCAGACCTTATTAAATTTTTAAAGGGTTTTAATAAGCAAAATACCTTTACTTTAAAATAGATTTAAGTATTTGGCACAAGAGCCACCACAGACTTAAGCATCCGAAGCAGGTCCTATATGGAATTGTGGGCAAATTGTGAGCCCAACTTGGAAAGCAGCTAAAACTCACTGCTGGCCTCCCTGTTCAGCTTTCTTGCTCTGTGGATGCCTGTGGGTCCCCCACTGGGCATGTTTCATTCCTTTGAGGGCTGGGTTGTGCATGATTTTTTTCCCACCCCATTCTCTCTGAAGGCCCATATTTGGCAGGTGTTCTTCGAGAATGCTTGCAAAAACTCCGCTGGGTTTGGATACTTACAGAGAGGAGTGAAAGCCTTTGTTTTTTCTTCCCAAGCGCATCTAGAAAAGGCAGAAGTGGAGATGAGCTGTGATTGTTCCATCTAATCTTTTAACAGCCAGGCAGCTGTCTCGAGAAATACCTTTCTGCTGTGCCTGCCTCTGTGAGCAAGTTGCAATTTGCAGACACTGGGGCATGCTTTTTACCTCCCCTGTTGCAACAGTTCTGCCACACAGAAAAGCAAATTGATTCAGAATTCTGGAACAGCTACTGCTCAGGAGTGTCTGGCGAATTTGTTTGGAATTTGGAGATGGGGTTTTTGCTGCAGTGTTTTAAAAAACAAAATTCGATGGCTGTCATTTAAATCAAACTGATGTAATCCTTACTAGTCCTTACTGGAAATATAGCATCAATTTTTTTACTTTGTTCTTGGAGGGGTATATTTCACATTCTTATTACTCATCTTTGTTTACTTTCTTTAGATGGAAACATGCTTTGATAAGGGAAGTGTTCTACTAAGCCCAACTTCAAACACCTGTCTAGAAATGTTTGTTAGTAAGGGTACATTGTAACTTACCACATAGAATTCTAAGTCAACACCTGCAATCACTTTATGGTTATTTCAGCATTGCTAACGATGGCTGTTAGGTTCTTAAATAAGTTAATGGATCAGATGGCATCGAAAGCTCTAAAGATTCTGATACAACTTGTTGGAAATCAGAACAAGATTTTGTCTTCAGGTAAAGGACCATGCAAGCTGCAGTAGCCAAGAGTAAAGGGTGACATTGGAAGGCTGATATTTTTTTGGAAGGGGGCATATACCCAAGAAGCAGTACACTCCTGGTGTCCCATTTCTTTAGAGGTGAAGGGTGAATTTTGGCTGTCTTGTGGCCTGTAATATTCCACACAAAATGAGAAGTTATCTGTTGTTAGTGGCTGGTTAAGGAAATGCTTCCCTGTTTCCCCCTCAGCTGCTCGGGAGCCCTGCAAAGGGTTAAGACCTCTTAGCCTAGATAGTTCAGCTTGACCTTGTGCCTCTGTAGTTAAGTTTTGTTAGTCATCTAGATTGTACTTTCCTAGAATTCTTTGAGGTCCCCCTGTCTTTTCTGATGCTGTTCATACATACCCACCATTTCCTCTTTATAGTCCCAAGAGAGAGTTTACAGTCATTAAGATCTGGTCATAAACTTGGTGTTCAGACAGCCCACTCATCCATGTGCAGCCTGACGGGTACTGTACAATTCACTCTGCCTCGGTTTTCTAATTTTCATTATTGCACATGAAATGGTAGAATGCTGTCAGTCTGTTCATAATTGCTCTTGCAGTGCTTTTGTGTTTACTTACGAAAGCCTAATATGACAGTAGGTTGTGTCAAATAACGTAATGCGTGTAGGCAATAGGCTGGTCACTGGTTATCTGTCTCTTCACCTCAAAGTGGTTCAGATCAGTGAACCTTCAGTTTTTGGCTACAGCCCGTGTATGTCTCATTGTAGATGATGCTAAACTTTGTTGCCAAGTTCTGGTGGATTTTTTGTTTTACAAGTGTGGAAGATTGTAATGCCCAGGTGTATTCTTGCTTGTGAAACCAAGTTGGATTTCACATCATTTCAGGAAGTTTCCTGGTTCACTCAAGGAGAATAAACAATAAAAGCATTCTCATCTGCCTCTCCCATCTAAGTGCTTGTTCAGTTCTTAAATTCCGAGTTTTGGTAAACTTGCAGCTGTGTTTCATATCTGCAAGAAACCATCAGGTTTCTTAAACCACTGGAGATAAAGTCAACATTATCATCTCACAGAACAGTTCATGCATCGTTAATCACAACCATTTTATGACATTTCTTTTGTTTACTCTCTATTTACTTGGCTGTGTTGTCATGGGCTTTGTTCTGTTTACTGTTGGTAGTAGCTTCTTACTTGATTTGTGATTGTACATCTGAATATTCATATTTCAGGGTTAACTGTATCAGTTACTTTAGGAAGCGCCTTCAATTTGTTGATATAGACTGCTAATAATGCTCTTTCTTGAAAATTTCACATTACTGTAGTGAGTAGTAAAAAAGCCCAACATTACTATCAGCAGTTTACATGACAACTTTCAACTGTTATTTTACACATTCAGAAACACAATGTGAAACTTCTGGAAGAGATTTAAGTTCTAAGAGTTCATCCTGAAAAGCCATTTAGCCCTATTATATTATGCTTGTACACTTTTGCCATGCTGTCTTCTTGTATGTATATTTTTTTGCCTTTGACAGACACTTGAAATAAGGAAGTCTATAACATGACATCTCAAAATTGAAGAATGTTAGATGCTTATTTGGGAAGTGTGTTAAGGGCATATTCCATTTATGTTGTACTTGCTTGACTTGGTTAATACCAAAAAACGTTCATCTTATTGCCCAATTTCTTTTGGTCATAGTTCTTCATATTTTGATTCTAATAAACTGGCCATATATTGTACCATTATGTTATGGCAGTGGCATTTCTTTAATAAGATGCATAATAAAAGCATCATCAATTTATATTAGATATTCCCCAGCTCCCTTTACACTGATTCCCAAACTAAGTAGTCAGTCTGAGCCCTAAATGCTAATTTTCATTGATGGTGACAACCAGAAAATTAGCAAACAATGCTGATGTGACTGCTTAACAAAAAGACAGTAAAAATAATAAATGGTATGATTGTATTATGTATGGAGATTCAGAGATTTTTTTTTAATCTTCCTTTGTAATCAAATCAAACTATGAATGGAAAGGGTGATGTTAGATTTCAGCACAATGTTCTCCACTAGATGCTTGCACTGTGAAGTTAGAAATAATTGTTATTGTGCTATTTCTTGGTATTATAATGTCTGTCACTTGTGCAATTTTAGGATGCTGATCTAGTGCTCTCCCTGCCATACAAATCTTACTTAAGCTCATAAAGGCTGAATTTCTGCTTCTCCTATCCACAACTAATGAGGGATGTAGAGGTTCTGAAGCTGCTCAAGTAGGACGCAACCTTGGCCAGTTCTCAGAAACTCCACAAAGGTACAGTGTGATGTGATATAAAGCCTAGTACTAAAATTTGACTTGGAATAGGATGCTTTCTTCACCTGCTGTTGCTCGTGTGTCCTGCCTCAAGACTATTTAGGAAAGATCATGATATTGCATGCCTGTGATGGTTATTATCAATAACTGCAGAAGAACGGGAGAAGGGAGATTAAGGGAAACTTGGGATGTTAGAGGAAAATGATCTTGCATCTCTTCCTTGGGTAGTGCTACTCCTTTAAGCTGTTTTGATACCCACCGTCTTGGTGTCTGTCATTCTGCAAAGCAACAAAAGGCACCTTAACTGTCACTTCATGGCTCTCAGCCTAAGCCCTTTCTGAGATACATAACATATAAACAAACATAACAAACAAAAGTTTGCGGAAGTTACCTTTCTTCTGTGAGGGTTAAGTGGTCAGCACAGGGGTCTTCTGACCTCTTACTCTGGTTGTGGAGTCTGGTGACGTCCAAGTGCAGGCCCATGGTTCAGCTTTGCTTTTTGAGCATATTACTTTTTCAATCATACTGAAATGAAGTGTCAGCCATGATTAAGCACAAATAGGTGTCACTCATATCCATGAGTGACACGGGTAGAGGAGGAAGCCATTAATAATATTAAATACAAGTTTCTTTAAGATTTTGTTTGACTTTCTTACTAATCTAGAAATAGATATCTAACTGTTCTGGTTGGCTTCCGTTTTTCCTTTCCTAAAAAGATGGAGTATGTATAGTGTGTGTTGATCCTGTACTTCTGAAAAACAGGGTACTTAGCCTCCTAAAGACAGAGACCTAGAAAATAATAACCAGAGATATGTGATTTGGTGACTCGTTTTTGATGTAAATAATTTTGTGAAAGTTATTTCAAGATCACATGTATAGAACTGTAAAGTTGACCATTTTTCCGTACAATGCACACTACCAAAACATATTATTTAGAATGATTTGTTAGCTTAAGCAACAATATTTATTTGGCAGACAGTGCTGAGAAGTGGGAAGCAGTGGATAGAAAATAAAATAAATGAATGCCTGTTCCATTTAATGGAATCTTGGGACAATTTAAAATTCTCTGTAGAAGACAGTGAGAAACCAGTGTTGAGGTGGCCTGACACTAAAGGACTGAATTGAACTGATTCTAATCACCAATATTCTGAATGATGGAAATGAACGCCTGAAAAAGAGCAATTAAGAGTGAAGCTACTAAAATACCAGCTGTTTCCACTATCCTATATATTAAATGTTGCATATTGTTCTACTGGAAAAAAACAATCCCATGGATTTATATCGCTAAAATGAAAATTTGGTTTAAGATGCATACATATTCTTATTTTTCTTAATGTACAGTAGTATATATATAAAAAAACCTGACTTCATTAAAGCATCCTGATAATTAAGAAATTATCATTGCAGAATGAGCTACAGGTTACAGTAACTGCTTTGCTTCAAAATAACTGCTTCCCCTTAAGAGAAATAGTAAAATAAAATAAAAGCATAGCGTAATCTGAAGTATATGTTGGCAAGGAAATACTAGGTGAGTTAAAACAAGAGGGTGTTTATTTTGTTAGTTTTTAGGAAATACCAAAGGCTCACATATTCCCTCCTATTCCAACATATTGAAAGGAAGAAAAATATTTCACAGCTGACCAGTTTAAGCATGATAGTTCTGTGGTTCTTCTGTATGAGAACTTGATCCTACACAAGACAATCCTCCTGCATTATAGAGATATTATAAAGGACTAGATTCCGTTAGGATTAGAGTAACAGATAAAATTCAGCAGGAGAAATGGTAAAACCACTGGAAAGTTGAGTGGATCACTGCTGAAATTTGTGCATGTTTAGGTGCTTTTCTTCTACATGCCAATAGATTATCATGGTTAATTCCCAGGTGCATCTTGTAATTTCTTTCTTGGGAATTGGAAAAATCCAGCAATTATATTCAGCTGTACTTCAGACATTTTCAGCTAATTCCCAGGAATCACAAGGCATTTAGTTCATTTGGAACTTTGTCTGCTTTGTCTTTGTTTCCTACCTTAAGTACCTGCAAAAACTAAGCTCTTAATATTGGTAGTAATAGCAAGTAATACAATACACACCAAAAGAAAACACCAGCTTACCATCTTTTCCAGTAGTCAGGTAGGCTGCTAAACATCATTACTGGGAGGGGAAAAAACCCCTGTCTTACCTGCTCTTTGTGCTTTTTCATCCCTCTGTGTTTTCCTCTAAAGGATGTTTTAGGTCACTAACCAGATAGCCATGAAGGGTAGTTAAGGCCTACAAAAATACAGTTTGGAAGTAGTAGCCAGAGAAGACAGTAGGAGAGATGGGAAAGGAGTAAGGTCATTGATAAAACAAAGTCCAGCTTCAGACTAGATCTGTGCAATGCCTTGCCTTCATTTCTTTCTCTCCTTATCAACAAACTGTTCAAACAGATCTGCAAAGCTGATTGGCAAAGCCTGGAGTCATGACCCATGCTTTCTGTGGAAGGGCCAGAGTTATGTTAACAGCTTTGAATGCATCAGCCTGTTATGTTGTTGACGTAACAGGTCATTCTGACATATCCATTGCCTTATATAAAAAAATGAATGAATAGTGCAGCATTTCTTACTGTGATTTTACTTGCAAAGAGAAATAAGTAATATTTTCAAAGTGTCTAGAGAAAATATTTTCTTTTAAATACCAGTAATTCCTGCCGCTTTCTTTGTTTTAAATTACAGGTCTGCATAGGAATTTAAAGTTGAGTTCATGCTTGTTGCAATCGCTCATGTGTGTATGGGCACACACAGGGTGTGGTGTGTAGATACAGACCTTGATGGGCTGTTAGTGCCTACTTGCAAAAGCAGGTATAGTCATGGTCTGTTCCACATTACACTGGAAACAAGTGGCATCGTTCCACTAAATTTATGCCAACTCCAGTCTTTGGATCAGGGTCTAAATTCCCATTCAAAATGTAAGCACATGAGTTGTATCTCTGTTTAAAAATGAAGCCCTAGATATATAATAAAAAATTTAGATGTTTAGTCGCTAGATCACTAGTCATTAGAAATGTCAGTTACAATAATTGCAGATTTATTCGTGGGGAGTTCACATCCACAGACAACTCCAAAGGGGCATGCTTCCAATAAAAAGAAAACCTTGAAGGCCAGCTTCCCATTGTATTTGATTTAGTACTCATTTTTTCTTTACGTAACTTGACACATACTGGCCTGATTACACTTTTGCCTTAGCTTGACAAAAACTAGTTCTGACTTGATGTGATAAAATGATAAGAAATTCTGATGTGACTTCAGAGTTGCAAGTGAAATGTCCTGGGTCTTCCGGAGCATAGTGGAGAGTTTCTTGTAGCTGCCGGGCTCCAAGAATCTTCTGTAAGTGACAAATTCTCTTATTTTCTGATTTTGTGATTGTGGCTTTTTATATTGGAGATCAGCAGACTCGGAGGCATACATAGCAAAGAGGCTGGAGTTGGTGCAGTGACATATACCCAAGTACAAAGGAAACTTGGGAACAGGAGAGAGCAGTGAGTGGCTGTGCATATGTATCTTTGTAGGCCTGCATTCATTAAGCCAAACTCTGCAAGGTCAGGGAGATTGGGGAAGGCTATTAAAGAACTTTTTTGAAGTATATGAATTTTCTGCAAAGAGCTTGCAGTTACCTGGTAGGTAGGTTAAGAGGAGACACAGTGGACTTCCCTGACCCTTCTGGTCTCAGGCCTCATGCAGGTGAACCGAATGTGTCTTACTTCTCACAGAGTCTTTACTTAATGTTTCCTCCTACTCACATGCTTGTGGGAGACATGGCAATGAAATAGTAGGAAAATTGTTCAATTCCCTCCTTCATATGGAAAAACAAGGAGAAGAAAGACTTTTTCAAATTTTTATCTTTGGCTAATAAGATGAAACCTCTTAAAGGACATATTAAGATGAATTAAAATAATTAAGGAAGGAGTTCTGATATGTAGTGTTGACCCTCATCAACTCCAAAGTCTCCATGGAAGGGATTGGGCATGTTTTCTTCTTTGCTCCATATATTTTCCTGTATTTCACCTTTTCTCCACCTACGTGTATTAGAGTTAGAAATCATTCTGTATATGTGCACACAGCAAGAAGGTCTAGAGTTTCAAAATATCTTCTATTTCTTCAATTTATGTGCAGATGTATTCAGCAAGGTAAATGACGATTGCTGCTTGTAGGCAATGTAAAGAAGAAAAAATACAACAAAATTGAACGATAGTTTCTGGCATTGCATTTCTGTTTCTCAGGATGCAACCTATGTGTATGCAACCCATATGTACATACAACCCAAATAAAGAAAAGGAAGAAGAAAATTCTTGAGTAAGAACAAATGCTTTGAGTAATCATAGGCCATTATCCATCCAGGAGGCTGGGATGGGGGAGGGGGACGGGGGAGGAGGGGAAGCCAATTAGTTCCCTTTGCTGTAGGCAAAATTTGGTCCCTTAAGTTTATTGAAAAGTGCTGATCTTTGGGTGTGACAGTATGTTTCCAGAAGATAAACTAGGATCCGGATCTACAGGAAGTTAACTGTTTTAAGGTGGCTAACACTTAAAGCGAAGGAAGAAAGAAAGACTTAAGAGAGTTAAAAATGAGGTAGTGTCACTTCTTTTTCTGATAGAATGCAAAAATAGTTTAGAATGAAACCTTACATTTAGGTCAAAAAAGTAACTTGAAATAAATAATCTCTTTTTAAATCTTTGTGTGAAGGTTGTGTATTTTTAGCAGCTGTTCTAAATACAGCTCAAGCAAGTTAGTGCAGAAGCTGTTAAATGTCTTGCAGCCTCTGTCTGTACTGAGTGGATCAGAAACTGATCAAAAGTTGCCTGACCTCCAAGCACACCAAATCAGTTAGGCTGATATCCTAATACATTCTACCTCTCATCAGTGTTTTCTAAGTGCAGGCTCAATACCATGTTGTTTGTTACCAGAATAAACTTACATTTAGCTCAGAATCCCATGCAATTACATTCTAAATTATATGCTTTAGTATTACAATATCTCGATTTCTGAAGAATACATCTAATTTCACAACTTTTGTTGTTATCATGTTGTGGTTTAACCTACCTGGTAACTAAGTACCTGCAGCTGCTTGCTCACTTTCCCATCACCCAGAGGGATGGGGAGGAGAATTGAAAAGGAATGTAAAACTTGAGGGTTGAGATAACAATTTAATAGGGAAAGCAAAAGCCATTCATGCAAGCAAAACAAGGAATTCATTCACCACTTCCCCATGGGCAGGCAGGTGTTCAGCCATCTCCAGCAAGACGGCTCCATCACACATAACAGTTACTCAGGAACGCAAATGCCATAGTGTCGCGTCCCCTCCCCCTTCCTCCTTCTTCCCCCAGCTTATATGCTCAGCGTGACATCATATGGTATGGAACATCCCTTTGGGTAGTTTGGGTCACCTGTCCTGGCTGTGTCCCCTCCCAATTCCCCATGTCCCTCCAGCCCCTGTGCTGGCCGGGCCCAAGAAACTGAAAAGTCCTTGACTTTATAAACATTACCCAGCAACAACTGAAAATGTGCATGTGCTATCAACATTGTTCTCACACCAAATCCAATACACAGCACTGCATCAGCTACTGGGAAAAAAAATTAACTCATCCCAGCTGAAACCAGGACACGTGTTGATATATGAGAGGAAGTGAGATTAGCTGGGTACCCTATGGCAGTATTGTGACTGTCTCAATGCTTTCCTAAACTGAGTAGCATAATAAATTTAAGAGCTCTAACTTACTGGAGTGGATGTGGATAGACGTAGAAAAGTCAAATGTGCCTGTTCCTGTGACTTGGGTGATTTTTAGCTCATGGGTTGTCAGCTTGTATGTGGTCAAGGTAAAAACAACCATGGAAATGCAAATCTGCATGGTTTGACTGCATCCAAGGGAGGACTCTGAGGTGCGTACCGTGTATAATATTTCTGTCATTGAACACTCTAGGAACAATATTTTTAGATGAATAAGTGTAAGCAAAAGAAACTCAAGTTTGTTGATTACCTTTGAAAATATTTGTTTAAAGCACTTTAAAAAATATATTTAAAGTGTAAGTAAGCCTTGGGGAGTTATTTTCTGCTAATGACACAGCTAGAAAAGAGCTGAAACAGCAGAACTCCATTGCTAAAGTTCAGATTGATTGTTACTCTGTAATGGTGTTTTATAGCCTCTCCGGAACAAAGAAAATATCACCCTTTAATATATAGTTATAATTTAATATTCTAAGCTAGGAAGGAAGGAAAGAAAGAAAACAAATTTAACAGCCTTCCCTATTTCCAAAGCTGACTTTAAGAAATAGAGGGATTTTTTTTTTTAACTTATGTTCTGTGTTAACAGTGTTTTCTGTCCAGAACCTAGCTTGTAGGTTTAGAGTAGGTTGACTGCAGTAAACTAACATTTGATTTTTGCTTGTAATAATGCAAACTGTGAAGAAAAAGATCACGTATACAAGTTTTTGTGTTTTTTAGATTTCTGTGTTATCTTTCTAATGAAAAATAGAAAGCAAAACTAAAAGGGAGTAAAAAGTTTGAGGCTTCTTATGTAGAGGTTGGGCTATTCCATCAGTAAAATAAAATCTTAAGACCTGTGTTCTCAATTTGTACAATTTATGTGGGTATGAAAAAATAGCAGTCCTAATATTTAAATGAGTGTTATGCTGGTTCAGATTGATCCAAGTCAGACCTCTCCAATATAGGATCTTTTTAAGCACACAGGCACTAACATGGCATGCCTTGGCGTAGTTGTAAATGTACCGTCGTATGTAGAAGTCAAGGCATCTGTTCTTAAGTGTAGCTTAAATGTAGATGTATGAAGTGAGTCAAATCAGGGCGGTAGCCCTAATTTTGGCTATGGAAGTTACGTTTCTGTTCATCCCCTAGAAGCGCCAGGTGCCTCACCACAAGCTGCTGGGCATGGCCCCAGCGTGGGTAGCCTTAGTCTCCAGCACACGTGACCCACTGAACCTGATGAATTAGGGCTGCGATACGTGTTGCCACACAGCTTGTCCTCGGCAGCCTAAAGGCAGCTCCCAGCCTGTCTGCTGAACAATTACCTGGCTAGAAATTCAGTGGGAAGCTGAACATGGTGTTCCAGTCTGCTCTTTCAGATCAATCTAAAAGGCACCGCAGTGCCTTCGGTATACTGTTGAAATATGTGATCTACTCCTACTAGTATTCTTTCAGCCAGCTACTTCAGTCAAATGCTGGAATTAAACATTAATTCAATCTGTAATGGCTTTTGCTTCAAACTGGGGTAATTTCAACTTCTGCTTACAAAACAAAATATTTTATACCGAAGCTTATGCGCGAGTACCCTTAAAGTGAAAGCTTTTTCACACTTATGACTTGAAAAGTCACAATTTCCAGTCTTAAATTATAGTTAACAGTCAAGAAACATTCATTTTCCACTGTGCGGTGAGCTGAAATGTATGAGAAATGCATGCTACAGAGTGTGTTTTCTTTCTGGCTTACTTTTACTGGGATAAGTAAGGAATGGCTCCGTTCACACCAATTACCATTGCCTGGCACTTATGCAAGGTGAAGCTGATTGACAGGAACGCTGAAATCTGTGTTGTGGGAGTGTTAAGGTGTAGGGGCTTCAGAATAGGACACATCACAAAGTTGGAAAAAAAACCAAACAAGACAACTTTGATGTTTAAACAAGAAGTTTAAAATGTGCATGAACTGTAGGCCAGAAGTGGTTAAACATTTTCCTAATTTTATCTGCTTGCCTTTGGCCAGGAGATCAGGTGGAGTTACAAGTTCCAATACTAAATCCGCAACAGACAGAAATTCAAGAACCTTTTGTTTCAATCACACAATAACTGACGTCTGACCTTCCATACAAATAAACTCAGTATTAGCACCGACATCCTGCCAGAAAATAGAGACTTCTGAGCTCTGACTGATTCAGATGTGGAGAAAAATATTTTGAAAGAGCAGATAATTTATAGACACACTAACTTTTATTATTGCATTGCAATCCATAGTATAGGGTAGCAGAGTAAGTAACAGCTACAGTTTTTAGTTAAAGGAGAAAGAATGTTTTTATATGTTTTCAGTGGGTTTAAATGAAAAGTTTCTTTTTTTCTTTTGTAAAGAAGTTGATTATAGAGAAATAATTTTCATGTACTCCATAACGCTTCCATTTCCTACAAACCTCTTCGCTTCTTCTACAATAGGGTCAATTATCATCCTCTCTTACCAGTAACAGGAAAAGGTCAAAAGTGAAATAAGAAAATACCATCTTTCCTAAGGGAACAGATTCATAATGTGGAAGGGAGCTTGTAATTTGGCAGCTGTAGCTTTGGGAGGCTAAAGTTTAGTACAGGAAGAAATTGGAGTGTCTCCTGGATGGGGAAATAGTGGTCATCAGAGAATGCAGCTGACACGATTTCTCTGCGTGGAGCTGACATCGAGGTGCTTGGTGCTGTCACTGAAGGAAGGCAAGCAAAGGCTCTGTTTTATGCTATTGTCAGTTCTGCTTTTTTATCTCACATATCATGCTCAGAACTAATTGTGTTTACTGTGCTCCTGCAAAGCAGGTAGTGAACATTGTATAATTAACCGGCAGCTTAGAGTTGCTCCTTTTTCTTCCAAACAGCATGTAGGAGATTCTTTCTGTTTGTCTTTCCCCTCTAACCAGGTTTTGTGTTTGCATGCATGTGGCTGTAATTTTTTTCTAACTTGTCGATTTGTATCTCTGATACATCTTCAGTTAAAGTCCAGTGTAAATGACTGAATTTTTATGCTTTTGAGTTTAGGGATGAGGCAGTGTTAGACTTGCATGTATGCAACCACAACATAAGTTGAATTAACATAGTTATGTCAGATTTTGGCTCAAAACTAGTTCTCTTACTGCCATTACATGTTATTTTTGTGTTTAATAAGATCGCCATTAGTTTATTAGAAGTGAAGAGGGGTAAAGAAAGGAGCAATAACGACGAGAGAAGGAATGAAGATAAATCCAGATTCAGATCTTAAAATACAGCCTTATATGATTATTCCATTCATACCCACAGGGTTAGAACTTACGTCCTCCTCTCTGCAGGATAACCACCTGCAGTCTGACAATGCAGTGGTAGCTCACTATCACAGTATCACTGTGATACTTGAACAAATCAAATCCTAAGTCTGCAGTTTTCACTAATCGCTGGGTACGTATATTGAAAGATTAAAAAAGAAAAGGAGATACTCAATAGAAGTCATCCTGTGCTTTTAGTTCAGTTGTAGAATTTGTGTTTTGGACCTTTGTATGGTTATTAAGCATAGGTCTGTAATGTAGAACAGAACTATCTATTTTCTCATGTAAAGTTGGTTTCTGAGTCTTGAAACTGGATCAAACAACTGAAAATACAAAATGTCTCAGATCTAGTCAATGAAAGCTTGACTGAAGAAGCAGCATCCACTTGCTTCAGACAGTTTCTTGTCCATCAGGTCCATTGGCCTCATTTTGTTCCTTAAGGTAACTTCAGCCAGATGGGTCACTGTTTTGTTAGAACAGAATCTGTCTTACGCTTATAAGCCAAAGAAAGGGTATTCTCTGTATAGTGGCAACAAGAGGTTTTACTGTATTTTATTTTATTTTTTTAATTTCAGTTTTCAGATAAATAATTCAAACTTTTTTTTTCTTCTTCCCTTTGGGATTAATGTATGTTTCAGGCCTTTTTTAACATGCTTTTTACAGCTCATTTTTTGATCTGTGTGCTGAAGTTGATTAATCAAAATTCTTTTTTTATTTTTTTTTTTATTACTGTGGGTAACTTAGATATATCCAACAGACAGTTACTAAAAGATGTAATCAGAATTAATATCTGTGAAGATACATAAATAGACAAATACTTTAAAAAGGCTATTCAGGCTGCAAATAGCTTAAGGTCTAAAACAAGAAAGAGAAGAAGAAAGGAAATCAGAGGGAAGACATAATCTTTCCTAGAAAGATAAATAATCTGTACAGCACTTTATTGCCTTGAATGAACTGCTTTAAGCGAACAGGATCGTGTATGGCATAGTTGCCCAGAAAAATTAGCTGACTCTTCCCCAGAACAACCATTTTACAACTGTCCTTAAATCACAGACAAACCACTACTAATTAGACCATGCTTCCTCTTATACTGCTGATTTTATTAATAGTACAGTCCGCATAATACTGTGTTATGTACTTGCCGTTGTCTGGGTTTTTTTACTTGTATGTGCCATCCATTTCCCTGTACCTCTATTGAAAATTGTTTTGTATAATTTTATCTGTGTTTGTAGGGTATTCTGTATTAAAGAACAGAGATTTCTTACAGCTAGTTTGCTTTTTATTTTAATGAATAGCCTGATTTACCATTTGCCTATACTTTGAAAATGACTGTCTAGAGCAAAAGTGGTATTCTATGTCCTTGAGTTTTTTTGGGGTTGGTTTGGTGTTTGGTTTTTTGTTTATTTTTTTTAGGGTGGAAAGAAATTGCAGTCATATATAATCTAAGCAGTAGTGACCAACAGTTTTGATTTGCAGCTAAAGCATGCTATTTTTCTAGTGATAAATGAGTGTCCCCCAAATGTGTAATTTATTGGGGGGGGGGGGTGTCCTGTACTTTCTACTAGTTTCACCAATGATAAAATTTCCTTAGAATGCCAATAAGAAGGTAGAAAGTGGTGGATATGGATTTCTCCTTTCTGACTTTCGTAATTCATAATTGTCACCTGTAAGAATGCTTAAGACTTGGGCTTTCGTGTGATTTATGCTTTGTGTCTATATGTGCTTACTAACTAAACAGAGCAGTAATGATGGACTTAAGGACACAAGAGAAACTCTGAAACGTGGCAGACTGAAAAGAATTAAAATATTCACCCTTCATTTGTTCTTCATTATTTATCTCGCCACACTTGATAATTATGGGAGAGATTAAAAGCTTGCTTGTTCTCAGCCAATCTCCCTTTCATACTTGATCCCTACAGTGAAGTTGCACTGCTGAATTTGTGGTATCAAACTCATTTCCATAGCAGCACAGATTTTTGCTGTGGCATCACATAAGTGAAAAGATTTTGACTGCACTGTTGGGCTAAGCTGCTCTAAAGGAAGAAGGAAGAGAAAATAAAACTGCCTTATGGAGAAAAAACAATTGCAGAAGCAATGCATGTGATGACTTGATCCAACAACTGTAAATCCTGGGAGTATTCTCCTTATTTTAAGTCAGCGGGGCTGCTCAGTAGGGATTTCTTTCATATTGAGAACTAAAGGGTAAGTCTCACAGTGTGATCAGGTTTGTGGGTTTTTTCCCTCCTGAAATACTGTCCTTTCCAAAATTCAATTTAGCAGGAAAATTCTTCCTTAAAGCATATATATTTGCATTATTTCACATACAAATATGATGCTTGTGTGCATGCTCTTTCTGATCGCATCCTAAAAAGCACAGCTTACAATATTTGGCAACGTACCCATAAAAGAGTGCTAGACATATGCACATAAAAAAGTAACAGCAGTGGAATATTTTCTTCTCTGGCTGGTATCATCTAAAGATCGTGATGACAGAGTGTGTATTTAGAGAAATCTAAACCACCACCAGGAAGAGAGGCAGGAAATGAAACCAGTGTAACAAGAACCGTTGCCTGCTGTTCTGCTAAGAAATGAAAGACACTTTGACGATGGGTGCAGTGGACTAATGTTGGTCAATCTCCTGGAAAATAGCATTATGCATAGCTGGTAAACTCTGATAAAATAGAGACCAAAGTCAGTCAGTTGACAGGCAAATACCAATTGTAGTCTAAAGATTAGCAGGCTCAATTTTAAACTTACAGTGCTTAAAATTCTTCTACTGCTATTTCTAAATGCATTAGTTTAGCAGTGCATAAATTATTATTTTTTTTAAGGGGGGGGGGGGGAACATCCTTCTAGTTAGAATCCTGTTCAGTGTAAAATCATTGTAATTATAACACCTAAAGCTAGTCTAAAAGTATATTGAATCTGAAATATATGTCTTAAAAATATTACCATTTTTGAACCATGCTTTTGATTTTCATATTAAAAGTGGTTTCTCAGGACAGCCAGATAGAACAATGAGTGTTAAGGACAGATAAAAGGTATAGAAGTAAAATGGCCTTTTCCAGCCCCCTTCTTTCCCTCTCAAAAACTCCTGCATCCAGCTGGGGCAAAAACATAGTTGAGCATGAAATGGATGGTGGAGGGATGAGGGCGTTAAGACATGTAGAACCAACCATTTTGTAAGAGATTGAACCATTGTTTCGTTTATAAGAGAATCTTTTGAGCTAAAAAGTCTTTTCTGAATTGTAACGTGCTTGTGCAGAACATAGGTCTGCTTCTTTAAAATAAGCTTAAGAAAGGATTGCTTTGCCTTTAAGCAAAAATGTTTTACTGTTTTTGTTTAGATAAATAGGAACATAAAGGTAAACAGGGTTCTTCTTTTGTGAAAAGTAACACAGAGCCAGATTCTAAAATGAGAAGCCATTGTACCTTGTGAAATGTCATGGATGGCAACCATACCAGGAAACTTTCAAAGGAAAATTATACAGATCTCCTTTATAAAGCACTTGGCACCATATAGATGGAAAACAGTATGCAAGAGAGAGGTGATTGCTCTCTTTCTCTGGCTGACTCACTCTTATGAGTTTCCCTACAGCATTAGCTGGGATCTGACAGATGGTATGGAGAAGATCAAGGCCATGACCCCATGTCACACAGCAGACTTAATTAACATTTCTTTTTTCTTATCCATTCCTTTCCCAGACTCCCAATGGGGCATTTAATGTGCATGAAAGGGTAAAATGGAAGCTATGCGTATGGAAGAAAGTCCAATATTTTTAGTAATCTGTCTTTGTTACGGAACCACAAATGGAAATAAATGGAGTGTAATTCTCAAAACTAAGGAAGGTTGCTTCAACAATGTTACTATGATGGATCATTTACTAAAGAAGACAAATTCATCATTCTCTTACCCTCAGATTGCCAATTTTAGAAACACTTTATTATATTGTTCAATTGCTGTTTACTTTAGTCAGACAAAGATCACATATCTCATGATGTTTTAGATTTTGCAGTTGCTAAGTATGAACATTTTCACCAACCCTGCAAGATACAGAAAAGAACAAAGTTCCTAACAGACTTGATTTTGCATGCTGTGACCTAATCATAGTCATTTTGTCTATAGCAAACATGAAAGTGGATATCCCCACATGCTGTACTTGATTTTGCTACAGTTTATATACCAGAAACTGTCAGCAAGCCCGAAAAAGGGGAATTATCCTGCATTTCCAAAGAACAGAATTCTAAATGAAACGGTAAGTTCAGGTTTGAGACAAAAATCCCTCCCATTATACAATTACGACTTAAGCCAGAAAGATGTAATTCTGGAATGGAGAATGATGATGAGATGCCAGTAGTGTCACTCAGGAGTCACAGGGCCAGGCTAGATGATTTGGATGGCTCAGAATGAAGTGGCCAGGAGTGTAATTTTGTTTAATAAATTATCAGGTTCCTTTAATCTGTTCATTGCACAATTAGTGAACGTGTTGGTAGCGTGGAAAGAAGCCTTAGTAATGCAAAATAGAAATGAGTTAGGACAGAAGGTTAGACATCACACACAGAAGGAAGTATAGTAGTAGACAGAGAAGTAATGATGGGACAGGGGAAAAAACCAAAACAATTTGTCTTTATCCAACACAGTGTTTGGGAAACATCTGGGCAAAGTTTCCCTTTGCTTTCTCTCTTAAGTATTTTCTTACCGCAGATCACGTCAGGACCCAGTTACAGCAATACACTTACAATTATGCAAGCCCCACGGAATAATCACAAGTTTCAGGCTCTGGTTTCCACTCATGATGTTTTGTCAAGTTTCATGTTTCTAAAATCATGTTAATAAGCTTTACGGAGATGCTTCTGTACAGACTAAGTATATGTAGAGTGATCTTGTCTCCCCTAGCAATACATTTACAGCAATACGTATCTTTTATTCAACACTTAGGCAGATGCTGCTTTCTGTTTTTCCATTTACATCCGAAGTACAAAAAACCTCTTAGGTGGATTGTCCGGATTCAGTCTGAAGGCCCTTCTAAAATTCTTTGAATTCTGCCGTCGCTTTTTACAGGTTTCTATTTCCTAGACGTTTGGGATTACATAAATAGTGATCTTCATCGATGTTCCACACCCCATTTACACGGTGTTAGAAACTGCAAAGTGCTTTGATTTACTGATCAGTAATGATCTGTATTTTGCTTTTCTTGTCCATAGTGCTGTTTTCTTTCTTTTCAGTGACAAAGGATGCAAGGTTGTGTTTAACTGATTTAGTCTATGATCTGCACAAAGAAGTTGAAAAAGTAAGCACTTTATGAGTGTAGTCTTACCGCACAAACAATTTTTCTTTCTAGAAGTATGTCTTAGTAGAAATTAAAATGCTTGAGCAAGAAATTAATATGATTTCAAATTGAACTGCAGACCACAGGGTTTAATCTGTATTTCATCTACAAAGGACTGAATCTCATATTCAGAAATTAGAGGGTTTCCCTGAGGGGGGGTCAGGTGGTTAGTGTTGTTACTGTATTGTAGAGCAACATGACCTGGGGTTCGGCAAATGTTTTGCAGACTTTTGAAAATAAAAATAATGTGCCAGTCACTCAGCTGGAATATTCATTATCTCTGATTTTTGCAATTCTTTGCTATAGGGCCACCTCAGAGTACTTATCTATTAATTTCTGTAAAAAAAGTAGTTGTATCTATTCAGATTTATGTGCAAGGATGACTCATATTATTTTAAAAAATTATATTCAGTAAGGACATACTGTTAAGTTACAAAGCAGAATTTGGAATCAAAGTATGTGTGCTAGAATGGATTGTGGTGATGCTTTTGCAAGGACTTTCTAGCTCTGACTTCAGAAAAACAAGACAGGATTTAAAAGAATTAACAGTCTTTGATAAGAAGATATGGCTGTCTGTTTAAAGACATTTAAACAGGCACTGTAGAGTTTTCACCTGCCTATTAACAAGAAAATAAGTAAATAAAGTAAAAAAAAAAAAAATCCTAAAATGAGATCCAGTGCTGATTCCCATTATGCTTCCTAATGATGCTCATTACAATCCTAACTACATTTTAATGCTGAAATCTAATGCCTCCATTCATCATTGGAATGAAATACAAATGCTGACAATTGACAAACTTAATAAAAAAGTTCAGAGGACTCAAAACTGTCTGTGCATCTTTATCTGAAAAGACAAAATTATGGTGGTTGCAGTTCAGGAATACCTCTCTGGGCAAAAACTGTAAACAAAACGAAAATCTCAACACAGAAGGAAAAAAAAGGAAATCAAGTAAGAGTCAACCAATGAACACAAAAGTCAGTATTTACAGATTTCTTAGGGATAGGTTTTTTGATCACATTTTTTGCTCATAAAGCCCTCCTTTGCAAGAAAATACTAAATATAAGGAAGGTGTAGACAGAGGAGGAAAGCAAAAAATTTCTGAGCGATTTTGATAACATTTATCTTCTCAAATTAATCTATCAGCAGTTATGTAAATTACAATGTTTTACATTTCTATGTCCTATTCAAAAGCATCCAAAAATTATTGTCTACTCAGTTAGCTTCACAAAATTTTCAGTTGTCAATGTACACCTACATCTTATGATGCATACATAGTTCACCTATAAAATTAATGCTGTAAACTGATCTTAAAGGGAGCAAAGATTGAAATTAATGTCTTTTCTCACACTCCTTGGCTCCAAGGTTTGAGATGCAAACATCCCAAGTACCGTATTTTAATTGTTATTATGCCTTCCTACCTTTTCTCCTCCTTTCACATAATAAAATCTCAGTGAATGTGAAAATCTGTGATAACTTACGGAGATCTATCATGCAGTATTATTTGGTGCATGGGGAATTTTATCCTGATGGTGACAAAACTGAATTTTGTTATGCTTGAGATCTAATGCTCAGTTGTCTTATATAATCCAACCCTGAAGTAGAAACTATAGGGATAAGATTTGTCAAGCTGTTATTACACTGCATGTAATTACATTAATTCTGTCATTGTAAAAGTAAATGCTAGTATAAATTTTCCATTAGATGCTTTAGTTAGCACATATTTCTTACAATGGGAATGTCTGAGTATCACTGAAACTGCGATACTAGGTTTCTGACTGTTATCATCTGGTCATGCTGAACTAAGGCTGTTTTATTGGTAGTGAGAGGGAGGAACCAAAGAGTTTCTTTGTAGAAAATTTTATCAAGCGTCCCTTTTGCCACATATAGCTCCGTTGATTCTTCTCTTTGGTATCCCGGTTTTAGATTATTACATTAATTGTATCAGAAACTTATTTTCCCATTCCAGTATTTGCTATTTCAATATTTTTCCAATTTATTTTCTCCTTTTTTCTTTCCACTTTTTTTAACTCTTTTTCTCCACTTTCTTTATCCTTCTTTGCATTCATCCACTTTGGCTTATTTTAAATAAAACTCTTGTGTACAAGCGCTGTGACCTCAAAATGCAAAAATATCCTCAATCAAACCTTTCACAGTTCTTTCAATTGGACAATAGTCTGAGGGGTTTCTGGGGAAGAACATCAGGGTTGTCTACCACTGTGCAGACAGGGAAGGCTTTTAGAAATAGGTAAACATAGTGCATATCCACAAATATGATTGGTTCTATATAATGTGTGCAAGTGATTCTCTTGGAAGAATTTCTTAAGACAGACAGCAAATTAGGCTCATAAAACACTGAGGTTGTCTTCTGTTAAAACTATTTCATCACGAAATGAAATCTAAAGCTCACTTCTCTGCATAATATTTTTAACTTTCCTTTATTTGTAATGCCTTTTGTTCCAAAATCCATTAATTTTTCCCATTGATGCTACTCTGCACTTCAATTTGTAGTCTGTTAGAAGAAATATAGTCACCATTACTTTTAACTAATTCTTATTGTTTAGTAGCTCTAGGTTGATCTTCACTCAAAAAAAAAAAAAAAAAGAGCAGGTATGAGGTAGTGTAGTCAATTAAGACATTAAGGTTAAGAAAATACTAAAGAAATAGATCTCTTTTTCTGTCTTGATACATAGTTGTGGGCCATCATAAAGCACTGTTGGAAAGCTGGATAGAAATATTGCTGTAATAGAGATTTAGAAGTTTCAACCAGATTACATACCATTTTTGTGTCTAAAAAGGAAAATCCTGAATTGATAAAATACAAAATAACAGAGAAGTGTAAATGGAATAAGTCATCCTACCCAACTTTCTTCAAACATGGCATATGCAAAGAGGCATGTCTTTTTTTTTTTCTAAGTCTCTGTCATATTTATCTCCTTCAAAAGTAACTGCGGAAAAATTCTACCTATAACTATGGGTATATGCTCGTATCTGCCTAATTTATCTACTTTCTCTTCTTCAATTACTTGCAGAATCTGGGTTGAAAGTGCTGTCATAATCCATTTAGCTAGACACATTTAGTCAAGTGATATATTTGGACTTCAAATAAATGTACTGAATGTGATTGCATGATCTTGCCCTATAGCAGTGTTCTGTAGACTGGTGAAAATTTTTCATTATGAGTAGAAAGCAAATACAACTTTCGAGTTTTATAATAGTAACTGTGTGGACCACAGGTATAGTTTTAGAACTATACTTAGGTGATGGTGGAAGTCTGAAAGTACTTTCTGTTAATTACTTTCTCTTGTAAACTGTTTCACATAAGAAGTGACAAGAACATTTTTTGCTCACTTATAGACATGGGACACATCTAACTAGAGACTTACGATCTTTGAAAAAATTGAAGTGGCCAAATTTCGGCTTTTTTGCTTGTTATCCAAACATTTAGAAACTGCTAGATCTGACTCAGTTTTCTTCCCAAGCAAGGCTTAATATACCTACCAACTACATGTTACTTTCAGAGAGTTTACAAATGGCACACTGGCTATGTATGAATCTTGTCATTCTTGGGAGTGTCCCTTCTGATCAGAAGTTCATTAATATTTTATGATAAAAATAATGCAAAATATTGATGGCATAAGAGGAAAAGCAATAAATAAATGTCTTACGAAAGCCTACAACTCCCTTCTGGCGTTAGTCTCTGAGAAGTGACTGCTGCAGTGCTACTTGCAAGGGGGATGTAGGTGAAAGACAGTTTTTTCCTGTGGCGATATCAGTATATCAGCTTTCATGTACGGGGGAAAAAAAAAAAGTAACTTTAAATCTAGATGGTAGTACAGTTAAAATCAGGCACGTTTATGCACATGGATGTACACATACAGATGCATATAGTGTATGGAAGTTAACTAGTGCTAAGGAAATGTACAGGAACATGATTCTAACATAAGAGTTGTTTCTAGGTCTCATATAATGAAAATGAAACTGCACAGCAAACCAGTCTCTTATCGTGCCTTTGATTTCATGTCTATAAACATAAAGATCTTTAAAAATGAAATCCTCATAATAAAACAACTTTTTGATTCATCTTGATCCTTTCTATGTGCTCTTACTTGGTGAGTCAGTGATTGATGAACTCAAGTTATTTCCTGAAATGTAAATGATTCAGGTAATCCCATTAGGAAAGATATGAAACTGTAAATTTCTTATGAAGTAAAAATTACAGTGCAGTCTGATGTCTGGAGAGCCATTTCACAGCCGCACCAAGGGAAAAAAAAGATTGATAAGCAAAAATATACAGCATGTGATCTACAGGCCAGTACTTCCTCAAATGATGATACCAATCACAATTGATTGAAAGCTAGTGTTTCACATTCACCCTAGATTCTAGATTATCCAAATTGCTCCCAACTCTTCAGGGATTTGGAGTTTTCTTATGTACCTTGCATTGGATTTGGTGAGAATGCATTCAGTTCAAGTCTTGCCCAGAAGGCTTTTGATCAGCATGATGACTGCCCATTTTTAGTAAGATTTCTTTCCTGTGAGAATAGTTTGGACTAGAATTCCTGATCCCCTTATGGTTGTTGTTTACCAGTGGGTATTGCGCTCCACAGAATTACAATTGGAAGATACTGTTTCACTTCTAGCTTTTATGCTTACCTTTCACATGTCTTTTCTTCATTGGGAGCCAAGATTCTGTTCTCTTTATAAAGGTTATCTTGTTAAGACATGATTGCATAAATCTGTTGTGGCATTCTATGATCCAGAACCGGATTTTGTAGTGTTGTATCTGCCCTTTAAATAGATAAATATGCCCATTGGAAGGCAATCCTTTCAGTTGGAGAGATGCGAAATAATGGAAGGCCGTAATACTCTTAATCTGATACAAATGAAAGGGAGGAGGGAGAAAACCCAAGTATCAGATGGCAGAAAAGGGGTTAAGAGGAACTGGGTATCAGTTATCGCTTACTGCAGTTCATTATTAGATGCTGTTTCCCATCCACTTGACAAACGGAGAAAGATACCCAAAATGAATTGCTTGGTTTCATATTTGCTAAATGGTGGTCAGGCTTGATGGCATTTTAAATTGCTCCACACAGAAGCACCAGCACCTTGCCCTCCGTAGCCTTCCTTTGCATTTTACTAGAGGAAAGTATATGTGATTAGAGGAGGCATGAGGTCTCGCTGAGGCAGGCTATACCATAACGCTCTTCTGAAGAGATGAGAATGGCACTTCCCAGTGGAGTGACAAAGACGCACTCATGCATGAAGGTAACAATTTTGATTTTCATTGATTTCCCGAAAAGCTTTCAGCTTTTCCTTCTAAGAGCAGGATATGTGACACAAAGTGGGAGACCCTACTGTTGCGGCAAGTGTTGTATCTAGTACAGAGAATTAGCCAGGTGGTTACTGTGAGCTTTTTCTTTTACTGCCTGAACAGATTGTGATTGTGGCTTTCATTTTCAATTTGTTAGCAAGTTTATATTGCGGTGGGAGAGACTGTTGAGGTTTAGGATTGTTTATATCCTTTGCCCAGTTACCTTCCAGATTTTAGGGAAATCTGATTTCATGCTCAAGATGCGCCCTTGGACAGAGCTGTCTCTGAATTTACTGCAGATTTACAGTCCATTCTCGCTGCATTAATTTAGTTTTGTTGCTCTGATCTTGCTCTTTCTTAAAACGTAAAGCTTGCTGAGATAAACTCTTCCTTTCATAAATGCTAGTCAGCTCAACTTTGGGGATGCAGTACTTAAAGCAGTGTGGGATTTAGCCATATAGCTGTGTTTGTTTATCGTCCCTGTTTATTTATTTACTAAGACATGGTGCAAGCTTTTCTATTCATTGGATATCTACCAGTCCAATAAAGATAGATTAGAGTTTCCTCCTGTTTTCTCTCAAACCTGCTTTTAAGCACTTAAGTATGGTTCTTGAGTTCAGTCTTCCGTTATCCTACGCAAACACATTGTACGCTCTTGCAAACCAGCATGTTAACTCCAGCTTTTAAACAGTGTTTCCCTGTCTTCACAACTCCTGCTGGATGTAATTTTCAGAACCTCAGTTATCAGATGATTAATAACCATTTTTTAATTTCTATTTAAAAGCTATGATATAGACATTTTAAAATTTGTTCTTTACTAACACAGTTTTGTCCTTATCCATATTTTCTCCTTGTGCTATTCATTCACCTAATATGAGTATGGAAAACAGTCATTTTTTTCTTTTTTCTGTGAAGGCTGAACAAATAAAGCTCATGCTTCATTGTCTTCACGCATTTTATCAACAGTAAGTCAGTTCTGTCTAGAAGACTGAACTGAAGCAAATTTTGGTAGGAGTTCGGCTCACCTATAGAACACAAAGTCAAGTTTAATTGTGTCCTGAAGCCTGCAGTAGTGGAGCACCATCAATAAATTAACAGTTACTTTAAGAGGTGTTCAAAGCACAGTTTGCAGTTCCTCTGTGTCTGATATGTTTCATGATGGATAGGTGTAAAAAAAACCCCAAACACTACAAGATGTAAAATTGAAATTGAAGATACTAAGTATTGAGAGTTAATATATTATATAAAATACTAAATATCAGTAAAATGCTTTTATTTTCTAGGGAGAGAAACTTAGAAAAACTAAGCATTCAGAAAAGTTTAATAGCTGGCAGATTCCTTATTGTTTGAGCTGATTCACCAAGGTGTGTTCCTTTTGTTCATCAGGAGTAAAGATACGATGCCAATGGTCAACAGCAATTTTCGTAGGGATTGTAATATAAAGACCTTCTGTCTTCCTCTTAGTGTTATACTTCTGAAGTTCAGTTAAGTGAAGCAAATACATTAATCTCTGGTGTTTTATTGGTTGCGTTTGTGGATGTGTGCTCAAGGTCTGCTGTTAGGTGTGTGATAACTTAGTTGGATTAACCTGCCTGCCAATGCCAACAGCATTTCCTAAAAACTCTTCAAAAAATCTGTTTTGGATAATGATGACAGGTTGACTGTTTTTTTTGGTGATGTTTTCTGATCTAGTTACTGATACAGTTCATAAGATAGATTTTGATAATCTGCTGAGTTGGTGCCTAATTAGAAAATTTTGAATTTAATTCCCATATTAGATACTGATGATCAAAAGTTGGTCAACATTGTTGTTCCAGATGTTCAAAGTTTATCTTTATTGAAGAATAGTGAACTTGCTCTGCTGTGTTACATACTTTGGTGCTTTTCTTCTTAGGAAACAAACTTCATTAGATGGATAGAGATGTCTGTCTTAACAGCAAAAGAAGCACTTCAGCCTTAACAAACTGAATAGATATCATCTGTTCCTGAAGAGTACTCTTTTGCACAAATGGCCAGAGCATATAGCACTTGATATATCTTTAATGCAAGGTGGAAAATATCTAACATTCATAGACTCATCTGCATTATCTTGCTTTTTGTATATAAATAAAAGTTCTTTGTTTGCTGATTTTACTTCTTCTAAGGATATTAAACTTCAGGCAAGTGCTGCTGTAACTCAGCTTTAATAAATTACATGCATTAATAAAAAGGGGTGACATGTTAATAAAAGTATGTCACCTGAACAAATCTGAAAACAATACAAAGGTCTGTCATTTTATCTTTTTAACTACAGTCAGTACACAATTGAGTACAAAAATTATCTTTGTTCTTGGTTAGAAGGGCAGATTCTGAGGTGGATACCTTGCAGTACTTGACCACTGTTTTTCAATAGTTAGAATCAATCACTAGAGGAACACAGGAAATGTCCAAGACAAATACTGTTGTCTATTACAGAGGCATGTACTATATTTTCTTTTTCATTGCTTTACCTAACTGTGGAACATAACGTTTTACAGAGTATTAGTGTTTCTCGGCTCTTACTTTATTTTGAATTTCATGTATCCAATTTATAACATTGAAAGAGCTTTGCCAGGTTTGATGAAATGTGGTTGAAATGAATTTTTGCCAGCTCTGAAAGCAGGTATCTGCTTCCAGTGTTTTTATGTAAGTCTACCATACTCTAGAGCTGTGAGAACGATCTAAATCACGAATGCTTTCAGTCTCTTCTGCTCCAGCAGCAAAGAGGAAAATGTTGATTCCATAATTACCAATAGTCAAGTTGCATTTATTTAAAGGTGCCGAACACTTGGAGAAAAGTGTCATGCTTGTTTATTGTGTTAGCTGAGCCTCACTGGAACTATTGGCTTCTTAATTCATTTGTAACATTATTTTGTTTTCTTATTTGTTCGTGAGTTCCTGAAGAGGAAATATTCCCATTTTGGAGTTAGCAGAACTTGCTACTGGATGCGATATCGTCCAAGTTTCTGTGCTAGAAATACTAAGATACTTTTTTGTTGTTTAAAGATAATGGTGTACAGGAGAGAATCCAGTCCTTAGTTAGGAATTAAGATTTAGGAATCTAAGAAGTAAAGTGTAAAGGAAGAACCCTTTGTAAGTAATGAAAGTGAATTTTTTAAAAAAAACTACCTTTCTTGTTCAGTGTCTGCCTCTCTTACAGTAATTCATGATCATCTGTATAGACTCTGCACCTTTTTCTGTCTTTTCGTCACATTCTGTGTTGACATACCATGATGACAACTCTGTCTTTATTTTCCACAAGCTATCAGTGCTCAGATTAGTCTGTTTAAATAGATTGTATGTCCTTTGGTGGTCTTTGTATTCCCTCATACTGCAGAAAAGTAACTCAGCATATAAAAATTCTAACAGACCTGTTCTTACAAAGCATCTTTTAGGCTATAGTTTAGCTATGCCACGGGAAACAATTCTCAAACTGTGGATTGTGTTGGACACTGACTTTAAAAGCCTATTCTCTGTGGGTCAGGTGCTGAAGCAGTTCCATTTGGCCTGTGAGTTCAGCACAACGAATCAACTAATGTTCAATCAGTATTTTAATCAATGAATTATCAGTTGATACTTGATTATGTTAAGGGTCTTACATTGTAAGTTTACTCGTGGGTAGACCCTTGCATCACTCTGCAGTCCTTTTGATTTCCATGAGGAAATGTTCTTGCACATCCTGATTTTGCTCTGTGGCAGTTTCCAGAGCAGGAATTAGAATAGGTAGGTAAGAAATGAAAATAATAATAATAATAAAAAAATCTGAGACAGCCTACTCTTCTCTTCTTGAGACTCTTCATTGATTGTCTACTACAGACTTTCATTTATGGGTTTTCACTGTTGCTGTCGTATGTTTTCTTCTCATGAAGACTGTGAATTACAGCGTAGTAAACAAACATTTGCATTCTTCCCTAAATCTGAAGCCATCATAAATCAACACTACTTTGCTGCACGCTTTTGTTTCTTTGATTGTATTCATAATTGCTATAACCTTGGTGAAGAAATTCCTCTCTTCAAGTAAACAAAATGCATTCTTACATGAAAAAGTATATATAGTTATAAAGTGCCATCTTTTCCTGGTTTTAGCAGGTATACACAGTACATTTTTCTAAGTCTTTTGCTTCAAATCCTTGCCATTGATAAGCAGTGAGGATACTTACCTTGCCTAATGTTTTTACTCCTTTACCTCTCTTCTTTCTCTCTCACCCCAAAAAGTCCACAGCATCCTTAGTTTACTGTACATTTTTCACCATATAGACAGAAAATGGGGGAAAAGCCATGTTTAATGTTTAACTACTTCAGTTTGTTCCAGTGCTTACAATATTTATGTTTGTGACTTTTCTGGATGGTAGATAGGTTTATACATAATCATTTTTTAAGGAGAATCTCCATGTTTTGAACTTCTAAAAATCCATTTAATATTTGAAAGTTCAATTTCTAAGTCAACTTACTATTTGTAAAGCAGTTCAATTTTGAAATAGGTTCAACATTCAAAACTCTGCACATTGGTTCCACTTCAGCGTGCGACAGAGACCTAATCCTCACAAAAATGCTATTTGATCCCAGAAAGAAAGAAAGATAATGGATTGATCCTCTACATGAAACCATAAAACAGAGTTCTGGGTTGCTGCCATTCAAAAGAATAGAAACCGGCAGCAGTTCTAACACCTTTCCAGTTTCAATTTTGTTGCATCTGTAGGCATCCTGCTGGAATGGTAAACATTTTAATGGTCAGACTCTGTCCACTTATACGGTTACTATTTCCCTGTTATCTCCTATTTTTTTTGTGTGAAACAGAAACAAAAAGGTGTCAGATAGCTGCGAATGAAGTGAATGGAGATGCCATTTGCATTCATTTCAGTGGAAGCAAATCCCCTTCTTTCCCATTTCTTTGCTGTCCTTCAGAGATCTCGTACAGCTTCTGAAAATCCGTGAGTGAGGCACTACATTTGGATAATGCGACTGAAACCCCATGCATCAGTCTATCGTCAGTGTGATAATGCTAAACCTCTTTATATCCATCCTTTCTTTTTAAATCTAATTGATTTAGATTACTAGAAAGATTTCAGCTACACATGCTCTGAAAAGCTTTTTTAATTTTTTTTTTCCTCTAAAGAATCTAGAGTAGAGAAGACCGATGTAAAAGCTGATCAGCTTATATACTTTTACCTTTTTATTTAAAATGAGCTTAACTCAAACATTGTCCTGGGTTGTCCTTATTCAAAAAGATGAGCATGCATACTTCCATTTCTTTGGCTAAGACACAAATTGTGGGTGTCAGATCATCTTTAAACTTAAACATGCGGTATGCATTCTTGCTGTTTCTCAATGCTGACTTCTTTTGGAAACATTCCACTTATTTGGCTTACTGTCTCCCATACTAGGAATTAATCTCTTTCTGGTTCTGTTTGAGGTTTGGGGAATTACGCAGTTTCTTTAAAACCAGAGTCATCAGTTGAGAAAACAAGAGTGTTTGGAGTAAATTGCAGTGCCTCAGAATTTCTTGCCCAGAGATACCTTCTTGGCTACTATGGAAGAGACCCCAGGCACGGCTGATGCTCCGGCCTTGCAGGTGAAGGAGAAATAACAAGACAACTGCAGTGAGTGCAATATAGCATTGGCTCCATAATCTCAAGAGCCAGGCAATTAAACTAAGGAATTAGTTTTTGCGTTCAGAGTCAGAACTTTTAGGCTCAGATGGTTATTTGGGACCAAAAAAAAAAGTTTTTCAGCTCAGTACAGTTTGTTGCCTCAAACAGGTACCACCTGAAATGCCTTGTTACCAGAGGATATGGAGTGAGTGAGTGGGGCGTGTGGTCTGTACTCACAGTGCTACAGCTACAACTATCGGACTGCTTTGCAACACTGAATCACTAATAAATAAATAAATAAAATTTTCACTATAAGAAAAAAATGTTGCTAATTGCAACAAAGAATGACTTGATGACTTGAGGATTAATTCTGCTCTGCTCACTTTCTTCCTGTGCTCTTGAGGTGGTTAGACTTACTAGCAATTTCTTCTGTACCACACACTCATAAGGACACACACACACACACAAACCTAATCAGAAAAAGTTCTGTAGAACTGTAAAATTAATTAAGTTCCAGTAAAAAAAGCAATCCCAGAAGTTGACATCCGAATTGCCACAGACCAGTAGCTCATACATTTTCATGTTAATGTGTTTTGACAAATGCATATTTTCTGACAAAAAGAGTTAAAAACATTTCCAGGCAACTATGAGATGGTAGTGTGTGCCCCTCTCTGAACATGTCTTTATTCCTACGCCTGTGATCTGTGAAGGGCCACCACCACCGCTACGGGCCTGAGGGGCTGAGACAGCCTTCTCTGGTCTCACAGAGGGACCAACAACCCTTTAGAGCGAGGGTTGAGTCATGAAAAGAGATAGGTTACAAAGAGGCTTCTGTGCCATTTCTAAAGAATGTTCTGGACAGTGTTCTTAGTCATATGATTTAGTTCTAGGTCTTCCTGCAAGGAGCAGGGAGTTTGGACTTGATGATCCTTGTGGGTCCCTTCCAGCTTGAGATATTCCTTGACTGTTCTCTTCCTTGTTCATGACTCCTGGTCTGGCAGCTCCTAGTCTGGCTGTGTGTGGGACGTGCCTTGGTTCCCCCCACACCCCCAGCCCAAGCCCCAGTGTGTGGCACCTCAAATACCTGGGCACCACAGGAAGGAGGGGAGGTGCGTGCCCTGGGCCTGTACCTGTGCGGAAACAGCATGTGCTGGGCTGGCAGCTGGTCCCAGGAGCTGGAGAAGTATGAATTATGGCAATGCATGTTGTCTGTTGACTCGGGATTAAAGCAAAATACTCCTATGTGCCTTGTTATATAAACGGAGACATATATTGTAGCTATGTGTTCAGTACTTACATGTACAGCTTATCTTTTGCATGTGGAACTCAGAATATGGCTTGTTTTATGCTATCCTAGATAAATGTATTTCCTATCGTGACAGAATTCCCAAATGTGTGACAGAAATGAAGGACAGATCCAAGTCAAGGCTCTCTATAAACCAAATTCCAAGTCAGTGATAAGCACTCTGGGTTTCCGTGTTGGTATATACATGCTACGCTTTCTGGGGAAGAAGATCTTTTAAAAAAATCACATAACAATCCAAGAAGCAGCATTTATTGTCTCACAAGCACGGAAGGGTCCCCATTTGCAGCAAATACCACACCATTTGAAAACTAACAGTGGTTTCAGGCCAGGCTGTTCCATCAGAATATCTTCTAAGTTTCTTACAATTCTGGTATGAATTTGGATTTAAATGTTGTAACTGGTTTATATGAAATTAAATACAAACATGGATCTAAATACTTCCAGCTCTGCCGAAGTACCCGGATTTGGTTTGAGTTGACTGGTTTCATCTTTATTCTTAATTTGACCTTTATTTCTTAACCAAAACTGTTGTCTTAACTTATGATGATAACACTGAAAGAGTGTGCTAGAAAAGAATTACCCCCTCACACTCCATAAAATGTCCTATGAGCCTGTGTTTGCCACTTTCAGGTTATTTGATGATTTCTTGCCATTCCATGCAATTAGGGCCATGCTTCTCATCAATCAACTTGCAGAAGGAGAACCATTTTCACGTCACTTTTTGCTCACTTGAGTGTTTGGTTTGGTTACTAAAGGTGGCTCTTTATGGCAATTAATATTCACAAAGTGAAATATGTAGGGTTTCTCCTCTTCAGCCTTTACAGGAGGAATGTCCAAAAGAACGTACTGGCAGTATGTGTCAGAAAAGCCTGAAAGACTTCTAAAATTCTTCCTTCAGAGAAGTTCATGTGTATGTATGCGTGGAGGGTAAAAACTGGTTTTCTCCTTGTTCCCTAGTGATTGCAGAGGATTTGCTACATCGGCGGATCACATATTCAGGTCCAGATGAAATACCAAGTCACAGTAAATCTTCACCAGATTTATCTGTTTATGGGCATTTTTCTATATTCATTTTCCTATTACTTCCCAAGCTTGTTCTGCCCTTTCTGTAGGAAAAATAGTCACTATGCATGTTAGGTAAGTTGCCTAGCTTTGGAGGAAGCTTCAAGCTGTCTCATGGCTTAACAGCCGTATGAAGATTTAGAAATTATTTTCATCCTTTCTAGTGTCTCTACCAAATTTTTCTTTTGATGAACCAAGGTATAGATACTGTGCTGATTACAAGGTAGGAGGCAAAGCATGTAGTTACAGGTACTGTCATAGGATGCGGTGCAGGTATTGATGTCAGAAGAACAGAAAATTCAGTTTTGAATCCATCATAGGTTGTAAAATACAACTGTTTGAATGTTGCATCTGGCTCTGGAAATCATGAGCATCCTTGCAGTCATGGAGCTTTATGGTACTGCGATACACACCCTGCTTGTATATATCTTAAACCTGCCAGGGGCAAGATAGTATGCTTGTCTGACTTTTGGTCAGATCTGTGGAAGTTTTGTCTGTCCCTGCTGAACTCTGTCCCTTCCCACTTTATTTTCCCTTGTGCTCCTGGGAAACTTCTGTTCTTAGCAAAAGCTCTGAACCTGACTCTGTAGTGCCACCCCTGACCTGCCAGTTTATTTCTACACAGACATCAATATTCTACTTTGAGTATGTATCCATCTGTTCCTGTTTCTGTTCTACACACGTGCACACGCGTGCACACACACGCACACAGAATCACTTAAGTGTTCCTTCAGTGTGTCCTTTCAAAGAATCTCCTGATTCCCACTCAGATTTTCTGTGGATAGTTCACAACAGATCGCATCTCAGATACTTTTCTTTGCTTCTTCAACATTTTTTGAATCTATAAGCATAACCTTGGCGTTTAGAGGATACGCTTTCTAACATCTACAAAGCCTCCCCATTACCTTCCTCTGTGCCCTTCTTACAGCAGTAGGTAGGAGTGGAAATCCTGTGCCTGCAGCCTGGTGTCATAATAGTGTTTTGTCAGTTCCTTGCACTTCATCTGCATCCACTTGTCTTTTTATTTTACTTAAATTGCAAAATCTTTACTGTTTGAGTCACTTTTCTATTTCCTGATTTAGCAGAGCATAAGTGATGTCTAAGGCCTGCAGTACATTGTCATGATAACAGTAATTAAACAGCAACAGCATCAAAATGTATAATGTAGAAGAAGTCTTGTATATTAAATATAGAATGGGAAGGTCAGAACTTAGTGTTTTGGTTTTATAATGCTCCTGACAGAGAAGCTCAGCATGCAGTGTGATTTTTGTTCTGGTTTTACAAGATGTGAGGGATGCAACGTTTTGTTTCTTTATATGTCACTTCGGAGGCTGTGTCTGGAATGAAGACGAAGGAGGTTGTGAAAGGAGTGAAGACAGCTGTGTCCACACAGGTAGACTTCAGAAGTAGCACAGGGACGTTTTTCCTAGGGATATAGAGGCAGTTGTGTGGACACGGTTGCAATCCATACAGTCAGAGCTGTAACCCATTAAAAGTTGCTTCAGTAAGAAGAATTACAAGGAAAGAATCAGCAGGGGTTGTTTTTAAGCCCTTCAGTTTCTTATTAAGGAGGTCTGAATGTCTCCATTTAGGCAGTTGCTTTCTCTAGTATATTAATTTGTAATGTAAACTATCAGCAAAAATGTAACAGAAGTTACTTTTCTCATATACGCATACCACCTACACAGCCTTCCCTAGGAAATAAGGACTACAGGGGTTGTGTACAGTTTCTCCTCTGTTTGTTGCATAATGTAGAAAATCCTAGTAATCTAAAACCTAAGCACTTTATGAACTACTCTTCTTGGAGGGAAACATTTTCTGTGTTTCAGCGATAGGCAGAAAATAAGTTGATAAAGTAACTGAAGATACAATCATAATTTAAGAGCATATCCCAGCAAAGGTCCTGAATAGAGCATTCGGTGTTCTCCAGTGCATGCTGTTTTCCTTCCTGCCTTGTTTGCACTTACAGTTGCTTTATGTGTATGTGACAATAGGACCCGCAATTGAAAACAGATGGCAAGACAAGCATGACCAATAACACATTGCCACTTTACCAATACTTTTAATAAAGTTGGAAGATCAATTCAATTTCTAGCTTTTGTCAGAGAAGTGTTGCCCAACAAGATACAGAATGATGAATGCTGATCTCTTAAACCCACTAAAGTATAAAGCGTTACAAAGGTTTTTTTTTAATACAACTGTGTGATAAAGCAGGCTTCTGTTGATGAATCACAGTGATGTGGCTGTCCTAACGCTTATCTAAAACAGTGAAAAATGGAGTCATTAGTAAAAATAAAATGCAAATATTACTGAATGCTGGAGCATTTTTCTTCCCATATTTCAGGTTGGATTTTCAGCTCCCTGTGTGACATTTACATCCACCAAGATGAAAATAAGATGCATAAACTTAGTTTCTCCCAGTACACCATAGAAATGAATTAGTGAACCAGGAGAGCTGAAATGCCACCTGCTTTTAAACTAAGGCTACCTTACAGGATAAAAAAGTAGGATGAGTATCAGGTATGAAGTATGAAAAGAACATTTCAGTTACAATCTAGGCCACTTACTGTCTTTGAATGTGTAAGAATGGAGCAAGGAGACAAAAAGGGAGGAATCTTGCCGCCCTGTTGCCAGCCTAAGGCTAATATGTTAATATCTCACAATGTTGAATTCAGGCTATTGAGATGCAGCACACTGGTTCTACATGTTATGCCCAGGTCACAAGCCTCTATTCAGATCCAACACTGCCTCCTTCATTTGTCCCTAATACCGTCTGGTTATTTCAGGATTACTCTAGGGATACATTCTAGATACATGCCTGATTCTGGATTTACAGGCAGTAAATTATACCTCTCTCCTGGTAGAAGAGGACAGGGAAAGAGCTGTGGACTCTTCCTCCTCTTTACTCCTCTAGAGTAGGTTCACCCCTCACATGGGTGATGTTGCTGTTAACTGTGCTCTCTGAGCTGGTGCAGCAGGCAGGACAGAAAGAGGAGGTTTCGGCTGCAGTTTCTCACTGGCTGAAGATATATGTACCTACAATTGATCAATACAGTCTGTTCTTAAGATTATTTTTTTTAGATTTTTTTTTTCCCCTAGTGTTAGTCTGGTAAGAGCTTAATGTAGACTGATCAGATATCAGACTATAGAAATGCCTTTATGCCTCTAGCTTGCATGAAGACTTCAGGTGTTAGGAGCTGCCAGCCAGAACAAAACTCTAAAGGGTAGTTGTCATGAATGGAGGTTATGGAAATTGTTCATTTGTCTTTTGTTTTCCATGCTACCTTCTCACAAGATACAAATTTTAAGATGAGGTTTTGATTTTTATCCACATACTGTCTTTTGGTTTTCTGGGTTAGCAAAAAGTGGTTTATCAAAAGCTTAAAGAGGACAGTCCCCAACTTCATTGCCAAGCCACCACTTTCCTCTGAGAGGGTGTATTTCTTCTGTGTAAGTCTTGATGACGGTCTGAGTATGTACAATGAATTTTCCTCAGAAACTTGAGTCCATTCAGCCTTTTTATCTGCTGTTACTGACAGAAGGTGCATTTCTTCAATGTGACCTAAGTAGTAGTGTGTGGATTAAAAACAATTTCAAAGAAATAAGCCCAAAACAGACTACTAGAAGACGACAATTCACTGTGCATGTGTCTTTGTTCTGAAACAGGAGAAAAAATATGATAGATTAAAATCACATTATTACAGTTTGCAGGGGGAGATGCTGAGGCAAGAATGTTCATAAGCACCGTATTCATAAACACATACCTGTACATTTAAAACCATAGAAAATAATGCATAAGATTGTCCTGTGATGTAAGTTTTTGTCTTATGGAGGGAAAAATATGTACTAGTCATTCAGAGACAACAGAATTTTATTTTTCTTTATTGCAAGTTAATTGAGATTTGGTTTTTAGTCATACAGTTCATACAGTTCCTATCGGAGCCTACTGGTTCTGAAGAATATAATCTTGTTAAGAGAGGCCAAAAAGCAGTTTCCCAATATAGGAAATCAACCCAGCATGAACATGGCGAGCCTTACTGCACACAGTTAAACGCGTCTGAGAGCTCCATGTATGTTTGTATGGTGTAATGGGGTAGCTTTAGCATTGCTAGCTTTGCAGGCAGAAAACTAGAAGTCTGAGATGCTGGCGGGTTTGTTCATGAATACCCCTAATTATGCTAAGGACTAGGGTGGGACTGTTAGATGGATTTGTAAGGTTATGGCGTAGATGGTTCAGGTTGGAAGGGATCTCAGGAAGTCGCTGGTCCTTCCTACAGAGCAGAATCAACTGTGAAATCAGACCAGGTTGCTCAGGGGTCAAACCAGTGAGGTCTTGAAAGCTCTGAGGATGGAGACAACCTGTCTGGGCAACCAGTTAAGATTATCCTGGAAGGAATATTTCATTTTCAAATTTGATCCATCAGTGCAATCTTAAAATATACACTGATTTAGTTTTCCTTATTTCACAGAATTTCTGTTTCTGAAAAGCAGTGTTTATTCCCCTATTTATAACCAACCAGATTATCTCAGTCTTCCTTAGCACTTCTTAGCTAAAACAGATTCATGAGAAAAAACTCCTGAGGACAAGGGTGTATATTAGAAATTGATTTAGTGGCCTCCCGTTGCAGTAGACTGGAACATCATCTTTTCTGTCCTTGGATGATATTATGATACCCATCTGGAGTCTCATAAGGGGGCTTGGTCCCAAATGAAGATATTCTAAAGAGATAATTTAATTTAGTTTGCTAGAGTAGCCTTCACACTACTGTGGGTGAATGGAGGAATAAGATTTGATTTTATTTTTGTGACACTGAATTTGACATCAAATACTATTTGACTACAGGGAAACAAGAAACCTCTTCTTGTTTCATAATGTGTCTCTGAAAGATCATCAATGCAATATTTACTTTGTTAATAATAATTATTATCTTATCCAGGATTAAATATCAATTAAATCCTGCTTCATCAAACATTCAGAGGAAGCTGTTTTTCTCTCCAAAATGTAAAAATAAAGACATTGGTTAAATGTAAGGAAAGATCCAAAAAGGAACTAACTTCCTTTGTAAAATCTTTGTTAGTGAAGTCTCTCAAACATAAATGGTTGTAAGACCAAAGTCCTCCAGTACCTGATAATTAGAGAGTATTAATTGAAAAGTTACTTCTTTAACAACATTTAAAAGCCACTTCAGTATAAATATAATTTAAGTAGAAAGATTTCACCAGCATGAATGGTGAATGTTGCGTATAAAACGTAGTATTCTCACTTCTTTGGTTAATTAATTATTCTTGGATTTCTGTGAGATCTGAGGCCATATTACCACAACCACCCTTTTCTAAAATATGCATACACCTTACCAGAGTAAGAAAGTATTTTGCAGCTTAGATGATTCATACACTGGATGATGCAGAGCTGGAATGGTACAAGTTTGTCATCCAAAAATCAAATTTGAGATAGAAGGCTTCACACCTGCATCGTTTCCTTCACTGCACCCAAACTCCTTTTAATGAGACTGGTTGCTGCCTTTTCCTGAATTGCATTGTCTTTCCAAAGCCATGAGATTGATTAATAACACACACACAGTACACCGACCATTAGAGCAGCAATGAGGTAACTGGAAAGTGGTATCAAGTGTGGTAGAATCTGTAAAGTTTTGTCCCATAATATATATAAGCACAGACGTGCTATCGTAAAAATAAGTGAATGCGGTTCTGGATTTCCAAACGTTAGCTTTTGACGTATGGCAGCAAATGAGAAATTCTCAACTTTAACTGTTAAGACAAAGTATTTGCATGCTTGGTGAATACATGAAGTGAATTGGAACAAAATTGTTTGCTTTTCCTCATACCATTTGTTCAGCTGAACATTTTTGTATGCATAGAGGGGAGGTGATTTTAATATAGGATAGTGCCAATTATAAGCCTTTCTGGTGGAGATTTTTTTCTGTGGTTAGTATACATTGTTTTTACAATATTGAACTTGTTATTTGGGACAAAGAGCACAGATTACTTAGCACAAAGGTCTTGTTTCTACTAGGATGCAGAGGCGATTTGGGCAGAGATAAAATGCAATCACTGTGAAATGTCCCATCTCTATATAATACATCTCTATTAACAGCAGGGAGTCACAGTAGTTGAAGTAATTAGATAAGGCTTTGTTCCTTTCACCTAAAGGAGAAGCCATGTGGTGGTGAAATATAAAAGAAAATTGCTAGACCATATGTATTGCAGTTCTCCATTTCCACCAGGTTATTTTCTTCTGTAAAATGCTTACTGCAGAATATTGACATCTGTAACAAGGCACATTTATACTTTGTTAGGTCAGAACTATGGGGGTATGCATTTGAACTTACGCCTACATCATCGCTGACAAGTATGTAAACTGCTTCAAAATGGACTTCCAGTAAGAAAATATGCAGAAATGTGCTACTTCCCATAGGCACATTCTGCTGGTTTTTGAAGTGGAGGTCAAAATTTGTAATTTCCTAGTAGACTGAGGATTGATTTGTACCAAGATATTTTTGCAGCAAGTGTGTGTTTGCGGGTTCATGAAAAGTCCATGTAAATCAAAGCAAACATTTTTAAATTAAGCCAATTATAAGTCAAATCAAATTTCTCACAACTCAAATTGTTAGACTGAACAGAAAAGGACTAGAAACAGAAAAACCCCAAACCCCAAGAGAACTGGGTGATGTTACCTTTTGTGTTGCAGCTTCATCAGCAAACGAAAATTCTGCCTCCCAAGCGAGCTGATTTAAGTGGAGCTTCACTCACACATATCCTGTGCGTTCTGACCCAGAGAAGGCAAAGTCCCTAAGTGAAGGAATTATAAAGAAACATAACAAGGGGTAAAGAGAATATAGTGATCAGTACTTGAAATGAGGAAGAAAGGCAAGAAATCACTGCGTGCCCCACTGTCAAGCAGGTAAATTGAAATAACAACAGCAGCAACAACAATAAAAAAACCCCACCCTATTGTTATTATAGGCATAATTCTAAATTCTTAGGCACTAAAGAAAAGCAGGAAGGCAAATTAGTGACAGCAAGGAAAGTCAAAGTCATGATGTTTCTCATATGATGATATCGGCTCCGTACAGCTGCTTGAAAAATGTGCATACAGTATCAAGAAATTAACATCTGCTTCTCAGTATGCAGCAGGCCACCAAAGCTGCTGTGGAGAAAAGGTGGGAGGAATGGATGGATAGGAACTAGATCAGGATAAGCAGAACAAGAAGTGGCATCCCACTGAATGGCATGACCTCTATTATAACTTTCTAAGTCATTTACTCCCACTTCTCAACGTAGGGGCAAGCATTCAGGATGATGGAGGTAGCTGCCATAGGCAAGTTAACCTGCTAGTAAATTTGCTAATGTGGGATAAGTTTCATTGAACGAACGCTCTCCAGAACACACAAAATACATAATTTCAAGGTGACAAAATCCTTGACATGAACTTGTGAACACATTGCCTGCCACCAACTTTCGACAGGTACACAACTAATGTGGGGAAGCAAGAAGGTAAAAGACTGTCAGATACAAGTGTGGAGAAGAATGATGATAGCAGAGCAAATGTATAAGGATCCATTTGTGACTAATTACACATAATGGGAGAGATGGGAATTAGATGTATAAAAAGCTATTGCTTCGGGCACGTTTTTTGCCATCTTGGAGGGCTTTTTTATATTTTATTTCTGTTCGGCTCAGTAAATTCTTTCACTTTTAATGGTTCGCTACGCTGAATAGCAAGAAATTATAGGACAGAGTTTTCAAATGAAGTTGCTACCTGTATGATGCTAAGAAAAACGTGGGGTTTCCTTTCTGAGTATCTTGGTAATTCTGAAATTCGTTATTAAGAGCATGGAAATTGCTGTTTATAATTTGTGTGGTTTTTTCATCTATACACACAGGCATACACTGTTAAAAACCTTTCTTTTTAAAGAATAATGTGCTATGTTTGTTTTCGTTTCCATTATTTTCACATACTAACAGTAATTCTTGTCTTTCTTTCACATTCTACACCATGCGTAGTAAAGGAAAAGTAATATTTCTGATCGTTTCAGGAACCCATTTATAATGCAGCACTGCTCAAAAGAAGTTTTAAGATGGGCTATATTTGGTTTGAGAAGAGCACAATTATCTAATAATCCAATAATAATTTAAAAATCTGTGATACCATCTGTGCAAAAGCCCTGATAGAGGCTCTGCTTTAGCACAGTATGGCTTGTCTATAACATGATTTGGTATCTTTAGTCGGCAGATGTTTTTACTAGCTTTACTATCAGAATAATCTTTCTTTCTCCTCCGTATTATATGCACAGAGGTCCACTTCTGGAAAAAAGTAAAAAAGACAGTATTGCTGTTGTAAAAAGGCGTTGTGTTGCTGTGTGCAACAATTCTGATTAACAGATCCTGTAGAAACAGTGTGAACCAAATTTACAGTAAAATTTGGAGAATTTTGCCAGGTAAAATGTTACAAAATGCTAGAGATGGTTATTAGTTACAGAGGTATCTAAGAATGTTGCTTATTTAATCAGTTTAAAAAAAAAAACACTTTAGAAAAAGATTGTTGTAGTTTTGTGAGTCACTTTGTCTGAGCTGTTTTTTGCATAAATTGTTTTCTTATTTTGAACAACGAAAAGAACTGTTAAAAATCTGTTCTCTTCTATCACACACCTATGAACCCGTGAGTGCAAGCTTGTGTGAAGTTAGGGTGCTAGCCACCATGTGAACACAGATGTAAATTATATAGCGTTTCAGCTTAATTCTAGAAATAACAGCTACATAATACTGTGGATTTATGCAGACACATTCACCATACTAGTTAAATGTAAAAGAAATATCTCCAATCTGGAAATTGTATATTCTGTAATTTGCTTTGCCGGTAGGGACTGAGGAATAAATGGTAACAAGAACAGAAAGGGGGAGAACTGAGATCCCGAGGATTCTGCCTTACGCAGCTCCAACACCTGCACATTCACAGACAGTTTTTGCTCGGCCATCTGGGGGATTTTTGTTCAGAAAACTGCTATTAAATACTCTTTAATTCATATTCTTTTAGTCTGTCAGGATGCTATAGGAGAACCTGAAAGATGGGTGAATTTCTGAGTCTGTGTGACCTGATGAGTGGGTTGGGAGAAAGGTAAGCAGAGAGGGAAAAGGAGAGAAGGAAAAAAAATAACTATGTCTTAAGGCAGACATTTTCATTTTCCTCTATGCATTGTACATAGAATTAAGAGGTTAGTGGGTTTTTCTCCATCTTCTGTCCTCGTTTCTGTAGAAAAAAGATAGGAGATGATCCTTGGTTATCTCTCTGGACCCGGCCACTAGGGAACACTCAGAAGAGATGTGTACCATAGAAATGGAACGGAATCGAAACATTCACAAATACTATCTACTGGTAACACTTCAGTGTCATGGGCTTTATTTAAACCTTAGCCTGAAATCTAAAATACTCGGCATTGCTGCACGAAACACCCGTAACATGTAAAAGGAAGACTTTCCAGTAATACTTCTGGAGCATCCTATTGTGTAATGACTTTGCATGTTTATATAAAAAACACTTTGGAAGGGTTTATATATGAAACACTTTTCAAAGGTGTGTCATGCAAGAGACTTTCTGATAGGCAGCTTCTCATTAGTATTTGCCTCTTGTGAATCATTCATTTTGTCACAGATGTAGCGGCAGTACTCTGCTTTTATTAAAATGATAGCTTTGTTGACTATTCAATGTTTGGAGTTATAACAAGGGTCACTTTGTGTCTCCTTTGTCACCATGACCTTCAGATTATGTCTTTACTTTCCACTTCAGTCTAACATCCTGCTTTCCTTTACTTGATGGCTCCATGGTTCAATAGCACTTAGAGAGATATTGACAGCAAATGGAAAAGTTTGAAAATACTCATTTAAAATAAGACCATCTGTGCAAACTGTATACCAAATTTATTTTCTTCCTCTTTTCAAAATGAAGGCAGTTACTTTAAATGACAGCTTTTGTTTTGGTTCTTCAACAATTTTTTTTTTTACCGCCCCCCCCCCTCCCTGACTTCTGTGCAAGGGGTTTATCTCAAGCTATACTGAGGTCAGTCAGTCTTCTTCCTACTAGAAGTTAGTATATCCAGCTTTGGGAAGGAAACCATTATATCTTCCAAAGATGATGTAAATATTGTGTACTCTGCTCACTGCCACTGACATGAGAGCACAGCCTGGGGAAGTGACCACTGTGAGGTTATCTCTGTATCTTGACAGGCCCTAGCTGCTGTTTTGTCGTGTAGGAACTATTTCTTCTCATCTGTGCCGGAGCAGTCTCTGCTGTAGGATTGACAAATACATACTTCAGGACTCAGGGAAGCAAATTTAGCTTGCAGATGGGATGTTGACTCATGGAAATGTTCTCACATACAGATTAACGGACTACTGGGGGCACAGAAATACATCTACATGGACTATACAGTTTAACAGAAACATAGAAACCTCCTTGAACTGTGGTGCTGTGTGTTTACTTGAATGAAGGAATTCTAGCACACGAGTTAGTGTTCTAGTTCACAGTTCTTCAGTATTTCTTTCAAGTTTAAGACATACGTTTCACTCTTCTTCATTCTGAAATGCATGCATGCATTCCAGAATGTCATGATTTTTCTTTTTTATTAAACTAGAAGTATTTGCAATGTGTTGTCCCCTGAGAGATATGACACAACATGGAACATCTTTTACACCTTTGGAAATTACTTTCCCTCAGTTTCATTTGATGGCAGCCTGGGCTGTTTTGGTCAGGATAACTATGTGTTTAACCTTTGCACTACTCACAGTAAAGCACTCCAGTGTTAAAGAAATGTAATTCTGGTACTCCTTGCTGTCCTGTTTCTTTGTGACTCTTGTTTTCCCGGCAGCCTTGCAACACACTGCCTAAGCCATGTCTTCTTGCGTTTCTTAACTGTGTTTCAACCCATTTGAGTCAGGGATCAAAGCAGGACACTGAAGTGAATTTACTTTATTAAAATTTTTCAATGACCTTCATGTAGCTAACACAAATGAGTTCCATGTGATTTGGCTTTATTTGATTTGTCACTAGCATTCGACATATTGGATCAGGCACAGAAAGTACTCTTACAATACATAGTACCTTGGCTGTCATTGGTGCTTGATGTCCAGGGCAGTGCATCCTTTTCTTTTGGGCTGTGTCATTCTGAACATGTATTTAAGGTGATTTACTCAGCTAGGAGGGGACAGTTGGATGTTACATTTGTTATTTCAGTGTTTTTTTTCCTTTTAGGACTGTTGATTTTTACCAGCCTGTTACGAATTGCTTCATTCCTATGGCTTATGTTATCACTTACACACAGATGACATACAGATCCATAATTCCTGTTGGTGTTCTCAGATTTTGCCTTTGTATTTCTTTGCTGCATCATCTCTGTAACTGGATGCATACTAATCTTTTGTTACAAACAAAGAAGTCAAAAGGATTCTTTTTAATCCTGTTGTTTAGATTTTTTGCTCCTAAGTACTTTATGTGTCAAATATTCCTTCTGTTTCCCTGCTTCTACAGTACTGTATGAGAGGTTTAAAATGTTCATTATAATTTATTGTATAATGAACATCTTGCAGTTCAAAACTAGATTATTTTTTTTTTTACAGATCGTACGTTTTCCCTATATGCAGATCTTCAAGTCTTTTTATTTCTTTACTGCTTATATTAAAAATCAAAAAATGCCTGAAACAACTGGTCCCTGGTCTCTGCAAGTCAGGCAGAGCACCAGCTTTATTATAAGACTACCACTTCTCAGTCCAGTGACCTAAATTTTAGATTACAGCAAGTACGAAAGCTACTGCCTGCTTTTTTTCCATGTGCAATCACATTTATATGATTTGACTTCTTTTTGTAGACTTGCCCAGAATATCAATTCTGTTTGCATCTACAGTTTTTCTTACCTAAACCGTAGGAGCTATAAATATAGTAAAAATACTTTTTGACAGATCTTTATTTCCTGATATTTAATAGCATTCTTTGTCAACTTTTAACGTACTTTCAGTTTTGATTTAAACTTGATCTTCAGGTAATTTTTTGCAGAATACCTACCCTTTTGTTACATGCTGTTATTTAATTTTTGGCTTGGTACATGTTCTTTTTATTCAGTATACACTTTACGTTAAAAATGTTCAAATTAATAAGGCATATTTAGAGGTTGATAACACTGTTGTCATTGCTTTACCCTCTTGGCAGTAATGTGGATAGGTATTATAATTTTCTACTGATGATGTTCTTGTGTCTTTATAAAATATCACTTTCATTTGCAGAATGTTGTCAGTATGATAGCCATAAATACACACAGTTGCTACAGTGGCACTAATAGTTTCATATCTACAAGGAACTATCCCTTTTGATGTTTTTATAACTGGTATGTAGACAGGCAGTAATAGTGGCTAATCTTGTGCTAGAATTATGGTGAAGGCATCAGCGTGATTCTTGCATTGAGCTGGAGAGCCAGCTTCAGGAGGAGAGGTGTAAATCCAACCAGGAAAGCAAGGAAATGGTTAAAAACTGGGGGAATATGTTAGGATTTCTGTGTACTCACAAGTCAGATGTACACTTACAGTTCAGGTTAAAGATCAGAAAGCGTGTGGAACAGATAGCATCCAGTGCAGGGAGCAAGCCAGACAAGGAGCTACCGGCAAGAAGAGGTTTGTTGCTACAAGGAGTGAACAGCCATAAAACTCACTGCACTGCAGCCAGCGATTCAGGAGGCACTGGACTTTCACAGACTGACAGCTGTAGTGCATATGCCACAAAGTTGATTTTACTTAAGCTTTTGTCATAGCTAGAAAAGTAAATAGTTCACCTGATGAATAAATAGACTGAAGGTGCATAAGGGTGTCGCAGCACTCTCCAAACTATCAAGCTGCAACAAGGTCTTCTACCATCTCATACCAACATACTCTTCATGCCAGGCCCTCTGCTGCCTTCTCCTGGTCTCTCCTCACCCAGGGGGCTCATTCTCTCTCACTTCTCTCTGCTTCTTCCTCCTCTCTTCCTCAGCTCCTCTCTCTTTATCGGCTGCCCAACCACTTAACAGAACCAGCCACAGCTGCACCTTACCTAGATCATCCAAACCGCCCCTGAAGCCAGCCCACAGCTGTATGTTATCAATGCTAATTAACCCAGCTTCATTCTTCTACATAAGGGTAACCTTGTTTGCACAGTCAGCAGAAAAAAATATCATTGGTTTCTAATGGTTAAGTTCTGTAAACTTGTTAAAACTCATTGGCGTGATAGGTGTTCTTCTCTACAGCTAACTGGGTGTAGTACAGGTGTGTTGCTGTGGGGTTGGACGTGCTGTCAGAAGGCTTTGGTAGAAGCGATGTGGAAGCACCAGCTGCCAAAGGAGGTGTTTGTTGGTTGAAGATACATTTAGTTTTGTTGTATACACGTTCCGTAAGATAACAGACCAAACCACTCTTGTAGAGACTGAGAAGCTGTGGAAACGTTACTCCAATTCCTTACGTACCCGTTGTGTGTGGCTACCCCCTCGCTCTCCTCTCATCCAGGCAGAGCAGCGGGTTTCTACATGGGAACCATTTCATTCCTTTGATTAAAGCGCTTGGCTTCTTGAGGTTGTGTGTAAGCACACATACCCAGTGGCAGGAAATGTATTGATTAATGCAAGGTTCGTGTGGTCACCAGAAATTTCAGGGAGAGGCATATTGTTTTTAGGTAAGTGGAGTAACACACTAGGGAGTTGTGGCACAGTGCCCTGTGGTTATTTTGGTGGACATGCCCGGAGGTATGAAGGACATGCAATTACTTTCTTCTTGGACTTCTGAAAGAAGAACAATGCCACTGTATGTTAATTTCTAACACATCACTAAAAATACTACTAATAAATTGATGTAAAATCATTGAAACGTTAGATGCTAACAGCATGAGACATGCTCTTAACTACCTTTGGGGATTACAAAGGATGAGACTTTCTCTTCACTGTGGCTAGTGGCTCAGGAACCCTATATGGGAAGGTCTGGAGTGATGAACAGGCAAAAGTGGAACAGGGTTTGGTGGGTTTCTTTGCAGTAGGAGAATGAAAAAAAAAATAAATGTAGCAAGAGACAGGAGGAGGAGAGTTTGGCTCCAGGAGCACCGTTCTGAGCTCCCTGTAACCACCTGGAGTTTTCTAGAGATACTGGCAGGCTTCAGCTTGTGATTTAGGAGGTGTGTGCTGGAGGCTGGCTTGTGAATGCCTATGCCTAATGCAACCCATGAGTGTTTGTATGGAGAACAACCAACTGGCCTTTTTTCCAAAGCCGTAGCTCAGCTGTTTTATCAGCCAGTGCACTCAAAATTGAAATTTTTGTCAGATAATGTGTACCTACTCAGCAATAGAAAATGCTGGTAGTAGCCACAGGTGAATCTTTTATAAATGAAGTTTCATTTTATATTGATTGCCCAGCAATGTTGTCTTTGTCATATTGATTTCCTTTTCTCTTTTGATAATAATTTTAAGCTTTGTGTCTTTAGCAAAGACTTACTAACATGCAAAAGTACTAGCAAGAAGAAAACAGACATTTAAAACAAATATTCAGAGACCTTCACTATCCACATCTTTCCAACACAGCAGAATTTTTCCTGGCCAAATCTGTGGTGGTCTCAACGCTCATCTTGATTCTCATCCAAACAATTAATCTTCTAAAAGTTCTTCTGAAGCCAATAATACTACTACAGTCAGCCTAACAGGTTTTTATGTGTTCTCATTTTATTTTCCCCTTTCTTAAGTACAGATAAGGCTTTCGTTATTCTGTATTCATAAATACCGACTCATTTTGGTAGATTCATTAAAATAATTTTCTTCTGTGCCATTTTTTCTTTATTTCATATCTGTAATGGCAGTTTGAATTTCCCAACCCAAGGCCTTTAAGTGATTTCACTTTTTTGCTTTCCTTTAGATGTCATGATTTCCATTTACACTTTTAAATACTGCTATCATGGTGAATAATATTCTTACTCCTTTCCCTCCCCCCCCCACCCCCCCCTAGTTTACAGTGCTGTTAAGTACTGGTGTCCTTAATGAACACAGAAACAGTATATTTAATTTGGGGACTATAACTTGATTGACTTCGGCTGAATGTCACTGAAAAAATCTGATTTCCTTCTTCATTTTCCATCTTTCCCTTCTATGGCTTAAGGAACTTTTTCTGTTTATTAGATCTCCCTCCAGAGTTATAGCTCAACTTCAATCCTGATAATTCCTAGTTGATCTGTACACTTTAAGATTTCCAAAATACATGCTTTTTTCGATTCTGCTTTTGGAAATAGTTTTATATCCTTCTGCAGTTGATGCTTTTCCATTCATATGTTGCCCTGTTCCTCAAGCTGGAAATTCCTAGTAATTTTTTAATCTTTGCCTTGAATAACCTTCACCTTCTGTTGTAGTTGAGGACTTGAACTCTTTAATCTCATTGTCTTTCCTAACTAGCTACCCAGGTTTGTCCTTTTGAAACCTAAAAATATCCCTTAGCCCTGTGTTACTTCACCAAATCATCCTGCAGTCAACTTGCTCCATTATTAGATTTTATCAAATTTTTATCATGTAACTCCATCAGATAAAATTTATTCTCGTTTAATCATATAGTACTGTAAATATGTCAAAGTCAAATTAAAGCAAAGCCTTCTCCTGCCTTGTGTGACTTCTTTGTCACTGTCAACCCTCCTGTTAGCCATGTTTCCTTATTAGTAGCTGTTACGAATAGCTTTGACTCTGCACTCTTTATTGGCAAAGGTGAGGTCACCTGTAAGTGCATACTTCCAGCATTTCTCTATCTTATAGAATCACAGGATGGTCGGGGTTGGATGGGACCTCTGGAGGTCATCTAGTCCAACCCCCTGCTAAAGCAGGGTCACCCAGAGCGGGCTGCACAGGTGTGTTCTGAATGTCTCCAGAGAAGGAGACCCAACAGCTTCTCTGGGCAGCCTGTCCCAGTGCTCTGCCACCCTCAAGGTAAAGAAGTTCTTCCTCATATCCAGAAGAAACTTCTTGTGTTGCAGTGTGTGCCCGTTTCCCCTTATCCTGTCGCTGGGCACCACTGAAAAGAGCCTGGCCCCATCCTGCTGACAACTGGCCCTTCAGGTATTTGTAGCCATTGGTAAGATCCCCTCTCAGTCCCCTTCAGGCTAAACAGGCCCAGCTCTCTCAGCCTGTCCTCATCAGGGACATGCTCCAGTCCCCTCATCATCTGTGTGGCCCTACACCATTACAGAGATCTCTACTGTATTAAAATTTGAATTTTTGCGTCTGAACCTTTGGGTACCTAACTGTAATCCATAAGAATTTCTAGTGTTGATCTTTTAAACAAACAAAAATAAAAATACCGCAAAACTCCCACAAACAGCTGGGTACAAAAACTTCATCTCATAAGTGTACAGTAGTGAAAAAGATTTTTGAGATTATTTTATTATTTCAGTTGGACTTGTTGATCTCAAAGCTCTTTTCCAATTTAAATGATTCTACGATTCTATTAAACTGACATTATGGGAATGAACTAAGACCTCTAAAGGAGTACACAAATGACGTTCCTGATCATCAATGTCCTTTACAATGTTTAAAATTCTAATCAAAATTTGAATTTTGTAGCCAGTGAAGTCTTGGAGAAATAGGCAACAAATTACAGTAGAATTTGATATTGAGTATATTAGAAGGCATAAATGGACAAGTAGCGTGATGGAGTACTTCCTATTAACAAGTGCCACAAGCTTCTGCTTTCTGTCCATATTTTAAAGAGGCATTACCTGTTGCAGAATTGAAAAGCATTGGCACTATAACACCTCCTACACTGGAAATACTGCCTTTTTTCCTTTTCTTAGTATGATATTCTTAGAATGTGTTATCCTTCTATACAAAAGATTGAAAAAAAAAAACCAGACCAAAGCAGAACAATCCTTGCATTTTATGACAAAAATATTTCCAGTGGAAGAGGAGGATAATTTGTCACTCAGCAATTTTGGAGAGTTCTGTAAAGGAAAGAATTAATTAATGATATTATTTCCCAACTGCAACACTCTTCACGGGTGTTTTCTGATTTAACTAACAGGTACATCCATTACATCTTTCTCAGTCATGACATTTCGCAGAGCAATTAAAATGTTTGAAGGGACCCAGGCCATCCAAGCATTTTTCAAAATTATTAGGAACATGGAGTGCTGTCTGTGGGAAATACGATAGCACTAGTCATTTTATCATGAATTTCTATTTCAGGACAGGAAATGAAGACCGTATTTTCCGCCTAGATACGTCTACCTTGTTGTAAAGCAAAGGCTGGAAATATTTGAATAAGCCACCATTTTAGACTTACGAGCAGAGGTGATGGACAAACATGGTAGGCGAAGCTCATGAAAAGAATTCGAAACGAGCAGTTGGGTGCCAGTTCAATGACAGGGGGGATGTTCTGGGACGCTGTTGTGCTGATACGATGTCATGCATGTAAGCTTTGCTCTTTGCTTATCACCCCTGAGGTCTCAACTGCAGCAACTAACGTGTACTGCCTTGTTTTGAAGCAATTTATTTTACACTGTGATCCATCTGCTGCTTGCTTGATTTTTTTGAGAGTTAAGTGCTGTTGAGCTCACCTGGAAGAGCTACAATAATTAAATTCTAAACAAGGGGACCCAGGAGCCTTCCCAGCTCTGAAGTCTTGGTGCTCATGTCAGTCATGTCCTCAGTACGTGTAAGGATGAAATCTGAGCGTACGGCATCAGCATCAGTAGGCAGGAGCGTGTCCCCGTTTTCTTTGGAAGAGGAAAGGAGCCCCATTGTGCTTAAGTGCTGCAGGTGACTTCTTGTGTGGAGGGACGCTGGCTGTGGGTACTTGATCCCTGCAGGTAGGACAGTAGATGCCCACCCTGGGGTTACTGATTGCGGCAAAGTGTTTGCTTATGGCAGCTAACTAGATGGCTCCCTCACACACGCTGTATGAAAGGCCAGAGCTAACGTGACCCTTTGTTATCACAATACCTCCTTATTGTCAAGAAAACTAATTAATGGAAGTACAACCAAAAAGCTAATATATTGCAAGGAAACTGTAACAATGACGCTACCTCTTCCTCAGTTGTCAGTGTATAATAGAAACTCATTAATAATAAAAACATGCAGATAAGACATGAAACAGAAAATAGTTTTATTAAGAAACTACAGCTCTTAAAACCCAGCAGGTTTGTGGGGAATTCTTGGCTATTTACAAGCTGGATAAGAAACACTCAAGTAGGCACTCCCAGCAGTCGCTGCACTGCCTGCTTCTTGCTGTGTTTTCTGTTTCCTTGAAGTCTCTGAGCCCTCTCACCCCATACGCCCACAAAGACATTCTTTTTGCTGCTTAACGGATCTCTGGGGCATCTTTATGGGTTACAGCTGTCTGATAAGCAAACAACACATGATCAAGTCTGTTCCTAAGACATTGTGGAAGTGAGGCAGAAGTTGTAAAGCTTGTACAGTTTACCAAAAGTGCGCATTTTATATCTCTCTGGGGTTTAGCTAGCTTTAGGATTTTCGACTGTATTATTTTTTGCTGCTGTTTTATCTCACTCCTGAAAACCTCTTTATCTATCATTGCTTCCTCCTGCAAATACTAGATCTCGTCTACTGTCATGGACTTCTCCTGTACTACATATATTCAGAAAAGAGCGCATTAAGAAATAATGAGCGTACTCAAATGAGGAGGGGAGAAAGAAGGAAATGCTACGTAGTTGCTCTCAGGAATACAGGAACAGAAGAGAAGGAAATTGCTTTAACTGCAGGGGACATACCATTGCTGGCTGGGATGAGCAGGAATATTGAGGGATGGGAGTACAGACTTCTTACAAAGCCCTGTTAAGGCAGGACAACTGTCAAGCGCATCTGGGGGGATGAGACTAAGAATAATGAAAAAGAGCAAAAAGAGATTTGATATCCAAGCAGGGTGGCCAATGGCATTAGCTTTTTGAGCAATGAGTCTTTTATTCAGTCACCAGATTAAAGAAAAAACTTGTAGGAGGAGAACAAGAAGGATACCATCGTGCTATCTTATTTTTAAGCTATGTAGTCCTTTACTATCCACTGCCTTCTCTCTCCCTCTCTTTTTAATAGTAGCTCAGTCTATTTTGACACAAGAAGCCTTATGTATTTTTAATAATCTCCAAACAGAGTATTTTGAGTTTTCTGGAAAGAAGTGCCATTTTTACTGCTCAAGCGATTACTGAATTTGTCCAATGTTCACAAATACTTTCACAGAATTAACTGATACTACAGATAATGGACTATTTCTAGCGGGGGGGGGGGGGGGGGGAATTATTAATGCTCTGAATACTTGATACCCTATGGGCACACAGTGTGTCATGAAAGATAAATACAATTTAAATAGATTATTCATGCAATAAAAAGAATCATATCTCAGTGCCATGATGTATGGCATATATTCCACTTCAGAGGAGGGTTCATATATCATACATATCGCATAGAGCTCTACGCATGAATTATTTGTTTCTTTTGTAGCATGTGTGCAGTACATGATAGATTAAAGAACACAATCCAAGTTTCAGTTGACATACTAAAGCATTGCTGTGCATAGAGATATTATTTATGAAAGAAATATTATACAATCATAAGTTTTCAACAGGGCCTGGTTTCCTTCTCTTTTGAGGCAGAATAATAGCAAATAAGGTAAAAATCTTGAGGAAAGCATTAAAGGTTTTAATTCCAAAGCTGTATCCCTGTAGTTTTATCTAGTTAGGTGCTCACACTGGTATTAAATCTTCCTATTCAGGGCTGCTGTTCAGTTCATCTTAAAAAGATGGTGTGAGACTTGACCTCTTTCGCAGCTCATATCCACAAGTTAGTAGGGGATCATCCTGTGCTGTGAGCTCAGATTTATTTGAGAGGCTGTGTATTGCAACTGCATTTTGCTGGTAACTGCAAAGGTATTGAATGGTCATGAGTTACTGATACCTCACCACACTCAAGCCTGTATTTGTCCAAAATGTCACTGTTAGCATGGTTTCATGTGCAGAGTCAGAAGTATATTCTCAGTGACATTGCTGTCCGTGAGTGTCAAATGAACTATGCCTCGAAGAAATTAATTAGAATATGCATACTAAAATAAAGCCTTAGTCATGGAAGTACTGGCTACTTTTCCTCTCTTCATTTTGGAGAAGATATGAATATGAAAACATGTTTTAAAGCTAAAGCAGATTAGCTGGTGTGAGCAGACAGTATCAGATGTCTGGAAGACTCCAAACAGAACTGCTGTCCAAGCTGATCATGTTTTGCCCAAGCTTTGGATGCTTTGAAAGCCTGAGCTTAAACACAAAGATAGGTGGTTTATTTGCATGCATGTTTCATTTAGTCACAGACTGTCAGGAAGAGGCATATGTACACAAAGTGTTACGGAAATACCTATTCAGTTCATTTACAGATGAAGTTTTCAAATTTACATACTTAATTGAAGAGAGTACACAAGTGAATGCCAATGCACAAAACGCTGATTTATTAGTGCAAAAGGAAAAGAGCATAGAGAGTAGCTGTGTGCATATATATCAAATTGATATTTATTTTGATTTATTGTGATCATTTCTTTTGCCACATTATGTGAAAAAGGGGAAAAAACCCCACCTTATTTTGCACAAGCTTAGGGACAACTGAGAAAATGGTGGTTAATTAGTTTAAAATATTTTTGCTACCTTCAAGTGGTGATTGAATGCTTTGCATATATTTTATACTTGCAGATACTATCATGTTAACTCTCAACCTCCCCCCAGTAAACACAAACAAACCTATACTGAAATCCTGGCTGTATTATAATCACTGGGAGGACCGCCCGGGTTTCAGGAGGGTGAGGATTTCATCCCCAGTCACACTTCTGCAAAGAAAGAGCATTGTTCAGGATACCGGCAATCACTATCCTAATATGGGATATGATGTTAAATATAAGTATGTTTTTGACACTGTTCAATTCCCTTTAAAATCTGCTGTTGTTAAAGTAACCATTCCAAGATAACTCAAAACTATGATAAATTAAACCCCATGGGCTTAGTGAATCACAAGTTGAATCCTGATTTTGCTGCAAAATAAGTGAGGATGTTTATTTCATTGAAACTGTAGATAAATAATTTGAGAAATGTTTGCAAATAAGGTGATCTGAAACCCAAAGAAGTGTGTTATTTTTTTATTTTTCATTAATTTTCTTTAGATTTTTTATTTATTAATTTCTAGTGAAAAGCTAATCTCGATTTTTTGCCTTGGGGCAGGAGATGGAAAACTGCATCTAAAATTCCCCATTTATTTGTAAATAATACAGTACTGTATAGAAAAGTCATAAAAATAGAGACTGCAAATTGAATTCCAATAACTCTATCCTGTGAAAAACAAAACCTCCATCTAGTAAATGGGAAAGCATTATTGACAATTATATGCAAATTACCAGGCTTTTGGCAGGCTCTTCAAAACTATTATCTTATGACAACTCTATAAATTACATAGCTATGCCAGCAATGTAGAATTGTTCATTATACTTTATTGATACATTTGCGTTGCGCTATATTGGAATATTTTGCTATGGGTTTTCGGAGGCTTTCTTCTTTGCTTGTATTTGTGGCTGCGTTTCTCTTGCATTTTGTACTTACCCCCACCCTTAGAGTTGGAACTTCCTATAAAGTCATTGGGCCAGAAGGAGTCCACTTTCATCAGCAATATCACCATCCACTCTTCTTCACATCCTAAGGCCACTAAACAGGCAGGCAAAAATTAGGTGTCATTTTGTTACCATAAGACTTCCCCGGAGACCTGTGCATATCCTCCTTTTTCAGACCTCTGCTCGTTCTTCATCTCAGGTCATGTATTCCTCCACATGCCCCAAATTCAGTAGCCTGTGTTTCTTCTTGAGCTGAGAACGCTTTTTTCCATTGTTGCTGTGCTACAGAGTGCGCGCGCGCTCTCTCTCTCTCTCTATTACAGCTTATATTTAATAAACGAGGAACAGGCACCCTGTTTATGTTTATTCATAACAAGTTTAGATGTTACTTTTGAAGATAAAGAAACAAGTTTGATGATATACAATATCAGCTACACGCTCTGCACTGATAGCAAACTTTAGCAATCAAGGAGAGATAAAAAGGTCTGGAGCATTTAATCACGTACTTCAAAGTAGGCTTAAGAACATATATTTCAGAAATTGAGATAAAATATGAATGTTTAATTTATCTTCTTTCTTTTTTACCATGAGTGTTTCTGATTCTGTTGCTAATAACCTCATTGCTTCTGTCAGCCAACACCTCTTGCGGGTTTTTTTTTTTCTTTCCTGAAGTAACTTTTGTTGAAGAAAGAATCTTATAATTAGCTTTTAGTTTTCCGGAGGATGCAGCTGATGTGAAATTTTACTTGGGTACAGGACACACGTAGTTTGAGGTGACTCAATATAATTTCACTTAGTTACTCGAAAGGAGGAAATTGATGCAAAAATAACCAGGTCATAAGTGATGATGTGCTGAGGTTCATCTCCAGTAAAGAACCAATTTCTCGGTAACCTCAGACGATACCTCTGTGTGATAGTGAGGACAATCACACTCTATTGTTTCATTTTTTGGTTGGTTGTGTAGTAACATAAGAACGAGGTTTCTCTAGTGTGACCTGAGGTAATTGTAGACTTGTTTGGGCAAGGTATATAACCAAATACGAAGCACCACCTTACCAAATATTTGCCCTTTTCTCTTGTGGACATTGTTAATTGGATTCTGGTGTTAAGGACATGTACAAACAGATCTCAAAACATGTCTCTGCCCTTTCTCGTAAAAGCACGGGTTAATTCTTGCCCTGAAGTCACAAGCAAAATACTTAATTTTACTTAGGAGCAATTTTTTGCCCAGAAAGAATATACTTGCCCAAATTGTATTGGCTAGCCTCTGTGTCAGGTGAGACAAACGGTGTGGTTGGAGGAGAGCAGCTCTTTCTGTCCTTCTTCAGGTCCTTCAGCTAATCTTAAAAGTGGAAGAGTCTGAATGAAGGGCAGCTGTTACAGCATGAAATACAATTTTTGGCAAGACTTAAATTCATATTCTTTTTACAAGGCCTGCTGCAATGCAGTTCTGGTACATGTTGATAATACTCTCAAAGGCCCCTTTCTTTTTCCATACTGTAGCTGTAAAAATGTCAAATTGAGGGTAAGACATGACCTGGGTCAGCATATTTCAGAGTCCCACAACTCTTTCTCCAGCACAAGGACTGGTAGTGGGGAAGGAGAGTGAGAGAGAGAGATCTTTTACTGCAGTGGGGATACGAAGAATGCAAAAGCATCCCTAGGATTGTTTGCAGGCATCCACTGCACCAAAACCTTCATTTGCACTTGGGGAGCTTCACAGAGAAGAAACTAAGCCATCATGTTTAGGGTGAAATTTCAGAGTGCTTGGTGTTGAGTACTTAACTGTACTCCTGTTAAAATCAACAGTGAAATGAAACTCTGACTGGCTGGACAGCACTCACTATAAAGGTGAGGATTTCTGAGACTTGTTTCTTGCCCAAAGTTCCTAAGTTAGAAAGTCTGCCAAGTCTACCTAATTTTCTAGGGGACGAATCTTGAGGAAAACTGTTTGATTTCATTTGTTTGGCTTTTGTCTCTGGGAGTTCCGTAAAGTGATCATGATAGAACAATGAAATCAAATCAAAGCAGCAAGGCATTAGGTGTCTTGGTAGCAAACAGCGTTGACAGCAAAGTTACTAGTTAGTGTAGGAAGCTGTTAGCTTGAGCTGAGAGGCATTAAAGGCTTAAGTGATCTTCCAAACACCATCAGTTACCAGTTTTACGGAAATGAGGTTGCTCATCTACTATTTTGGGTTTTGAAATTGTGGGACTTGCCAGAGCAGAATCTCTCCAGTACTGATTAGCATGTTGAATCACTTGATCAGATGTGTGCATCAGCTAAAATGAGGGGAACTTAGGAATCAAAGGACAGGAAATTACCCCTTATATCCTGCACTTTATTTGGTGTTCAGAACTAACTGATTGGAAAATGAGAGGAAATACCCCACACTTATGCTACATAAGCCTTTTTCACTGCTTCCACAGGACAGAGGTTTAAGTGGCTTAGCACTATGTCCTACTAGTTACTGAGAAGCAAGATCCTTGTGGAGAGCTGAGGGTTGTGCCTTCTAGGTCACCACTGTGGCTGAAGATGGCCAGGAATAAGGTTTCTATTCATGGGGAGAATACCAGAAACATCTGAAAATTTATTACTGTTTTACCATTTAATATCCAGCCTGTGGCCGGTGTAAAGTACTCACGGTAAGATACTTTCTTACACAGTAGCAGGCACAGTTCAGATAAACAAACATGAATATCTGGAGCGACTTCAGGAGCTGGACCATGTAAGAGATGTCAGCCTAAAGGTCAGCCTTATGAACTTCAAATTCAAGCACGATTTTAAAAGTAGAAAGCTCAGTAATTTTTACAGTGCGCCCATACATTCCCTCTGAACAGCAGGGCTGCTATTCCAGAATATTAGTATTGCTAAGTGACCTCCTGCTGTGTTTTGGGTCTGTGCAACGCTGGCTTTTCAGTGTATCTGGCTTCCTTCCTAACACTGCCTCAGTATGCTTTCCAAAGGAGACAGCAGACTTAACAGCTAGAAGTTACCTGTAAGGTGTTATGTCTTAGCCTTTTTTTTCCCCCATTTTTTTGCCATATTTCTTTTTCTCTTGCTCTTCTCCTGGCGGTAGAATGCACAGGTTCCTGAGAGAATTCCCTCTGGCTACAGTTCATTTACAGCTGATTTTAGAAACAGAGAGAAAAACACTTTGAATCAGAGTATGTCTGCTACCTGCCTGGCTGAAAGAAGGAAGTGCATAAATCCAGATATTAAGATAAATAAAGAAAGAACCAGCTGCTTTATGAAAACTCTAGAACCTTAAAACCTTTGTTTGTTCTGTATTTTAATCAATTACCTGAACTCGTTCTCACTTTCCTAGCAAATGGCTGCAAAGAGAAATGCAAACAGAGAAAAAGGGAACAGCAAAGAGGATTTGAAAACCGCATACAGTTATGACGGAGCGTGAAGAGTTCAGACAGAGAAAATCCTTCCCTTCTGCCTTCTCTGTTTAAAATGAATTGCTGCAGATGCTGTACTATGTAACTAGTAGCTTACCTATTGCTAGCTAGCTGCAGGGTATTTTGCGAGAAGCATGAAGCTGGTAGGTTAGGTTACTTATTTTTGCTCTGTTGCAATAAATGGTGCGTGGGGCGCCCCTGTTTTGTATCGTGTTTGATTTCCATGAGAGACCAATGGCAGTGGAAGAACAGAAAAGTGTGTCTTGATAAATCTGGAAAGAGCTGTTTTCTCTAGTCCCCTTCAGAGAACATGTGGTCTTTGTAGCCCTTGGAACTCTGCCTGATTAGAAGAAAAAGCCAAATAATTTGACACAACAAAGCAGTGCACAACTTCAGCTTGCTAGCAGTGCCTTAGTAGCTTGCCTGTCTTTCCAGAATATGACAAGTGCCTGAGGAAAAGCAAACAACTCGTATTGTGAGAGAGAAAGAAGGTGTATTAAGTGCTGTTGATTTCGGAGGGGGGAAAAAAAGCTTTTGCATGGCAAATGAAAATAGAAATGCTAATCAGCTCCAAATACTTAACATATCTGATAAACAATTGTATAAAAATAGAAAGCAGAGACAATAAAGACCTTCAGACATTCTGTATTCACATTCGCTGTCGTTGTAGCCTCACGGAGCTGAGGAGTGCACCTGTGTACATCGCCGAACATGAGCAAGTATTCTTACTGGTCAGACCTTTCTGTGGCACGTGCAAACATCAGTTCCCAAATATCCCTATTTGTAGTCACTCTAATGATTAAAATTATATAGTGGCAATTGAAATGACATGCACAGGATCAAATACTGCTCAGCATTGCCTGAAGCAGCAGAAATAAGGTGTAATGCAGAATTAAGGAACTGGGAGGGAAAGGGAGGAGAAGAACAGCCTAAGCTTATTGTGGTGTTCAGCATTGTCAGTCTGAACAGACCATGTTTGAGCTGATTGTGCCTGATCTACTTAATGGTTGTTTTCAGAAAGCTGTATTTCAGCTGTTCCACAGTTTAGAAAAACATCTTCTTACACTGTCACCTCCACAGATAGCTACTGCAGAGAACTTTATATAATAATGTCGCTTTCAAGGAAGCATGACAATATCAAAAAACACTGAATCCACTGGGCCTTAGGTGGATCACACCTTTCCAAGAATTCTTTTTAAAGACTTTTTAAGAAGGATTTCACTGCTTAAACACTGAAAGATCCCTACTTCAGTGTCTGTCAACCCCTAGGTCAGTTACTTGAGTTTTGTCAGTGTTTGTTTTCTGTCATGGTGTTTCTCTGGAACAAATTTTTGAAAATACAAATTTTTGAAAACGCAGACACCTTATTTTCTGCATTCTTGCAGTGCGATTTGAATTTCCATTTCCAGAGAAGGGCGTTGCAATTGTAATTTCTGCTCAACTTGTTGTGCAAACAGGCACTGTAACAACACATCTGTACCTCTCCAACATCAGTCTGTCTAAGGGAAAAAAAATAATTCTAAAGATATATCTTAAAATAAGTGTTAGCATGAGATCAGATCCTTTTAAACATTTCTGATTTGCAGGGATATGTTATTTATGATCACAGGATTCTTCAGCCTTCTTGAAGTCAAGTAGTTGAATGTGTCCTGATGACAGTGAATTCCCCAGGTGTGTGGCAGCTGCAAAATAAAAATAATTGTTAAGATCTCAGACCAGCCTTCTAATTCATTATGATTAGGTAAAATAGGGTGATTCTCTTGAGAAAATACAACACAAACTATCCCTAACTCAGTAGGATGTCTACGGGATTATTCTCCATGTGGAGAAAATACCTAGTAGATGCCAAACTTAGTGTTTTTTCCCTTTAATAAGTGTGGTTTGTAACTCCTTCTACCTTTGGGCCTTAATCCTCTCATCATCAATCAGCAAATCAAGTAATGGCATTAAATAGTAATAAGATAGATAGAAACAGGTGATTGTTTTTTCTTTCCAACAGCAGAACTCTAGAACAGAAATGCTTTGGCTACTGTTAGCACTGCTTCCCTGTTACAGGCTTTAGGGATGAGGCATATACTTACACTCTTCTTTCTTCATCGACTTACTGATTTGTTCCCCCAGCCAACCTGAACAAGGTGTTCAAGACTGTCTTCAAGGAATTAGCGGTTGTGTCCAGTGCTTACTTAGTGTTTGCAAAAGCTCTCAGTACCTTGCCTTTTAGTTTACACAGTGGAGCTGTGGTATTTCTGCAGAAACAGCAGCTCACTGTATCGGAGGGAAAACGAAGAAAAAAAAATAATGAGGAATTGGTGTTGTAGTCGGGGAGTAGACTCAGAGGCAATAAATCAATGTTCTGGTTTTTACATGTCAAGTTTAATCCTTGAAATTTTGGTGAAAAATCAAAATCTATTTCCTTCTCTCTGAACACAGGCGCAGTAATCCTGAAGTGCTTTCTATCATGCCTGGAAGCTGTTGCGAAATGCTCCATCCATGCTCATTGCTCCCTCTAGCCTCTCTGTGCAAACTACTGCCTAGAATTCGCAGCTACTTTCCCTAACACCTCCCACAGTGCACTAATTTTCTTCTTATTGAAAGGCACTACATGAATGGATATCCTGATAACCTCATTTTTTATGGCGTAAAACAATAGCTTTATGAAAATCCTCATTTTCAAGGGATGTGACATGGTTTGAGAGTTTTTTTCCTCTCAGAAGCCTCATCCCCTTTTTCTTCTGACAGCCTATTTATCTCACGTTAGCTAAATCATCTATATAGATAATAATTCATATTCCAGTTACCAGTAGGGTGGTTTTTGATGTTGTACTAGTGTAGGTGAGAAATAAGGAAATCCATATTCTTCTCAACTGAAATTATCATTTATTACAGTCTGTTGTGTTGTATTCCATTCTCTATATAGTCAAGAATATAAAGCCAGCACTTTTTCTCTAAAAGGTTCATATTATTGTAACGCAGTTTTCATTCTCACATATTATGTCTTTTTTTCCCCCTGAATCTAATTCCAACATGCCTTGCATATGGACTGTCCCAATTATAACAAATCTCCAGCAAGTAGCCAACTGATGAGCTTACTAGATGCTTTTAATTAAGGAGGGCAAGTCACCTCCAGGATGTCTCTTCGTCAGTCTGTAGGAAAAGTACTACAGTTTTCTTCTGGAAATGTTCAGTAGCAAAGTGGAGAAGAGGCATATGACAGGTAACTGCTGGGTTTGGATGTCTGCAGAGAAAATACATTTCAGATAGCCACAGTGCATTTACATACAAACTCTGTAAGTTGAAAGGGCCAAAGTCGTGGTAAATATGTCATTGCAGAATGAAAACGGTAGCTTTTTCCACCAGCTTGTTTTTACTGATTTCTGTTGGTTATTAAAGTTTAAGATACACCCTGCAGATGATACCTGCATGCTTTATTTGCATAGCTAAACAAAAAGGCAGATCTCCTGTTACTTTCTGATGCTAGGTGGTACCTGCTAGGAAGCGATCTGCAGACAATCTCGGTGTACCCAGGAATAGCCCTTGACATCTAGTGAAGGACGTCTGGGTTGGCTAAAGAAGCCTGTAAATTGTCAGTTAGCTTATTGCTGTGACCTACGTATGTGATACTGATTTTGAGCTGTACACAAGAAGTTTACTAGGAATTTTCCATTTTGTATGATAGTCAAGGTTATTTTTCAGCATGACAACCTGTACTCCCCATAGACATGTCTTCAAAGTAGATGATTGTTTCTCTTTAATTCAGCCACTCATAACTCCTCATGGCAAATGATTCTCCAATTATTTGTAATGCTTTCATGAGGGGTATCAGAGACAGGTAAAAAGCCTAGAACACCATTTACTAATGGCTTGAATTAGTGAAATTTGACAAAACGGTGGCACTTGGTATTGGTGTGCAAATTGTTGTATCTTTATAGTAGTAACGCAAACATTTACTAAAACCTGCATTTTCCGTTTTGCAAGTTGGAAGCTAAGGAACAGCAAGGCAAGGGGATGAGCTTCATTTTTAATAGCACAGTCTGTCACACCTTGGTAATGAATCCGAGAAAAGCCATACACCAGGAATATACCAAGACTAAAATAAATTTTCAGACAGGGTGTGTGCGTGTGTGTGTGTTCGTCTTTCTCTCTCTCATCCAGCTAGCTGAGGGATTACAAAGGCTTCTGTAAATGTCAGAAGTTTATGTTGTAGTGTTTAGCACTCTGTAAAGCCCTGCACAGCTTCTGCGTTCATGTGGTACGTACTTACTATGCAAAATCAGTTAGAAATTTCCTACATGAAGTAGCAGCAGTTCTCCCAGGTAAAAATAAATAAATTGATGCCACTTCAGATGTTCATCAAAGCTGGTTCCCCCCCCCCCCCCCCCCCCCATTATTTAGACATTATTTTGCTCCTATTAGTTCTGATAGCAGCTTTTCCAGTTGAAGTGATACGGCTTGTGAAGTTAAAATCAATTACAATAGAGATCCCTTATGGATATTCTGAAAGAGATAGCCTGTACATGCGCCACAGGTCTCATTTCTAACTTTGAAGACCGTAATCTGAATTCAGTTCATGTAGCCATTAAGAATTAACACAAGTTATTAAATCTTGCTGATTGTGTTTATAAAATGTCAGTCAAGTAGCAGCTGATGCCTAGAGTTGTGTTAACACAGTAAACTCAGGGTACGACGAGATATTTTCAGGGATGTTTATTTTGGAAACCTGGGGGAAAATGGAAGAGCTGCATGACCTTGGAGACACCAGTTTCTTGATGAATGTTAGGAGTATCAGAGGCATATAGGTCCTCACATATATATGTATCTACCCACTTGTGTGCATGTTTTTTGAAGTTTCTCCTTTGTTAAAGCTACCTGTCAATCTGTGCTGAGAGAAAAAGTGATTCCAAGTTCTTACGAACGGCTTTTCTGTAATCATGGTGGCCCAAATCGATTTAAGGTTTTACGTACCAGGTTCCGCATGGAACCTGCGCCCATGGTGGTGTTCTGCGTGGGGCAAAAGTGAGAGTGCAATGCAAGAAACATTGGTATTGCTACCTGAGGTATCAGCGTTAAGAGGGGGCTCTGGAGTGGGGATGCAAGTTAGACCAGGAAAAAGAGCATGGGTGAGGCATTTTGCCTGTGCAGGAAGATGGGGGAAACTCCACTGCCCAAACCAGTCATGCACAGACTCCTGTGGTTAAGGTACAGATTGTTCAGGGATTGTAGTGTTAGAATTTTGAAAGGTCTTTTTCTTCCTGAAAATCAATTAATCTTAAAGCACCAACTTATTTACCAAAGTACAGGGGGAGTATAACCCACCCCCCCATACCCCACCCCTCTTCCTTTGGCCTTGCTCTTGGGAGTAAAATTGTGAGCTTCTTCAAATCTCAGAGGATTTAATATATTCTAAGCAGGTTGTGTAGATCAAAAATTGGGATCCAAAAGTTTGTTCGGGGATTATTTCCTTTTTTGTTTCCTTTCTAAAAATGCTTTGTATTTTTTTCATGCTACAGTTTATTAAAATATAATTGTAGCTTAATATAGTGTAACTATATTTCCTTTAAAATTACATTTATCTTATATGACTCATATCTTGTGTGGGTATAATGTACGTTACACAGCATGTTGAAAAGAACTGTCTTCAGATGTTCATCAGCTTTTTGAGAGAAATGGAGAATTGGTGAATTCACAGCTCCGGCAGTTCCCCAACTTTCACTCTGGAAGTCAGCACTGATTCTTTTGTTCATACGTTCCTTTTAGTGAAGCAAGACATTGTTAGCAGCACGTAATATCCACAAGGAAAAAGAAATCTGAAAATGAAATGTTTACTCTCCACTAGTATCTTGCTGTTTTCACTGGAAACAGTACATTACCAAAGTGCAGCACAATGTGGTTTAAAAGGTAAACAAAGATAAAAGTATCATACTGTACTGGTTTAAGGACATACAAAAGTAACAAAATAAAGGGAAGACATTTTTCTTATTATTGCTGCCTCTTTAAGAAAGGTGGTTGTTTTTCTAGAGTGGAAAAATGTCAGCTTTAACCAGTATCCCCAGAAGCATTGGTCCAGCATATTGCATATTTGGAGAGTCAGTGCAGTTCAGGCACAACAAATTGTAAAGGTTTGTATAAAGCTCTGCAGTCCCAAAAGAGCCTCATTTGGCACTTTTGCCTTGAGAAGTCCATGGAGGCGGTAGACTCATAGAAATTTAAGGTGTTTACAAACTGTATGCCAGCTACTACTGCACTTTCTAGAATGCTGCTTATTCCATTTGGGTAACTTTTCCATACTTAACTGTGACAGGATAGTCTGCCGCTGCCATACGTCACATTAACAAATGAGGGAGAAAAATAAATATCTCTTTCTCTGCCTTTCTTCTTCTTTGTTTGTCTGTGTTTTATGCAGCAACATTTTTGCTAAAACCTTGTTTGCTTTCCTCACATGAAAAATAATCCCACACCCAAACCTGGGTTGCCTTAGTGGTTAACTGGACAAGAGTACTTGCCTTGATTTACTCTAAAAAGGTGAGGTGGCTACTGGGGTAAATACACACCCACAAATACACAAATCTGCAAAATTTGGAAAAGAAATTTGTTCACACTGCTGTGGTGCTCAGGATGTGTCCACTTAAGGTTCCTTTTCATTTTTAGGAAGAATATTATGCCTGTAGCTTTTGTTTTGTAAAAGCTGGACTCCTTGCCCACCTAATTCCGTAACATGGACCGAAATCTTACCCCTTGGATAAACACATTGTCTTGTTTCCAAAAAGTACTGCACTGCTTCCTAGCAATTTTTTCATCACTAGTGAAGAAGCATTGGAGAGCTGTCTACAACCCAGGTATTCGACGACTTAGAACAAAAATGCCTTTTTTTGGATATGCCACAGCAAAGATACATGTAATAGACATAGACCTCTGGCTAACACCCTCAATACAGCTGGTGAGGATGTGGCATGACATGTTTTAATAGTACCTCAGTATGCATCAGAGTACCGATTTTATGTCTTCGGAGAATTTACATGATGGGTTTAAGTTTGTAAACACGTACGAAAGCTGAGGCTGCTGTATCTTCATTGCCAGTCTTACTTATTTTAACAAGATTATGCTAAAAGAAAGTTGAGGCAGATGTTCTGATTCCTTCATCATTCTGCTGTGCAGATGAACTTTATCTGTCTGACTGAATATGATGGAGCTGTTTTATTTTGTTGAAAAAAAGAAGGGGGAGGGGCATGAAATAAGTCAGAGAAGCAGAGAAGAGCTTTCCAGCCTGATGTTTAGGTTATAGTTCTCTAATGAATGTGTAGTTATTTATAACATGTGGGACGGTCTCTACAGCAGATAGTGGGAGCTTTGAAAGGATAATCAAAGATGCTTACTCCAGAATGCCTCTTCTGGCAGGCTTTATGGCAAGGAAATACAACACGTAGGTTTGAATTCTAGAAGTCTCTCACATAGCAGATAGAGGCAGGAATGAAACCTGAATCTCAGAAATTTGGGGTAATTGCAGTGAGCGCTGGACTGCAGATTTGTTAAATGGTGGTAGTATCACACCATTCTTGGTGAATCTGTCCTTCATAATCGCCTGTTACGTAAAAATATTTGTGTTGGAATTTGTAAACGTCTCCTGGATGACCAACACTTGTGTTTTTCCTGCAAATACTGGATTTATTAGGGAACGTGCTGCTCTAGTTTCAGTATCATATGACTTTGATTTCCTGGTGAAACAGTCATTTGAAATACTTGTTGGGTACTAACTTTTTTTGTGTATACGTGCTTTACTATATAAATAAATGTATTTTTTTATGGAAAACACACCACTTTCAAATATCTATCTGTGGATTACATCAATCACTTTATATGTAATTAAAATGCTTTCCATTTGATGGAGGCTCACAGAAATGTGAAATGTTTGTAATTAATTGTATTTGAAGCTTTGACACTAACTTAAAACCCAAGTCTCTTGTTTGTGTGAAAGTCATAGTTCTTCCAGTGATACTATGGTATAAATCGGCTTTCCACGATGACTTTACTAATCATAGTAGAAAATCTAATAGAATTCATAATCTGATTTTACATAAGCTCTGGTCAGAGTCAGATAAATTCGCGTAACAAGATCCTACTACATGAGATGAGGAAGATGACGATGATGATCCGTGTTGCATCAATCAGTGCTCTGTTTCACTTTCTTCAAGTTGCAGTCAGCCTTTTCCCTTTATGGCAAATTTTATACGTACTTCTACTTCCCTTTTGTGTATGTGCTAAGAATGGATGTTTAATGGCAAGCTGACTTTCATCTCCATAATTAACACTTGCATGAAGCATAAAATGTGAAAATTAGAAATGAAGATGCAACTGAGGGGGGAAGCTGAACCTGCCTGATCTTTCCTGGTTTGAAACCGCTTGACAGATCAACCCTTTGAGATTCAAGTCTTATTTAGTGAAATGTCAGTCGGAAGCTGCTGAGTGGGAGGGACGTTGTCACTCCTCAGAGACAGCTAATCATATCGTGGCGAGGAGGAAAAATGTTTAATTCCTGCAGACTTCAGTTTTCAGAGAGTCTTGTGAATTGCTCTTTGTAAATTTGTTCTGCCAGGGCTAGAGGTAAGCGGGGTGTAGGTACACGATCTCAAACAAAAGCTTCCAAGCAGCTCTCCAGCAGCTGTTCTCAAGTGTAAGGGCCCCAGTATATTTACTCCGTGTTTCTACCCCACAGCTTCTTTTTTACGCCCAAGGAAAAGAGGCAAATAGCTGGAGTGAAGCTAGGTAGAGTAAAAAAACATTTTTTTTTATATCATCAGTGTGTTTCAGTGTTTGCCTGTGTTTACTGCCTGGACCATAGAATAAAACTCTGCAGAATTTGAAGCCAGATTTGCTTTTGAATAGGGAGCTTAATGACAGTTTTGTAGCACTCAGGTTATAAATAACGTAAGACTGGATAGCGAGGCAAGCAATCCAGAGTTGAGTTGTTTGAGGTAACAATGCCTGAGATTTATAAAAGGGTTCTTAAATATATACAAACTTGTTGCAACAGAGCTTTTAAGTACATTGCTGCCAGAAAAGGACAGAAGTCATCACTCCATCTTAGGTTCTAGGCGTGCTGGTGCGAACTTGGGAAAGTAAGAAGTATAGTTTCCAGTGTCCTAGGCTAAGTAAACTGTTGCTGCATTTCAGCACGAGACCTAGATGTTGGGTATTTTTTCTTACTCCTGTCAGAGCCAGCTGTGCCTGATGCTGGCAGGTTCTCCGGCAGCCTGTAGCAGGTACTTGCCACAGAGGCCAGATGCTGCTTACCTAGTCTGGAGCCTGGGGCAGGACCTGACAACCTCCAAGGTCTGTCAGTAGTGTCACCACTCTCTGGGGCGATGGAGTCTAATGCAAGTCTTTAAGTCATCTCTTTCCATTGGCATTTGTAGCTCAGATACCATGGAGGTATGGAAAGCTGAGTGGCCAGCGGTAGCCACGCAAACGAAGCAGCAGAATTTAACTGACAAACCTGTAGGCACTTCTAGGACTAGACAGACTTTTCTGAGAATTACACTCTTTTCCTCAGGCTCTCCTTTTCTAGTTACGCTCCTTTTCAAGCTTTCCACTCCTGGCATGGATACTGACCGAGTTCCTATGTTAAGAACTGGAATATGTTGAGAAAGTAATTTCAGAACTGTAGCAGAGAAAGGCAAAAATGATCAGGGAAAACCCCAAACTGTTTAACTTGGCGTGCTGTATATTGATAAGAGATAAACAAAATTAAACATACTTGTCTTTGTGGTGGCAATATATTAATAAAAATGGTGTACAGCCTTGATAAGTGTATATTAAGGCAATTCTTTTCTATTATATCTGATTCCATTGCTTTCATTGTCTGTTGTACACGTGTGAAAGATAGGGTTAAAATACAGTGCTTTAGAGTAATTTGTTAGATTGGAAAGCCAACAATTGTGATAAAACAAAAAAATAATTTAATATCATTGTTTTCTTTCAAAATATATTTTAATACCCTTGTTTAAGATGTATCTCATAATGTCTAATTGATATATAAGAAGTAGAATAGATTTGAGGGGGCTAAGTCCCTGGATGAGAAGTACAGGGAACAGATGACAGAAATGTTGTATGTGGGTAATAAGTGAATAAGAATCTCCCACACATCTATGATAACAAAGAAACAAGTTAATACCATAAACAAAAGAGTACACTTTAAAGGACAGAATTTTAAACTATTTTCACTGCCATTGAAATTTACTTTTAATGTAATTAGTATCAGCTGGATAGAATTTAATGTCAACATGTGAACATGTATGAATTCATCCAGATACACAGGAATGCATAGATAATATATTTAGTACATGAGCACAGTTAGCAGAACGATGTCATCGTGCAGAGTTGTTCACACTGTATAATTACCTTATGACAAACACATACATTGGGATTATAAAGAATCTTCAATCAAAGAACTATGCCATTCTGCACAGTATATAATTTTAAATAGAAGTGTTCCAGCTGTTGCCAGTACTGCTGTCAAGTTTGTATCTAATCACACTCCCGGCAGTAGAAAGCCTGATTTAATGCTGCTTCTCTGGTCTGAATTTTTAAGAGTCCAGGTTCTAATCCCCATTGTTTTTGCTAGGTTGTGCAAGACCAGCTCTTTTAAAAATTTGAGATTGACCCACCCAGTGATGTGTCCCAAACCACTTTGTTATCTGCCCTTTACAGTGCCTAAATTACTTTTAGAAGTGTCTAGTATTGATCATCTCGGAAGTAAAACACAAAAAAGCCTGCATGAGCAAAAAAATAGGGGATGACAGTTCCTGGAGAATTATTTTACCTTTTGTTAATCCTTCTAAAAATTGAGGTTTTGGAACTCTGGGTTCAGAAACAGGGACAGAAACTGACCCAGTGGTGTGAGCGTTCACCGGGCACATGAAAGGTCGAGGTTGATCTTCAGTATTACAGCTGCTTATGTGAAAGGAAAGATGATCAAGGCTAAAACTCTCCAACAGCTTCACAGCTGATGACAAGAGAGTCTGAAATCCAGGAGTCTTACCTGCTTTGTTCATAAATCTTGTTCTCCATCATCTAAATCCTTGAATGATGGGCTAGTGTGAGATATGTTAGAAGAAATACAGACAGCTGCCCACCTATCTCAAAACGGGTATAAATCAGCCTGGATATATGTATGTGAGAGAGAGTGTGTGTGTGTGTACATACAAAATTATGTATATATTCAGTTTGGTACTGATAGCTTTGCTAAAAAAAAGTCAGAAATCTCCAGCCTGCTCTTACCGACTTTCTGACAAGCACCAGACTAATATAAAATGAATGACATGTACCATTGGGACTTCAGATTTTTAGTTTGCCTTTGCCTTTAAGATTTAGCTAATGCCAATTAATGTTCCATATTTAATATAAAAGAATCTGGGTTTAGAAGCTGTCAATCTTCTCCTTCTCGGCTCATTAAGAATAACATAGTAAATATGTTCTAATACTTTTCAAGTTGTCCTCTGGCAGAATTAGGAATATAGTAACTACTGTTGCAGTTTTCTCAGAGACTGAACATGAATTACATGTAAAACCAATTGAGAATGAAGAGAAACAAAGAACAGGCCTGATGACTTAACGCATTTATATACCACAAAGAGGGAGGAAAACGCTCAAACATTTAAATAAGTTACTGATTCTTGACAGCTCACCTTTTCAACCCATATTTATGATTGAAAAATACTTCTGATTGGCCCATCTAAGTAAAAAAGAATGTTTCGATAGGTGGGTTTAAACAAAGCAGGTAAGTTGTCCTTCATTTCTCAGCCACCCTCCAAGACCACGAAAGACATTTTGCAGAGAGCACCAAAAGTTTCAAAGAATAATTGGTGGCTCATCAGTATTGTTCAGCACAAAGCTGCAAATAAGCCTCCTTCTGAAGAGCAGATGGGCTGTTAAATAGGCTTACAGTTTTGTGCTGCCAGATTCATATGACTGAGTTCTGAAAATAAATCCCCTGGGTTTAGATGTAATGCCTAAAGGAGGGCCATGAGGGTACCTTCCCTGCCTTGCTGCCCTGCCTTCACGTTACTTTGTAATGACCAGAACCTGAAAACTGCTGAAGTGGGAACTGGTTTTTTTTTAAACAGGCTTTGCATAGTGAAGTTCATTTAACTGTAATCTGGTGGGATCAGCTGTCAGGAATTCAGGTCAGGTTCCAGGACTCTGAGGACAAACAGCAAGTAGTCTCTCTGAAAGTACTGCTGCTTTAATTTTGACAAGCATGTACTGAAAGGAAGCAAGAAACACGGGTAAACTGTACAGCCTAAAATTTCCTACTGAAAAGGAAATGTTTCCAGAAAAATGCAAGGACACCAGAAGTGCAATTCATCTCAAGAGATTTCTTCAGGTGAAGTTGAGGCTCTGTCTCTTATGGTCAGCTCTAACCACCTACAATTTGGCTCTTTTCTGTCGTCAATGAAAAGAGGCATCTCTAAAAAGCAAATCTTTTTAAGAGAAGGAGGTAAATCTATCCCTCTATCTACTTACCCTGAGCAACATCATACCTTCCCTAGATAAGGACAAATTCAGAATGGCTTCAGTCAAGACTATTCCCATTTTCTTTTTGAAGTCCTTAGTTCCATCATGCATCAAGCTCCTCAGGGAATACTCCATTCTTCAAAGGCTGGCTATGGATGAAGTTCATTTCAGGTGAAAGTTGAAATTTTAATAGAAGAAAATGAAAATTTAGTGAGTTTAATTGACTTTGTTTCAGCTTTATTACCAAATTTACTACCCTAAATCTTTACTTAGTCTCTTGGAAAATATGTCTATTTCTTTCCTATGGTAAATTCTATAATTACATTTATAAACTTCTCATGAAGCCTTGAGATTCATCTTAACTGAACAAAAATATTTGTACTCTATTTGAAGTTTTATTAATTCACGAATTAAAAATGACCTGTGTCCTGTTTTACGAGTGCACACACACAGAGGGAGCCAGTATTCTGCATTGCCAACACATTGATACCTAACTGTTTTGTATTATATGCACACCCAATTAATGGATGTGATGAACTTCTTTTCCACAGAACCTTTACTAATTGTTGAAGATAACAAGAAAACAAACTATTAGGGAAAAAAAAAAAGGTGGTACTCGGGTGTCAGGTTACTTATCAGACTTTTGAGAATAGGACCATTTTTTAAATGCTTGTGTTACTTCCCATTTGCTATGTACCTTTTGGTCATCTAAGTGAACAACAGCTATATTCAAAATCAATCTAAATACTGTAAACAAAAGTTTTCAAAATGCATTTAAATAATCTAACACAATTTTGTCTGACTTGCCACTAAACTGTTAGAGATTTGTTTTGTCTTTATGACTGAGGACGCATCGATTTCAGATTATTTAGTTAATGTTTCTTCCTGGGACCTGGAAGAGGAAAAAAAAGACCATTGAGGGTATTTTTGTTTGGTTTATTTTTATTTTCCATCTACAATGATTCCCGAGAGCAGTCCCTGCTGCCTGCAATTGCTGATACTTCACATGTCCAAAATTTACGAAGTCCCCAGTCTTCAGCAGAGTACCTGTTCCAGTGCTCACCCAAGCCTGCTGCAGGTGTTTGCCCTGCACAAACCTGTTTAAACAACAGGCAAATAGTTTCTGAACCTTGGTGTATTAGCAGTACTGCCCTGGAAGCATGGCATTTGGTCACATTTATTGCGTTTTGAGGTCTTGGGTAACTGCAAAATGTTTGCATGACTATGTTATTTAAAACAGGTAATCTTGCTGCAGTAAAACTGTTCTATAGATGCAGAATTGTGCTTAGTGCACATCTGTGCTTCCTCGTATATGGGGGTTTGGGTTTTTTTTTGGTATAGGAGTGTGTGTGTGTGCATGCATGTATGCAATATGTGTATTTTTAATACATATATATGTATGTACATAACAATTGTACTCCTTTATTTTACTCTAGCAGCCTTCACCTCTCTGGCTTTGCTGGTTTTATTGCCAGTAAGTATTCTTGGTTTGGTGATCTGGTACTGGATTAGGTTTCTGTTAATAGTTCAGTGAAGCTGAGAAAGGAAGGAGTGAGGGCCTGAGCAACTTCTTTGTAAATTTGTATCCTAATTCCTTTTCTCTGTAGAAGCTTTGTTGTACTTCAGCAACGACACCTTTAATGCTGACTTTTGCCTCATCGTTTGGATGAGAAGGTTGTAAAATAATGTTTATTTGCAAGCTCAAATTGTTTTTACTGATGCGAGTGCATTTCTAGGCAGCTCTTGCTGCACCTGAACATGCATCCTTTCAAACATAAGGTTTTTTACTGAGAGTTTTAAAATCTCTTCTTCAAAATGTTTAGGTACTGCACAAGATGGAGTGGTGTAACTTTGTCATGGGCTTCCTGCAAGGATAAATGTCGTCTGGCTTTGTTGCTTCTCTTCTGTATCTTTCAATATCATAATCCTTTACTGATTTGATTGGTATTGAATGATTTTAGGTTTGGACTTTTCATTTTCTTGATAAAACAAATATGGAAAGCGCATGAGGTTTTTTTAGTCTTAATTTTAGAAATGTTAAGTGTGAAAGTAGGGCAAAAGGTAGCTGGCCTGATAGCCAGAGGATGCAAATAAATAAAAAAAAACAACCAAAAAACAGTTGTCAGACTGAAGAATGTAATATGGTACACTGTGTCATATAACCTGTACGACAAACTTCTTGATGTGCAATATAGGATCATATCTTCTGTGGAAAGCAGGGGTACCTCCTACAGATTCTAGCCTAGGAATCTATTCCAGTTGCTAGTTAGGTTGAATCTGCAACCCTTATGCCTTACGCTAGTGTGTAGCCCCCACGTCTTTAATATTCTTGTAACATAAATACTGGTCTGCCCATTTCTCCTTAGTGCACTTTGCTCCCTTGGTAAATAACGAAACTATCCACAATCTAATCATGTGCGGTTGGGTCTGTACTTTTTCCTTTTGGACAACATCTTCCGTACTCATTTTCAGAATCCGGGTGTACTGCTAGCAGTTCAGTGTCCTCTGGCACACGCTTGTTTGGGATTATTGGTTTATATGGAGCCAGAATGTACCCATAGTGCTGGAGGATAAGTATGTTATGAAAGTGAAGATCAGCCACATCTTTCCTCCCTTAAAAGGATCTGCAAGACCTTGATGCTCACCAATAGAAGAGTGTAGCATGCTGTAATGACTTGAGCAGACAAAGCGAGTGAACAGATTTATGAGCCTTTTGTCACAGGAACCCCTGAATGTGCTGGTGTAGGAAATGATCGTGTTATAAATTAACAAGCCAGTCACTGATGACAGGGGAAAACAGAACACTTAGTCTAGAAAAAAAAGAAGGGGATTTAGATTTATGTTTTATTATAATTAAAAAAAAAAAAGAAAAAAAAAAGAAAAGAAAAAGAGAAACATATATAGTTTGGGCTTCCTTTCTGGAAGTTAACAGCCGGCACCTCATGAGGCTGTAAATGTGATATATTGGAGCTGACCTAGAATATAGTGTGCTATTGAGTTGTGGGTTTATCCAGTCCAGGTAACTATTTCTTTAAAACATTTCTGACAGAATAGTTCTGAATTGTAAATAAAAGCAAATGACAAACAGGTATGTAGAGATCATCTATTATAAAAATCCAGTATGTATTGCTAAATCTCAAGGGTTTCAGCTGTTCAGCCCTAATGCAAGAACACTAAAGTCTATTAAACATGAGCAGCAAGTAATAAGAAATGAAAAAAATACGTAGAAGACTTAACATTGTTCTGGATCAAGATGTAGTTCACATTGCTTGATCACAGTTGTAAATCTGTCTACATGACTTCAAGTTATCAAGTGTGTAGGGAGTGATTTGCTGGTTTTGTTTATAAGAGTAAAGGGAAGTTATTCGGTGGTGAGGATTTAGCAACATAATTTCCCTAAGTTTCATGTCCACACATGGCTTTGGATGAATACCCCACAGAGGTGCTTGCATGCGGTAATTCCTAAGAAATTTGGCAGTTTATAGTTAAGACAATTAGTAGTTGTGATCCCTACTGTATTGTTAAAGCTGATGGCTAAAATTTCTATCACAGTATCAAATGGTCTGGAGTGTATCAGTAGATAAGAGCAGTTTAAATAGGGAGTTTGCAAAATAACATGTTTTTTGAGTGATATGTTTCATGAGTAAGAAGTAAAATGTTTGAAAATTAAGCAGAAAACATTATGAGAAAAGTAGAGTTAACTTGCTGAGAGGGTCCAACATTGCTTATTAGAAACTATGGGAAAGAATTCAGAACAGGTAGTGAAACATTTCAATCCCCACCATGATCTATTAATGTTTTCTCTTGAGTTTATACAGCTAACATTGGGAAGTTGTTGTGCATTCAAACATCCATAATACCCATATGCATACAGAGAATATGTTAATTTTGCATTGTGCTCTGAAGAACTAAAATAGTCTCTTGTCTAGAGACATTCATTAAAATGCTTGCGTTCCCTAGTTTATACATATATGGACAGAGACGTGAAATACAAGGCAAACACAGAGCTAGACTCAAATCTATTTTGAATAAAGTCAACTTAAAAGATGTTATTTTGTTAAATAAAACACATATAATGTCACATAATTTGAAAAAAATAGACACAAACGCTCTCTTCTACTTACGCCCAGCAACCACTAATTCCTCTGGTGTAAGTTAGTTGTATAAACTAGTAACAAATGTCTCCTTTGTCAGCTGTTGAAACCGTTGATGTTAAATGTTAGTAAACTGTCGCAGCACTCTCCAAACTATCAAGCTGCAACAAGGTCTTTTTACCATCTCATACCAACATACTCTTCATGCCAGGCCCTCTGCTGCCTTCTTTTGGTCTCTCCTCGTCCCGGCATGTGTTCTCTCTCACTTCTCTCTGCTTCTTCCTCCTCTCTCTTCATCGGCTGCCCAACCACTTAACAGAACCAGCCACAGCTGCACCTTACCTAGATCATCCAAACCGCCCCTGAAGCCAGCCCACAGCTGTATGTTATCAATGCTAATTACCCTCCCCGCGCGTTTTTGGTAACATCTTATACCTTATATTTTTAACAATCATTACAACCTTTTTACAAGTAATCTTTTCATACAGTCCTCTATAATTCCTCTATGGTAAACATGTTATAAATTTGGAATTTTAGTAAATGTATGATGAAGTGTAGTTTGGGGTTTTTTTTCCGTCAAAAAGTAATTATAACAAAACAGAGGTTATCTGTTCTTTGGTACTTGTAACGTGACTGCATTTAGAGGAACAGGTGAAGGTAAACATTTGTTTTAATAACAAGGAGAAGACAGTTTAACAATTAGAGCTCCAAAGCACAGCAGCTAGCGTTAGGTGCAACGGATGCCTGTGACTTGGCACAGCAATGCCTGAGAGTGAAATGGTGGCTGCGTGACTGTGAATCTGATTTTATCATTTAGGTACAATGTGTCCCAAACACTGAAGTCAGAAAGTGTTTATATTTCTCCAGTATGTTGAAGGATGGACAGAATGGATGTGGCTAACACACAGCATTGCATTTGATGACATGGTGATTACAAACATGCTGTGTATGTAAATGTGTGAATAAAGTATTTCAGAATTTTGTTTTAAAAAATTATACTTTCATCAATACTTTTTAAAACTTGTTTTTATGTTGTGAAATCTATTTGCTTTTAGCCATTTTCATAATAATTAGTAGTTTTCAACAGTTTCTAAAGAAATATGGTATTTTCTAAGAGTTTTTAAATGCTTATTGAGGGCACAATTTAATAATGAGTAAATAAACAAGAAATTATTACCATGTTAACTGCCTACTGCTGCATGAAAAATCTGAAAAGTTGTCCAACAGCATGTTAGTCAAAGGCATAGGAATGTACTGGAGTGTATGCTATGATCCATAATATTTTGTGGGGGGTTAATTATATGGAGATTTCAATGTTCTATGTAGATGTTTTACTTGGTAATTCACAAGTCTTTTTTTTCCCCCTCATGCTTTAAGGAGTTATAGAACAATATTAATTTACTGTAAAGTATTACCACAGTTAGGTGTTAATTGGCACCCCCTCTTATTATTTGCCTCTATTGTTGCTAATGAGGCAACCATGTAAGAACAAGGCCTTACCTAGTAGATCTTTATCTCATCACCCACAGCTGCCTCCTACACGGGTTCCCTAGTTGTTACGAATAATTCAAAAAACTAATAAATATTAAAGAAGCAAAACAAAAGCAGTACTGGGCGGGATTTTACTACAGCATAGGGAGTTGGTTGTTCAGACCTGTAGGCAACTGAAATCCTTTAGATGTCTCAGGGAAAGAGTGAATACTTTGCTGCTTCCCAGTGCATAAAATGCTGTAACAACAGTCTACCCAGTCTGCCTGGGACCTGGACACAAACTTGTCTTTTATCAGCATGGATAGCATAAGTCCCTATATTAACTTTTTCTTAAGCTTGTAGTAAAAACTTTTTACTTGTCTTTATTGATCCACTAAAGCATGAATCTGTTACGTCTATATGCATTGGGTAGAGGAAGAACCGTCCTTAAATGCCGTTGAAATTTCTGTGTTTAAAACTTTGAAGTTTGACTGGCAAAAATTGCTCTGTTTGGCCCACGGCATGCAGGCCGTGGGGCTGCCGTGTGTGAGGGGGACCCTCGGACCCTGGCGCCAATCGGGAAGACACTGGCCTCCCTCCCTGGCAGTTGTGGGTGAGGACAGGGGAGAAGAAATGCAGGTTTTCAGTCCTCTCTCTGTCACCTCCTGAAGTGGCGGTTTCTGCCTTTCTGTAGACAGAGCAACCATCCTCTTCCCTGGCCACCCATGGAAACGGTGGGCTGCCATTCAGGGCCAGACTGTCCTACTTTTCTTGCTATTTATTTTGCCTTTCAGTCTTCCTTTGTTTTATGCGCGGAGATCCGTGGCTAGTGGTGTCCCTCAGGGGTGGGTGTCAGGACCAGTACTGTTTTAATAATCTTCATCAGTGACATAGATGGTGGGATTCAGTGCGCTCTCAGCAAGTTTGCAGATGACACCAAGCTGAGCGTCACCCCGAGATGACACCTGAGGGATGGGATGCCATTCAGAGGGACTTGGACAAGCTCAAGAAGTGGACTCCTGTGAACCTTGTGAGGTTCAGCAAGGCCAAGTGTAAGGTCCTGCACCTGGGTTGGGGCAGCCCCTGGTATCAGTACTGGCTGGGGGATGAAGGGATAGAGAACAGTCCTGAGGGGAAGGACTTGGGGGGTGCTGGTGGAGGAAAAGCTGGACGTGAGCCGGCAACGTGCACTCACAGCCCAGACAGCCAACCGTATCTCAGGCTGCCCCACAAGAAGGTCAAGGGAGGTGATTCTGCCCCTCTGCTCCGGTGAGACCCCCCCATCCCAGAGCGCTGCATCCAGCTCCGGAGCCCTCAGCACAGGAGAGATGTCGGCCTGTTGGAGCGGGTCCATGGGATGGCCGCAGAAATGAACAGGGGGATGGAGCACCTCTCCTATGAGGAACAGCTGAGTTGGGGTTGTTCAGCCTGGAGAAGAGAATGCTCCAGGGAGACCTTACTGCAGCCTTTCAGTACTTCAAGGGGGCTTGTAAGAAAGATGGGGACAGAGATTTTAGTAGGGCCTGTTGTGGTAGGACAAGGGGTAATGGTTTTAAATTAAAGGTGGGTAGATTCAGGCTAGATGTAAGGAAGAAATATTTGGAGATGGTGAAACACTGGAACATGTTGCCCAGAGAGGTGGTAGATGCCATTCCTGGGAACTTCAAGGTCAGGTTGGACAGGGATTTGACCAGCATGATCTAGTTGAAGATCTCCCTGCTCATTGCAGGGGGGTTGGACTAGGTGATCTTTAAAGGTCAAGGTCCCTTCTGACCCAAACCATCCTGTGATTGTCCTGTGTAGTAGGAGAGCCACAGTAGCTATTTTAGAGAAAGAGGTGTTACTTATCATTAAGAAAATTCATCAATTAGAAAAAAAAAATTGTCTACGTGTCATGGAAGTTCTGATATTACTTGGTCTTCCTGCCCTAAGAGCTGTAAGGTTGTGAGGTGTACTGTTCCATACATGTCCCCTTCTCTTTCTCAGTCAACAGTACAAAAATTCTCACCATTCACTCCTTTGGAAAGTAAATAAAAGCTTATTTTTTAAAAATAAGTGTAACAAATACTAAGTTAAAGGGAAAAATACTGAAAAGGAAAAGAAAAAAATGTCCCTTTGGAGTGCTAATGTGGTTTGCATTCAAAGAGGAAGTAATTTTTGATTAACAAGGAGGTAATGTTTCCCCACAAGGGTGGGTCGTAGATGATGAATAAATAATGTAATCAAATATTAAATTAACTTTATTTAAAAACCTTATTTGCATGTTACTTTGTAAAAAGCTTATTGATGTAGTATTTTGTTTACTGTTATTGTTCTGAGGCAATTTTGTAATAAATAGGAAAATGGAGTAGTAATAGCATTCAGTCTTTCAACACAAATGCATATGTATTGATTATTTCTTTTTCTAACAAATTTGTGAGCTTTTCCACCTTTCTGCACCAGAATTCCTTCAGGAACAATTTTTCTTATCATAATTGAATGTTTCTGAGAGGACGGTGTCACAGAAAATTTTTCTGGTTTTCTGTAGAGAAATTCTCTTCCTCGCTTTGAACCACACCAAAGAGAAGCAATAACATTTAGTTCCTGAGACAGTTAGGCCAGGAGAGAGGGTCGTGCCATGCCACAGGAGAGGAGTGGCCGAAGGACACAGGCTGCACTTACCTTGTCTAGTGCAGTGCTCCTCTGGGATTCTGATTAATTGCAGCAGCCCATTGACAGGGCCAATGTTGAGGCAAAGGATCAGCGAGATATAAATGGCCCTGCTCTCTGTTGCGCTCTTGCAGACAGTATTTAGCCTTGAGGCTTTGCATTTAGAGAACAGGAATTCAGTGTATTTTGGTAATACAGTCTCATTTTTGCCTGACCTCCTGTGAAACTGGTGCATTCTGTAACAGGTTTCCAGCTGAAAGGGAAGAGGAGTTTTGTATTTCTGTTCTGCTGCTCAGTGTGCAGCACGGTAGTATCATGGCAGTCTTCTGTGATTTAACTTCTAACATTTCACTATGTTCTAAAATTGCGTAACTTCAGAGAGTGTGGCTCCGTAGGACTATATTTCATGGTACTATGTGATAACAGGAAGGGTTCACTGATAAAACTTGGGAAGATTTAAAATAATGCTTCTCCAAAGGATCTCATTGTTTCTGATTAACATAAATTGATTTGATGGAAGCGTTTCTCTAGCTCACTGCTGGGTCAGTTGTGTAGTAAATTAAAGACTGAGGTTGCAGGCCCAACAATAACTGAATTTATTTACTAGCTTGTGTTTCTGTTTATGAAGATGAGCAATGGTTTCCATTACAACCTGTTTGTGTAGCAATATAGCACACCTGCTTTGCAGAAGACAGTATCGTAAAGTGCTCACTTGGATTGTCTTGTCTGTCATTGCAGAGGTCATTGTATCCCATGCTGTATAAATACAAGCAAAAGAGTCAGATCATATAATAAATCTGGTTTAAATAAAACAATTAAAACTGCTAGTTGTGGCAGACATTATAGAGCAGAGTATCACCTAAAATTCTGTGGAAATACTGAACAATTTTAAATGATTGATAAATCTGAAACTGTGGCAGATATAATAAACGCATCACACTACTTAGAGATATTCGAAGCCTTCTATAGTCACAGAAAGCCAGGTCTAAATTGCATCGCAGAGATCAGTGAACTCTGATACTATACTACGCGGTGGAAAACTGAAAGAGATGGTATTACAATTTTAAAATGGGAGGCTTATGTAACTCATACAAGGAATAAAATGCTAAGCAGTGGAATAAATTTGTGGAATAGTACTTTTTTTTTTTTTAATGGTAATACTTAAATGTGATTTATTTGGGATTGCTGCTGAAGCAATGGTGATGTGTGATACCTGAAAGGTAACAGGACTGACGTGGTCTGAAGGTATGGGTGAAACACTTGGTCCCATTAGATGAATCTGTATAGATGAAGAAAACGCATTTTTGTTAGGTGATATTTATGATGCCCTTGTTTCAAACACGAAGATTTCTGCTTTACAGATGGGAGGTCAGTACCATCCCATTTTTCATGGCTAATGTTATAGCCAATGACAACTGTGAGGTGGACATATGTTTTGTTGTCTTTGCGTGTTCTGCGAGCTAACACGTAGGTCTGCAGAGCCCATGCTTACCTGCAGCTTGTTACTAATAAGTAAGCAAGCTACAGAACAGCTATAGTGCAAGGATACCATTTCAGGATGCTGAAAAAGGGATACAAAAGGGTACATCTGAAAGTAAAAGCCCCATGCATGGGCCTGAGAGCCAACAGATTACTCTGTATGTGCATGAAATTTATTTAAAGACAACTTTGCTCCTGCAAAAATCAGGTGCTGTTGGTTATCAGAAACTGGGAGCTGACTTAATGGGGCAAGTAAGGGAGAAGCACTGAGAGAACAGACTGTCTCAGAGAGGGGCTGACAAGCAGAAGTTGGGAGCGCTCCCAGGACTTCAGTATTTCACATTATGGGGAAACATCCATTAATAGCTTTGGGAACTAAAACAGACTGTACTTTCCAACAGGTATTTTGCAATATGTGGCCCATGTACCCCCCAATCATAACAGCTACATCTAGTGATGCAGGCGTATTGCCATGGAAACAGGAATGGTTGCAGACTACTTGATTTATAGAAATTATAGTTTTAATAAAGCATTTCTTGCTCTTTCAAGTTCTGATTTAATTAGAAAGAAAAGTGATCTGTACAGTGTAGATGCTATCTCCAGCAGTTATTGGAGATGTATATTAATGCAGCTGTTGGCTTGTTTCATCTTGCACTGTCTGTGTTTTGAGTGCCAGGCAGATACTAATCTACCTGCCTAACCAACTGAAGTATTTCCATCATGGTAAACAAAATGTCATCGTATGGTCTGTTATTATATAATGCAAAAATATATGGACAATCTGTCCAGAAGCATGGTCACGATTGTGTTAGAAGGAATCTAGAGAGGAAACTACATCAGACTGTGGCTGAATGTAATTTGCACTCTGTCATTAAAATGATTGTGGCTATAAGGTGATTGTTTTAAACTAACTTACTTTCAAAAGGTTTTGTTGTTTTTTATGTAGTTACAGCCATACTGGAAATAGAATGTTGAATCATCTATACTTCTCTGAAGCAATTTCTCAACCCTAATATGTATATTTGAAGAGTATGACCACAAGTATTGCTGTACCTTTCCTCTCTTTCTTACAGAGATACAAAGGGTGACAAGGTCAGAAATTCTGGCTGTGATAGTATCTAAAAATAAATAAAAAGCCTTGTAGCACAAGTTCTGTCTGATGGGCTTAACATCTGTTGCACTAATGCGTAAGCCAAAGTGCCAGTAGTTTGCTGCAGAAGTCAAGAGGAGGAGTACAAAAACATGAATGTTTATACACACAGAAAGGAATGATAAGTATGTATATATGAAAATAAAACTCAGTTGTAAATGGCGATATCTAATTTAAAAATATTCGTTTATCTCAATACAAGCTGCATAGCTCAATTTTTTAAATCATTTTAATAAAATAAATGAAATAAATTAGACCCTAGCGACTGTCAGGCTTTTCTGTCTCTGCTTAGAAGGATAAATGCTTTAGAAATCCCCAGATTTGCCAGCTGCTGTGTTTTGAGGTTCACCAAGTACTGCCATTCCCTTCTTTTCCCTCATTCAATATGTTGTGAATGTTTTAAGGCGGAAATTGCTGTTAAACTGATCCTAAATAATACACACTTTTGTTATCATTTGAGAAAAAAACCCCATGTCTCCTCAAGTGACATCAGTGAAGAAGATTAGAATAAATCTAAGAATCAACTGTTGCAGGTAACGAAAGGAAGAATTACTGCCATAGGCTTAAGTGTGAGACCTTTACAAATAATTACTGGAAAAAGCGTCGTCTTACTAAGTGTGTACACCCTCTCTTAAGTAACTGTTGCCTCCTACAATTAATCATGTTCACTATGAAGCCCAGATCAATCTTCTTCATGTCATATATACACAGTATAGCTATGTTTCTATCGTGCTTAGGAACTAGCCTAATAAAAGGTATGCATATATAAGTATGTCCCACAAGTTATTAATCTCAAATGTATACTATAGGTCTGGGTTTTTTTAGTGCAAATTAGGAAGATGAAAATTAGTACTGGTGATAGGTCAAGCCATATAACTGCATTTTTAAATTTCCCACTGAGGTGCGCGCTTGCTACTTGGCCCGATGCTTCTGAAAGATGTATAGTAAACCTGAGCGCATCTGTGCTGCGTAAGTGGCCTTCATAGCCCAGCTAGAAAGACGATCAAGTTTAGTCACATCCCTTCCCCTTACTGTGATATGAATGGAGAGAGTGATGATGGCTGTGGTCAGAGTAGATGAGCAGAAATGCTTGGGAACAGTTTTGTTGACTTTCCTGGTAATCAGATTAAATGACAGATGGAAAAATCATCTGCAAGGCTTTGCAGATGGAAGTGCAGCTGTCTTGACATCAGGGCCACAACTCTCATGAGTGAGGTTTCGCTCGAGGGGGCTCAAGTGGCTGAAGGAATACTGTTCCAGCATTTTGAATATGGTGTAACATCCAGGTGAATGGACTGATGGTACCATGTTTCAAGAGAGCCACTGACTCAATAAATAGGTGGCTTCCTGGAGAAATGGTGGGCTTGGAGATGTCTCTTCACCTGATTAGAAGCAAGGTTAGATTTGAACTTAGGTTTTCTAGCACCCTAACAATATAAATAGATGCTCGTTCTTTCTTTCTGACTGGTATTTTTACAGGTATATCCTGAAGTTTTCATCTTAATTCAGAATCAATAGTTGGGAAAGGTGAAACACTTCATGGGATATAGACATGACAATATGATTTACTCTTTTACATTTGGATTTCCCCAATTTTGTTTTTAATTAAGTACAATTAACACAACTGTTACAGATGCTAACTAGTATAAAACAGTTTCTATTGCATGGCTATGCAGCATTAGCATGCCTTTTTAATGTTTTCAGTAGGAAGAAAAACCTTTCAAATACTTCAAAATATTTCACATCTTTGTTTTAGAGAAGACTAAAGCCAATAATAAAGGGGAAAACTGTAGATTCAGTGTTCTAGATGTGGAAGAGAAGAGCAGAATTATCGCAGGGTGCGTGGAGGGTTAGCGTGTCCTTCCAACTGAGCTGACTGACAAGTACTCCTGCAAGTAGCAAACTATTCAAGTGTATAAAAATGGAAACAGAAGAGGGAATCTTAACTGATTACATTTGATGACAAGGTGCTTTCGTGGAAGGACTCAGAAAAGGTCTCAGGAACAAACTGACTGCCGATTTGTTTGTTAAACCTGTAATATATAGCTAAGACAGGGCTGAAAGCCACATTCTTGAGCTTATGACGAGTTTGGTGAGAAACAACTACTTTCAGTACTAAGTAGTTGAGATGCTTCTGTGCTTACTTGGACTGGTTGGTTGTTTACTACCCACTGTCATTTCTGCAAGCATTATTGCATGAGTCTAATACTCTCTGACTAGATTCTTCTAGATATCCCACACATGGAGGCTATCATATGTATTTAATATCACATTTACTTATTTGAAGAAATTTGATTGAGCAGGGTAGATACAAAATATACTGAAAACGCCATACAAATGTCAGTTATGCTTAGCAAAATTCAGCAATTGGAATACACATCAATTCAGTCACAATACAAAGTGATCCCCATTACCGGTCTCTGTAATATGCCCACAGTCATGATACTGTGTGTCCCCAGCCGATGGGAAGGAAGACACGGGTTGAAGCAGCTCAGGCCTGTTGCTTACTTCTGGTTTTTTTTTGTAGTTGTTTAGTTTTATACTCTTGAGCTGAGCTGTGCAAACCCACACCTGGCTAACTCAGGAATACATTCACATTCTTAAGGAACTGTGCAAGAGACATTTACACCACCAGTTGACCCACTCCGCTCTTGATAGCTGTTTGCCTAAACCAGAGGCCACTCTCTGGTCACCTTTGCATTGAGATCAAGTCAGCTTCCTTTGCCAGAGGGGTGGTCAGTCTCACCCGGTGTATTCCCAGACCTTCAGGGGTTTATGCCCTTGCCTGTCTCCCCGGAGCCTTCTTCCATTGCGGGGGTTTACTGGGCAGTCCCAAATGTGCGAGCTGCTTCGCAAAGCACTGGCTGCTGCTTAGGCTGCTTTTAAAGAATAGTGAAGACCCCAGTGACCAAATAAAAATACTGTCGTCTTAATTTTTGAGCTTATCATCTTCAATAAATTCTGATTATTTGGGTTTTAATTTTTACCAAGATGCATATCACCTGTTGATGTCTCAGCATACATACACACACAGATAATGTATATTACATCATTGTTTTAGATTAATTTCTCAATTTGTTCATAAATAAGTATGAGAATCATTCAATCCGGGCTAAAAGGATACAACCCAAACCAGTTCTGCTGGGCTCACTGGTGTTTGCCAACAGAAACTGGGGAAGTTTTTTGTCAAGTCTCCATCCCATATTCATTTCATGCCAAACCTTGTGCTTTCAGTTCTTAATATGCCTCATTTCAGTCACCATGGTCTTGAATTTACCAAAGGAACTGCTAGAGGACAAACCAGCGGTTAAACAGTTGTCTTTATTGCCTGGGACACATGACCTTGAATCTCCTGCAAAGACTTGTTATAGAAAAGAAAATTTGCTTTCAGAAGCCTTGTAGTGGTCACATCCCATTTCTTTGTACTTGGTGGGGAGGGTATGGATTTCCATCTCTCTTTCTCTCTCTCAGGCAAAATGACACTTAGTGCTTCATTCTAGGTAGCAAATTTACGTGTTACCAGAAGCATGCAAACATGTCATCATTGCCCTGTATTGTTCTGTGATGTTTTGCTGGTCTAACATAAATATACTTCTAGAAAACCTTTCCCTTTTACAATGCATTATATGAGGGTTTGTCCATGACGAGATGAAAGATTGTCACCCTACCTAATAATGATACTAGCACTGACTTTCCATGTCTAAAGGAGAATATTTGGAATGATGTCATGAAGCCTGTAAGAAGGAATGGTTGAAGTTGCCTACCAAATACAGGTATAGATATCCCTACCTGAACACAAGCATTGCTGCATTTGTTCTATCCTGGACTGGAACGGAAGGTAGCTGTCGGAGAAAAGAGTCCCAGTTCAACGATGTAAAATTTTAATCAAAGCAAAAAAAAAGCAGTTTAAATCAAAGAGACCTGAAAACCAGAAAGCTTTGTTTCAGTTTTTGAAGTAACCTTTTATGTTGTTTCATTCCCTGAAACTGGAAATGATCTATTCCCATGAAGGTTTTGGTTTTCTTGAATGAAGATTTTTTTACCGAAAAAGGAGCTTATTTCCAGAATATACCTCTAGTACTTCTAGTACTAGGCTTTTAGTATACCTTTAAGCAGTAAATAAATTACGAAAGCACTTCCATCTTTCAGAAATCTCATCTCAGGTACCATTGTAGCACAAATACCTGACTAGGAGGGAACAATTCTGCCTCAAAAAAAGGTCTCTTTATCAAGAAATTACAGCAGAGGGAAAAAAAAAAAAAGTACTGGATGCTTGCCCCCCCCCAATAACATCATGCAACTGACTTGAATAAATAAAACTTTATTTAACGGTCAACAGTGCATGCCAGAGGTGTAAGACACAAACAGAAAGTTTGCTATTCATATAGGTATGTGTACATAGAGCTAGATTAAATTAATCAGATAACTAAAAGGAATAGAAGGGAAAATGTTTTAAGAGGGAAATCTGTTAAAGAAAATAAGGCATTGACAAAAGAAGCATAAAATAGGCAACACATAATATTTGTAGAGAAGTTAGCAAGGTATGTGAAAAAGATTTTCCCATTTCTAAATTCAGAGGTGGTGAGACTTTAGAAGGCTATAGGTATGATATAACTGATATATTGTTCTGATACGTTCCTAAGGAAGCAGATGGCATCCGGACCCCACGATGTGGGAATACAGATCTTTGAGCTGACGATTTGTGTCAAAATAGCACAATACCTGGCTTTGTGATGATCACATTTCATTAGATTTTAAGGCAACATTTAAAAACTGGCAACTTGTCAGAAATTTAGGTACAAAAATCATGTAGTCCTGTGAATAAATGAAATAATAGGAACCTCATGACCAGTGAACCTCAAATGGTAGACTAGATGAAAAATGGCGGCAATAAAGCTAATGACTATTAAAAGAAATAAATTCTAGGAAAGAAAAAATGAAATTAGGAAATTAGTTTAAAAAGCTATCTAATAAGTTCAGTTTAATAACCAGTTCTTTTTAAGTAATATTACAGGCTTTTCAGCTTGTCACATCCTAATGCAACTCAGCCTTTTCCATTTTAATCTGTTCTTTGACTCATATTCAGATATTGTAGCCATCACGATAAGATCAACATAAATGTAAATAGTATCTAAATTCAGGATGGCTTGGAGGATTTTTTTTAATGATGAATATAATGATGTGAATGTTTCTTGCACCGGTGGTTTAGGAAATGAATACTCTCAATTTCTCTTATAAAAAAAATCTCTTCGGTCTGTGCTTAGACAGACTACACTGAGCTTGGTACGCCTGGATACTATAGCAGTGTTTTTCCTAAAGTTTACATAGAGCAGATGTGGTATGATTCAGCTTGTAAATGACATGAGTTTATAAATCAAGAAAAATAAAGTCAGTGCAGAACTGTAACCTAGTCTGAAGAATGCTTTAAATTATCCTGGCATATTTTCAATAAACTGTGTCTACCAAGTCTGAGCTGTAATTGGCACTTAAGAAACATGCACAATGTGCTATCTCTCCATGTATTAGGAGAGACCAAAGAGATACTAGGTCATTATGTAAAAATTGGTAATTAAGAGTAAGCGATTTTCCAGTTAATTTACATCTTCATTATATATTGAATATTATTTAGTTTTCCGTGTCCTTTCTGTGTCTTATAAACTTGACCCAAGGGATCCTGCACTGTTAAAAGACATATAAATTACAAAATAAGGCATATATTTAACTGACTCATTGAACTTTTGTTGTGACTAATGTTTCTTCAGCAATCATTGCATAAGGGAAAACATTTCTTTTTAAGTAAATAATGTTCATTACCTGTTACAGCTGCTGTCACTGGAAAAAAAAATAATGTTCTGAAACGTCTGCATTCTTTGATGAGCTCTCTGAGGGCATCTTGTAGCTTTAAATTAAACTGATCAAATAGAAAGCGATATACCCTTCAAAATGCTTTAACAGATTTGACTACAAAGAAAAATAAAGACATTCCGTGCGGTTATGAGAAAGTGATCGCAGACTGATTTCAAGAAGAAAAGGATTGATTATATTATCAAAATTGAAGTTTTCCTTATGTACTTTACTAATATATAGGTTTATTAATGGAACGCCCAGCTCTGCAAAAAGAGGACTGTGTCACCTTTACTCAGTTCCATGTATCGTGCTTACACCTTTATTCACTTAGATGTGGCATAAATCAACTTTGAAAACTATATGCACTCCAAGATGAGGTATGGTTTCGCTGATAATCTGAGTTTCCCATGGGATTGATGACGTTCCGGTTGAAGCTGATGGGAGACTTTGCCATTGATCTAAATGACAGATGCCTGTATATTTTGCAAATCAATTTCTATGTGCTGCTGATTGGATTTTATTTCGATTTTTGAGGGATTTTCTTTACCTTTCATAGCAGCTTCAAAGGTTTATTCTATGCACTCCACTCTGTATCCTTGTTTGAATCATTGCTAGCTGCTGCTTTTAATTAATGTGAAGATAAAGTTTTAATATTTTTCACATACCAATTACTTTGTTTACTAGCAGAATTCAGTCACTTCCAGGAGTGACTTTTTGCATGGCATTGTATTTAATACTGATGAGAGGTGTCAATAAGAAATGATTTAATAAACATAATTTTCATCTTTTCATGTCCCCAAAATTCTCACAGAGGTGGTTTGCAAGCAGGCTTGCAAGGGAGACGTGGTTAAAAAAATAGCTCAGAAAATCTTGACCTGTACATTTTGGCTTTGTGCGGTTTTTTCAAGGTGTCAAGGGAAAAAAGTTATTAATTCTTAGTCAAAAAATTAATATAGAAAAGACATACAAATTCATGAAACAATTTATTATTGACATGGACTTTATCAGTTATCTACCAGTACTGTAATACGTAGACTGCAAGATACAGTGGTACAGTGGGTACACGTAGTGAAAATCAGAGCTAGAGTGTAAGAACTGTGTTTTCCTTCCTGAATAGGTTTAGCAAAGTTTGATTTTTAAGCAGTACAAATGATTCCAGTTCTCCAATGGAAGAATGGAAACCACTGTATTAAACGGCAAACCAGAATGAAACACAAGATTAATTTGCATGTTTAGTATCTAACAGCACTAAAATTTTCTATTTTTACATATTATAGTCCATGGTTTTGAGAAATCATCAAGGAAATACCTTGATCTTTTACAGCAATCTGTTTCTTCGCTGTCTGTTGCCAGGTATCTGACATAGTTTGATGTTTTCCCACGTAAAGACATGGATTTTTGTTATATGGGGATTCTGTGGGATCCATGCAGACAGGTTCATTTGCCTCAGTCTTACAGAGTAATGTATAAAGCATTCTAATTCCTACATCTTTCTTCATAGATACCTAGTTTTTGGGGATTGTTTGTTTGTTTGTTTGTTTGGGTTGGGTTTTTTCCTCTCTGTATTTCTTTAAGTACATAATATATACAATGGATATAAAACACCGTCAGTCTTAGTAATCAAATAGACTTTTCATTGCTAAGGTAATTGCTTCCTGAATGATGATCACAGACCTTCTGACTCGTCCTGCATCCTTCCATCTGCATTACATTTCATTTCTTAGGAAGAATTACATGGTCTGGAGTGTTCTCAGGAGGCCAACTGAAGCTGAGTGAAATAGAGAAAAAGGGCATGGTTTAGATCTTAAGTGTGGAATCCAGACCTCATGTGAAGTCAGTGACAACATTTCTGTTGGACAGTATTTAAAAAAAAACCTGCTGCTTTAAAAAAAAACAGCAAACCCCCTTTTGAGAAAAAAAAATTGTCCTAATAACGCTTTCCTCAGATGTAAATGAGCAGAGTTTCAGCTCTTAGATCTCTCCTGAATTCTGTGCAAGAAACTGCTAAGTTTTTCAGGCAAACAGATATCAAAATTTATAGGGTACTTTAAAAATTAAAACCAATGCCCCAAATTCTGCTTCCACACTCGCAGTATTTACAGAGCAACCCAAAGTTCAGTTCAAAATTCTTATGATGTGAATACAGATTTAGTAAGCAGGGGGTTGCTACCTGGCTTAGGTTAAGGTTCCAGTGATCTCAGGAAGGACGTCTTCATCCAATATGTTGTGTTAATTTAGTTTACATATAGAGAAATGTGGCAGAGTGAAACAGAAATAATTTTTTTTTTAAATACTCTTAAATGCAGTAGTAAAAGCAAAATACTCCCCAGAGACTTGCTTTAATAGTGCAATTTCAGAACTGATAGGTAAACCCCCCTGACTTCATATGAACATACTGCAGTAACCTGCAAGAAATCAAAGCAGCTTTGTTGCTTGTATTTAGGTATTTTAGTGTATGGATAATGAATGTATCAGACAAAATCCACTCAGAACAGTAATACCTACAAGTATAAATTTTACTTACTGCAATTGGTAGATGAGAAGTAAACACATCAAAAAGTAAACCTCTCATTTAAATTCAGTGTAAGAAAAAGGAGCCTTGTCACTTCTTTATGTCCTTCCCAGAGGTCTTTATTTGCTGTCTATCAATCATTTACTTGAAGTATTCAAAATTCTGGTCTGAAGATCAATCTAGTGACACAAATCAACATACTGTCACTGCCTTCAGTCTGAACCAAGGTGGATGAGTGTAGGGTAACGAGGAAGGCCTTGCCTATTAAGTTCAGCACTTAGGACTTTACCTGTTACTCATGTCATGTGGAGGCAGACAGCTTCGTTAACAAAGTAATAGAGGCCTAATTAGCTGTGTTGCTGAGTTTCTTGTGTATGGTTTTCTCACATAAGAACTTAGAAGATGTCCAGCATATGTGGTTTTCCAAAGCATAGTGTTCAATGAAGGCTGTGTTTAAATGGAGCTATATTTTTCTCTTTGTTCACATTCAGACTGCCTACAACTTATTTAGAAGGAGCTCCTCTTGATTCTTAATATGTATTAAAAATACATCTTGAAGTTGGAAATGATACATTTTGAGAGTGCCAGAAGTTACAAGGCCATGCTCCTTGCCCAGAAGATTTGAGATTTTACAAACTATAAAGGAGAAAGCATATGTGGAAGTTTCTAAGAATCACTCCTCTGTGTGACCAAGTATGAGAAAACCTTACATCTTTGAGTTTTTCCATAGTAATAACATTTCAGTTATGTAAAAGTTAGACTGTAAAGCACCACAATATTAACTTTGTACAGTAATTTATATTTTTGTAAAGGAATTGCAAAGTGGGTGCAAAACTGCATAGCAAAATTCCTCATCTCCTTAGACCTTTATTCTTAGTTTGGCTGGTATGAGCATTACATAGCGGAGAGAGCCATAACTCCACTGTGTCGTTTATTCTTCATGAGGAGCGAGGAAAGTTAGATGAGACTCTTGAGATGTTCGTCTGGCATAGCATAGCATGAAGCAAATAACTCCCAGCAGTCTGAAGGTCTGATGGGCTTAAAACATTAAAAAACAGTCAAGGAATAATACGGCCACCTTACCAATCAAAAATTTAAAATGTCCCAGGAAGGTTTGGAACCTCTATAAATATAGAGGCTTGAGGTAGAGTATTCTGAGATGTCCTCGTAAATATTGAAATGTTGTCACAATGTCCTTGGCATGAGTGCACTGAAATTTAAGTAGGTGATTTCTGAACAAATTAAAAAATAACAATGCAAAACCTGCAGCAGTGCTGTCTTTGGCTGAAGTATCTGAACTTCCTTTGTTATGACTGCATTGCTTTGATCAGAAGAGATTGATTTTTTTGTTTGTTTGTTTATTTGCTAGTTTTTCCAATAAAGGACTGGCAGCATGTATATTGCTATGCAACTGGCATATGTACCAGGAAAAAAAGCCATAAATCAAATCTGTGATGCACTACTGCATGTCAGATATGCTTTTCAGAGATAAGAGAATCCCATTACAAATGCTGATTTTTCAAAATTATTATAAATCATGACCAATATTCACTGAATACAAAAAACTCAATAACGGTGTACACCATTTCAATGATACTGCCTCCAGAATTGATGTGATGCTGAGTTACCACCTGGCAGCCCTTCACAGTAAGGATGTTTTTAATATCTCAGGTCATGTAAAACTAAACAGGTTAACCTAAACCCCTGTGCACTATCATTTGTACAAACTGCCAATAACCATCACAAGGTAAGCACTTTTTTCCTGTGCTAAGGAATGCCACTAAGAGGATCATTTTTCTTCTCTTCTTGCATGAATCCAATTGTTTCACTCAATGGGGCTTCAATTCAGCTAACGGCATTCTGTGCACTCGAAGATAAGGCATGGCCAGCAGCAAAATGTAACACAGGTCTAATAAGAAATTCCTCAAATTCATGATTCTTGCTGTATACCACACTTACTAAATAATCAAATCCACATATATATGCACACATGTATATCCATATACAAAAATCACTGCCATCAAGAAATGACACTGTAGAAGACTCAAGAGCATTTTAATACTTCTCTGTAATCTGAGAATCTTTCAGTCAGATTGCGAATGTGAGAGATTAGAATTTACTGCAAAACTGACGAGGCAGTATTCCCACAAAGTGAATGTAAAGCTTTAGGCCTTTTGAAGTCTCTGCACAATATCTCAGAGAGAGAGAGAGAGAGAGAGACCCTTAAACAAATATGGTGCATCTCTCTTGTTTCATGTGTTCATCTATATATTCTACATTTTAATGGTGCATGTTTCATAAGGTATGCATTGAAATAACTTAAGGAACTTTGTGTAGATATATAATAGGAAATCAAGTGACTGAGTTAAGGTCCCTAAGATATTTTAAACCTTGTAGAAATGTCCATTTTTGAAGTTGTCATCATATTCTATATTTCTGTCCGTCATTTATTATCAGTGTATGCAGAACTATACACATAACTTTGGAGGAGGAGACTTTAGAAGAATGCACTTCAGGACTTGTCTTATTGCTGAGAGGGACTTTTGCTCTGTTCACAAACTTGGTATGTAAACGTTTGGAGAGTGGAGAAGGTGGGAGTGTGATGGGGATGCATGCGTCAGCTGGGTTAGAACTAGGAGCCTGTGCACTGTGGCCAAGGTTGTTCTTAACACTCACCTGTCTCCATTCCCTTGCCATGGAGATCCCTTGTGGTAAGAAATACGAAGGCTTTGGGAAATACTGGAAGACAGAGTAGACTCTCAGTCTTCTAAGCTGTAAATTCATCCTGTCAGGGGAGCAGAGAAACCTCACAACCCTTAAAGCCACTAAAAATTATTAGCGAAGACTATATGTATAGACCATACTGTTTCCAGCAATAAGATACTTGCCTTCAGACACTGGCTGTGGGAGGCCTAATTAAATGAAGCCGAGTGTTAACGAAAGCCTGTGTATCCAACTCTGGTCCAGATCATGTCATGTCTAATCTGATCTCTTGCCTAAACAAGCGTGGACAGGAGGCTTTCAAGCAGCCTGCGTCTGTGATGGCTGGAGATGAGTCAGGGCTAATGTGCCATGTTAGAGATGAGATGATCCTTACAGAGAGCCACCTGGAAAACTCTCCTGTGTGTGCTTCAACTCATTGGGCTCCAAACAAGCTAACTGTCCCTGGCCCAAAATGGTTTTATGAATTTGGGCTGCATTTCCCCATAGCTAATAAACCCTCCTAGGGCACAGTTTACTGGGAACCAGCTGCAAGAGCTCATTGGGTCCAGAGCAGGCAGATACAACAGACCAACTCTGCACTCAGTCCAGTAAGCCTGGCTAAATCCAAACTCTTTCTGGAAATACTGAAGCTGTTGTCCTGTGCTCCCCAACATGCTATGATTCAGGGTTTTAATCTTCCACTCCCCCATTACCCGATACAGTTACATACTGCCTAATGCCTGTTACTTTCTGCACGTGGAATGGTGCAAGTGTGACTTCTCGGAAAGACTTCTCCTAGATTAAGAGCTGCTGTCATTTATTTCTGATGCACAGGTTTTAAAGTTATGAATCCCTCATTTAGCAATTGCACCTCTGCTATGAAATTTTGCTGTGCATGCTGCAGGGAAAAAAGTCATTAAGAATCTCAACCAAGTTCTCTTGATACATTTGTTTTCACTCCCTCCCTCCTCCCCGTGCCCCCCCCCCCCTTTTTTTTTAAACTGGAGTTGGCTAAGACCTTTGTTTTTCAGAATCAGAGATGAAAAGGAAGCTTATAAACTGTCCATTTGTATAATGAGCCTGTAATTATGTTAGTATTTAATTTTGTAGTCAAATTAGAGACTGAATTTCCTTTGTTCAGCACTGAACTTCACTTACGGTTTCCCAGCATCTATAATGAAAAAAGTAAAACTCCTGATATGTCATACATCAGTTTACTTGTTTTGTCACCTTGGTTGCTGGTTTTGTGACAATTCTCACACAAACCCCTTTTTTCTGGTCATTCTGAAGTGTTTATGAATTGGGAAGAGAATTGCTCTGGAGATTCAGCTGAGGATTCCTCTCGAATAAATGGAAGTCCAGGTGATACAATCCAACGCAGTCTTTTTCTTTCATTATTGTACCTTCAGATGAAGTAATACAAACCTTCATGCTATGTAAGGTTTAGCAGAAGCAAATTTTGGGAGCGTAAGTGAGAACTGTTTCTCTCTTGAGATCTTGGAGTGCATATTTGGACCTCAGCAAAATTTTGAATCCATTGTGAAATTTCGAATCAATTAGAAGAGGAATATGGCAAAAAGCCATTTCTGTCCTGACTGCACTTCCATATACTGAGAAGGGTCTGCTGCGTGTTTATTGCTTCCTCAAAAAAAGAGGAAATTTTTGAGCTTGAGAGGAGCTGGTCTCAGTTTTGCATTTATCTCTGCAAATACTGTAGCCCATTAAAATGATCACAAAATGCTTTCAGGAACTGAAGTGTGACAACTAAAATTCTGTGCATGAGGTTGCAATATCTGTATTACTTTTTATTTTCCTTTTCCCTAAAACTCCAAATTAAAATTGTACCTAATGGGATTAACGTTTAATCACACATTAACTTCCACAGAAAACATCAAAACTGGCAGAGCACGTGCTACTTCACATCAGCCGAATTTACTGGCAGGAGTGGGTTTTTAGGGATAGAGTAAATTCTCTCTCTCTCCCCTCCTCCGTAAGAGCAAACAGCAATGCAGGGGGAGGCAGAGAACCGCCAGGAATTGGCTTCACCCGTATCCCCCTCATTACCCGTAAGAGACATGGCTTTTGAGGAATGCTCTGAATATTAAGTATTCTATTTCCTGTTTACCTTTAAATTCTGTCACAATGTAGTCTTACAGAAGTGAGAACAAGTAGGATCTGATTTCAAGTTTTAATCATGCCATTAATCTGATTATTATTTCCCTCACAACTTGCCTACATCCACCTTTGTAGCCTGTGTGATTACCTCCTACAACTTACAGCATTACTGCCACTGGGGTACAGATCTGTCTCCAAAAAAATTACCTAATTTTTGCATATCTTGCCTGCAGTCAGAAGGTGGAGCTGGTTTTGTGAGCCGTCATTACTCCTTGGTGGTTTTCCTTTCTCAGCTTTTGGTTGTTTTTCACTACCTCTCCTTGCTTTGCGTCTGCCTTAAAAAGTGCTCAGGCGATTCGTAAATACACCAAGTCAAAGTCATGATAGCAGTTATATAAGTAAAATGTTCTCTTGCAGCATGAGACCCTGAACTCATTCTCTCGTCACAGTGTTTGGTAACAAAAAAAGAGTTGGATTCCGATCTGCTTTAAGAGTGTAATATTTTATGAGTCTTGAGTTGGGCAGAATTCCAGTAAAAAAATAGATATCTCTTACAAAATTCTACAGTAAAAATCAACTTAATGTTTTATGAATAAATTTGCTTTGACTGTTACTCGTAAGTTTTTCTAATAAACCTTACGAGAATGTTCTGAAGAATTTCCTAGAAACTGGTAACTTTATGCTTTTTCATATAGCCACAGAGTGCAATAGACACATACTCAAAATTACATGAAATTATGACTTTTAAGGATCTTCTCAAATCGTTATAGATGTATATGAAATTTCTGGAGTTTAATTCTTTCTTGGGTTCATGTCTATTATAATTTGCAATAGGGATCTCCATCATGTATCGTTTTCTTACAGTTCAGGGTGTAGTCCGAGTTGACAGACATTGAGTAATAAAAGTGAGGTAGATTATTTAATTCATTCTGGTTTAAGATATCAGAAACTTCTCATGACAGATGATTCAGGTTACTTTAGAATATCTAAATTTGCACTTTTCCTATTTCATCTCTGTTCTCTCAGTTTTTCCTTTCTACTACATCCATTTTCTTGGTCCATTAGCAACAAGTTCTTGCATACCACTTGGATCTTGCATTGAGTTCAGATAGGTCCATATGCTGTTTTGAATCATGTTGAATATTATCTGGAAATCTCAATGAAGCTGAATTCTCTCATCTTTTTATTTCTTGATAAACTGCATGGCAAAGTTCTGAAGAACTCACTAAAAATCAATAACTTCTGTAGACCTTTTTTCGTGAAAGGAGCAGAAGAAACAGTTGCCTTTTTAGCTTTCTCACTCAATGTCCTTAGCATTTTTGTCAAGCTGTTGCCTTGGCATAGATGCAGGGCTAATATAATTTTTCTCTTACTGAATTCCTCAGCGAAAGATAACTGAAGCGTAAGAGTCCTCCTTCAAATAACCTGTCTTGTGGCAACACCCCTACCATACTCTCTGTGCTGCCTGCTGCTGCGATGCTATTCTGTCCTGGTTTTATGACATTATGAGAGTCTTCTGGGCTGGTAAGAGGAGCTGTATGGCTGTATTAAGCTGCATATTAGATTCCCACGATTTCTGATGCACTGCAAATATTGCAAAAATATTCTTGCTTCTGGAAGCCTGGCCCTTGGGGAGTAGCTTGCTCAGAAAGGAGACTCAAACTATTTTGAGCCTTGAACAAAGACTAACAATTAAAAAAAGAAAAAAAAAAAAAGCTCGGGCCAATTACTAGCTTTTGGTTGTGATGTTTTTCATGATAAAGCTATTTGGAGTCACGATAAAGCTATTGGGAGTGTTTTCAGTTCCATGGCAAATACCACAGCTCATTTGTTTACTTCTTGCTCTCTCTGTAAGGAATTGTGATTACTGGATATGTAGGTTTCATTTCTGGTAAGAAATCTGAAATGTAACCTTGTGTTGGATGAGGATGTTTGCCATTTAACTGCAGATACCACTGAGCCATTCGTATGTAGTTGGTGAAAAAGAGACCTCAGGAAAAAGCATCACTCCTGGTTCTCTTGCTTGTAATCTTCTCTGTTCACTGAAGAATAACAAATAAAGAAAGAGGCAAAATCTCAATAGTTCTGATTAACAGTGCCAGTAATTTTAATGGCTAATCCTTTTCTTCTTTTTTTCCTATAATGGATTTTTAAAGAAATGTCTAGGCAGTTCCCAAGCATGACTTTGATGAAGACAAGAGCCTTTCTTAACTTCGAAGTGTGAGCATAACGATTCCAAAAGACAGTTTCATTCCAAGCAGAGTAATCTTCAAGGTATGCTTGTATCTGCAGGAATGTATATTACTCAGCCCCCTTTAACTCCTAGGATGAATTCATGTTGTTCACATCATTAGGGTGTTGAATTAAGTTTGCTTGTGGATCATAGCTGTAAGAACTCATTTTGAAAACAAAACCTAACTCCTATTTATTCCTCACCAACTTCTGACTTTGTTCTGCTTTTCTCCATCCTTCCCTCCACCTCCTTACCTTCCTTCCAGTGTCCCAGCCCAGACATCTGGAAAAGCTGCCCCTGAGTGAAGTAGAGACCTAGTGCAGTGGCTTTCACCAAAAAGGTGAAACTACTCTCAGAGGTATCAGTTCCCAAATGGACCATATCATCCTCTTCAACAGAATCAGCATGTTCTGTATTCCTTGCACGAAGACAAGGAGGATTATGGGATGTGGAAGCCTTAATAGAATGGTTTCATTATTGTCATGGAAGAATGATTTGCTATTTTAGAATAGGTTGCGGAGAAGAGTATCAAAATGCTCTGCAATTAATTCATAATCTCTTCTGAGGTTCACCTGGCAATGATTTAGAGGAAGAATAATTTTTCAGTGCAGGTAACACTAGATAGCTATGATATTTTGCTGATGCGGTCTTGTAAAAGATCTCTCCTTCCTTCATTCCTGAAGAGGTTATTTCAGAGCAACATTTGCGTTAATGGTATTGATTAAATAAATAGATAGTTGCCAGATACACCTGTGTAATAGTTTGTTAAATCATGGCTGCCGCTCTATAATTCCCACATAATGCAAAGTGCATATGTGGTCTCTGAAAGAGGGAGAGATGGGCTACGGGAACAAAGCTTCTAATAATTACAGTGGAAAAGAATTTAATGTAACACAGGCAGGTTTCTGTCCCTCTGTTAATGCTTTGCAAAGCCGAGATTTCCCAAGCCTTCTATGGCCAATATTGCTTCAATCTTAACACGAAGGGTTCAATAAAATTTTACTTGAATCCTGCTGTTCGAGCATTACAAGATGACATAATAACTGTGGAGACAGATTTCAAATTGTCATGTAAATTTCCCCAGCATTAACTTTCAAAGTTTATTATTGCTTTATAATATTCATTGCTCTTAAGCTTCTTATTTATGGAGGCAGTGTATGTCTTTGGAATAACTGTGGTAAATGGAGAGATTAAGGTAATATTTCTTCTACCGAATTGCTTTATTTGGGAGCCAATAAAAAGCTAGGGTTTGTAATTTGTTATTTACTTGTGTTTGCGTGTGTGTGTGTGTGTATTTTAATTTCTGTCAGTACAAGCATTCACAAGGCAGAATTTACACTTGCCCCAGGCCATCAGGAATCCTTGGAAACTAATCCTGAAAATACATGTAAAATACTACAAAGATTCATGTATGTATCACAAGAAAATAGGATGCTATTGAGAACTTTAAATATTCCCTATACTTCCTTGCAATTTCACAACAGGATGAACACATTTTTTACAAAGAAACTTACTACATACCCACTCAAAAATAGGATATTTGCTATTTTATTGACTAAATTTCCATAATGTTAGTAGATAATATGGCAGTTCTGGATTGAACATGCGAGACGTATTTTAAAGTTGAACTTGCAATATTTGTGTCATGTCACCAGTACAAATGTTCTGTTCTTTCTCACAGTTCTAAATGATTCTTATTTCATTGCATTTCATGCTTATGTATTTCTCTGATTTGCAAAGTGTATTATATCTGTATTTCCTTTTGACCAGCACAGTGTGTGCACTCCAGGAAGCGTGGTGAGAAAAGAGATGGTCTTCTAAGCTATCAGTCATGTCAGAAGGGGATACAGTAAGGGCAGATGTGGAATTGTTGTAATTATTTTCTAACTGTACATAAATCTTCTGCAAATCTTAAAATATTTTGTGAAGTTCTTTATAATTTCGAAGATATTGTAGAACATTAAATAGCAGTATTTGAATTAAAGTGGCATTTTAATGGTTACTCTTCTGTAAATTGCAGCTGTCTCCATTAGCTTTTTGATTTATCTAAGGATGAAGTAGTTACAGGTCGTGTATTTTTGAAAAGTATAGTCAGCATGATGTTGGAGAGAGCATGGCTTTACTCCATTCAGACAGCACGTACAATTGTATCTACTTTTCCATTGGACAAATATATATACATTTATATATGTGTGTGCGTGCAGGTGCATTTATGTGTGTGTCTGTGACAGAGTGATAGCAGGGCAGTGAAAGAAAGCAAAACTCAGAAGGGAGTACTAGCTACCTGTTACTTAATTGGTCGTCAGAGAAGCCTGGTGATCTCGAGTAGCAATACTCAAGTTCACTACACAAGTCTGACGCATTCAGCAGATGAGGCAGGCATCCTGTGCGTTCTTTCTGAAATGGTATAAAATTGTTCAGGTGCCCCTCAGAAAAACTGCTGTTATGACCCTGTAAATTGGTCAAACAGGATAAGGTTACCCTTTTAAGCCAGATGTCCAATCTTGGGAAATCCTGGATCTGGGAGGGACAAACCCCATACATAGATTTGCCCTGTTGTTTTGGGAATTGAGAATCTTTCCAGTATTGTCCTGGGGAGATTCCCATTCCAGTTTTCTACTTCTCCTTTCCCTCCTTCCTTCCTTCCCTTCCTCCCTCCCTTCCTTCCCTTTCTTTCTTTCTTTTCTTCTTCTCTCCTTTGGAAAATGTCAGACATCATCAGAGTGGTTTTCCTTTGAATGTGCAATCTTCCAAAAGTACACAGGATTCTGTCAGCTCTGTGCTTGAAAGTATTACTGCCTTAAACATATGGTGTCCTGACATTAAAACGGATTTTTTTTTTTTTTTAATCCGCAGCCTGTAAATGATGCTGTGATGCTATCTTTTGAGTAATGCATGAGAAGGATGCTCTGATGTCCTATTCAAACATAAGTTCATTCTAATCAGAGTCACTAGTGCTCAGGTAATAGATATTTTTATATGGGACAAACGCTGTAACAATGGTTGTATAGATAAAAATGTTCCTACTAGCTGGCCAAGAAAGACAAGAATTCTGCTATTTAATAACTATGACAAAGAATCATAAATACCACAAAGCATGCAGTGTGGTAAGGAAATTAAATAGAAAAGGAATGAGATAAGAAAAAGAACATATTTTCCTGTCAGTTCATATTTACTTAAATTTTTATCTCTGACCTCTCTATAAAGGAAGATTTTGGTACTTCAGTCCCTGAAGAGATATGTTTTACTCTTTGAAATAAGAACAGAAGCGATGAAGCAAACGTGAATGCAACTGCTGCAAATGTGACAGCCGGTTGGGCCAGCTACGGAAGGACATTTTGCTTCGGCTGCAGCACCAGAGTACCAAGCAGCTAAAAGGTGCGATAGGCTCTGGCTAACCCAAATATGCAACACTAATGATACCTTTCACACCCTTAAAGAGAGCTGAGGTTGTCATTAATCCATCTTCAGGCAGCCTGGCACAGGCACCTGCCAAAACGGAATGAATTCTGTGATCCGGATATTAAAATCCCCCAATTAAATATGGTATTATTTTAACACAGCTCATTATGCAAGCTTGTCCCGCTTTGAAGTAGTTCATTTCCTGTATAATTTTAAAAATGAAAAGGAGTTGGATAATTCTTCCTCAGAAACCAAGAATAAAGAAGAATATTAATGGAAAAAGTCAAGATAATCTATATTCTGTGGTCACTTTTGGAGTTTTGGATTGATTTAGAAGGACTAGTTTCCTCATGCTTCTGCTCTGTTTCCTCCATTTTCCAACATGCACCATGAATTATAAGTTCCTTTCTTGTTTAAAAAAACTCCTGGAGTTATTTTTCAGTACATATCAGGCAAACATTTCACTGAATTTCCTGGATTTGCAGCTACTGGAATGCCTCAAAAATGGGCAATTTGTAAAAAAATAAAAATAAAATAAAAAAAAATCCAGCAAACCATTCAAGGACTCTCAGAACTTTACATTCATAGTAAAAGTTTGGGTCAGCTGTGTTCAAAATCGCTGGGCATCGTTTGATATTTGGAAGCAATACAGTCTTGGAACAGTGCTGGCTGCAGGTCAGTTACAAACTCAGCTTTTTGCAGCAGCTTTTATTTTTAAAGATCCATTCTGGAAGTATTGGCAATACCTTACACAGTCATGGAAGAAAGAGCTGCAGTTTCAAGAAAGGTTAAGGAAAACTGAAGCAAATGGTAGAAACATCAACTCCAAGTTTTGTTGCCTTATTTTTCAAACAGAACTTGTGTAAGGCCTTCTCAGGTTTGATGCACTGTTGAAATTGTTGTTTCACAAAATCAGGAGAAAGGCCAGCCACAAGTTTTTCTCATTCTTGGTTGCTAACAGAGATTCTGGTTAGTAAAAGCATACAGGGTGTCTTCCAGAAAATTTAGAAAAATAAGCTTTTTTTGAGCAAGCTGGAAGTACTTTGCATGCTCCCAGTATAACTGCAAAATGCAGTAATACAGGAAATCGGAGGAGCTGTAAAATTGCATGAATTTTAGGTGAAACAATTTCATCTTACTAGGTTTCTTTTCCTTCTAAGGGAGTAGTTAGATTAATTCATATTTTGTCCAGATGTGAATATACCACACAGTCTTCCCGAACACCTGCTTCCAGGCAGATGCTGCTGCCCTAGGCTGTGACATTGATACAGTACATGCCGTGGCTGTGCAAGGTCCTGCCTGGTGTGCTATGGCTCTCAGGTTATTTCCAGAACCAAGAGGAATCCACTTGGATATCCCCTAGTTCTAATGCCCTTGGATACCCCCTAATTCTAATGCGTGCTCATGAGTTAGGAAGCCCAAATGAAGAGTTCCATTTTGCTATAACAGCAAGAAATAAAGAACCTGATTTAAGACAGACCTTTTGAAGGGGGCTATCTACATTCAGTTTCCATCTCCATCTTCATATTTGATAATTCTGCAACGATTTAGCATAAAAGTGTATTACATTCCTTTCTTCCTTTCATTTTTTATTAACGTATGTCACTGCATTTTAGTTCGCTGTAGCTTGCGGTTTTGTTGTAGAACTCCCTACCTGTGTACATGTGTGCTTTAATGCTGTTTTCATTTCTCATCGGTATAGCGTAGTTTCATGCACTGCATCAACTTCAGTACCTGTGGTCTCTTTTTTTCTACAGGTCAAAAGGAAAAGAAAAGAATGGAAAATTTATTTTCCATAGTGTTAGTAAAAAGCTTATTTCCCCAGAATAATGGAGTCCAGGAAGCTGGCAGGCAGGCTTTCGAAACGCCAGATCTCCTGAGCTGGTGCACAGTTTCAATTCAGTAATTATTCTCATTCCCACTATGCAGCTACTCATCAGCGAGTGGTGCATCCAGACTGCACCCCATGATTAGAGAATGACATAAAAAAGAAGGTGAGAGAACTCTTCACCTACACACTAATTTTCTTCCTTTCAGTAAAGACTCAGGTTTGTGTTGCTGAAAATAAACAATTAGGAAATGAAATTGAAGACCTGTGTGGCCTTGATTCCATACCACTTTGGAATAAAAAAATGTAACAATTCAGTGTAATAATCTGCCTGATGCAGTGAATGAGGTTTGAAGTCCTTAGTCCATGGCAGTGCTCCAATAAAATTAAAAGACAATATAAGGATCCATTGGGCATGCTCCAGTATATTAGTATGCAGTGACATGTACTGACAAGGCATCTATAGCGAGTGCTGTTGGTTTCATTTACAGACCTGCCAATAGCAGCTAGCAATCGCCTATGAAAAGCCATTATACACTGGCCCATAAAGCCACACAAAATTTTCATTATGTTTCACTTAAAAAGTGCTTGTTTTGCAGGATAGAGGCCGTGTCAATAAAATGGATTGGATGTCACTTAAACCAAGTGACGTGCTAATCTCCTGGAGGCCTTGTGTCCTTAATCTCTACAGGACACAAGTCAGTTTAGAAGCATGAGCTGTTCTCACAGGTAGCAACTATTGAGCTCTTTAATGTAAATTCAAAGGCAAAGCTTATCAGTGTGTTTCAGAAATTGCTTCAGTGTGGCTGCTGTCTATGGGAAAAAAAACCCCCACACTTCCCCCAAAATCCCTGGGCAACTTCCAAGCTTTCACTGTGCCTGCAAGCACCTTTTAATTATAAAGAAATTGTTTTTGGTGATATGTGCCCTGTGACCAATTGGATTAGAGGCATTTCTTCTGGCTATTATTAAGCTAACTTGACTATTGCCCTTGTATAGCTAAGCATGATCAAAATGTAAAGTATGGGAGAGCATCTCAATTATGAACCATAGTACAGTGCTCCTGCAGACTAAATTCTTCAGTTCATTAAAAAAAAAAAGAAAAAAGAAAAAAAGCTTCAATGGCTAGTAATACTGTAATGAAAGGGCAGAGTAATAGGCGCAGGATCAAGGGTACTGTAGCTCATCTGGAGGAGTTACAAAGGCTATTGAAAGATTCAGACTGGGGTTTTTAACATTTCAGTGGGCTGGTCACTGTTAGACAGTAAGTAGGGCCATTGGAGAGCTGTAGGCAATCTGTGACTCCTGAGAATGATCTAAAGATGGAAGAACAGAGGTCTCCTTGGAATGGCTGTAATAATCTGCTATACATTATAAGATACTAAAATACATTTTCTGCTGTGTGTTCCTTCCCTATTTGTATTTATCTGCTTTTCTCTGCAAACTAATAATTACTAACACATTTCACGCATGCTATAAATTAAAGCCAGTTACTTTTCTATGTGTTTGAGCCGTAGTGAGTTTTTCACTAGAGAGCTGATCTGTGAATCAAAACCCGTTCTTCAGAGTTTGTAAATTAAAGTCAAAACCAAGGACCAGAATGCTCATCTTTATTTCTGACATTCTGATCTATCTCACTCTGAAATCATGGACTGAAACCAGTGTAAATGGATGGGCTCCATTTATCCTTCCATCGTCATTTATGAGAGCAGTGCAAAACGCAGCCCTTGGCTATATTTGGTGTGAATTAAGTGATAACAGGGAGCCAACTCTTCAGACTATTTTTACTGCTCATACATAGCATGAGGAGGGGAGAAGTGGGACTAAGAAAAGAACTTTTAAGAGATCTGAAATTTGTTCATCACCAAAGAGGGGGTTCTGTTTTATAGAAGCAGGAGGTAATTGAAACCAGTAACATCAGAACATGCTTCAGCTATAATAGTTTATTAGTAAACTATAGTTTTTGAGGTATTAGAAGAAAGTGCCAGATCTAATCTTCATTCTTCTGTGTGATAGATCACCACCACATGCTAATTGAACAAGATTTATTGATACTTAAACTGGGCAGTATCACTGCTAGTCTTGCCTTGATAGCAGTTAAGTCGTGAATATTCACATGACACTGTGAGTAATAGCCTTGGTGTGGAGATTTCATTAGCTCCTTTGTGGCATTGAAATTTTTAGGATTTTTACCATGTCCTCTTATTTAAAAAAACAACCAAACAAAACCCCATCTGTTCAATATTTCCAAATTCTCTTTCTATAGAAGGAGAAAATATGTCAGTCAGATCCTCCGACTCATCACACAGAGAACTGGGAGTTTGGGAGGTGGAGCCACTTAACCATCATTGCTCCCATTCCTAAAACCTCAACCTGTCATCTAATTTCCATCTTGAAATTGAACACAGTAAATTTGTATTCATTTATTTAGACCCTGTTATTTTCCTTTGGTACAAAGAAACGATCCTTCCTTCTACTGTTTTTCTCTTGGGAAATTGGTAGGTCAATTTACCCACCTCTTTGCCATTTTGCTAGATTAAAAAGCTAAGGCCAGAAAGATTCTTGTTTTAAGATGCCCTCTGTATTCCTTTGATCACTCTAGTAGTCCTTCCTTCATTAGATCTAACATATTTTTTTTAATTGTAAAGATGGAGCAAAATTAAAAGTTGAAGTCTCAGCAGTGCTTTAAATAGCTGCACTGCCATTTGCCAATTTCTGCTGGAAATACCTTGTGTGATAGTTCCTTGAGTTTTTTGCCTTTTGCCTGACCATGTTACACAGTATCTAAAAACTAGTGTTATTCAGGATAGCTGAATTTCTCTGTGTCTGTGATGCACTATTACATTTGCATTTTTCTGTGTCAGTTGGAAATAGAATGAAAAATAATTATTGTTAGTAGCCTGTAATATGTAATTTCATCTTACACCTCAATGCCATCCCTTTTTCCTTCCATGATATATATGTGTCTTGCTGTTATTGATTCAGTTCAACATTGCATTATGAGGAAATGCAATTAGTATCTGACATTTTTGTGTGCCAGGGGTAGCTGTGAAATTATTAAATAAGATTGATCCTGAAAGAAAATTTGGAGGACTCAGCTATTGATCTCGTTCCAGTACAGCTGTTGGTTCGGGATGACCTGTCATCATCTGTTCTCTGGTGAGGTCCTTTGGCATTTGATATTTCCTGTACCAATACCCATCTTTTTCAATTGTTAGTACACGTTCTTGTTATGTTAAACATTTTACTGAATTTGAATAGCTTACCTCGTGATGTTCTGTTTGTTTAAAAAAGTTGCTGATCACTTATACTGGACAGTGCATTACAAGCTATCACGGGTAATTCCATATAGACCAATGTTGAGGTTCTCCATTCTCTCGTTTTCTGTTATTTTCCGTGTCTTTAGTTACTCTTACCTTAAAAAACAGTGTTCTAAGTTTTTCTACACTGTAAACAAAGGAAACAAGAAATCTGATTTTGCCATGGAGTCCTCATTGAGGGCTTTTTTCCCCGATGTCATTTTTATATAAAATGAGTGAAATGCCACCCTCTGGGTTTGTTCCCTTCATTGGGCTGTAGATGGAAGACAGGAGTCTAGGACATGGATGTGTGTGTGTGTGTGGTGTGTCCCCTTTTCGTCTTGAGTAGTTCATCTCTTACAAAGGTTTTATCATGGTCAGGAGCCGGGATAGGTCTTCTAGTTGCAAATCCCATGCCTTGATCATAACACCATCACTGACAGAGGAGTGGCTGTATTTTTGGAACAAGTTCATCCACTTAATCTCTAGCACCAGGTATTAAAATAATTGTACTATTAGCGATATCTTTTACTTAAGTACAAGTGTATTCCTTCTCTTGCAGATTATACAGAAAGTGAATAATCCTTGCAGAGGTACAAGTCACAGAGGTTCTTCTCCAATTCGATTAAGTGTAGGACTTAGTAATTTTTACTAAGCATTCCCTTTGATGAGAACAAATAGAGCTCTGCACTTTTTTTAGCCCCGTCTCCTTTCTGAGGCTGGTTGATCCATATCACTTCTGAGCATATGACAAAGATAGTGAGGAGTTAATGGCTCTGTGTAACAAGGTGCTCTGTGCCAGAACTGTGCAGCTGTAATGAATTGGCTTAAATATTAGCAGTATAAAGTAATTTAAGATTAAATTTTATAGCTCATATTTTTACAGTGAGCATTACCCACTGTTATAAGATATATCCATCTCATATTTCACACCATTTAGGATGAACTCTCATTTTCACTGAAATCCCCTCTTCTTGGCCCGAAGAGATGTCATATGTGAGAAGCTAAAAGCAAGGATAAATACATTTAGAAACTTGAACTAGAACTGTCTTCAGCTGAATATATTTTTAATCATCTTATTTGGCAACTGCTAAATTATCCACATCATATCCTTTTCTAACGTTCTGCTGTTGCAACATGAAACAGTTCTTTCACAAACATCTCGGTGTTTCTTCTTTCTTTTGCGATATCAGAGAAAAATGTATCTTAAAAATGTATCTTAATACCACAGTTTTATACTCTTTGACTTTTACTTCCTTTTGAGGTAGTATGGTGCTAAATAGCAAACAATAAAAAATAAAAAGGGAAACAATAAAGTTGGTCAATGTGAACTCAATAAAAAGTATACAGTGACCCTAAATCAGTTTGCACTATTGTGTTACTGCTCTTCTAATTTGTATTCTCTGAAGCACCCGAGCCAAAATGTCATGTCAATCAAACATATATTTTTATATAATCCCAGTTTTTTTTATATATTAGATTTAGAAGACGATAAATAATGTGGAATCTGTGTTTTATTGGAACACTTCTTCTAGTGAGAAGATGGGCACAGGAAAGAGTCAGTCTTCACCAGCCATGTTTCTCACCTCCCACATTTTCTCTTCAGTTTTATTTCTGTTTATGGATCTAACTAAGAAAACCCAAAACCCAACACAAGTGAAGAACTAATCCAGGTTAATTTTGCTCAAAAAAAGTGCTTTCTTCACTGTTGTTAGGGCCTATGGTTGGTTGAGTTTGGTTGTGTTAGCATGGCAGTGTGAGAGTTGGGAAGACCAGTGAGGAGGTGAGGCAAGAAAGGCTGTTTTTTTTAAGCCAGAAGCGCTGCTGATTTTTTATTTTTATGATTTGTTTTTTAATACTGAATTCTAAAATAAATGCAAGATGTTGAATAGTAACAAAATAATGCATTTAATTCTGAAGGATCTTTTTTTCCCTGGAGAGGAGAAGCAGTGTAAGAAAATAAGAAAAAGTGAGAAGTCAAAACTTTGTAGAAGATTTTAAAAGTGCAGGTTTACTTTTGCTAAGGAGAGAAGTTCTGGCAGTGACATTTGTCTCCAGAGTGTTCAGATTTTAACATATTTCTGCTGCCTTCAAACTGATGTTCAGCAATTGGAAAATACATTCTGCTTTGAATGAAAATTGGTCATGAATGTTGCTGTTGGGTTGGATTTACTATCCTTCTAACACCTGGTTTTAGGCAGTAAAAACAAAAGCCAGCCTGACAGGCCCTTAGTATATTTGAACAGGGGGATGAATAGAGAGAAATACCTTGAGGGGCAAATAGGGAAAAACAAAAGCCTGCTTGGAAGAGAAAAATCTAACAGAAAACACATTTACAGAGTGGTGGCATAATCTGTTAATAGCTGTGCAAAGTTTAAAGTGACACAAGGTCAATATGCTATGAAGGTAAATTAGTACTAGGTACACGAAGCAATTGTACAAATAATCACACTATGGCAACTGCCAACATTTCAATGAGAGGAAAGCATTTACACACTGAAACTTCTCAGTGTCACCTTTGTGAGAACTACTCTGGAAGTTTTCTCCTAAATAACAGCTTTAGGTTGTCTTTTTGCATGTGGCAGGTTTTTAATTTACATTTTCCCTCCCGTTGGGACTGGTATGCTAGAGCATCCAGCCTGTCACCCGTTGGGATGGCTTTCATACTGGTACCACTTGCTCACGTAAAACTTCACTATCGTTCTAGTGGTTTTATGGCCTCTCAGAAACTATTCTTTCCCTCTGATATTTGACAACAGTATTGCCTAACCATATGCTCCTTAAATTGTGCTTTCAGCCCCCTCCTTAACAAAAGTATAAAGGAAATGGGCTCTTGCAGGCTTCACTGTAAATAGGGGGTCTTAAAATGCTCTAAAAGCAATTAAAAAGGCAACAGACTTTTTTGTGGGTTAAGACTAAGCTGAGTAAACTTTTTTTTTTTCCCCCTTCTTTTTTTTAATAGACTGCTATGGGCTTTGTTTTTTTATGTGCTTTTCCTAGGTCATGGAGCCCAAGTAAAGTTGTTTCCTTTAAAGCATAAAAGGAAAATACCGGCTGTTTATTTATTTTGATGTATTTATTACAATTGCATTTGAAAATAATTTTATCTCACAGATTTTTCTTTGGTTCTGATGGAGGCAAAAGACAAATGAACAGTTTTTGAGACACCGAGGTGTTTCCTCTGGAGAGACAGAAAAACTTCTTCCAGATTACTCAGAAGGCAGCTATGACAGAGAATATCAGCAACTTTTGTTGAATCTTTATGGAACATGGAGCAATGGGGGGACAAGCCAAGTTTACAGTCCTTTTACAAAGGTGGTCTCAGAGGGGAAATTTGGAGCCTTTCAAACTGTGCATGCCACCTCAGAGAGTAATGCGTCTTTTGCGCTTACTGTAGATAAGAAGCTGCCTGTAAGGTTTTTAAATTAGCTGTCAAGTTAATGTTAATTATTTCTTGTTGTAGGGTTTAGAGGGGAGTGAAACTGGGCACATTGTATCTTTAAGAACTTAGGCCTGAGCCACTTGAAGCTGCCCTGATCTGCAAAGCTTGTGACTTGAGATAATGAAGCAGATTCCTGCTGGGCATTTTGGCACTGAAAGGTTCCTAAACAATGTAGACACCGAGAAACACCATCACGGTAAACTCCCTTGGAGGAAGCATCAGTGATTCAGTCAAACATCAGTAAATCCATTTGGAACTGGCTGGTGGATTGGTTTGAGGGTCAATTTAGCTACTGTTCTTCATCCAGCATGTTTATGGTAGGTTTTCTTTCTTCCTTAAGAAGTGAGGGATTTTAAATAACATTGTCTGAAATCCAGGCTCAAGTATTCTTCTAAGGCGGTTGTATATTCCTGAGTTTTGCTTTGTGATTCCTGTGTGTTCATGTGCATAGTAGGAATCTAGAAAAACACTTGAGGAGGATTTTTCAAAAGCGTCAAAAGTTTTCCAGTCCTCTCACTGCCTCTGCCATAATGAAATGGTGTTCTCCCAGTGCGCCATGATGCGATAATGGAGGATCTGCATTTCTATAAATCCTAGGACGGATGGTGATTTCTCACTGTATCCTCAGGGGTAAAAAACCCCACCAACAGATAATAACTTTTAATAAAATACCCCATTCCCCACCCCCCCACCCCCACCCCCCGCCTAACTGGTGGAAGAGCCCTTAGGAAGGACACTATACAAGAGAAAGGAACGTTTGAGGAATACGTTCTCTCTTAATTTGCAATAGGTAGTGGACTGATCACTGTCTGTGTTTATCTATGCAGCTGACGTGTCAGTAAAACATACAGAAACAGAAATCAGTGTTGTCTCTTACTTAAGCTGTAAACTTAGGGCTTCAGGGATAGATGTGGCTTACTGGCTCTCAGAGCTACTCTTCAGAATGAAGACCAGTGAATTACCAAGGAGCAGCCATACTCATAAAGGTGACTTCAAACCTTTGTCACATTTTTGTCTTCAGCTCACATTACAGACACACTACCTTCCTAGCTTGCTTTAGGTAATCGCGTGTTACAGCTGCCTTTATCTTACTCTGTGTTTTCAGTGAGTGAAACACATTGAGAATGCTGCTTATCCTTATTTCTTCCACCTTCTGTTTCTTACACCACAGTTGCCTGATGCACCTAACCTAGTAGTCAAACAACATAGACATGTATAATCTGTATTTGTGTCAATCACATCTGTATTTGTGTGAATCACATATACACATTATGTATAGTTACATAACAGTGGATATATTCACTGTGCAAAGAGTTTTGTTGTACTTTTTCTCCTGTTACTCGACAGAACCAGAGGGCATGAGAGGGACACTATATATTTCAAAGCAGGAAGGTTTGAATACATCTTACAATCTTAAATGCATTATTCAGTTGAAATTATTTCCCTTAAAAGATGTGTTGCTGTTACTAATACTAACAGCAGCTCATTCCCTTCATATCCACTCTCCAGTGTTTGAAATCTTCACATGGTAAAAAAACCCCTGCTACCAAGGGTTTGTTAGAAGCACAGTCTTAATACCCATAAAAGGTTGTCCAAAGAACCGATAATCATGTTTGGATTTAAACATGGCAACTCCCAATAGCTGAGTGCTGATAAAGCTTTTTGGAATCTCCACGATCAGAACATCTGGAGTGCTCCTTGAAATGCAGTGGCCAGTCGAGCTGTGGCTGTAGACTACTCAGCGTAGAAAAATGAAGCTATAAACAGAGCCTTTTCTAATTTTCACAGTTTTCCTAATATGGGTAATTGCACGGAGTATTTCTTCTGCTGCCAAGATGATATAACCACACAGAACCGCAATTTCAAAGAATGCGTTTTGAGGGCTCAGTTGGGTGCACATTCCTTCTCACGTTGTATCTGTTCTCTTTTTCACTGTGTAAATAGCTTCTAACGTCTCTTCTTTCCTTCTGCCCTTCAAACAGCGGCCTTTGTAATATGACAGAAAGATAGAACTAAGCACAAGCCTAATTTGTTGGAGCTAAAATAATCCATTCAAACTAGAACATCTACAATCCTAACCCTGTGATTGAAATTCATCTCAGATAGTCTATGAATTTGATTCCTCACATTTTCAAAGAGTGCTTTCTTTTGTTTTGTTTTACTGCCGATAGCCCAGACACTCGAGCTTGTATATGCAAATGGTAGCTGAGATAGGAAAGAGATGTTTTTCTTCTTGCCTTCCTGGGACAGCGAACACTCACAACTCTATTTGTTGCACTTCCTTCCCTGTTCAGGCTACTTTGGCTGGATAACACCAGGAATGAGGTGCTTGGGAAGAAGAAATACGGAACAACATGAGCACTTTCCCACAAAGCAGCCTCCCAGATACACTGGCTATAGCATCTGTGATGCACCGTTTTCCAGTTCTACACGTGTAAACTGCTGCTGCCCTTTGCAGAGGCAGTTTTAATTTATACCGCCCATAGTCATCATGCATTTGAAGTGCATTTAGTCTGGTTTATTTATTCTTAGTCGCTTGTATGTGAGTCTTTGAAGGTTAAGAGACTTCTTCAATTCTGCTACTTTTAGGAAGGTCCAGGGAGTCAGGCTGAGTTGTGGGGCATTGCTCAGTTACACTCTGCTTTGTCTGAATCTGTTCACCCCTCCCTCAAGGATCTGCATTGCATTCATATGTAGTTCGCACTGTGCTGTACCTCCTTTCTACCTCCTGATTGCCTCTCACCTGCATTCCAGAGATCTGCATGCAGCACATCCCTCAAGGAGCCCTGTCATGCTCCTCGTGAAAACATTTGAACTTTAGTTTTATCATCTGAAAGAGGTCATTCCACCGGTTCTATCAAATGTAATCTTGGATGAAACCAACACAGCTGCTGTCAGAATAACTCTTAAAAGGTTAAACCACATATTTAAAAGGTCCCTTGTTGTGTATGCCCATGTAATAATTAGGCAGGCCTAGGGAGAGCAGTGTTTTTGTTACTCCGTTGATTGAGAGTAGCATTGTCAGGAGCTGATCGCCCCCCTCTCATACCTAAGGACAGTAGGAGATTCGTGCATGTTTTTGGCATCAGACAGATAGTGCATCATATTAGTGCAGGGCAATAAATCACGTTTGTTTCCAGACATGTTTCTGTCCATCAGCACCTGAACAGAATCGCTATATAATCTTTAACCCCTCTGCACACACCCTGCCTTGGCTGACGCCTGACTCTCGCAATTTTAAGTGAGAGGCAACCACGATATCGGGGAACATCTTTGTCGTTGCTGTTGTGCTTTGGAATTACTACTGGGAATGGGAAAGGACAAGCCACCACTCTCCGGCCCTGCTCTTGAACCTTGCCTTTTCTCAGGAGCTGCAGGATCCCTCCAGGGAGATGTCAGGGGGTCGAATGCTGCCGATGACACGACTGATCGCTCCCTTCTCCTGGGGAGGGACGGATCAGCACGGGCAGGGTTTTGTCTGGGCACGGCTCCAACATCTGCAGTCATGCACTTAGGCAAAGATCTTTTGCTGGAGATCTTTACTGGGGTTTATTATTTCTGCTGAATTCCAGCCAGCAAGTGGAAATTCCCACTAGGAGGTGGGAGGAAAATAAGTGGTAAGACATTGAAAACAGAAAGGATAAAGGACGGAATAAATTGAGCGACAACCAGCATATTTAGAACCAAAAATGAGAAAGTAATCATCTACTCCTGGAACTTAACAGGATTTATTTTAAACTCCGACTGCCTGTGCATAGAAGGCAGGTTGGAAGCACAATTGCTTTCTCCTAAGTACCAATTAGTAAGCGTTGAAAAGTGCAGGCCCAGCGAGGTAGAAAAATTGTGTACAATTTGTAGGTGCGTAACACTGGTGTTTCTCTTTTGGAAACAAATCCGTTCTGCAGAGGACAAGGAAGAATCTTCAGGATTTAACAGGAATCCCACAATAATGCTGGCAGACTTGTTTGCATTAAGAAAGACTGTTCCTCGGTGATGTTTCATTCCAGATTTTCTGGCAGGAGGAAAAACGTGCTAATCGGCTGATTTCAAGATTAATACTTTTTTTCTGAAACACTTGCCTCACAAAATGAAAATACCCCAACACTTAGAAAGGCTAGCTCTCCACACTGTAAAGTGTTCCCAAATCCTAGAATATCTTTCCTGGCATTCATTTATTGGGAAGGACGCACATCGTGAGATCAGGGAAGGTTGTAGCCTGCTTTTCTGCCTTTATGCTTTCAAGTGGAGGCTATTTACGTTTTTACCTTGAGGCTTCTAGAAGTGCAAAAGGGTGTTTTCACTCAAAAGTAGCCTGTCACGTACCAGGGATCTTCCCGTTTTGTGTCCTTTTATTTTTTATTCTTTTGGCTAAGGACTGCAGAGTCACACAGTGTGTGTAAGGAATCGAGTTTGCATGGCAGAGAGGAAAAAAGAAAGGAGGAAAATGCTGCTAGTTTATCAGTTGACATCTTTCTCTTGGTGGGTATCTTAACTGACTGTGAGGGAGCTGCCCGTACGCAGCACCGTACACTGCTGGAAGCTGCTGTTCCTTCCTCCCAGCCAGCTTGCCTTGGTGGGTGCTCGCACATCCTTCCAGTGTCCTGACAACTGGCTTAACACGTATGGGATGAACTGTCTTTTCTATACACTTTCTCAGTTCAAATAATAACCTGTAATGAGTGTCAACCTGTTTGCCTGGACATTTTTATAGAGGGTAAAATGGTGATTAGGCCAGCCGAAGAGTAGCACAAAGCTCAGTAGCTTAATGCCACAGCAAGGAGCAGTAGGCAGTGCATCCCTGTCTGCAGCGTCTACCTGAAATCGTAAACACGAGATCCAATAAATAGAGGTACAAAACCCGGGTGCTTTAAAATATACTGCCTTACAGAGATATAATGCTGTTTCATCATACAGGGATATAGTATTTTCTTCCTGTTAAACGTTTTTAAAGGCAGCAAGAAATATTACAGGGCATAAATGAAACGCACGCTCATGCCTGAGTATCTTAGAATATACATCTGTATGATTCTTAACCTAGCATCGCCTGGGAACGTTGAGTGAGGGTGTACCGGTGAAGACAGAGCTCTACCCTAAACTCCTGTTCGATGATTGACTAGCGATAGAAATTCACAGAAATGTTATGGGTAAATAGCATGCTATATTTCTGTGATTTAAAATGCTGCTCAAAGACAAGAACAACAATCAGACAATAAGTGGTTTATAAAAAGGGAAACAGATTTAAAGTGAGAATCAAATAAAGATTAGGAGGTTAGTATTAGTGTTGGTAGGATGAAGTGCAGTCAGTTATCTTTGGAATCTTTGTCATCCAGTGGAAAGATCCTTTATAATAAAATGAAGAGTATTTTGAAGGGACACAGAATGAGCAACTTCGGTTTCTTGAGTGTTAAAACAGACAATATCTGAAATCCAGTATTTCCAGGGTAGTAGATGGCCAAGTTCCTAGACCAGTACTTTTCCCAGGTTTGCTATATTTAAATATATTAAATACTTCACAAGTCTTGTTATGGAAATGAAAAATCAAAGTGAAATCACATTGCTCTTTTGAGAGGGTAGAATAGCAAAAATTGCAGTTGGTGGTTGCCCTTAGTTTAGGCTTGAAGCAAACTCTGATAGAAACTAGATTGTGAAAGAAATTTTAATTACTTGCAATAGAAGTTATACTTTTATCTATAAAATCAACGTAGCTGATAGATAAGAGGAATGTTGACTTATTTAATGGCTGAACTGATTTACACTTCCAGTTCATGAAACATGGAAGAGGACTTGATCACCTGTTACGACAGCGTAGGAGCCTGAGAAGCCCCAGCGTGCTGACAGATTGCATTCAGCAACATGCTCCTTCTCCAGGGAAAACACTGGTTCTTATTTTGAAAGATTCAGGCACTGCTCAAATGTGAGTATCTATAAAATACTCATTAGGGACAATAAAAATCATTCTCAATGACTGCAGTGTTATTAGGTGCCATCAGAACTTTGACTAATTTTCATTCTTGTTTGGGAATTTGCCTTGTGAAGAGATTCTGTAGTCAAGGCTCACTTGTCTTTTGGGTTTGTGCTCTCATTTTGAGTAGAAGAGAGGATTTTTTATACAGAGCTATCTGCGACTTGGATTTGTTCAAGCTCTTATTCTGCACCAAAGCAGTAAGACCACGAAAACAAATATACCGTCCCGAGTGGGCCCAGGGAGCCATCTAACCCCAGACCTAGGCTCCGACAGCATCCAGGAGCTGAATTATTGAAGGGCTTGAAAACAGGATGAACACAGAGGGATAATTCTTCGGTACAGTTTTCTGTTTTTGTATACAGCAAACCCCTGTATAAGACCAGCGAAGAATTATATAGAGAGACCGTTATTTGACACAGAAAGAGGCCAGAAAGAAATGGCATCTGTCAGGGTGTGATTTTCCCCATCAGGTGAGTGGTTCTCATTAGTGAGACGCCTATGCATATTGGTGTGAAAAAGCATGTAATGGTCTGTAGAAAATGGGAAAGGAAGAATCCTTAAGAGTGTTGATACATGGGGAACCTGTCAGTTTTCTGGACGATCACCTGAAATAAAAGGGAATAAGAGGAAATGCTATCTTCATACTTAATTCTACACTGCCTTACAGGGCAAATTTTCTGCAGAATCACTGTAACTCATGCCTCATTAATCTCTACTGACAATCACATTCGTTGCTGTATCATCGAAGGCCATATTATATGGGTTTTATTTGTGTCAAATATTCAACCTGTAATTCTACTGAATGAAGTGAAAACACTTAACATTTTCATTGTAACAGTAAAAAAAAAAATAGCTTAAAGGTTTGGATTGTTTCATTATTTTTTTTTAAGTCGTGTTTTAAGAAAAAGAATGCATTAAAAATTTTAAGAAAAGAGATAGTACTTTGCCCAGTTCTCATTCGTCTTTCCCCAGTCCTAGTGGGCTTATTTAGATCTACTGTTAATAAATACATGGAGACATAGACATAATAATATGGCAACAAATTTAGTGAATCATCTCTGCAAGGGGTAGTTAAACAAAGGCAAACTTAGTATCAACTAATGAAATATAAACAATGCTTATTTAATTAGAGTAAAATATGGGTTGAAATCTTTATGAATTATTTAGTGTATGGATTTATCTATAAGTGAAGAAGAATATTTATGTCTTGGCGGAATGTATATTTAATTTCAATCTCTTTGGCACATATAACAGTTACAATAGCCAGAGAAGAGGCTATGTTCTGAAATTGGTAAGGAGTAAGGACCAGAGTTAATCAAGGTTTTGGCTACTTAAATAAATTTAGGTGGGAGTAGATGGAATTTAAGCATGTGCATCCAAAATTAAGAGGAAGGGAAAGAATAAGAAAGGTAGCCCTCTGTTAGAATGGAAGATTTGTCGAGGACATAGCCATAGAATTACTGCATGTTTGATATATTTCTCATCTGAACCTAATGACACTGGTCCTCTTAGAGTATATGAGGGTTTCTTATTAAGTAAATGGACAAGTTAATAGTTGTCATACTGGCAATTTGAGCTGCATCTTGGGGCAATTTTTACTGAAAGGTTGAAATATCATTTTAACAGCCCTTTCTAGACATGGAGAGATATCTTCTGGAAAATTTTTACAACTGAGAATCTGCACATAAATTTAATAAAATATGTTATCGATTACTTGGTATTTTCTTGATCATTCTACTTAAAAAGCAGAATCTGGCTTTATGGTAGTATTTTGATTACAGGAACTTGAGAGTAGCTGTAGTGGAACAAGTTACTGTAGTCTTTCTATTAGAACTCTCATGTATTTACATACAAATATAGGCAGATATGAAATGCATAACATACATTTATTTTGTATATTTAAAGAATCATGATCTGAATCTTGATTATTTTTTTTTTTTTCAGATACTCTTTCTTTTGCAGTAGGCTTAGATTTGAAAGTGGTCAGTGTGCCCAAGGACACAAGATAGGGAAGACAAATGTCATCAAGACCCTTCTGAGAGTTTATATCAAGTATGACTTATAGGGTGTGAGGCTTTAAGCTGTTTCATTTCCTTTCCTAAGGTTAAAAGTGACATTGTTGGATTTAGCTTGTCTCAGGGGTGAACAAAATGTATAATAAGCCGTCTTGCCATTACTAATGACTGACGGCTGACTGAGCAAGACCAATTCAGTCTCACCCTGCATGAAGTTATGATCATGGGTTATAGAAGTTCGAAATTTATTTACTGAAAGACCAATAAACAAAACTGCCTATTTCAGATGACCCTGTTTTGAGGTTTTAGTTTCTCCTATTTCCAGCCAGTTACTCTGAAAATAATATACTTGGCAAGTCCTTAGGTATTTTTTCAGATTGAAATTAGTGAATGCCAAAGATTTCTGGAGTTCTCTATCAGTTCCTGCTGCCTGTGCTATAATGACCTTTCTGATACCAGGGAACTAGTGGCAGATGTCTAATGTGTTTTGGCCAAAAAAACCCCTTTTCTTTCCAAATGTCAGATACAGAGACCTTATTCAAACAAACTAGTTATTTCTAAATTTCATCAAAGTTATAATCATAATGAACCATTAGTTTTCTTAAGCCATCCTTCTGCAAGGCTTATACTCTTATCAAGAGTTTTCCTCAGTCTTTAATAAAAATGATTTTGTAATTTAAAGATCACGACAGAAAATAATGTTGGCCGAGAAGTTCATTCAGTAGTAATGTAGCTAAAGCTGATCTCAGATACTCGTAGCTCTATTGGTAATGATATCAGTTGATCCTTTTAAACTGTTCTGTGAATTCCCAGTTATATCCTTGATTATTATTAATTACATATGGGGCGAACCTTTTCTGTAAACAACTAAATCAAATGCCTTGGAAAAATCCCAATATACTATACCAGTTACTGCTCAGATCCGTAATCCCGTCAAAGGCAAAAGAATGACACTATCTACCTCCTTTGAACCCAGGCTGATGGGCAGTACTGACACTTGTAATCCCTAATCCGTAATGATTCTTACCTGTGAATAAAGATTAGACTGACCAGTCTGTTGTTCCTAGTCATTCTTCCAATTCTTTTAAAATTCTCAAAGGTTGGTAACTCTGAACCTGTGGAATGTCTCCAGTTTTCTGTGGACTGTTAGATATTAACATGAGGGAATCAAATAGATCTTTTGCTGTTTTCTGCTTGACATTGTTCCGTGTCTTTCTCTGGCACCATTGGTTCAAAAATACTTATTTTTTATGATAGTGACTCTTTGCCGCTCTTACGTGACAACGTTTTTATTACACTGCATTTCTGCCATGCAGCATCATTCATTTACTGTATCTGTGGATCCAGTATTTCCAGCCTTAGAGGTCTAGAAGTAGTTCTGGCTTCTTAGACATGTATCAGATAATATTTGTGTGTGACAGATGTTTTTCTTAAAACAATCTTTGCTGAATGTTTTCTTATTTTTTTTTATCTAGTCCTGAAAATGTTCTTTCTGGGTTAGTCCAGGAATACTGAAAAATTGCTGTGTTAGAGTAGTTCGCAGGGTAAGAAGTGTTCTACGCAATGTCATATGCACTTCTTAATGTATTAATAAAAAATTAGTAGTTTCTTAACTAGTCGCATCCTTCCTGCTGATTGATGACACTTATTATAGTCATTTAATAGCAAATAGTTGAAAATGTTCTGGTGTCCCTTTAGCTACAGGGGGACACCAGAAGCAGTCATTAAGCTCATCTTATTTAAATGCTTGCAACAGTACAAAAATCTAAACCCATTTCAACCCTGAAGATCTAAAGAGGAATGGCAATAAGCCAACAAAGAAACTACAGAGGAGAAATAGATTTCTTTTAGCCAAAAGCAATGGTAATTCACCTCCCTTTTCTGTAGTGTACCTCAAAATAATGGGCTGTGTCTCGTAGGACAGGTTTTTAGAAGAGGTTGTTGTGAAATCTGCCAGTGATTTTGATGCTTGAACAGAAAATTGATTTTTGTCAATTTGCTGTTTTGAAAATCTAGTTCAGTCGTTACACAGGCTAGCTAATCCCTGATTCTAATTTAGATTTAAATATGAAACATTATTCAAAAGGATCTCGGGAGTTTGTTGAGCAGAAAAGGACTAGGAAAAGAGATAAACCGTGCTTTCTGCTGTGTTTTGAACACCCGTGCTCAAGAGCACTTAGTAGGTAGCTTGTCTTCAAAGAGAAGCACCAGGTTTCATCTCCAGCATAGCTGTTGCGTTCACAAGGTAGCTTGGCTGCCTTCAAGGTTTTCTTTCACCTAATATGCTAAAGCAGGTATTTTAAAGTGAAACTAAAATCTTCCTTGTAGTTGGCTTTTCTGAAACACTGCTGTGCAAAGATGGTAGGGTGAAAAAGCTGTCAGGAAAACACTGTAGGCTATTCAGGGCTGATTGCGATAAATATAGATACTCGGTCATAAACCAAAAAACAACAGCAAAACCACTGACAACAATCATTAACATGCTCATTTAAGTTTTACTGTAACTTATTTAGGGAACCAGAGTAATGAGAGCCACAGTATATTGTATTGCTTTGCAGTAACAAACTACTTTGGGATTGGTTTATGCTCTTGGAAAAGTAAATGTCTGTAAATGACAGTCTAGGTTGACAGACAGAAGAAGTGAGCATCAGCATGATAACCGACTACACATCTTGTTGCTTTAAACTGATGGTGTTAAATTAATCTTTCAGGTCATAACGGGTGACAAGAACATTAGTAGGCATAATAAAATTCCTAAATGCAAACCCCGGACTTGATAACACCCTAATGAATATGAAGCCATATATCTATTTGCTGTTGGTCTGCGTATTTCTGGTCATTCCCATGTAGCAGAGAAGGTGGTTCCGTTTTTGCCAGACACATGCTAAACTTCATTAAAGCCAATTTGAAGCCATTTACTCTGTACAGAGTGCTAATATTTCATGTTTCCCGGAAGGACCACAGGAATATATGCCATGAGCCCAACAGCATTGCATACTATTTTCATCTAAACTGAAAAACATGGCAGTTGTATTACATTACATACAGACACCTCCTTACACACACGTAAGTAAAGCTGCTTCAGATTTTTCCTAGGAGTCATGTCAAATGCAGGTTGCCATTAAGTAAAAGAGCAGGTCAGTCTCATTTTTAGTGATGTAATATTACTTCCTCTGGTTTGTTTACAGACATTCATTTTAATTTATCTCTCCGAGTTATGCTAAGCGTAATCTTTTGCACCATCTGCATGTAGTCTTTTGTCTGTACTCACGATATTATTTCTGTCACCATAAATAGCAGTTATGATTATCCTTACTAACCCACAGTATAATTGGCTTTGAGTATGATTGTTTTCATAATTAGTCTCAATGTTTGTGTTACAAGTATTATTGCAATTTTAAGTAAAGTTTATCGTATGCATTTGGTCAGTGAAGCAATCGACAGCTTTGTGGTTAGGCAGCTCTGTTACATCTCTGCTATTGCTTATATGGTGAGACTCAAAATACCTGATGACCCAAGAAAAATAGGTTTGTCCCTAGATGCGGAGTGGATGGGTTCAGCAATTACCTGTCTCCCAACCTTTCTATTTCATACTGAGCGACAAGGGGGGGTGGGGGGTGGGGGGTGTGTGGGAATCAGTAAAACCCAACAGATTTTGCACACTTGAAGAAATACAGTGTCAAACAGGAGGCAGAAAAGGGAGAGCCTCACTCTGTATGAAAATGTAAGGATTGAATGCGTCCTAAATAATGTTCAGCACTAGTTATTCTGAAACTTGCCAAATAATTTACTAGGTGCTTTTCCATACGTTTTTCCTTCAGGATTTATTAAGGGGGCAACCCTAATATTGTGTGAACACTGCAAAGATACAGCTGCCTCTACTCTCCTTTTCCAGCCCCCAAGGATGGAAGATTTAGGGAAATCTGCCAGAGTAACTGCAGTTCCTTTCAATTCTTTCTTTAAGGTGTTGCATTATTCAGAGAGAGAGTCTGGATTTTCCATAGTGGTGGAGATCCTATCAGCATCTTTTACTTTTTTAGATGTCTTTGCGATCAGAACCACTTGCTCTTCTCTCTCTGTAACTGTTTCTCTTTGCAGTCATTCTGGTGTGTTTCAGAGGGTTCCACAGGATGAAAAAAATACTTTGTTTCTGGCACCAAGCACTCTCCCTGCCTACTGCTCAGAGCTGGCCTTCAAATTTGAGGGTTTCGATAGAACAGAATAAAACAAGAGGCGGGTCTGATACATGAAGACACATCATCAGTGAGGAAAATAGCTCTGAAGTCAGAAATACTGCGAAAGTTAGCACACTGCACTCCGTTCTTCAAGTTCAGGCTTAGGGTCGAATCAACAAATAACGTGCTTGTTTTGGTTATTTTGCATGTAGAAAGGTGACTGGACATGTAAAATAACCACAACTGGCAAATTTATTATCGATTACAGCACAGCCTTCAACTAAACGCAAAATTAAACATTTATTCTGATCAGCAAATGATGTGACAGTTGTGGCTCTCCCCTGCGTCAAGTTATCTTTCCATATATCTGCATGTGGATTAGGTTGCCTGAGTGCAGAGCTGTGGGGAGACATGCTGGTACCTAGGACAGGGGGGACAATTTGCCCGGCTTGAAGCCCTTCCTTGGCTTCACCAGTGTTTCCCCCTGAGCCCCTCCTGGGACAGTTGCCCACCACTGGGCTTGGAGGGAGCGCAGGGGAGCAGGTGGTCCTGGGGTGCCCGGAGTTACGCCTCGGTAAGGGGAGAGCATCCCATCCTTCCTCCAGCACAGATGGGGGGGGTTGAGGGGTCTCATTGGCCTTTTGGAAGCTTAATTTCCTTCAAGAGCCTACATGGCAGATGGGAAAGAGCTGGTTTGAAGTTGTTATTGCTGCCCTCAACTTTTCCCCATCTAATTCCCTCCCTCAGAAGAAAATTTGTCATTTTTATCTCGTGTTTCTTACTGCCCTCCTTGAGTGCTTCTCTCATTGTACCTTTCCATTTCATCAGGGTGCTGTTAAAAGGCATTACTCTTAGCTTGAGATAATTGAAGGAGAAGAGAGGTAAGGAAATTACACTTGTTTTCCTCAAGAAACCAAATAAAATGAGGGAACCTGCTTCACTTGTTCAGTGCCATGATCAAGCATGCTGCCCATGAATTTGCAGCTGAATATTGTGTTCACACTGTCTACTTGAGGTATGAAATCCAAGGGAAGAAAGCTTTGCAAAAGTGGGCTTTGGATCAGATTTTGGTTGCAAAGTAAAACTCGTATTTGAAAAGTGTGTCTTTTGTACAGTGTGTGGCATAACCACATTGCTGATTTTGAATTCTATTATGAAGATAATTTATAGGGTTGTAAGTGTTTTGCACCTACCTCCAGGAATGAAATACATATGATTTATGCATCTGGAGCGGAAAAAAAAAAAAAAGGGAAGAGAAGGCAACTGTCTGAGCCTTCCCCAACATGACAGCATATCATTCTGTGAAGAGAAGTAACTGTTTGAGGTTAATTTAGATCACATCAATCTGTATTACTTGACCTTTTCAGAATAAACAGAACCAAAAAGTGACTACACAAAAAAAGTCAATCTTAAAGCCAATTACACTAATAGCATCTGATGTGTAAATGGGTGTTTATTATTTTTTAAAAAAAAAATATCACTGCAATAAAGCTGAGGGGCATTTAAAGACGGGAGATGTCTAATTGTAGCATATCCAGTAATGAAATCACAGTCAGCCTAGTAGCTGATTAAGGTTAATTTGAATCACATCAATGTGGATTAACTTGGCCTTTGCAGAATGAACAACACCTTTGTGCCAACATGATCAATTAGTCCCCTTAACTTCATATGTCTGCTTGGAAAGGTTAGATTTATTAGTTATCAGGATAACCACTTGGAGATTAAAATCTCAGGTTTGAGTGCTTTTTTTTTCCAGTATAGCCTAAGGAAGGGGGGAAAAAAACCCAGAAACTTTATAAATCTCGGTGCAGTTTGATGTTTTATCTAATAAGCTTGAAAAGTCATGTTTATCCTAACATTAAATAAAAGGCTGGAGACTGGGTATCTAATGGAATCGTGTAACTATGTCTAGATGCACTGACTGCGTGTACACTCCCGTGCCACTGTTGCAGCTATCTGGTCCCAAATGCACAGCAGCTGCAAATTCTTTTCACAAAGAGAAGTCTCTCCAGAATAAGCATCCCAGGTCAAACCTGTGTTTTGCCTTTACCTTTCGCCGTCTTCCCCCCACCTAATATGTGGGGGTGTTAAAAAGAGGGGAGACTGTTCACAAATGAATGTTGGTAAAGACCCCAGCATGACCCCAGTGCTGACCCCAAGGGCTGGCTGTCATCAGCTAAGACCGTTGCTGGGGTGGTGTTTCCTACAAAGAACCTGGAAGGCCAGATTGTTCCAGATCTCTGTCCACCCATTCTGCATCTGCAGAACAGACCTTTGTGTCTTACTACATCTGGCAAAGTTCTCCAGGAAAGGGCGCTGAATATTGCACGGGTGACTTTTGCAGCTCAGAATGTGGAACTAAGGTGTTATTTTCTCCACTTTCTATATATTGATACCCCTTCTTTACCAAGCTAATTGTTAAGTATTCAAAGAACCCTGAGGCCACAGTTACACAGGCTCACTGACACACTCCTTATCCCATACATAGTAATTACAGACTATGTACATTTGGCTGACTCCAAGAACAGGCAGTACGATGACGAGTTCAACAAATGTACTTGACACCTGACAGCGTGTGGTGGATGGAGTTCCTGCAAGAATGTTGTGTTTCTAGTTTGTGAAGGACAGCTTCGCCTCGGTGCAGTGCTGTCTAAATGCAGGTGTACCTCTTTTCACGCAAAGTTCTACCTGTACAATAGCGTACCGTAACACTGATGCTCTTCAGCTCCTGCGTAGCTGAGAGGATGAAGCCGTAAGAGCTGCACAGCTCTGCAGGTGAAGAGAGAAGCTGCCATGGTCTGCTCGTGCAGGTCAGTGCAATTCCTTTTTTACACAGAAAAAACAAGCTTGTTGTGACAAAAGAAACAGAGACAGTAAATGTTTTGTGGATGCTGTAGAATAATACCTGATGGAAATTTTTGATAAATTTATTATTGATGAGCAAACCTGCTGAGTGGAGGTAGCGGGGAGCTGGGGGCTGGGATACAAAAGTGGGAAATCACACAGTCCAGCTTAAAGCTTAGAGAAACATGGTATGCAGAAGAAAGTGATAGCTGCAGCTAAATTAGGCTTTAGTTGGGGGTCGGCTGTCATAGGGGAATATCGCTTTGAAGGAAAGATCTGTGGAGTGGAGCTCTCGTCATCTGTGGCGTATTTCTTGCACAGTAGAAGGTGTGTGATGGTAAACTGAGCAGGAGGCAGCACTTCTCTTCCTGTTCATAGTCTTGCAAACTATTGTCTTTTGCATTCTCCCACCCATTTTCCATCACGGAATAATCCTCTTGTAATTAAAACCATCACTTGCATGGAAATAGAAAGGAAAAGGTTGATTTTATTTTTTTCTGATTTGTTGTGAATGGTGTTTCATCTATTTTTAAATTGTGTTTATTACTGCCGTTGTATCTGGAAGACTAATACGAAGCTGGAATCCTGATCTGCTGGATAGCTGTGCGCATTTAGTCCAAGGAGTTTGTTCATCACTCCGTGGATGTTTGCTCTTTATCCTGTCTCCCTTCCCAGCCATCTGTTCTGCCTCTCTCAGCTGGAGATCAGGCAAAGTGCGGATGGCACTTGTGCCACCAGCTCTTCTCCTACCAGCTGCAAGTGCTTTGCCGACTGCCAGTTGCCCACAGAATAGGGTGTGGGACCGCCAGCAGCAAAGCCTCAGCGGTGGCAGCGTTTCTCCTGCACGGACAGTCGCTGTGGCCTTGGTTGTATTCTCTGAAACACTGTTACCCGGGCAGAGCTGTCAGTCCACGCTGTAGCTGGAGCAATCCAAGCTGGAGAGGTGATTTGTTAACTTGGCAGTACGTCTCGAAAAGGAAGTATACCAACCCCTCTGTGTCACAGCGCTGTGCTTCTTGAGAATGGATATAACGGAACATAAACATACACAGGGCTGCCTCAAAGCGTGTGTTGTCAGTGGCATCACACAGACTGCACGTTAAGACTGGTATATAAAATAACCTTTCTTGTTTTAGTTTACAATTATATATAATTGTATAATTTATATATATATATATATAAAATATATATAATAAATGATGTTAAAATGTATCGTGTGTTCTTACCTGACTCTCAGTGTCACCTCTTAGATGATGCACAAACTTCAGCATAAAAAGGGGCCTGCAAATCAACTCTATCGAGTTTGTTTTGTAAAGAAGCCAGTCAAATTCACCTTTTGCTTGCCTTACTGTCTCAGGTATTGTAGTGACTGCCTGCAAGAAGAAACAAGTGAATTCAGCACTATGTATCATTTGTTGGTGATGCCTGACTTAAGGCAAAAATTTTGGAAGAAGCTATTATTTCGTCTTCTCTATGTAATTCATTTTGCTGCTACTGCCATCATCTCTTTTCTGCGTAGTCCAACAAATGTGTGTGCTGTGTATAAGACATCTCAGACTGCTATTTGGGCACAAACATATGGAGTCAACAAATGACTTAAACATTATGGCTGTAAAACCGAAACCTGTGAAATCAGCCAAGTATTATTCACTCATGCTTGACAGTACTTGAAATATGAACCACACTAAACAAATGGCTCTTCTGAAACCCACCAAAAAGACAAGGTGAAAGAACAAGCGCCAGGCAGTGAGACGAAAGGAAAAGATACTCAGGAGTGAACTCGCAGAAACAGATGCAAAAACCCCTGCGCTTCGAGGAAGTCAGTTGTAAATTAATTTCAAACACGTAACCAAAACGTGTTGTCTTTTTAGTATGTTCACTATTTTTGTAGATTTATTCATTTATAGGACGTGTCATATATAGTCTTACCGTGGTGACATATGTTCATACATACAGATTTAAAACATCGTTTGTATTTCAAGGATATATTCCTTATGTCAACGTTATGATATTTAGCAAAAGAAAATCACATATTTTGTGATGGCTTTCATAGTAGGCTTTGATCCCTCTTCCTCTCCTCTCCTATCATTTTTTATTCTCTGAGCAATCTAAGCTGGCTTTCAGCAGGGGCTTCATATGACCTAAAGCTGATCCTGAAACATTAACAAAAGGGAGATTAGTGTGGAACAGCTCTGAGACCTCTGATTCTTTCTTTATGAGTTACACTGGTTAGGTTGTATTATTAAATGAAGTAAGCAGTGGCTGATAAATAAAACACCCTGAAGTCTTTTTAACTTTTGCATATCAGCTTACTACTTGGCAAAAAAAAAAAAAATCACAACATAATTCCAAACCCAAAACAACAAAAAAGAGCTCCTACAATTTTCTTTTATGGCAGGGTTTAAGTCTTGCAAAGCTTTAGACTTTAAATTGGATTTTTTTATATTACTTTGTTTTTCCTTTATGAGTGAAAGTTTTTTTCAGTTTTTAGAGAAGCAAAGCAAATATTCAAAAGGGTAAATACTGAGAATGCCACGGGTGAACACTTGCAGTCATTGCCAGTTGATCAAAGTTAGACCAGGCTTCTTCCTTCTGGTATCAGAACTTGGAGAGAGGCTAGAAGGGGAGTAATGGGTTTCCATGGCAACCCCCATCTCCTGCCCCATCCCGTATGGGCTCCGCTCTGCTCAGCTGAGTCCAAGCACAGGGATCATTAGCTCCTTCCTTCAGATGGGTGTGTACAAAATAAAGAGGGTTTGTCATGAAGATGGGGAAAACCTATGAGAAGCATAAAATTACAAGGAAAAAAAGCTGTGACAGCCTGATAAGGCTGTGCAGCTGCCCTCATACCCAACACTCCTCTTGAGTACGGTGCTGGGACCCATGGACCCATGGCATGGGCACCCTCCAGCCACTGCTGCTCTTCCACCACTGCTTCACCTGCATTGGCTCCGAAGCACCTGCTGGGTATTTTGTGCTGTACATCATCTGTTGCTTCCTAGGACCTTTGCCATCTTTTACCAGGCTGGTGCTGTTTCCTTTGACAGTGGATGATTGTGTTGGGGCAGGGAACATTTTTCTGTTCAGAAATTTGCACAGTGCGTGACCCATCGTGGCCTCAGCCCGCCGTGGGGGCAAGTGCCGCAGCGTGGCAATGGCAGGCTCCCCCTCGTCTGCATACGAAAGTGATCTTCAGGAACTTGGAGTTACAAGCCTTCTTCCCCCACCATTCTTGCTCGTTAAAGTATTTCCAACCCTGTTGTCATCATGGTTGAAGCAGCGATATGCTTATCATAATATATTTAGTATGTATGTATGTTTATATATGGCTGAGGAGGTATAAGAAGCAGATATTTTATTGTTGATATGAAATAATGCTTTAGGGTGTAGGCAGAATTTTCACCTTTTATTTTAATGAGATGAATAGCAAAGACAACTACCCCCATGAAATCTTTTTCCATATGAGCCTATAATTCTCAGTTAGCTTTTTCCCTTTAGATTTTTCTGCGCGACCAATGGAGTAATACCTGACAGCCACCATTATCGCACCATTTGGGTAATGTTGCTCATGATATTTGGCGGTGGTGTCTTTCAGTCATTCTGAACTCCCCACGACCCACATATGTCTCCTTTCCCTTCACTGGTTGAATCAACAATTATACTGTGTTGATGAACTCCAGGAGAAAGGAAACACAGATCTGAATTCGCTTTTAAGTTTCAGAGTTGTCTGAATACAGAAGAAGCCCGTGGCAGTTTATGCCCTGCTGAAATACAGTTATCTTAACTGATATATGGGGATTACCATAATATTTCCTATTAAGTCTATGTGATTTTCCTCCTGTTTCTATAGATAAAAAATGGTAATACATTATCGCCAGTGACATTGCCAGGCACTGACATTAGCTATGAAATAAAAATCTAGCTGTATACATAAATAATCTTAAGATTGTTGCTGTTATGTGATGCTGATCAAAGTATTCACTCTTAGTGGTCCAAGGTTACGCCAAACATGCTGAACATTCCAGAAACGTACGTTAAAGATGCTCCCAGTTGAAAATACCCTAACTCACTCTTCCAAATTCAGAAGTTCACCAGACATTATCATTAGTAGTTCTAAGACAGTCGACAACACCATGAATCGAAACACAGACAGCAAATACTATACAGTGTCGCTCTAGCTTTTTAATTCACGCAGAGTGACAAATACGCTACGTTAGGTTGGTGCTCAATCACTGTTCATTTTCCTCTATTCCTCACCATGTAACAAATTTCATTATGTGATAAATTTGTTACCACTCTTCTGGCTGGTTGCTGGAAACTTCTTTCTGCAGTACAAAACAACATCAGAGACATAATTTGATTTAATTACAGTGTTTTCCAGCACACAAAGCTGTGATTCTTTTTCTTCACAAATTGTCACCTCCTAATCGTTTGTTCCTGGAACCAGGCTATGGTTTCACTTCTGCTTTCTTCTTCCATCCCCTTTACTTGCTGTAGTAAAACCATCTCATTCCATCTCTTCAGCTGAATTACACTTTGCTACTTCGTTCCATGAAGGATGAAGATGATAGCCAACTGATAGGATTACTGAATTTTTGTCAAATTATGCAAATCTCTCCATGTATAAACCTATTCTGTCTTCCCCAGAATAAAAAAAAATGCCAAAATTGAGAAAGGACGGACAAAAAAAGGTATTTTTTCTGTCCGAAATGATGCTTTATTTTTTTATACATTTGTTCATTCAGACACAGACCCTGAGTCAATAAATTAATGGACATCAGTGCAAGGGATTTTTTGCTTGTTATCACAATGTTTTTCCAAAATAATTTTTCTAGTGGAATGACTGTTACTTCTGGTACTCTTACAAGTAAGTTATAAAAAGGGACAGAGCTGGCAATGTAGAGGTGACACTATAAATCTCTTTTCAGATATTGTACAAAAAAACCCCAAACCATACCACACAAAAAAAACCCCAACCAAACTAAACCCAAAAGAAAATGTACCCAGACATCACCCATTCACGGCAGTCCAAATTTAAAAAAAAAAAAAAAAAAGAAAAAAGAGATCTTGAAGTCTCTGATGGATTGAGGAATAGGAATGTTTCCTGCACTTTTCTGCCTAGTTTCCTTATATATTATATAGCTTTTTTAAATAACAAACCATCCCTCCAAAGAATATTTCTGGGGTGCCCTATGTACATTTTTCAAAGCAACCTGGCCATGTCAGAAGACTTGCTGTGTTCTGGTGGGGCATTTTGTCCATGCAAGCCTTCCTACTATACTGCATTGACATAGAGAATCTTACTGGTGAAATAGAAACCTTCCTCTTCAGCCAAAGTAGTAGATTTTATGCTGAAATGCTACTTGAACATGGTAAGCAACAAAATGATGTGCTTGTGTGGTGCTCAGAAGTAAGCAGCCACTTCTGGAGCTGGGATGTGGGAGGGATTGCTGAAGGTGGGTGAATAGTTTGGAATTGAACTGCAACTAATGAAAATTGAACAGTAACAATAGACTTTTTCCTCATATATGTGTATGCTGGGTAGTGCTTATTGCATTTGATTTTACGGTATTACCTACTGCATTGTGTCAAAATGATGTTACATGTTGAATGAAGATAGCGAGTGCCAAGAACAGAAAGAAAAGAAAGGAAATCCTATTTTCTAAATGCAATTTCTGCTTCTTCAGGAGCAATTTTGAGCACGAGGACTCAGTCTGATAAGAAATAATGTATTTAAAGTATAAAACTGGACATTAAGTAACTAGAGAATTGTATGACCCCAGTTTAGTGTCAGAGTAGGACAGCAATAGATGAGATTCGGGAACTTCCCAGCTAAACAGTTCTTCTCCACTTATTTGCCAGAGTGATACAAATTTATCATTGTCCTACTGCTTATCACTGTGCCTGCTTAGGGGAAGTGTTTAACGGTGGTAGTGAAAAGGAACCTAATATTTGAAAAATGGATGGTCCAATATTGCCTTAAGAATACTTTGGTAGCTCTTGAAGCTTAAATACTTCATTCCAAATTAGTGAATGTAAAAGATACTATAAAAAGATGTGTTTTGTAATGAAATACACTACTTGTGTCTTCTGGTATAACCTATGTAATTGCATTCTTTTATCTAAGAAATTATGCTTATTTTATTCCTTTATCAATAGCGTAGCTACCCTGAATTTTCTAGTGCTGATGAAGGTCCCTTTCAAAGAAGAGCAGAGAGTAAGGGTTCAGATTAAATTACATGAAAAAGCATGGGTTTACTCCTGATTTTATTTTCTGATCTCCATTTGCTCACTTGTTCAGTTGCCTTTTGTGTTTATTTGTAAAAGAATAGCAATGTAATCACACACTGCGTAACAGGCACATCATACAGCTGTGTGACCTGGTTTAAAGACGCTGCTTCAAATTATTTTAGTTTTGTTACTCTTTTCTTTCTTTTCTGAGTAGAGCTAAGCAAAGGGTGGCAGTTCCACTCAAAGCAGAAGACCTTCAAACTTGTGGAGGAAGAAACTAGAGTGAAAGAAAAACAAAAAGACCAACTGAAGAGCTCTCATTGCCGCCCTCGTCTCCTTCCCAGCTTCTTCCCCAAAGGTGATATAACATGAGAACAATCCCTTCCTAGCAAAATGTTTACAGAAGCATGTCTTTTTAGTTTTATTGACCCTTCTTGAGCCTTCCAGTAAATAAACTGGAGGTGGAATAAGAAATCAAATAAACTTTTTCCCATGATAGCTTTATGGAAAACAGAGTATTTATGATGAATGCAAGCAATACTTATTTGATGATAAATTTCCTGTCCTTTTGTCGCATATGAACCTACACATAGATTTAATCAAACCACAAATAATACCTATTGAATTGTTTTAAGAGTGTTTATTTTACAAAGTTGAATAGAACCCTGAACAAAAAACTGAGTTTGGAAATAAATCATGTGTTCTCATAAGTAAGAACATATAACGAATGTGTAAAAATGTATGCTGTATATATATAGAATGCATAACAATATTTATCAGGTATCCACAAGCCATGTGTACTTGCATTCAAGAAAATAAAAGTTTAATTAAACAGATCCTAGAACGCAGTTGTAGGAGCCAGAAGATGGGATGTAACTGAAGGAGTTTACTGGTGAACAGCAAAAATAACGAGGGCGGGTTTCCTCCTAATGACTGCGGAATCATTTTGTTGAGGTGTGATGGAGGGATGCAGGTGAGCTGCCTGATTGCAGAGCGATTGTCCACCTGGATGGCCCCCATTTCTGCAGGTGGGTCATATGACGGGGGTATGGGCTAGAGGTATAAGGTGAAGTTTTAGCAAAGACTGATATGGCTGTAATACTGTGAAAGCTCTGAAAAGGACTGCTAGAATGCTATTGAGAGCTTGGCATTGGTGCTTTTACAGTTGCTGCTGATGGGACGCAAGGTATGAAGGCATAAAAGGGAATGATGGAATGTGTGTCCACCCAGCTAATTTTATGGGAAATTAGTAGTGCTAAAGAAGTTTTTTATTTGAGGGTTTTTTAATGAAACACAATTTTATTGAAAATGATTGCATTGGCTAATGTAGTATGGTACGTAAATTTAATCAAAACACATGTTTCTTAGAACAACCAAGCAACCCACCAATCTTATGCATAGTCAATTCAATTATCATGAAACGCTTTCAGCTGCAGTTTGGATTTCTGTTTGCCTACATATGCTTGCAGGGGTGGGGGGTTTCAGTATTGGTTCACTGAGTGAAGATATGGAGCACCTGGGAGGTTGGGAGGGGGTTTTCTGCCAGAGGAAAAAGAGGCAGAAAGGATATTGCTAAAGAGGTAGGCGATGAAGAGAGAAGGGGTTTATAGTGAGGGACTGGTTTTTCTTTTTATTAGCAGGCCCCTATCTAAAGGGGAGTACAGGGAAAATGAGAAAGTAAATGTAGCTGATATGTGATGGTGGCCGTGAGATGCTTTGTTCCAATTAGGAATCCTCTTCAGATCCCAAGGTTGATGGGCTTGTTAAAAGCAGACTGATGCGAGGGGCTGGTGGCATGGGTAAGAAAGCAGCGTTTGTTGGTGCCCATGGGGATGTGACTGAGCAGAAGACTTCAGGTAGGTTTGGTAGATGCATGTTGTAACTTAGCTTTGAAATGCTGTTTAATTTGAGTTACCTTAAGAGCAGAAAAGGAGATCCTTAATGTGGCTGAGGTGGGGTGTGCTGGAGCAGCTCAGTGGATTTGATCAATGTGACTCCTGGTGTCAGAAGTCACAATGAGGTACTCTTACATGACTATCGGTATTTTCATTTTTTTAGTGGTGGCCTTTTTCTGAGATGATGCTATTTGGTATTTTCATGGAGCAAAGTAATTCCTGTGAGCACTTGCAAAGGGAGCTGAGGTGATGTAGTGCGATGATAATCTAAACGAATTAGAGGGGATTTCTTAGTTAAGCTTATTTGAAATTCTGTTCATATGCTGCTGAATGTTAAGCTTGACACACAGGAATAAGGAGGTTGTGTTTGAGAGAGTTGTCTGGCCTGAAACAAAAGTGCTTTGGTGACAGAAGTCTTAGAAAAACAGCAAAACTTTTTGAGTACCTGATGTGATGCTTTGACTAAAGCTGTTTGTGCTTGATTCCTGAAAACCAGAGAGAGAGAGCAGGAGTAAAACCAGAATTTGTACTGAAAGTACAGTTAATTCTTGTGCTGATTATAACTAAAGATACTGGAAGATAATGAAGAACCTGAACGGGAATTGCAAGGGTATTTCGTGACCTAGAATACAAATGTAATAGCACCGAGGACTAGTATATTGAAATGCCAATGAATGTGTAACTTGATAATGGTTTGAGATTATTCATTTTCATTCATTCGTGTTCATGTTCATTCAGCCTGTTACTAGGTTTTGGTTTTGTTTGGTGGTGGTTTGCTTGGTTATTTTTGTATCCCCTAAAAGTCTGTGTACTTTAGGTGGCTTTTTTTTCCTTCTTAAAACAATTGCACTATGTGCATATGTATACTTCCTTAATTTATGAACACGCTATGGGATATAAATCCATCCCTTCGGTATATGGGATTGGAATTCGGGAGAATTTATGGGGTAGCACAAAACAGAACAGCAGATAATAAGGAAACTTGTTTATTGTCTAGTAACTTCTTGTAATTGCTAAATTCATTTTGAAGTACACTCGCCTCAACTCAGCCAGCTTGATATACAGACCTCTGAATGGCAGATTTTAGCCATCTTAATGTGAACACATAGGAGGATATAGCCTGGAATTAGGTTCTAGCACAATCTGGAATGTAGTCCTAAATCCTCGGGAGTACTGCTTACCTTAAAAGATACAACACAGATTCAGTGAATTCTTGCTCTTATTATCTTGCCATATATATATATTTTCCCACAGAAATATATGGATTAGACAGTACTGTTTCAGAAATGAAATAAAAGTTTTGGGGGGGGGGGGGGGGCAGGAAGCTAACTCAAGGTAAATTTTTCTGAACTGTACAAAGAACTAAATTATTATAAATTGAATACAGATTGGAACTGCATAGAGTTTCATATCCTAGCCAGCATGTTCTCAGTATTTTAGCCAGAAAATCTTGCAGTGTACCTGTACTAATGGAGAATAACCATTACGGTTTGGAGGAGTATAACTGGGCACTCTATTTTGTCTTATGTTTGATACTCCACAGTATGATTTCTACATGCTGTTGTTCATGCTGAAAATCACTCCTCATTCACCTCTCTTTAGGAGTGGGATAAATGTTCAAAGAGTAGAATACTTTATTGAGACATTTCAGAAGTTGGTTCAACACATTTTAATAGCTTTATCAGTTTAAATCTACACTTTAAAGTATGACTTTTTCTGTGCACTCAAAAAGCAAACAATTAGTGACACTTTCAAGGGAGGTGTTGTAGTGAAAAAAAGAAACAAAACCAAAACACAACAAAAATACACGCCCTTCCCCCCAAAAAACCCCAAAGCCCCAAACCACCCCACAAAAAACCACAAAAAAACCCCAAGAACTGTGTATGGGTGGTTTTGGTATCTGGGTGAGAGCAGGTAAAACACAGCTATGGATGCTTGATGCTCCATTTACTCTCCCTCAGCCTCCCCTTTTGTCAGATAACTGTGTATTGGTGGCCTTGCAACCTCTGATGCTGCTGAGAGGTGTAGTCGTGAGGGTGTGAATGTGATCATGTCCTTGCCGTGGAAAGCTAAGGGAGGTCGGGAGCAGACCTGCAGCCTAAAGTCAAGTCCAGCTGAGAATGATCTGGGTTAATGACAGAGGTTGTTTGCTGGGGAGCTTGACTGAACTGTGTCCTTGCCCTGTTACGAAAGAGATGAGATTATTGGGATGCTTTGCAGCAGGAGAAAAGACCAGACGATTACTGTTACGCATTCTCTCAGCTGCTTAACTGATTGCTTTTGTAGTTCAAAATTTCTTTTTTACGTAAACCGATTTTGTCAGGCCCACAGCTGAAAGTATATTACATGTTACTGTAGTTCTTCACGTTGCATCTGTGTCTTCAACTTGAGAGGCCTTCTGACATCCACCTCAAAGCTTCAGTTGTGCTTCCAGAAAAAGGTTGCCAGAAATAATTTATGAAAGATCGCTTTGAAGGTTAAAGCTTTCCTTCTTGTTCTTTGACTAGAATTGGGAGTGGGGGCTGGGGGGAAGAATTTTAAGCAGGGCCACCCTGCAAATGCATCCAAGGATGCAGAGCTCGCTGTTTTGGATGTACTGCTAGAGGAAGAGGAAGCTCATCGGGAGAGAGCATCACAGATAAGCAAACACAGGAACGGCTGTAAAAGAACAGTACAGTATTTATAACTCCTCCTACAGCGTAGCTGCAGTGGTAGGAGGGAAAGCCAGGATTCAGCATGCATCAAGCTGATGTTTTTCTTTTATCAGTTAAAGCAGAAATCAGTTCATCAGCAGTATATAGCTCATGCTCGGGATATGCTTCCAAGTGTTCTTGGATTAAAAGCAGGGAAGGCTGCAGCTGCAAGCTTTTAGTATGAATTTTTATGGTAATAGCCAGTATTAATGATGGACACACTTAACTACTTCTGTACAGTTCCAGACCAGAAGGATATTTTAGTTGCTGTTTATCCAGTTTGCTACAAAAGCAGAAGCCCATCTATTTCTCAAAGAAAGTAAAATGTATGATTTCAGTGTCTCAGAAGTACTTTTGTACGTATATAGTAAGTCATTTTGGTATTCTTTGCAAATCGGGACCTTTAAGTATATGGCTTGTACTACTGTAGCTTAATGGGCTGTCAACTGTCCAGGCAGATCCAGTGCAGTGTCAGATGTGTCTATTAACCTTAAAAAGAACACAATGAAAAAAGTGAAAATATTTAGTTATCTGCCAGAAGGTACAAAACAAGTGAAGAAAGAAATAGTACTTTTTTTCTGTTTTGAATTAGGTAACTAAAATTTTAGCCGTCCATGTGTCTAAAGCATCTGCATAATTATTAAGGATCTGACTGAACGGTATGTGTTCATTTGTTTCTTTAATAGACACAATCATATACATTCATCATTTGCTCAATTTTTTTTTTTAAATTAGGGAATTTTAAAAAGGCTGTGTTGATTTTGGTTAGTAGCATATCAAAACAGTCAAGTCTTGAATAACAGTGAGTTTCTGAGAGCACAGTGGTTGGGGTTTCTTTTTCTTCATAGAGCAACCTGTTAATAGGAGTTCTGTATGTACAGATCTCTTTTATTTAATAATTGTCAGTTACTTTAAGCAAATAGATTTCATACATGCAATAAGAAATTTCTGACCTTTACTTTCCTGTAAATTCACAAGCTGCTTGGTAGTCTCAAAGCTCAGATCTCTGAAGTTACTAAAGGTTATTACGTTCATAGGTGATAATGATAGCTTTTAATACACAGACATGCTCTGTCACTTACATGTGAACATTGGTATGATAGCAGTGAGATAGGGACTGGGACAATCCTTGCTGTTTGGTTTTCAGAAGAGATATGGCTATGTATTACTAGTGGCAGTCCTCAAGTTCAGTGTTGTATTAAGTGGATTATTGGTACGCTGCCTGCTTTGTTCCTCCTGGCACTAAAATTGGTATTAGTGGGGAGGAAAAGATGAGACTCCTGCAATCCCTGACGTCCTCTAGAAGCAGAGTCCCGGTTAACATCAAAATTATTTGGGTCACTACTTCACCCAAGTTGCCTCTTTTTTAGCGGTTCTCAAACAATTGACCTGAAGAACAGCTGCCCTGAGCACTGGTGGTGTTGGTAATATGGATGATGAATTACTTCAGTGTCATGGCCAAATTGCTTATCCAAGCATGAAAAAAATAAAACACTTGTTTCTTCTCCTCCCCCCTCCCCTTTCTAGCCTATTTCTGCTAGTCAAACTTTAATTTACCCTATGCATTAAATTATTCACTTGGAGCCAGTTTGTATGTTGTGTTATTTTTAAGATCTTAAAGCTTTATTTTTGCAAAATTTTAAAGGAGGATATGTCACATGTTGTTCTATTTTTAGCTGGAATCCTGTGTGTTGTGCATATAGCACAAATACATAGATCACTAAATCGGAGGTAGTATTGCTCAATTAATAAAGTTTGAGTAAAGTCAGGTTAGACGCTTGCGGGAAGGGGGTGGAACTAATACACGCCTGCTTGTGCCAGAACCATGAGTTGTCATCCTGAAGACGGATATTTAACATCCAATGTATCATACCTTGGAAAATATCATGATGCTATGGGGCTTTTTTAGGCCTAATCCTTTTTGGACTAAGGGGGTAGGAATGCTCTTTGCCTTGAGGAAGGGAGTAATGACTATTCCTTCAGGCAATACAAGAGGTTATTTGCAATGCTATTATAATTTTGATAAGCAATGCGATCCAGCCATGTGGTAGTCCTGTGGGCTTGTGGGTTGATCCACTTTTAGGGTCTTTGTAAAGTCATTGTAGAGCTTGATCAACAGTCCACAACAGTAGTGGGGAGTGCAGTGTGTGGGCTTTTTTCAATATAAATGAGGATTTTTTTTGTGGTGGTGATATGACCACTCTGTGATTAGTTTAAAAAAGAAAATACAATAAAAATAGTAAAAAAAGTGGAACAGAAGGGAAAGAAATGAAGAGTGTTTCATGCTTGTGTGCTTTCTGTTTTTTCTTTAAAATGAGTACTTTGTGTGTTTTAGCAGAGGTCTTGTAGTTGCATGTCGCGACGGAGGGAAGACACAGTCACTCAATATGAGTGATCAGCAGATGTTGTTTATTGTCTCTTACGGTCACCTTTTATGCCTTCTTATAATTAGCTCATACATATTACAAAAGTTAAGCTCATTATTGGTTAGTTGCCTAAATACCAAGTCTGCCCCTAGTTTCTCTTCTGTAGTTACCTGTTCCCACCTGCAACATTCTTTTCCCACCAAAATCTTCCTGTTACTGTGTAACAAGGACGGCCAAAGACAGTGTATTTTGCTTTACTTCAGATAAGCTGAGAGCGATGTGCAGTTTTGTCCAGCCAGCTGGACTATGTCTATGTGACCCTTTTCAGCTAGCCAGTTATCCACAGTTGCAGTCAAGTCACCTTCAATTTCTGGAGAAACATTAGAAGACTTTAAGCACAAAGAAGGTAATGTGGAGTTGCTGAGATTAAACTATGCCAAGTCAATCTAGTTTCCTTCTATGCTTGGGTAATGAGCCCTGCAGACCAAAAAGAAGCTGTAAAATATAGAGTACGTATGTGTTTCTCTCATAAACAAATCAGGGGAACTACATCTAGGTGACTTCAAAATTAATTGGGAAAAGCACAGTCTGAGAGTATTTACCTCTTAAATTCAAAGATATGTAGAGTGCAGTTTTCATGGGGCTTTCCAAAATCCAGTTCAGTTCAATATTTCTTGTTAATAATTTGTAGAACAGATAACCCAGTAAGCTTACTGAATTACTACGTTCTGCTGCTTTAGGAAGAATGGCAGGTGCAGACAGAAATAACTGAAGTGCAGAAGTGTCCTGAAAGGAATATTATGTGAAATGACAACAACTTAAGCATAAGGTAGTTCCGGCTGAATTTTTACTGCGCAAATACGAGTATAAATAACTAGTCAGGTAGAAGATGTGCAGGAAAGAACAGCGGGCCACAGGCTGACCGTAAGTCATCTTGGTAAACGTCTTCGTAAAAAGTAAACATCCGACTGGAAGCAGGGAGCAGGATGCCATCAGTCTCTCAAGTAATCCTTTGTGTCTGTACAGACCTCACAAGCCCTTTACAGAACAGCGCGTTCAGCTTTGGGCAGCACACTTTAGCTTCGTTCTGTCTGTTTAAACTACTTACTGTTCACTTTTTCCTGAGTTTTACTTTTCAGTTTTCCTTACACCTACTAGTATGCAAAATCTATAGGTCTGATGAGTCTGGAAAAAAGTGAGACCCGGATGACGCAAAATCATCAGAAATACTCTCTTCCTCTTGTGAAGAATTTTATCTTTTGTACTAGGAGTGGGGGGTAATGTATATAAGCTAGGCTTCGGGAAGCATTTTTTTAAAAAATAAATATATAGCAAAGCACTATTTTAAAAGATCATTCAATGCATTTGTTCAAAATATTTGATAACAAAATGCAAGTGATGGCTCAGGTTGGTTTGATTTTTCGGTTTTTTTTTTTTTCCACTCCATTATGAGCTTCTGTTCCCTCTGGCTCTGATTCCTATAACTCAGTGCCATAGAATTTTGAGTCTTCATTTAGCTATTGCCATTGGAAGTCTGAGACGATACCACTGGAACATGGCTGCTGTTGAGACGTTTGCACATCTTCAACAGTTACTGAAACATGCAAGTGTGTGTGTGTCCATCCAGACTGTGTCTGTGTATATATGCAGCTTTTCAGCAAGTTTTGGAACAACGTTATCCCCCAATTAACATGGCCTGGACTAGATCAGATATGAAATATGAAGTACTGTTGTAGGCAGGTTACTTTTAGCAACTCTCTTGATCACAGAAATTTTTTTTAAAACAAATGGTCTATATGTCTGTGGCACTTGAGATGGGATAGACGTTAGATACTTATTAGATGTCATTTCCAGGCAGTTTTAGCACAAGTCGCAATGTGACTGGGCTCCAGTTGTAACTTCCTTTTAATTTTTTTTTTTCTAAAAAATCTCGTAAGCTGTGAAGGAGAAATAAAGTTGACAGTTGAGTCCTGTATTTGCACTTGGAGAATGTACAGACAAGTGGGATTGCTAGAAATGGTGAAAATGAAGAAAGAACGAATGAGGGAGGATGGAGAGACAGGTTTAAAGGAGAATATATAATTTTTTTTTTTTTGTACTGAGGTTTGACACAGCTCTACTTTCTTTGCTTTTGTTTTTATATCTGCGGTTTCCCCAGTAAATTAATGTGACAGATCTGTATTGGAGGAAGACAAATCTTACAGGAAAGTGTTTTTAAATGTGAAGTTCAGGGCACTACAGACTAAATCCTCACTTGAAACTAGTACAACCCCATTAACATCAAAAAGGCAACACTAATTTACATTAGCTGTGCATCTGACCTTTTGTTCTTGTGAAACTTTAGAATGATTTACAATTTAATATCATACATAGTTGTTTTTCAAACCAATCTTATTTTAAATGTTTCTGTGATAAAGATAACTTTGCTTTTAACTGTCATGATAGTCCAAACTTAAAGCAAAGTATAGCATAATCAAACTACATCAAAAATGCAGCTCGTTTATTAGGTAAATTCTGACTTATCAAGTGTCCTTGAGTTTCTGAGCTGCCTCTGATCTTTCATCAAAAATTCTCCTTGTGCCTTCTCCAACACTCATTATCACTCATTAAGGGTTGAGATTTAAAATTGGAAGTAAACATCATATTTCTGAAAAGCAGCAGAGCTTTCCTCATAGAAATCATTCTTTTCAGGCATCAGACTTGATTCAAGCTTTGAAAGAGGGCAGCTATGAATGGGCATCATGGATACAGGCAAGCAAGTTCTAATTACAAAAACGCACACAAAACCAAAACCTCATGTTTTTAAACTCAGTTTTCTGTGGGCTTCTCTATCCCTAGGGAAAACAGTAGATGCGTTGTTTTGAGCTCTGTCACTTAAGGTTAAATCCAGTAAGTCTAAAGAAAGCCAGAAGGACAGTTATGCATTTCTAGTAAAATACATTTCACTGAAAGTAAACGTGTAAAAAATTTTCTCAGAGTTAATATTGTCTCACTGTGAAAAATGCCTAGTCAGAAATCAAAAAATGAGCCTGGGATTAAAAACATGTGGTTAATAACTACTGAACCCAGAAATGAAAAGAGAAATTCCAGGATATTGCTCCAGCTGAAATTACAGCATCTCTGCGCATAATGGAGCTTAGCTGTCTGCCAAAGAGTACAGGTTACTTCTGCTCTTTCATTTAGGTGTCAATAGTGGTAATGACTTCTTGTATATGTATAAAAATAAATTCTGACTTGAATATCTGTTTAGAGATGAAATGTATCCCTGGCTCTGTGAAGCCATCAAAACACAGAGCTCTGAAAGCTGGTCACGCTACAATCTATATACTAGAGCTATAGGTGGTACCTTACCGTCCTTTGTCCAGGGAACTTGCACGTTCAAATTACTTGCCCTGGTCCGTGGAAGAAGAACAGAGCCATGCAGCTGGTGTCCCCGTGAGGTTGCCTTGTGGAGATGATATCCATGAGCTCCGTGGTCTTTCCTCCAGGTGCTGTGTTAGCTTTGCAGCTGTTGCTTCCTGTGAGGGTGTTACCAGGCGTTGAGGCGGTGGCTTTGCTGGTCACTCTTGATGTCTGAAGGTGTGGGGGACACGACCTGCAAGGGAGCACGCCATCAAAGCAAGTCACCTCTGGGTCACTGGAGTTTTCTGTTACAATGCAGAGGTTGGCATGCTGTGTTTGCTGCCAGTGACCTAAAGATAGCAGAGCTGACTGTAGTGTGTGTCGCACTTGGGTGCATCATTTCAGGTTGATGAAACCATAAGATGACTTTTTTTTTTAAAAAAAAAACAAATCTTGAATTCCATTTCTATGTTTGTATTCATCCTTGCCATCTGAGGCATATTTTCATATGTGTGTTTATTGAAACTATTATATAGCACCTTCCCACAAATGGATGTGCTTCTGTGAACATGACTTAGTATGTTCAACTGTTTCATTTGTTGAGATAAATAATTCTGTCCTGTCTCAATAATATCTACCCTACAAGGAGGTTTGGTATTTTTATGTCTTGCCTTGAGCACCTGTCACAGGTGTTTGAAAAAGGTTCATTTCTGTATGGACCTCCATAGGAAACGGAATTTCCCAGGCATGTGTCCATATAACTATGTATTGTGACAGTCTGTGTGCTTTTTGCCTGATACTTTTCTTGATTTGATTTTTCAAAGATGTGTGTGTTTGCATTTGTGCCGCTGTAGTACTGGTGAATGTTAACTAATATGGTTTGAGTAAGGAAAAGGAACAGGGATTTCATACTGATGATGAAAATGATGCTAAATATGTAATACTCCTAGAGCCTAAAGGGTGTGCTTCTTTTTAATTAAAGATATGTGTAGAATGATACCCTGCATCCTGTAAGTGCCCTGAAAAAAAGGGAGTGATTTAGGAGGAATTGAAACTTAAGTGAATGTCTGTTTACATTGAGAATGGGGAGGAAAGGGGAGAGGTGTGAAGTTACTGCTGGCTGGACCACCTGCAGACCAAAATCCAATTCAAAGAAGGCCTGTGAGGTGTTGTCTGTTTCTTAAATGTCTTAAGTCGGTCTCCTAGTGGAAAGACTAATAAAAATTATGAATGAGACCTGTTGTGACAGACTTGTTTTTAAATCAGGTGTTGCTCTTACGTGGAGGGAACCTGTGTTTGTCATGTGTGTCCGTGTCTGCGCCCAGGTTATAACCATGCAGGTTTCAGTGAGCTGTTCTTTCCCTGTTCCCCCTAGCCCCGCTCCAAAAGACAAATCACAGGCTTTCTGTAACGTACGCTGCTAATCTGCCGTCCGAACTGTTACAGTCCAGCTCACAGCCATGGCTGCTTCCAGCAAACAGCTGCTTTTCGGGGGAAGCTGCTGGTTTAGAACAAGCTACCTGCACTTCTCTTGTCAGAAAAGCACCAACCCAGCCCATCCTGTTTAAATGGCAGCTCCGCCGTTTGTGCTTACACGTTGCTAAGCGAAGCAAGGGAATGCTTTCTAAATGGGGAGCTCTTTGTTGTCACCTTCCATAGGCAGAGATCAAATCATGGATGGGCATTTGCATACCTGTACTCGGTTCCCTCACCTGGATGTCAGTCCTTGGTGCTGACTCTGTGTTTTGCGCTCTCTGCCGATTACCTGGACTGATGAAGAATAGCTTCCGTTAGCATCTGTCAGCCTTTTGCATGCTTGTGCCAAATCGTTTATCTTGCCTCTAGTCCCCAGGCTACCCCCTTCCTCTCGGGAGCCTGGATTAAATTTCCCTACACCGACCCTCTGTGTGTTGTGGAGGTTTTTTTTGGTGGTTGGTTTGTGTTTGTGGGTTTTTTTTTTTTTTTAAAATTTTTCTCTCCCCTCCTCGCCCCCAGCCTTATTTTTCTCTGGCTGCAACCTACTGTTGAATTGCAAAATACCCATTTTTTAATAAAAAAAAAAGCACAGAAAGCTGCAACTTTTCCCTAACTCTGCAGCTCCCCTGCAAAGTAAAATTGTTGTCTTTCTGCATCTCTCTGCTCTCCTCCTAGAAAGTATTTATATCAATAATAAAGAAATAGCTGTTTCCAAGGTGCACTGTAAGTAATCCCGCTAAGAGGTATTGCAATGCAAAAAAAAAAAAAAAAAAAGCCCACCCAAACTTTGGTTAATGTGCCAAGTGATGCAATACACTATGCTCCAGATGACGGTGATCTCATTAATATTCCCATTCTGGTGAAAGGAGGGAAATGTGCTTTAACAGTTTTGTGGGTCCTCCTCATGTTTTAAAATTCCTATAATAATGAACAGACAGTAATTCCTAATAATACATACGGATATGATAAGACAGTGTCTTTGGCAGATTTAGTCACTAATAGACTATAAGCCTTCAATGAGCATTTCCAGTTCAGTAACTCCATTGCTGGGCTCTGGTTATATATGTCCTGCAAAAATCAACCCTCCCTGCCTCTCCTTTGGGTGGTAAGTTTCAGGTATCAACCTGCTGCGGATACTGTGAGCCCTTTGGTAGCAATACCCCTTTTTTCTTCCTGCCCCAAGCTTCCTACTCCTCTTGGTGCCTGAATCTCCCTCGAGCTGAATGTATTTCACCCCTTCTAGCTGAGAGTTAATGGTCCTCTCTTGGGTATTGCATTAATTCTCAGGTGAGCATAAGGCCAACAACAATTCTCAGCTTCCTTAGGAATGAATGTCCCTTGTAATTACATGAGACAGGTGAGGAACAGCTCTGAGCTGGTTGTGGCAGAAGAGCAAGTATGGGCTCTTGTCTGCTTATCTGTGCCTGCTTTTGGTACGTTGGTGTCAGAATCAAATTTAGTGTTGGGTAAATGGAAAAGTGGAATTAAAGACTAAGGATGCTTAGATAGTCAGCTCTTATAGCACAAAGACTTAATTTTAGCCTCAACTTCAAAGCTTATAAAAGCTGTGGAAAGGTCAGCTTTTCGCTTCTCCTGAGTGTCGTGTGTTCCAGTTTACCCTAACGGGTTGGATTTGGCAGGATGGCACTCGGAAAGAAGAGTGTCTGTAAACCGGTGAGGAGTTGGAAAGCAAGAACAGCCGTTCTGAGATGGTGAAAAAACTCATTTATAGTACATAGATCTATATATACACTTAAGGTTAATTAAAGAAGCCTTTTCTTTCCTTGATGAGTGTCCCATTGTGAAAAGCAGTGCCTGCAATTTCATCTTGATCTATGATTGAGTGAAAGAAGTGATGCAATTTGCTTGAGGGGGAGGAAAATAGAAGATCATTTTTTTTTCAAGAGGTTCCAAGCTAGTCCCAAAGGTTGTATCTTGCATATAAATGGACATAACATTAATTTTCATTTTTTCCTGTTCTTTGTTGATAGGTATTTCCTGCATGCTTGAAGTGTTAGACTTGTCTCAGATGTCACTCGAGATATTTTCTCATTTATAACTGTTTTCTACAGCTTCTTCAGTAATTCCAGTCTGTTGTCATTTAGCACTTATTGCCTACTGGCAAATGCAACATACTCGGGTCATATGAGTTTATTCAGTAGATGACTTTTGAGTGAGAATGCTCAAGTGAGTAGTTTAAATTTAACTTGAACTGCCAGCAACTGTAAAAAATAAGCTTTTCAGTGAAGTATGCTTTATTTTCTCTACTAAAATCTTAATTTCTAATTTAAAATTAACTTTATGTCCAAAATAATCCATTGCTGCTGTTACGTGGCTAAACTTGAAAAATGTGTTTTCTACGTTTTTAGTGTTCAAGTCACGTAACCTTTCTTATGTAGTTAATGCAACCAACAAACTGTGGTAGCATTTTATACGTAAGCTTTTTAATTAATTTACAGCAGTTAGAACCAGTGAACTTCTATAAATTTATTTTTTCAGAGCATGGACATACGGAGCAAAAATGTCTAAATAGACGTAATTTATGGAGGCAGTCTCATGGATGACATACTTGGGCTGCAGAAAAGATGCAGTCTGTAAGTATGGTTAGCTTATACTTGCCTCACCTGAGGAAGTGTGTTCTCTACGTGAACTGTTGATAATGTTTCCGCTGAGGTGCAGTGCTGCTCTGTTTTCCCTTTCAGAGATCACCAGGGAGATGTGAACAGTGTTTGCTGTAAGGGGGGGAAATTCTCAAACCCTGCAAAGTTGCTGCTGTGGCAAAATCCTTTTCCCTTCCTTCAGAGAAACCTCCATCAAGAGATCTATAAAACAGGGATGCACGAGCGCAGGGCACTCCAGCTTCACCTCTAGGGTTTACTTCTTTGCTCTTGTTCTTTCCTTGTACTGCTCTTTAAAAGTAGAGCTGATCAATCAGTGTACTTAAGGATTTCCTTTTCTAGTTTGGTTACATCCCCGTTAAATGGCAACTATGGCCGTCAGCAGCCCTTGAAATAAATAATGGAGATGTAAGTGGAAGTGGTAGCGTTCGGTGTTACAATTGCCTAATACTTTTCAAGGCTGGAGTATTTCAGTTGCTATTTTACAAGCAAACAGCAACTGTTTCAGTTCAAGCTGCTATGCCAGATCGGATTTCCCTTACCCTTTTTAGCCTTTCTTGCTAAATAACAGGCAGAACATCTTTCTAAAAGCAAAGCTGGAATAAGCATGCTTTCATCTGGCTGGAAACTCTGCAGGCTCTTGCATTATGCTGGCAGCTGTGGTTTGTAGGGAGACTTGGTGCTGGCGAGGGAGTCTGCGTCTGTGAGCTTCCATGCTAATTGTCACTTTTTTTTTTTCTTTAATTTGAGAATTGACATGTGCTCAGATGCCTTAGAGATGCAGTTGCTGAAACCTTAAGATCGCAACCCTGTGGTGAAGCGTACGGCCCTGAAGGGAGGGCCGGGGGGAGCGTTTGTGTTTGCTTTCAGGCTTTCTGGTGTTTTGGGGTGTGGGTGGGTGTTTTCTTTGGGGGGTGTTTTTTTGTATTGTTATGTTTGTTTGGTTTATGCCCCTTCCCTCTGCAGTTCTGGGCACTTTCTAGGATGTTTTGACTAATGATCAGTGGAGAAATGGGTGAAAGAAGTCAATTAGAAACAGAGTTTTGGAAGTAGAGTTGCGTAACGGGATGGTGACAGGCTACAGCGATAGGAAAGGGAGAGGATTGGCGAGGAATGTCAGGCAGCAGAAAGGGGGGGGGGGGGGGGGGGGAAGGAGCTGGGGACCAGAATGAGGAGTTGGAAAGTTAAAACTAGGATTCAGATAAGAGCACTGAGACTACAGGGTCTTGAAATCTGAAGACCTTAGCACAAGTCTTAGTTATGCCATGTAGCAACACGAAGGTTATGCTAATGTAAATCATGTTCTGCTAAAATCCTTTTGCAAGGCTTGTGAAAGGGTTTGTAGCTGTTTTTAGGAAAAACAGACATATTCTTTAATAAATGGAGTCATTCTGTGTTCAGATGTTTTGAATTCATGCATGTAAACAACAAGTACCATTGTAATGGATGTAATAAAAACTCAATTCAGAGGACTTTACCTTATTCTGAAGGACAAACTAAATTCACCAGCTGATTTGCTTTAGATTTGTTCCTTGAGTTTGCTTCTTGTCACTGATGCACTGATTACCCGTGTGTTCATCCACACAACTTGAGATACGTAGTACAGGTGACCAGCACTATGATAATACAAGCAATGCAGTGCTGGGTTGTACTGGGTGAGCTCCCTCCTGTGTCTGGGGCAGCTCCAGAGCTGTCAAACAACCTTCTCTAGCTGATCCACGGAACAGTGCTTTAAAAGTAAAGTAAAATGATGCCTGTAGCTTTGACCCTAAAAGGTGTGGAGGAAAGTAACTCCGCTGTTTCCTCTTAGAATATCTGGCATGCCAAGTATATACAAACCAGTAAAGAACTACATAAATATTATTTAGACTTCCTTTGCAATCTTGGCTGCCGTGTTTGACTGGCTCTGGAGGCTGGGCATTGCTCTCAGGTGGGTCCCCGGGATGTGGCACATGGTTTGAGCTGACCCTTGCCATGCTCCAGCGACCTGCTGGTTAGAGGCAGAGCCCATCAAACAGAATGTTCTGGAGCTGGGATGTCAACTTCTGGCTGTGGCTGTCAGTTTTAAATCCTTTATGAAAAAAAATAAAGTTTGTGTGTGATTGAAATGGAGTACTCTAAATGATTCTGGGTGTATCTCACTGTTGCACTGTAAAACTTGTTTTGTAACACCTTAAGGAAAAAAAATAAATCTCCTAGAGGGGATTTAATTTCTGTCTGTTGCTGCTGTCAATTAGCAGTCATGGGGTTACGGAGGTATAACAGCACAGAGCCCAAACAAAAAGGGGAGCATATTCTTATGCAATAAACATACAAAGTGCGCTTCCATGAATTACATGCTTTTCAAGGTCAGCATGACATAATTGAAACCACAGTACGTTCCAGAAGGCCTTTTACACTTTGGCAAAACTCTTCTGGGTCAGTGTTGATGCTAAAACAGTGTCTACAAGTGAGACATTATTTTTTGCCCCCGCTCTGCTCCTGGCAACTGCTGTGAAATAAGCTTGAATAACAAATGCCTGCCCTGATTCATCGGGCAGGTATTTTTAATGTGTTAGTCACCTTTTGATTACGCTCAGTGTTAAGCTTTTGCTATAATAAAGGTAAATTCTACCTCCCTCAATAAATCAAAGCTGAAAGAGTTTGAAAGTTTTGAATACTCCTGCAGAAATAATCTCTTGAAAAGAATCCAGAGTTTCTCCCTTCTTGCAATTCTTCCTTCTACCAAGTAATTCCTATTTTGGTCTTTCAGGACGCTCAGTGAGTATCAGATTTGTACAATATAAGGAGTAACAAAACAAAATGATGGGAAGTCTACCTCTTTCTTTACCTCTTCAAAACTAAGATAGCTTTAACTGCTGCTAAGACAGTTACAGCTGTGCTTCAACAGTGAAAAGTAAGTTGCTTTCATCTCTTTAAAACTGCAGGGTGGTTTGTGGTGTGGGGTTTTTCTTTTGTTTTGTTTTTTTTTCGTAGGGTTCTTTTGGTTGTTTTCCCCTCTTCCCCCACCCCAGCATCCCATTTCATTTATTTTGGAGTCCTTTTTAAATAAAAACCCTGAAGAACTGCCAAGCTGGCTGCAGTTGTGAGTGATGACTAGAGATAACTGGGTTATGATCTTGGCTGAGAGACACTGGAAACAGTACTAGCATCTTATGAATATATACTGTTTAGTGGCTTTTGAGGCACTTAAGCAAAAAATTAGCTATTTATCTTGAATACAGGCAGTGAATGAGAAGGAAATGTGGCATAATCAAACAGCTACTACAGGTCATTCTTAAGAATACGATAACTAAAACCATTAGTGCAAAAATAAAGCACCCTCTGTTTTAATACTATGAATAATAGGTACCTTAAGAATTAATATGTAATAGTGTGTTTTAATAAACATCAGATAGTTAAAATGAAAGGAATGAATGAGTTCTTAGCTAATAACTCTCCATATAATTCTAATATCATGTGTGTCTTCTTACACTGTTGGCATTGTACTTGTGAACTTAATATGGGCTAACCAGGGATTTTCAGACCCTTTTTCCAGAGCATCAAATGTGCCTAAAAGGTCATAGCATCGCTAGACAGCCAAAGCTCTGCAAGGGAGAGCACAGAGAGATTTTGTAGGTCTGACCTCAGCCATCCCAGCTGGATCTGGCAAGAGGAGGTGGGATGGTTACTAGGAAAGTGTAAAATTATGCAGTGCACTGCTACATTGCTACTGATTTGGGACTTTCTGGACATGTCTAGTGTTCCCGATGTAGGTCTACAGTGAGGATAAAGACAATAATAACTTGATCTCTGTGCGCTTCTACAAGGGGAGCTGACTGGCAGTGGCTGTGCTTTTCTTCAAGAAAATTTGGAAATATCCCTATCTTTTAAGGTAAACTTAGGGTTTCAGGAAAAAGAGGAGGCTGTGCTACAAAGAGGTTTGGGATTCTAGGAAACTTGGTCAGATAGCTTAATATGGCCAGGATCTGGTATCGATGTAGTGATTTTCTCCTGTGTGGGATTAAAAGGAAGAAACATCAGTTGTGGATCCTCCTTGTCTGTCTGGGTGTTGGATATTCCCCTGCCTCTATCCTGCAGATTCTGACACTTAGAAGTCCAAGCTTTGATTAAACTGGCTTAGCCGCAGTCTCCCAGCACTTTCTCTCTCAACTTCTTGTTCTCTAGACTAATGCACCTTAAGAGAAGCTCATCGCTTCCCAGGGCAACATGGTCCCACCCATCCCGTCATGAAGTGATTCCAGTGAACGTGTGTGATCTCTTTCCCTACTTCCTTGGTTAACTCCTACCACTCAAAATGCTGCACGGTCCTTTATCTAGGCGCTTTCTGGATCTCTCCTGAGCAGCGTGACTAAGCCCTGCTTGCTCAGCCTGCCCACCACCTGCCAAAATGCCCCTGCCTGCTGTAGCTCACCTCCCACCTGCTCATGCTTCCCACCATCTGCTAAACAGTGGGATCTTTCCCTTGATCTTCTCCCTCAGTTTGAAGCAGTGCACACATACCCACAGGTCCATGAGCTGGAGAAAGCAAATGCACAGTGTAGGTGGCTTTTTGATTGTGTATTTGTTGGTTGTTTTTTTTTTTAAATTGAATCGGGTAAAATAAAATATTCATGATAAATGCACAGCTAAGCATTCAAGTCCACTTCTGACTCCAGGCAGCTGCTGTGACTTAACAATTTCAAGCATATCCTGGAGGCAGTGCCTTAGAAGATGAGTGGCTGTATGCAGAGTACCTGGTGCCTTTTCTTTCCTTCATTCCCCCAGACGGATGTATTCTGGAATATGAGCCTTATCTGTTGCAGTATATCATATAATACCTACTTATACTGCACACTTAACTGCATCTTTTACGGAGTGGTTGAGGTGGAAAGATACCCCTGGAGGTCATCTAGTCCAATGCTCCCCTCAAACCAAGGGCAGCTACAGCAGGTTTTTCAGAGCCATGTTCAGTTGCGTTTTGGAGAACTCGGCAGATGGAGACTCTGCAACCTCCCTGGGCAAAGTGCTCCAGCATTTGACCTTCCCAGCAGTTTGGTTTAGTTTTGGTTTTGCCTTTTTTTTTTTTAAATTTTTTTTTTTTTTTAAAAAGGCAAGCCAACCACTTTATTATCATTTTTATTAGGACATTGAAGTGAGATTTCTTATAATTGCGTTTTGTCTCTTGCCCTGTCACTGGACTCTGCTGAGAAGAGTCTGTCTCTGATGTCTCCGCTTACCCCCATTTAAGCGTTTATGGACTGTGACAAGATCTCCCCAAAGCCTGCTCTTCCCCAGGCCAAACACTGCCAGCTCTCTCAGCCTCTTCTCCTGTGTCATATGCTTTAAGCCTTTGTCTTAATGGTCCATCTTGTTGGTCGCTCTCCGGTATATCCACACCTCTTGCACTGGGATGCCCATCACTGGTGCCAGCGCTGCAGATGTGCATCCCCTGAGCTGAGTAGAGGGCAGTTCAGCCAACATGCAGCTGCCCTCAGTGTCCATTGATCTAGTCAATACTTCATCAGTTTGTCTGTGAGGATGTTCTGGAGGCTTTTGAGCCAAGTGACTGGATTAGGGCACCCGTCTGTGAATGTGGGTGGCCGAGGAGTGCAGAAACAGTTCTGCTGCAGCTTTGGTAGAAAAGTAGACAAAGCCATAAGGATGGGGATGATGTGTTTTGGCTCGAGTAGTTGGACCTTAGGGAGAAATAAACCTGTGCATTGGGTTTATAAAAGTCATACCACTGAGATGCTCTTATGGGTTTGTTTTTATTTTTTTTTTCTCCCCCCCCCCCCCACTGTTTCACAGGAACCTAATAAATATGGAAAATATAAAATTTTGTTTAAAGCTTTTTAATAATCTAGAAGGTATAAATTGAATGTCCTGTGGTTTATGGCTACATTAAATACCATTATATAGCATTACCTGCAACATCAAATGCAGCCATAAAATGCATTGTAAGTATCTCCAGAACAGTAAAGGTATATAACGTGTAAGGAAGTGAATAGTAATCAGCGCATCACCTATGGACCGATGTCTGCCTTTGGTAGACTTTTCATTTGGAATATGTAGAAATGCTGAACTGTTAGTTTCTAGTGTTTTTATAAAAGTACATGGTCTGTGCTCCCTTCCCACAACTAACTGTCATCTCCAGAGCGTAAATAAATTACTCTGTACTTAACTGGGTTGAATGAGACATTTGTTTATCCAAGTGCCCAATTTACTCTTCCTCCATCCATCTTCTGTCCTTTTCTATTTCAGGAACAAATACCTCTAAATTTTAGAAAGATAAACAAAACTGAACTCAACCACTGAGTTCAGTATTATATTGAACTTTGCATCTGTTACTAGACACAACTATTTAAATAAGATTCTTCATACACGTGGATTACTAATTCCATAAGTTATCTATTTAGAACTACTTTAAAATGCTCTTAATGTGTTTTTCACTTGTATAATTGAGATAGCAAGTAAACTTCCTAGTGGTACAGATAGCTAGCTACTCATTTTTTGGACTAAGAAGTAAGAAACCTATAAATGCAATTAATTTCTAGAGGTGCTGAGTGTACAAGGTGGAATCTTAAGCAGAGTAAGGTTTTCTGCAGTACAGCTCAAATATTATCTGTTTCCCTTTTTTATGTATGTGAAGCAGGTGGAAAGCAAACTCTGGAGGGCGTTTTGTTTTTTGGTGTGGGGTTTTTTTTGTGTGTGTATTTGGCTTTAATTAGAGAATAGGCTAAAACTACCTTTGCAACTAACTTTGTATTCACCAAATCTACTCGATGGGACACAATCAAATTCAGCCCTTGGAACCAAATGACAGCTATTGGTTACTGAGGTAGCTTTGTCTTCTCAAATGCTTTTAAGGGATTTCAATGTTTCCTGCTCTTCATAGACTTTTAACAATTCTCCTTTGATGGGATTCTCTAATAGATGTGCAGTGTTTTTACTCAGCCCCGCTATGGTAAAACTGTTTAAAGCGTATTACTCTTTCAAATTTCTGTGTTTCAATTTGCATACATTCTCATTCTGTATACAATTGGCATATTCACATTTGCTGCAGCCCTATGTTACATAGGTCAGAAAATCCTGTATTTTGTTCTACTTGCAGTTTATGGCTCCGTTTGATACATCCAAAATCCAATCCCTTCATAAAACAAAAAATTTCTAAAGAAACAAGTTCTGCTTGGTTTCCCAGACCTATGAATAAACAAAACTAAGCGACCCAAACTTTTGCATCAGCGAGACTCTCTTCTCTCTGTCTCATTTGCTGTGTGACATGTTCGGTGGCATTCTAGGTCAGACTCGGGGCAGAAATCATGAACTGAGAAGCAATGGACTGGCTCCACAGGCAATGTTCTCCTCTTTCCCACCCCTGCAATCAGTGATGGCCTCTGCCCCGGCCCTGCGCAGCCTTCCCCCTGTGGCACGTGTGGCCATGAAGACTTGTTTCTGAGCATCCCTGTGAAATTGTAAGATGAAGGCTCCTTTTAGCCATTGTGGAAATGTAATGTAAATCAACACCACTGCACTGAAGGAACTGCCCAGTGCCTGAAAGCAATACAAGCCTCATCTTATACTATTTTCTTTTTTGGCTTGTGTGTGAAGAGTACCGAATGTTTTAGTCTTTATCCATAAAATGTATTTCCCTGACTATATTTCCAACCAACTGCTGTTTTTTTTTTTTTTTTTTTTTCTTAAACACTACATAAAGCTTTTGGTTTAGTTAGGTAAGCCTTTGTTGTTTCTGATATTTATTTTCTTGTTGAAGAACTTAAACATGAAATTTGCTGAGGGAAGAAAATGGTTACCTCAGTCTCCTCTACTTATGCCTTCCTGCATCCTGTTGTGTGCTGCACAGCATTATCGTAATGCACCTTGAACATGGCGTTTCTCTTACATCTAGAGGTCTTATTTCAGCCAGATGAATTTGTCACTGATACAGAAAAAGGTCAGACAGTTGCAGCAGACAATATATTATGTTTTGAAGAGTATGCATTGAGCAAGGTTTTCCAAGTATGTTGTCACTTGTTTCATTACTGGAGCCCTTAAAATTACAGCAAAATGCAACCTGCTTTCTGGTGAGCCTGTGGAAAGCCTGAAACAATGGTCATGTGAAATACCTGTAAACTGTTTCTTTCTCGGTGTCTATACTCTGTGTAGGCTAGTGGTGGTGTTTCACTATCAAAATGGTTCAGTAACATTCATTTTGTAGAGTAAGCATTTGAATTATTTCATTTACAGCGTGGTCAGGTACAATTTGTGGAACAGTGGGCTATGGTTTAGGTTTATAACCTTATGATAAATTATACTGGAGAAAACTTGGTGTTTGTGGGAGGGCTGACTGCCTTTTAGCTACACGCCATAGTTGTTTTTGGCATGCATGGAGGTTGCCTGTGAGTCTTAAGCTATGGAAACAACTCTGATGTTAGTACCAGGACCACTTCAGTCTGCATTTCTCTTCCCTGATTCTTTATATATAAATATATATAATATGATCATAAAAGACAAGTTTATTTGTATAGACAGCACAGTACAGTATAGTGAAATATCCCTTTTTGTTACAGAAATAGGGCAGATCTTGAGAATTTCCTAATGTGAATAAACCGTGAAGCTAACAAAATCGTTAAAACTAAATAATGAAATGTTGATATGGCTTGTAGCTGATCTAAAGCAAAACTTCAGCATCCATCAGTCTACTGTGTGGCTGGTAGAACAGACAATAAGTGCACTCTATTACAAAAGGAAAATGCTGGAGCTTTGCAAAAACTCAGTCGAGTTTCTCCTTTCCTCCTGCCATTTGCCTCCCACCAGCAGGAGAGCAGTGACTCTCCCTGTGGTTTGCTCTCCACTCTGCCCATCTTGCTGATTAGAGATGAGCCAAACGCGTTTTGGGGATTTCCAGCAGCTTACACTCCCTTGTGGTTTGATTCTTGCTGTATTTATAGGCTGACCAAACACTAGACTGTTTCAAAATCAGTGTAAGGAAAGGATGTATTGCTCTGTGGACTGCCTTTTGGCTGCTTCTTGAAATTAGCTTAATATAGTACAGATGCATTGTTTAATACTTGTATTGTTCTTACTCCTCTGTGTCTGTGGGATCGCTGTAACTTCTCACGGAAACGGAGCAATTAGATTGAGTGTATCCGTGATGGTAGTTTCCAAAAATACTTTCTTCCTGATTGATTGATTTAATTGCAAGTGATTAGAGTTAGGATGTCCATTTAACATGTGAAAGGAGTTTATAGCTCAATCACTTTCTAAAACACATCTTAATTAGGAAGTGACTATTTCTGTCAGCAGTGTTGTTTTTAATCAAAAACCAACTTATGTGTTTGTATTTTTTTACAGGTATGAATTCTGATATGCAAGGCATAGCAGGGCAAAATGAAAGAAATACGGTGTAGGTGTTAGGCTTTTTTCTACCAAATCTAGATTCATAATGCTAATATGAAGTAATATAAGCTTTTAATGGAGAAGGTGAAGGAAGAACGGCATTTGTTGGGGGGTGTTTCATTATTAAACCTGCAGGTGTGTGATCTTGCTCCTAAGTTTTATCCAACTACAATAAAGCACATTTTCTATAAGCATATTTATTGTCAGATTATATAATGATAAGCACTTGCACTTGAATGTAGTTACATTCAGTTTAGAAGGAAGATATTTAACAGACTATAGCAGCAGTGCAGAGCAGGAGCTCTTCTTTAGACAAGTGACGGTGATGGGAAGTGGAAACCTGGGCTCTGTTCCAATGTCCTTCCCACTTCTGTATCTATATGCACTGGCAAATGGCAGGTAAGTGGCTGAGCCCGTTCGAAGTGCCCCATCCTTCTGGAGACTTGTTGAAGGGAGGAAGGTACATTGGAAAGGACTGTGGCAGCGATGGGGTACCTGACCTGGCTCTAAAGGATGAGCTTCTGATAGAGGGAGTTGCTGCTGGAAGTGTAATTTTGTTAGTTTTACAAAATAAAGGAACTATTGTCAAGTCTAGACTATAAAATAATAGCCACTAATTTACTGGAGACTAGTACTAGCTGATGTTATGAAGGTTTAGGTGGCATTACATTTAATCCTACCAATTTACAATCCTTGTAAGTTTGGGTGTTTTTATTTCTAGGGGATCCATTCTCTGTTCTGGACTTAGGATTGTGGTTACTTGGGAGAATTGTTGCAGTATCATCTTGTCAAGATTTAGGGGCATCCTTATTATAAGGATGCCATCAATGTTAATGATGTCTTCAACACTACAGTATTCTTTGTATTACAGGAAGGTATTGCTTCACTACTAGCTTACAGTACTTTCTTTAAAAAAGAAAAAGGAAAAATGAAAAAAATCTGCCCCATAACTTTCTCCTTAATTTTAAGATGACTAGCATATGTTATCTTTCCTAAGGCAAAGTAAATGTACAAAGAAGATAAGAGGATTTAGTTTTACATGTAGAAAAAAATTGGGAAACAAAAATCCCTCCCAGTGGGGGAGCAAGGTATAAAGCTGACCTCATCTGATTTAAAGTAAGGTTGAAGGCTTTTTTTGTTCGGTGGCTTTCTTTCCTTCACAATGTACTCTTTTTACCTTTCCTTGATTTATCCTACGTCTTCGTTATCCTGAGGTGAAACCAGCAAATTTATCTTCTACTGAAGACAACTCTTGAAAAAGACTCTGAATCACTAAGGCCAAGCCCAGAAGCAACTGGAGGCAATTAGGAACACTTTCTTTAAAACTTGCACCCAACCTATACATGCTTAACTTGGCAGATCAGAGAGAAATATAGCTAGAGGACAGCGGTACTAATAGCTACCAGATCTAACAAACCATAAAGGTGTACACCGGAGAACTGTGGCAATATTGACTGTGTGTTCATTAAGGACGTGAGTGCCAGATGATGAAAGCGTTGCTCTGCTGGGAGACATTTTACTACATAAAATAGCAGATAAAGTTACTCTCTGCTTTTTTCTGTTGGTTAAAAAAAAAAAAAAGCGCAGAAACTTGTGGGCCTGAAAGTATTCCTGGGATGAAGTTTTCAGTGGTCTTCTATGATCCTCTGCAAAGAAGCTTAATCACCACTTCCAGAGCTTGAAACCTATCAAGAACATTAAGATTAATAAGTAGTAATGTCACTTCTTTCACTCTTGATGACTAACACTAACAGCCTCATATTTAATGCATCTGAAACAGAATTTTGTGTAATTACAGCAATGAGAAGTAAATCACCTCTCTTGTGAGACTAATTTTCTGAATTTCGCCATTTCTTTTCACCCTTCTGCTTGCTTACACTTCAGTGATAGTCTCTCTGCAACTGATAAATCACGTTTCTTTACCCTATAATCTTTTTAACACTGTATTCTGGGATTGTTTCCACCTAATTTTAGCAATTGTCATTTAGAATCTTGGAATCATTTAAGTTGGAAAAGACCTTTGAGGTCGTCAAGTCCAACCCTTAACCCAGGACTGCCAAGGCACCACTAAACCATGTCCCTAAGTACCAATCTACACATCTTTTAAAAACCTCCAGGCATGGTGGCTCAACCACTTCCCTGGGCAGCCTGTTCCTGTGCTTGACAGCCCTTTTGGTGAAGAAATTTTTCCTGAAATCCAATCTAATATGTCTCTGTTCTTCCATTCTGGCACACTTTACAACAAAGTGCATCAAATCAATCATTGATCAAATAACATACAAACCAGGTGGCTTTGAAGTTTGAGTTAATTGATTTTAATGTTTTCAGTGCTGTTTGTGGCTTTGATCTAAGCTATTTTATAGAATAGGGAGACAGATCTTAGACTTGAGATGTTAAAGGGCACAGTGAGTGACGGGATTCAGTAGCTCCACTTAGATGCAACAGTACCGATGCAAAGTGAATGGTATTAGTGCTATCTGGAGGTCTCTTCTGCTTTTTTTTGTAAGATCTTTATGACTGTCAGGTCTGGAATATAACAGCCCCCTGTGGAAAAACCTTCTCCCTGTTATTTGTACTGTTAGCCACCCCTTGTGCTCTTTGCTTTTTCATAAATACAAAGAGAGCAAATCTACAGTTACGAGTACGCTTTTGTATTTCAAGCCTTGAATGCTGCAAATTAACACTCTGAGAGTCATCCTTGTCACTCAACGTTCTCATTTAGCAACAATGGAAGGAAATCTACCTACCAGCTAAATGAATTCATTAGTTCCCTGGCTATTTGGGTAGAAGCTTCAGCCAAACAAAAACCTTGGGCAAACAACTGTGGGTTCAGCAAGATCACCAACCTTCTGCTTTTTTAATTTTTTTTCCGTGCCCCCCCCCCTGTGTAGCCAGGTCAAGCCTGCTGGTAGCTCAAGGGTGAAGGTTAGAAAGCACGAGGGTCATCTACATCTGTTTGAATTTGCTGTGAATTAAGTTCTGACAGCTGTGCCTAGTCCTGGAAACAAAATTCTCCCTTAGTTTAATGAAGTGAATTGAAATTTTCAGTCAAAGGTATAGAAATGCCAGCATTGCTCATTCACACATGGCAACCGTAACTAAACTGATACTCATGTTTAGATGAAATCACTGAAGGCAATACATAGATGGAGTATGAAAAATACTACAGGATATGTCCACTATACATGAGCAAGATGCTTAATATTGCATTCACAAGGTGTCTTCTATTTTATAATACTTTGTAATAGCTGTAGGTGGGTTGAAATATAACTTAAATGCAGGAGAGTCATCCTTTCTACTATAGCGTTGAGAATTTTATTCTTTTCAAAAACCAACCCTTTTAAAGCATCAGTGGAAATAAAAGGAAGCTCCCTGTGATAGGTATGTGTATAAAAATAAATTACAGCTTTTAAAAGAAAAGAAACAATGGTTATATAGTATATGGCATGAGGAAAGCAGTTCAGTACAACTAAATGCCGCAATCTGAATGTGCTGCCAGGTGTTATGCTCAAGGCCAGTTTACTGGATTGAAGTTGTGGACTCTGCTTGACTGAGAATTTGGAAATTGCCTGCATATTGGGCAAGGTAGCATCTCTGGTTTCTTGAGATTATAAGTGAGAATTTCTGGTTCATAGGTAAAGGTTTAGTCTGTGCAAGAAAGTGATTACTGAGATTTCCATTTATCTAAGATATTAAATCATAACAAGTTTTGTGTTTTTTCTGTAGGGTGTTTTTTTTCATTTCAGAAATAAATCTGTTATTGGTGGGGGTTTTGTTTTGTGTTTTTCCCCACGGTCCCCCTTCCTGAAAAGAGGTGGAAAAAAGCTATCGGTTGTATCTTGTTTTGGCTAGCCAGACAGTTAAGGAATAGCAGAATACTGGAAGTGTGTGTTAAAGCACCATAATCCTAGGCCAGGACCCAACATGACAGCCTAGTTCAAGTTAGAGGTAGCACACAACTGTTTATCTTCAGCAGCAGAACATGTGAACAGCATGCAAAACAGCTGAAAGATTGTTATAGAGGGTCGTTCCCTCTGCCCCACAGAAACAGCCCCCACCCCCCAGCTTATAAAACCACCTAACTTGTCTACCTTGGGTCTTTGTACATCAGTAGTTGGGTTTGCTTGTTCATGTTTGTTTTGAGTTTTTCTTTCCTGCCCCTGTTAGTCTTTCATCTTGTCTGGCTACTTCCCCTGTATGTAAAACTATGCCTTCTACAAAAGCTCACACCCACAATGGTGTGTGTTGGTCTGGTGTTCGTGTGTGTTTGGTTTTTTTTTTTTTAAAAGAAAAAAAAGTGAGAAGCAAAATACATAGGAGAGTAAGAGTCACGCAGTGGAAGTGTGCAGAGCCACTGCTAATCTGTGCTGTGTATGCTGTAGGCTTGAGAGCGCCTGGGAGAGCGGTAAAAAGCAGAATGAAGATGAGGAAAAACCCAACTTGCTTGCCAATGGTGTAATTAAGTGCTATTTATCCTTTTTACAATATTTACATTGGCAGCGTTTCATTAGGGATTTATGGCCATCTGTCTTACAGATTTATTGTATATGTTGTGGATTTAGCAATTTAAAACTGCTTTGGAACTAAAAGAAATCCCTCTGCTGTGTATATCCCAACACCTGACTTTCCTGAGGATAAGAAAAGTTTCATGAATCTGCTTACAGCATTTCACAAAATACTGCCTGGGCCAGTGTCACATCATTGGACAGTAAACTGAGCCAGCAGTGTGCTAACACTCAAAATGTCATTCTGGCGTGTCTATTTTAGCACTAAGAACATGGCAGGCAGTCTTCAACTGTTATGGAGTCTGACATTTTTAAAGCATATTTTTCTCTTTGTTTAGTTTTTAAATTTTTTTTTTCTTCTATGCGACTTTTCAACTTAGTACTCACTTCAAAACTTCTTTTCCAAACATACACATTTTCTTAAAGCACTGCTTGAGGTTTTTGGTAACATCTTCCTTAAAAGTGCAAGGGAAGAGAGCAAATGGGTACCTTCTTGCAGCCTTTCCTATTGCTCTGTTTTGCCTGCGGATGCCGGATGCCACAGCAGGAATGAACTTCTGCTCTGATGACAAGTAACTTTTCCCAAAGTAATGCCTGGGCAAAAGAGTGAGGGTGGATCTCCTTTTTGTGGTAGAAGCAGGAGTTTGCTGGTGTGCTACTTGAGCTCACCGTGAAAAGCACAGAGTGCATCCCCCATGATAGCAGGTGTACTTACACTAAGCAGCTTTAATATCTGTCTCCAAACCATAGCTGCTTCGGAGCTTGCCTGGGGCTGTACCCTTCAACACAAGAAAACAGTATTAGCAGTTAAAGCAATGTAGAAACGTTCTTAATGAAATAAAAGTCCAGCCAAAAAAAAAACAACAACAAAAAACCACTGAAACTTCTGAAATGAGAAGAAAAACTGTAGAAATGCCAACAGAATTTGGAGGCATCCAGGGCTCTAGGGCGTCACGCTGCCTGATCCCTCAGGACTAGGCACAGAACCCTGGTCTGAAGGGCAGCCTTCCCCCACCCCTCCATGCCCTAAAGTGTTTGCCCGTTCCTTTGCAAGTAATTTCAGGATTTCGACACCTTTTTGTGCCTGAGTGGTTTTTTTTGCCAGTACTTAACAGGAGATAAAAAATCCAATATTTTGCTTCTGTTAACTTTTTCAAGTATCATTTCAAGATACTTGAAAAAGTTAACAGAAGGGACTTAACAGAAGTTAGTCACGATAGGAATAACTCTTGGATTACAAGATCCGCACTGTGAGACCAAAACGCTATACAAATTCAGAAAAGCAGCAAGTTGGACCCTTCTGCGTTGTGTAGTCCTGATTCGTGCTATCTTTGACGTCCTGAAGGGATCCCATTGTGGGAATGTTGTGTCTGTGCTCACTGTAAAACAGTGTTAGTTTGCCTTCATGTAAATTAATTTTTAACTCTTCCCCCCCCCCCCCCCCCCCCCCCCCCCCCCCAGTTCAACATGAACTACTGCTTATTCAAAAACACGCGAGAGTCAAGTTTTAGCCCCTTTCACCAAACCATCAAAGTGTTAGTGTAATTTCAGCTGAGGTCCGAACTACTCCTCCCTTGAATGACCAACATCAACACATAGTATTCTTGGCAGAGAATGAGAAATGGCTCAGTTCTCTAAATATCTTGCTTGTACCTAAATCTTTGCCTCCTACGCCACTATCACTACAGCCTGTTCCCTGGAAGATCAAAAGCCTGGAGGCCTGCCGAGCTGCTTTGGCAGTGTTTTGCAGGGGTGTGTAAGGCAGGAGCAGGTTGATGCACCCAGGGGTGGCTGGGGAGGCTGGTGGGGGTGGGGGGCAAAGGCAGCAGGTCCTTCCCGTGCCACCATCTCTGCACACCTCATGCTCCAGCCCTTTGCTGGGGTGGCTGACCCGGGGCTCTGGCTGCTGGTGGGGACAAAGCAGACCTTGTAATTTGTAATAACGGCCTGAGTCGGAAAATGAGGTCTGCTCGTTTAAAATGTCTTTCTCTTTTCTTCTTACCCTTTGAAAAACGACCAAGAACAAACATTACGCTATCCCATTGGTGTTACCCTGGATATAGTCTTCTCCTGCCGTACCGTCTCTGCGCTCTGTCCCTCTTTTCTGTCAGGAAACCCGTCACCGTTCCTCCGCTTCTGGGTGTTCCTCAGCCTAATGCTCCTGTTACCTTTACCCGGTGTTTAACCCAGAGCCTGGTCGCAGGACGGTCGCGCTGGTGAGGACTGCGTGGGCTGCCCTTCCGCGTGTGGCTGCTGTGCTGTGCCGCCTGCGCTTCTGCTCAGCAGTGCTGATTCTTCAGGCGTTGTGTTTTCCTTTCTGCTTCTATCAAGCATATGTCGCTTCTCGGTACGCAGGCATCTCAAAGAGGTTCTCTGCTGCCTTTCTATCATCGCCGAGTCCAAATTACAACTGTCAATTATACATGAAGGGTAGGTGAGATCAAAGTCTTCCCTTGCTCCTGCTACTTGTGCATCTGCTTTACCCGTAGAACTGCAAAACCAAGCTTCTCTTTCAAAATGCTCCTCTTCAGTTTAACCTGGTACATTTTATCAAAATTATCATCTTGGCAGCTTCCTACTAGTGTACAGTGGATAATGAAGGACACTTACATACTTGCAAATGCCAAAAGAATTTAAAGCATGTGGAAAGGACATTTTACAGAGAATAATTTCATGATTCCCTTCGATGTTTGACAAAGATTTTACCTAGAGCTGGAAATACTAATGAATCAGATCATTTCAGAGTAAGATAGCAAAAGAAGGGAGAAAAAGATGTTTTCTTTTGTGTTTTTTTTTAAGGGCTATAATTAGAAAAAAATAATTAATGATCAAAGGTGTAATTCTGATCCCATGTATGTGAATGTTACACATACTCTCTCATACTCTTGATGTATAACTTGTTGAATGTATTGTATACAGCCACTCCTGAGGAAAATGAAGAGAAAACTCTGAAATTGAACACATCTAAGCATTATTATTTTTTTTAAACTAATGGTCCCCACACCCAACAATCTTAAGAATTTTTAAATACGCTTATTAAAATATGCTAACTTAAAGGAAATAAGCTCACTGTGTGCATTTTAGCTCCAACTTCAATCTGATGGAACAAACATCTACTTTAAAGACTCTGGGTGTTGAAATGCTCCCCTTAATCAATATATACAGCCTCTAAGAAGGTGATAAACAGTACCCAAGTACTGTGCCCGTGTTGGAGAAACTTTAGCTTGATGATGTCGTTGTGAGGAAGTGTGTGTTATGTACCACTGTGCTGAAACGCTTTAGGGATTTTAACATTAGTAGCTTAATAAGTAATGTGAGAAGCTATGGTCTTCAGCTAAAGCTTCTTTGTACAGGGATTTCTCCCATGTAGTGACTTTGGTTCCCTATGGATCTTGTCATTAAACATGGTAATTTCCTTCATGTCAGCAAGCGCTCTAATAAAGGGAACTTTTGGTGCTTTAGTCTTCTGGTTGGTTGAGCTGTTGGGGGTAGAGTCAGAACAAAATTTACACAAATACTTTTTATTTGTCTGCTAAATTAAAAACTCCTCAGCTGGATATTTGTTCTAATGATTTTGGAAAGCGTGTGAGCAATAGTAAGTTGTCTTTATATGGTACAACAAGGAAGAAGGTCCCCTCTGCTGGCATCAGTGCTGTATTTAGGGCATCACATGTATCTGTCACCAAGTTGCAATTCTGAATTACCATGATCAGTCATTCTGTCTTTTCACAGACAGTACAATCTGCTAAGAATTACAAGCTATTTGAGGCCTAGCTCTTTTTATTCAGTGTGATTCAAAGAGGCCACTCTAGTATCATGGACATCTGATGGCCTCTTTCAAGTAAGCTGATCCATATTGAAGTGCTTTAAAAAAAACCCCAGACCTACAATCAACAGTGCGTATATACCCCAGGCTAATTATTTCACTGGGGGGAGTTTTAACGTGATACTGGCTGTAGTAATGACAGCTTTGTGCACATCCTGGTTCATTTTGGAAATCCTTTTAAGCTTGTTCTTTGTGCTAATCTAGAGAAGAAAGGCGCTTTACATGACACCATTCCAAAGACAAGGCATATCTGTTTCACAGATCTGTGAAGTGTGATCATACACCTGAAGTATTTTAAAGACTAACGTGATACATCTCAGAGTATGTTTATTAAACGTGTACTTTCCAAATTGAATTCTACAGTCTAATTAAACTAAATAAGGAAATAGGATGATAATGTGACTTTGGCTGAGCCTGCTTAAATTTAGAGCATCTCTACTGGCTGCTCTGATGTTGCTCTTCCTTTACACCAATGTGGAGGTGGCCATAGCCTGGCTTTCAGTGGTTTGGCCCAGTGCTGGTGGGAAGAATGAAATGAAAGCTGTGATGTTGTAAAGCATCCCTATGTGTTGCTCTTCTGCACTTAATGAGAGAAAAAGCAAACGAGCATGTGGGAGTAGTGAAATCATGTGGGTTTTTTTCAGATTCGGCAGGGTAAATGAGGTTTAGGGGTGCTCTGAGCAGCAAATACTCTGGTGCCTCAGTCCCTCCTTGCTCTCTTACAAAGCAAAACTGATGGTGTTGTTGGTTTTGCCTTGCATAAAATCAACCTTAAAGTCAAAGAAAAGTGGCCAGCTTGCCACTCTAACATGAATTGTAAGCATATTTTGCAGGACTAGTGCCACCTAGTATGGTTGGGTATTTGTATCAGTGACTGTGGAAAAATGGGTCTTTAGGTGCCTCTGCTGATGGTTTTGAAGACGTTGCTCTTGTAATTATGTACTGAGGAACTCTCAGACTTTTTCATGAAAAGCAAGAGACCAGCTGTTATTTTTATTAGGATAGCCATTACCCAAGCTAGTAGGGTACATGCTTGAACTTTAAAGGACTGATTCTAGCTTGATTAGATGGACTGTACACTCCATTTTTCTCATCTAAGGCGAGCACAATGACTACCAGGCAGCTGGTTTTCTTAGATGGCTCTTTGCTTTTGGTGGGAAATAGAATCAAAACTATTGAGCTTGCTTTGCAGCTCAGTGCTAGGACAGATTTCTGGGATGAAGTTAGGTGAGGCGTTCTGTGTTCCAGTTATGTGCTCTGATATTTACAGATTGTACTTATTTAGAGGTTAAGAGAAAAATGGGCTTTTTCTCCCCCTTTCCCTCTCTGAGCCAGGAATGGTCTTCTCATCTAAACTGGTTCATACATTCCTTCAGGCAATCCAATTTGTATGGAAAAAACTTTCATCAGAAAATCCCTGACTTCTTGTGCTCCCTGGAGATCCATATCTACTGGATTTTAGTTTCTTTGCCTTTGACGCATTGGCACAAAAAAGACTTTAATAAGAAGCAGAAGCCAGCCCACCGTTCATCTTTCTCTGCTGCACTCTGATTTATAAATGAGCAATGTTTGGTTATATACTTAAGTGTGGCAATTATTCTGTAGTGATTAAAATACTGTAGATTTTCATGATTCCAGCAGTGAATCCCTTCCTGTTGATTATTAGAGGACTATAAATGCTAATGATAACTACTAGTCTTGTTCTGGAATTCTAAATCTATCTTCTCCATGTCAATCACCTAATATTTGAGACTCAGCTGGAAAACTTAATAGTCATATAGTAACATTCAGTATTTTTATATTCCCATATTTTCATGTTCCAATATGGCTAGGAGAAACATTTTTTAAAACCCTATAATTCTAAATTCTAGGAAACATAACTGTAGAACCAGTTATAGTTTACTGACATGGTTTAATGTGAACCACTTCTTTGAACTCGTTTCTTTAACAAAAATTTTTAGTACCAACTATTAAATTTATTTATACTATTGCTACCATGGCTGGTTGGTGGCTGTTGTATTGGCTCTTGAAAGAGCTGGAAATTCTGAAAAGCAAAACCCACTAGAGGATTTGTTTGGTGCCTGTGAGTGGGGAAAGGAAAAAGAGTTGGGGAAAGGAGGAAGAGGAAGGTTAACGGAGCTGGAACGATGCCTTGCTGACAGATTTGTATCTGGTGGCATGATAATTGCTAGGGAAACTTAAACCTCTTGGAGGTGGCTTTCAGTTACTGTGGTCCCCTGGGTAGGCTTATGGTTGATGACCGTATGTTTTGGAGGGGCTTCTTTGTTTATATTTTGCTGCTTACATTTTCTGTGACATGGGTTATGTTTTCTGAGCTGCATTTCATCAGTTTTCAGAAAGGCTTCTATAGTGTACCACAATTCTTGAAATAGACCCTGTGTCATTGCTTGATCAGTAACCACTGCAATATTAGTCCAGTTATGAAACTTCAGGGTTTTTTTGACTAAGTGGAAAAAGATTGAATTGGAAATTGTAAAGCAACAGGTTGTTTTTTTTAATTTTTTTGTATTCAGCATTGCTCACCTGGTTCTAACCCTCTGCACAAGATGGCAAACTAATCTTAAATTTAACTTCATAACAGTCTTTCTTGGGTTTTAAATCTATTGCAGTAACAAAATAACTGGGAAAGTTTGGATTGCTATGCATTTGTAAAGAAACAACACTTTCTGAGTAATGAAAATCTTGAGTCTCACAAATAAACTGTAAATACTTGAAGAAGTGTGTGTCAAGGGTGGGAATTCTTTCAGGGTGACGTTAGCCACACTGGCACAAACTGCAGCACATTTTAAATTAACTTATTTTTCTTTTTCCCCGAGTTTACAATGCATGCAAAATGCTGATATGGTTCAGAGAGCTGCTCCTATGGTGCCCTAGAAGCAGGTTCAGTATTGAGGTGGTCCCAGCATACAAGATGGGGATGGGGCGGAGGGAAACTCTACTCTCTGCTTCCCCAGCCCTGGATTGAAGATAGAGAAGCATGGTACAAGTTAGAACTACAGAGCAAGAGCACCCCCACGGTGCGTGGAGAACTGGGTCTGACTCTTACCCGCTTCTGTGCCTTTCAGAGCCGTGTGTCCATCAGTGTTGCGCTGCTGTATCATACTGTTTGCTTTGAGTGCAAGGAGAAGGGGGGGTGACAGCAGTCCCGGCTCATCTCGGGTGCTGTTCTGCAGCAGGCAGTTAAGGCTGATGCTAAAAAGCTGCTGCCTGCCCCAACCCTGGGACAACTGGACCAACCAAGCAAACAGTATTGATTAATGCCCACTGTTCTGCAAATACAAGGCAGTAAGATCCAGAAAACATTTAAACCAGGAAAAATCTCCATCAACCCAGGCTTATAGGTTGAGGAATGAGGCAAGTCATTAAAGCATGTATTTTACTAATAAATCCTGTTTGAAACAGTATGCGGTGCAAATAAGCAACTTAACCCAGGACACGAGAAAGACTGACTTTGTTTCTGTAAAAAGGTTGACACAGTTCTAAATGGCAGGATTGAAATTGATTGAGGGAAAAGAAATTTAAAACTTGATATAATAGCGGTGTAAAAAACCACTTACAGTAACGTTAGGCGAGAGTTTATCTAATCCTAATCATCATTACTTCATCTAACTGGATGTTTCTTCTTTCCTTCCACTTGTGATATATTACACGTGATAATCGTTGCAGTGATAGAGTAAGAAATTTAACAATAGTGTATATAGAAGATAACTGAGCCTCTGCCTGTTCTTCAGTTCCATTACTTTTCCGAAAAGCTCTTTTGAACTTCTATACAAGTCAATTTCTAATAATTTCTAATAATAGTGTTTCTGTTGTCCCAAAATCTATTGGTTTGTCTCACGCTGCTATTCAGATTACTTCTAGCACCTTACCAATAGGAGCATGAACAAAACTTTACCATTCCCCTCTGTCATGCTATGTCTATATATGCACCTGGTGCTTTCTTTCTTGCTCTTTCTCCACCAAAATTCACATTGGCATGTTGCACAACCCTCCAACCAGAACGAGTGAGGTTTTTTCTGTCCTTTGGTCTACCAGTAGGATTGTCCAGAGAAATGCCAAGCTGTATGCAACTGCTTGATGTTGCCTCTATCTATTAAAGACTTCTACCCTCGTGCTTCTCAATTATATAATTTTTCTTCTCTGCGTGTTGCCCATGCTACTTCCAGCATCTCTCGTCTTCCCTAACCTTTGCGTGCCCAGCAGATAGTTTTCCCAGACGTAGTGAGATGAATGTAATCAATGTGTTTGAGATCTCTGTGTCTTTTTTTACTCTGGAATAGTAAAATGAAGGCAAGGAACAGACTGTGTTGTTCCTCTGAGTAGATGCATATCATCCTGTAATTACATTCTAATGAATGTGATCCTTGTATTAGCAAATGAGCTCTGTATTTGAAACAGAGGCATGCAATTTTAGCATGCGCTCATGTACAAACTAGTGCTTAGGATGGAGTCACAGCGAGATTGTTCCCATGTATGTATGTGCAACTATCGTCTAACACGAAACATGCTAACACTCCCACAAATTGCTCTAGGAAGTAATTTATCCTTTAACTGTTCTCTTGGGGGTGAAACCTGGAAGGCTTAAAAGAATTGCAGAATTCGTGGAATAAGGGCTAAACCAGTCCAGTTTGCACCAGACATAAATCCACGCCAGCAGGTTATCTGCTGCCTTCAGCCAACACTCAGGAGAGGAACTGTACCCAGGACACAGTTTTCTAATATTAATCTTGGTTTTGGTCAAGGCAAAGACAAAGGAAATACCTGAAAATCCTACTTTTCAGCTGCTACTTAATCTCTTCATATTTGACACATTTCTCAATTATCAAATCACTTCAGAACTTGCCAAAATATCCTTTACTTGTATTCCTCAAGTTCTTAAGTAAAATCCTTTGCCAACAGCAGAAAATATTCTGCATTAGTAATGGTTTGGAAAAAATGGTCTCTCACAGAAATTCAGCCTAGAAGATCAGTCAGTTAAAATCGGTGTCGCTGCACAGATTTGCGTGATCTGCAGACCTGAGCTTCTACTCTCCTTTGGAGGACAGGGGGTTGCAGAGCCTGTGTGTGATAACCCAGCACCTCGCAGAGTGGTGTCTCACTTGGTCACACTGTGTTCCGCAAACTGCTCCTGTCACCTGGGACCTTTGTTCCCTAGATGATGCCATTGAATCAGTGTACCTAACAAGAAGAAATCTTCCCGGAACGTCTTAACTTTCAACATTCCCTGCAAGTATTTCAAGTCAAATCTTCGCTGCAATTAAACAGACAACTACCGTTAATTACGCAGTAACTTGTTTGCTACTCGGGTTCGTGACAGTTGACAGCTGGCACTGCGTAATTGGGAAGAATAGGGTTGGTTGAATATCAAAAGTGAGAGACACTGAGACAACCTGCTTTTCAAAATGTCACTCATTTGGCACACCCATTTCTTCTTATTGTCATCCCCTCCTGCTTCCCCATTGCTTTTTGGGTTTCTGAGCAGTAGCATATTTACTGGATAGTCACTAAAATGTCTCGTGAACAAAGTAGACCCGATCTGATAGTGACTGTTTATGAAGTTACATAAATACAATTCACATTCTAAAATATCAGCTGCAGTCAAAAACTAAATATCAGAGTAACTTACAGCTATGTATACCTTAATACATGTGCAAACACACACACACACCTGTATGTATGTATTGGCAGAAGTCAAGGATAATGTATGAAGAATTACTGTTTATTAGCAAAAATATTTACTAACCATTCTGTTGTTGGGCTGAAAGATACCAACATGGCAAATCCACTATTACTGATGTGAAATCTCTCTTCCATTTTATTTTTACAAGTATTTCCTGTTATGAACTAGAAGATCCTTGCCATTTGTATGACGTAGGGCTGGTTTTTTTCACTTCATTTATGTCAGTATCTGTGTATAAAGGAGTTAAAGGAGACTAATATTTCCATGCTTTGTGTCTCCTCACAATTACAGCTAAGTAATGTGCACAGAATTAAACCAAATGTATTTCTGGCAATTGCTTAGGCTTTGGATTTTTAAGTAATGTGTAAGTGGTACAGAACTGGCCACACTCAAACCTTTTTTGGTTTTGTCCAGATAATTTCTTGTATGTTTTAGAAGGCTCCTTCAGCGTCTTTTGCTCTTTGTTTTTCAGTGTTTAGTGCTAAACAATCTCCTCCTATGATGATAAAACTGTTGACATTTCTTTAAGCAATTGCAGACTTTTCAAAACTGTTTTTTGATACTGTCAGGTTAATCAGAATAGTATAAGCTATACACACCTTTCAAAGAGCTCTGTAACGTGCTTTTTGATGAAACTGTGTGATGCTTGGGGTGGGGAGGGAAGCTTACGGGGTACCAGGCATTGCACAGTATTTAAGTTTTCTTAGTTGTATATTCAGTGACTGCAGGCATATGGCATATTCTGCAATATTTTATTAACTCTTCAGAAACAACAGTGTGTTTAAAAAAAAATAAAAAAAGGTATTCTAGTAGAAAAGACTGTAAAGACTGTAATAAGATCCATGTACCAGGAAGTGAAATAATGAAGGGAAATATTTTTAGAAAAGAGCACCCATATATTAAAAAAAAAATCTCATATTGTACTGAGGCATCTTAAACATTTGTATTACTGTTAGTGTGTTCTTCTCTTATTTAGAGAGAATGATATACTGTGGAATTTAGTACTTCTTGCCTATCTTTTGAGTAAAGTAATAACAGATTGATGCCATTCCTACATTAACATAAAATATGAATGACATCCTTAGTTCTAGAACTGAAGATAAAAATCACTGTAACAATGTCGTTTTTACCAGTTGCTTCCAAAACACTGTGTTAGTAAATTAGGTCATAGAGGCTTTAATGCATCTTGGAAAATATCTGGGAACTAAACATAAATACTTCTTAAGATGCATTAGAGAGAAACACAGGTGCTTCCAGCAACAACCACACATTATCTCTACGTTTTCTTTCAATTTTAAAATGTTATTTTAATTATCTCAATCTATTTTGTATAAGCACAAAAGCAGCTTATGTAATCCACCAAGTTCTCAAAGATACCCAAGATGCCCATTGTTCACGAAGCGGGAAGAAACAATCGGGATCTGTAGATCTACTCCTGTCTTGGAGGAAGAAAAAGTGTAAGAATGGGAAGCTGGAAGGAAGTGTGTTCTGAACAGGACAGTAAGGTCTGTAAATCTTGGAAAATGGAGAGTGAAAGCAGCAGAGAATTGGAGAAATATACAAATCTCAGTCTTTCAACAAAAACCCAATCAACCACACAAGAAAACACCTCTCAAGGAATTTTATAGGTACAGCTTTTTAAGACGATGTTTCAAAGGGAGTGTTAGGTAATGAAGTTTTCAAATTAATTGATGAAAGATTGCAGAGAGAAATGGAAAAAAAGGCTGAAAACATGGTAGGAGACACACATGGCAGTATCAGTAAGTTTTTGAGTGGGAGCAACCTGCTCTGGATGCTCATGGAGCCCCTTAACTGGAGAGAGAGCTGCATGATCATTTGGATAAATACTCATTTGGTGTTGCCTGTAAATGTAAATAAACTACACTGCATCTGTCTTTCAAACCTACTTTCTCATAATGTTGTGGAAAAGCTGCTTAGAAATTTGAACACAGATCTCTGCATCATTGTAGGAAAGGTGAGAGAACCGCAGTCTCTTGATTAATTAACAGTTCAGTGAAGGGCACCAACTTTGAAAAAAGTAATTTAAAAAAGGGAGTTCCTTCAGAAAGTTCGTGCCTATTTGTTTAAAAGATACTTTTTGCCTAAGCTGACTGTTCTGACCAACTTCCACAGCAACACGAGTCTGGTGTCCCCTGAGTTAAGCCGATCTTTCTAGCAAAGCCAAAAAGAACAAATAGCCTCCAAACAAAGCGAATCTTCTAACTCTTAGACGTTTGGGGTGTTTAACTTGAGTACAAGTTGGGGGGTGGGAAAAAGCCTAAGGTACTTGACTGTGGAATGCTTGCTCCTCTGAAAGATATTATTCTTCTGATCCCTTTATAAATATCAATGGTTAGAACTAAATAAAGCTGTCAACATCTGAGAATAGTCAGCAGAATTGTAAAATACAATTTAAAAACATACACCAGTGTACACATTCATTTTGTAAACATGTGGATGCTTCTGGTCTTTCTAGTCACCTATTGATGCTGTAAATGTGAGGAGAAGCAGGAGAAGGTGGATGATGCAATTATTTATCATCAATGCCAAAATGGTGAGCAGATAAGAAGCATGTAAAGGGGTGTGCATATATATATGTATACACACACTTCTTGTTCAAGGGACATAAAATCTCAGATCATAATGAGATGGTCACCTGTGCAGAAGCTTAACTGAGTCGAGCTGTGTGTCTCCTGTTTGTCATGTTTTGCTGGACTGGTTGTATGCGATCAGTTGTCTGCTCAGTACAGCAGTGGTACAGCAGTATGACATGATGGATGTTGTCTTCGAGAGTCCAAGGCACCAAGACTTCAGGGCAGATGCATGCCACAGAGCACACCATGTCATTGTGCATTGATCATTTTGAGCAAGGGCCTTACTTACGCATTTTGTGATTCCTTTCCATCATTCACATGTGGTTGCCCTTCCAGAAAAGGAGTGCTGGTGCATGTCCAGGATGTGTTTCTGACAAGGAGCTGAGAAATGGCCAGCGTGTATGCTGGGGCTTGGGAGCGCTCTGCAGCATAGATATCTATCCCTGTTGGCTGTGCAGCATGTTCTGAAGTCAGTTAGTCAACTTCTTTTGATTTTTGTGAAATGATATTGCTCTTTCATCTGTTGTAAACTCTCTCTGGAAGGAAACAAAAGCTTATCAGTACATATTTTAGATGTGAAGTTGGATCAGAAGGCTGTTAAAACTAAAGACACTGCCAGTCCTTTAGGTGTGTGTATATGTAAAAGTATGTGGGAAAAAGCAGCGATAGTTGAAACTGTACACGAACAACAGGACTAATGAGGGATTTGTGTGCTTCCAGAAGAGAAAGAAGAGCTGGAGTGTGATATTTAAATACACTTTCTAAAGTGCACATTTGAGCTTGCAAGGAAAATGGGAACAGATGTGCCGATTAGATCAAGGCTATTTATCTATAAACTTAGCTGTTTCCAGAGGATAGCAAGCGTTAGCTGGATAACAGGGATGGGTAAAATGGGTGTCAATGCCTACACTTCCATTTACATTTGATTATTTCAAGAGCTTGTCTTGCACAGAGTGCTAATCGAAATGCTAGGGCAGGGATGATGGGTCTGGGTGGGTGTGGAAGCCGCAGGAGGAGCAGACCCCAGAGGATTGTCAGAGTGCCAGGAGCTGTCAGCACCTGTGTCAGCCAGTCTGTAAGTCCTGAGCCCTGCATGCGCCTCGTGCTGCTTTTCTGGACACCCAGGAGAGAGGCAGCAAGGAAATCCAAACAACTCTTGGGAAGGAGGGGGTCATCCCAGTGGGCCTCAACAGGGAACAGTGAAGGACCTGCAGGTGTTGGCAGTAAGCGGGTCATAGTGCCAGCACCCTCGCACCCCTCAGCATCTGCGGGATGGACCTGGGTGGGCTGCTTGGGTATAAGCATCCAGCCAGGGCAGATGGGGACATGTCTCCTAGTGCTCAGGAGTACACGAAGAGTATGAATGTCAGGGTCGATGAGTGACATCATGTTTGTGGTTTTGTGTTGTGTTTTTTTGTTGTTGATGGCGGGGGTTTTTTGTTCGTTTTTTTAAAAAAATAACCTTTCTCCTCCTATGAAGTCTTCCACTTGGATTTGTTGCTTTATTACAGGTGTTGCAATGCTGTCCTAAACTCTCAAAATTAGGGAAATTAAATGCATTTGAGTGAATGCCCAACTCCCCCAATTTTTTTCCTTTTTTAAGCTGTATGATAGTTCAAAATTACATGCATTGAGGAAAGCAAAAATATTTAGCAGTTAAGTGTATTGATTTTCATAAATGAGCTATCAAAATGAGATACTGAAAACTAATTGCCTGATTTTTATGTTTGGAATAGCGACATGATTTTACAAATATATTATCTTTCATAGTCTGCAGCTTAGGAGAAAAAACCACTATGATTTTTGCAGCTTGTGTTTTATTCTGAGAAGGTGGGCACTCCTTGTGTTACACTGCTTTTTGCATACACTGTTTGAAATTCTGGCACAGTCAGAGTCAATTAAAAATTACTGCTGGCTTTAAGAATTTACTTGAGATGTTTCTTCTTCTGTTTGTTGGCCAGTTGCAGGTACGTTCATAATTATCCAAGTAGGTGTAAGAAAAAATCTCTGCACAGCTCAAATTAGTGGTGGATCTACACACCCCACCCCCCCACCCCAGTCTTTTCTCTAAAGCTTTGTCGTGACATATGGTATTATTTTCTGTATTGGCACTCAGGCTCCTTGCACAAATGGAAATGAAGACCTAAGCAGTGACCAGCATTTTTAGAAAGATAACTTAAAAGCATTTTGATTTTCAGCTCCTTAGGTACCTAGCATATGTTACAGCTTGTTTGTAAGAAATGTTTGGAAAAGAAAGAAAACACTTCTGTTTTGTTTTTTTCCCCTCCCATATAGCCTAGTGAAACTTATTAAAAAGTTATTTAGAAAAAATGAAAAAAATCCTAAGCAACTTTGGCCCTTATCTCTTCCAGACTTTATTACTCTGGATGGATTTAAAAGCAAATAGGAAAATACCCCAAATATAAAACCACATTCACGAATAGCTCTGCTTTCTTGTGGGCTCTTGCAAACCTAGGTAACTGAACCAATTCAGGCACAGGTTATTGAAGTAAACATTTGCAGTTTGAGTTGTTTCGGGTGTTCAAGGCATGACCAAGTTTTTGAGCGTGTTAAATGCTTACAGAGCATTGAAGATATCAGGAAAAATGGTACTTAATGTTGGACGCAGTCTTTGGCTTGATTTGTAGTACTAAGCATTCCCAGAAACAATTTCACTATGTAATAAATGTAACATTTATGTGCTAGTTTGCCCATGTGGGGCTTTGTGATGAAAGATTCAATGTAATTGCAAGGTACATTTTTACCTGAATGCTTTAATCTTATAAAGCTGGCTTATCACTGGTTCAAAAAAGGTGAGGATGTGTTTTTTGTATCGCCTTCCCATGGCAACCCACCTAACCAAAACAGGAAGGTGATTAAAAGAGCTCATCTCCAAAACCTCTGCTATAAAGATCTGCCTCGAGACTTTTTAGTATTGTAATGTGATTAAAAGTACCTAAGATGACTTCCTGCTGTTTACTTTTTAATCAGTTACTTAAATGTGATCTCATTAAAATCACATAAGCTATACTAAAAAGTCACAGGTGAGTTATAGGCACAGGTTTACATCTCGGATATGGATTTTATTAAAACTTCAAGAGTTCTTGGGTAAGGAAATGGATGTCTTACAGATGAAATATAAACTTACAGTCTTTCTTCTTTGACCCCTTCTGATTTATTCAAAATTACTGTTATTCTCTCTCTCTGGTTAAGGCGTTGCATATTAAACTTGCAACTGATTATTATCCTTGCAAACATGAAGAACTTGTGGAATTTTTTATTCTCTAAGTAGAATCTAATGAAACTTTTACAGGGTGACATTCTGAAGAACAAATGAGCTCTATGCTAGTATGTAAGATGATAATCCAATATTTCATAAGAATTCTGTTTCTTAAAGTTTTAAATTCTATTAATTTGATAATTTAGTTCTGAGTATTTTCAAATGTGTTTGCTGAAGATTTCGCCGTTGGCATTGCTGCTGGTGTCTTTTTTTGCTTTTACATTGTGTATTAAGCATAGTATATCTCACACAAATTTAACTATTATAAGATCAGTCTGAATTTGGTTTTTGGGGGTCACAAAAAATTTATCACATTTAATATTTTAGTAAGTGATTGTTGCTATCTAAGTTCTGTGGCCTTGCTCATGATATTTAAGGTGTGATATTTAGGTCCAGATCTTTCGCAATGCTGTAGCAAAGGCCATCTGCTTAACACTGATGTTCTTCAGTGAGAAAATTTGACAGCAAAGTTTTGTATCAAAAAGGCTATGCAGAGAAACACTAAAATCCAGTTCCTTCCAGTAATTATCCTTGCTAATGATATCATCAAATCACAGAATTGTTTAGTTTGGCAAATACCTTTGACACCATCAACCTTTAACTTACCACTGCCAGGTCCACCACTAAACCTTGTCCCTAGGGGCTGCATCTGCATATCTTTTAAATATCTCTGGGGATGGCGACTCAACCGCCTCCCTGGGCAGCCTGTTCCAGTGCTTCAAAACCATTTCAGTGAGGATTTTTTCCTAATAGCCAGTGTAAACCCCCCCTAGTGCAACCCAAGGCTGCTTCCTCTTGTCCTGTCGCTTCTTGCCTGGGAGAAGAGACTGACCCCCGCCTGCCTACAGCCTCCTGTCAGGCAGCTGTAGAGAGCAATGAGGTCCCACCTGAGCCTCCTTTTCTCCAGGCTAAACACCCCCAGTTCCCTCAGCCACTCCTCACAACACATGTGCTCCAGACCCTTCACCAGCTTCTCTGGACGCGCTCCAGCACCTCAATGTCCCTCCTGCAGTGAGGGACCCAAAACTGAACACAGGATTTGAGGTGCGGCCTCACCAGTGCCCCATACGGGGGCACGACCACTGCCCTGCTCCTGCTGGCCACGCTTTTCTGGATACAAGCCAGGAGGCTCTTGGCCTTTTTGGCCACCTGGGCACACTGCTGGCTGAACACATGTTCAGCTGGCCACCAACCAGCACCCCAGGTCCTTTCCCACCAGGCAGCTTTCCAGCCGCTCTTCCCCAAGCCTGTAGTGCTGCGTGGGGTTGCTGTGACCCCAGTGCAGTACCCTGCAGTTCTCCTTGTTGAACCTCATACAGTGGCCTCGGCCCATGGGTCCAACCTGTCCAGACCCCTCTGCAGAGCCTTCCTGGCCTCCAGCAGACCAACACTCCCCCCCAGCTGGGGGTCACCTGCAAACTTACTGAGGGTGCACTCAATGCCCTCATCCAGATCATCAATAAAGACATTAAACAGGACTGGCCCCAACACTGAGCCCTGGGGAACGCCATGTGTGACCGGCCACCAGCTGGATGCAACTCCATTCACCAACACTCTTTGGGCTCAGCTGTCCAGCCAGCTTTTAACCCAGCGTAGAGTGCACCAGTCCAAGCCATGAGCAGCCAGTTTCTCCAGGAGGATGCTGTGGGAGATGGTGGTGTCGCAGAAATTTGGAATAAGAAAACTCCTTAACACCAATGTAGCATTAAGCAGGCGTTTCTTTATTGCAGCGCTGGATACGCAGGGGATCATTCCACCTAACATGCATGCTTTTGTGTTACATTTAGGCAACATTATATAGGCCATACACGTTTATGCACTATGTTTCTTGGAAGAGTCATATGTATGTATTCATTTCCCAAGAATAGGTGGTACTATGTTAATTAAGCATCATGCATGCTCCTTACAAGTATTTAAGAAAACTTCTGGCGGTCTCAAACAGTAGTCAACCCTCCAGTTACAACTGACAGAGAACTGAACTTCAGTTAACTTTCCCTGTATGGACTTGTCTTGACTACAGTTCAACTTCTTCTGGCAAGTTTGGTTTCAGATCCGGCTTTGCAAGAAGATCTTTTGTTTTGTTTCCTTCTTGGACTTATTAACCTTCCCTTAACAATATAATGTTGTACAACTATTGCTTGATGGTAATTAACCATTATACTGAAACCAACAGTACATGGTGATAGTGTCATCTTGTCCCTTCCTCTCTGAGTGGAGTCGCCGATGATAACAGCCTTTCTTTTCCTAGCAGAGGTTGTCGTGATGTGAGGGGTTGACCAACTCTCTGCAGGCAACTCCTCCAGCCTGTACAGGCTTTTGTCCACACCGTCATTTTCCTGGCTTTTGGGTTCCAGAGCCACGTACCTATTGTATAGGGGCACCTGGGAAGGTGCAGAAGGTTGGGGGTGATTCTCCTGTGGTTCCAAGCAGGGCCTGTTTCCATTCCTCCCTGTCGCTTAGGACCTGTCCATCTGACTGATGGTGAGCAGGTAGGGGAGTCTCTGCTTCTTGTGACATCTCCATGCTGTGCATTTGTCTCGGTGATGATTACATGCTTTCCAGTGTGCTAGTCTTGGCATTATTACTAGGGGCCTTTACGTCCTGACTCGATCATGAGCTGAAAGCAATCAGCACGAGAGCTGTTTTGGAAGTCTTCCACCAAGCTGTCAGAAAACCTTCATTAAATGTTTGTGAAGATGGATCCTCTTCATTTTTTTTGAAATATGCCATGCTGAATGTCGGTGTGACTTTCACCAGGTTTTTTGATGTGCTGTGAAGATAATTAATTGACGCTTTTGGCAATATTTGATTTTGCAGTACACAAAAGTTAGTAAATTTAAGGGAGACAAGTACAGATGCAAAGGGACTGTGGAAAGTGAATCTTTCCCAAGTACCATGGGCATGCCTGAGAGAAAGAAGAATGGGGTGGAGAGATACTTTTTCTTCTCTGTTATCAAAAGATACAGATGTAGGAGGCTGATGAGAACACCGAGGTTTTAATCAGGGGCTGTAGTTCAGGATTTGACTTCAGACTGTTGTTTTCTGTTTCAGCCATTGGAAGAGTAATTGCAGCAGGGGTGTATGTCCAGTCTGCCCTCTCATTGCAGTAGTTGCATACCCAGTGCTGTTAGGCTTGGAAGGAAGGGGTGGGGGCGATTGTTTCACAGGTGTGTTTTCCTGATTTTTTTTGCTTCGTTGCTTTCTAAACCTTTTACTAAAGCTACCAGCTCCACTATTTATTTTGTTATTATTTCTTTTAGAGTAATTGATATATACGTGCGTTAGGAGGTGTGTGTGTAATCTATCTATGTATATGGTGATCTATATACTGTTATCAATTCTATTTAGAGAGTCGAATGTAGGTTTGCCTAGCGTAATGGTATTCTCAACGATATATCTAAACTCTTTAAATCACGGCTGTGTGTTACAGAAATGTTTACTCGCATATTACTTGCTGCCAGGGCCTGCTTTCACCGTGGGAGACGCAGCTAATGCAGCTAGGTAGCCTGGTATAGGCTGCGTTTGCCTATGGGTCTGTACTGCTGGGTGTTCTTGTAGTATACCAAAGCAGATGAAGTCCCAAAAAAGGGACCGAGACTTCAGCTTCAGAAAGTGCTCCCAAACGAGCTGGAATAGTCTGAGAAATGAAAAATGCAGGTAGATTCCCAGATGAGAAAAGAATAGGATGATGATACACAACACCCCCCTCCAAACACACTCCGACCAATCCACCAGAAATGCTCCCCAAACCTGCCTTCAGATGACAACCAAGATAACTGTAGATGCCTAAATCCATAATTGCAAGAGAAACCTCCGCAGTTTTGTACATGTATTTATGTACTTCCAGGTGGGATTTAGAAATGGGCAGGATAACACCTAGATCTGCCCTAGGGACCCAAGCTGATGACCTTGTTCAAAGTATGGCCATCACAGAATGATAACCCGATTTCTCACACCATAGTGTTGCGGAGTAGTGTTAGGGACCTGATGTGCTTGGAACAGGACAGGAGTTAAAGGACTTTGATTGGAAGGGGAGACCTGGCTTCAGACTGAGGGGGTTTAAACATGTGTCTCCTAGGGGAGAAATACCAATAACCATCAGTCCATAGGTAAAGAAGGACTTTCCTTCTCTTCCTGTACTACTGGGCAGAAGAGAATTGAAGATTAACATGGACAGATGTAAAGAACGGAAAAAGAAATACAATTGTAACTTCGTAGCTGTGTGCTTGCAAAACTAAATCAGTAGCTCTGGTCCTTCTTACGTTAATTGCTTTTGCATTTTAACATTAAGCAACCATCAGAATAAAAAAAGATACTGTGTGCGTTTTTTTTTTTTAAGTAAGGTTTTAGTGTACTTTGCCTCTACTTGATGTTCAGAGGAAGATTTTTTTTTTAATCTATATATTGGTTCATTCTGATGAAATGTCAGTCTTTTTTTTTCTGTTGCATACAGGAGACTATTTTTACATATGGCTTATCTGTTGTCAGAGAGAACAATTAGTTGTTTTCCTTCATGGTGTTTTCAAATAGAATCTCTTATTCTACCTTATGAAAGTATATTGTGTATATAGGAGATGTAATGTTTACCATGCAAATCAACAAAGATGCTTTTTTCTTTTTTTGTGTTTTTTTTTTAAAAGCCATATCTTGGTCACAAGATAATTCTTATTCTCTACCCTTTTTTTTTTTTTTTACTTTTTTGAAACTAAGTATTGAATTACAAAAGACTGGTGAAAAGATAAAAATTTTGATAAATGTTTAAGAGATGCTAAATATATTAAATACAGAGGGAGAGGCAGAACCCCCAAAACCCATAAGAATGGAAAAGAGGAGATTTGATTTCATGTTAGCTTTTGGAATCTCAAATGTATGTTTTTTTGGTTGGTTTGTTTCCCCCCAAGGGCCATCCAGTTTTTCTCAGTGCCACAAGAACATCCTTTTTGAAGCCTGTGATCCATTTTTACTACCTGTCTTAAGTCCCAATTTTTAACTTCTGAAATGTGGTGGGCTTAGAAATTCTCAATAGCCAAATCAGTAAGTTGAAAATATCAGTTTAGGACAAATTGATTGGAGGTATAGCCTTCATCAATAAAATTTCTCTGACTGCTTCAAGATCATTTATTACAAAATTTGCTGACAAAAAGAGGAAATGAAGAGAAACTGTCAATACAAATTGGGTGGACTTCCCCCTCCCGCCCCCACTTGTCAGACTTTATTTATAGAGTGCCCTCACACTCATAACTTCATACCAAAAAGAGTTAGCATAGTATGCAGAGTGACAGATGACTCTGCGATGGAGGTGCCTGCCTTGCTGTTGCCGTTCCATTTGTAAGCAAAAGCAGCAAAATTGTGCAATTTAGTACCAGAGAGCATACAAACGCCTAGAAACTTGGTCCAAAAGCGTGGCTTTCAGCTCACCATGAAAGAAAACTATTCATCAGGAATCATCTTAAGTCAAACAACTTTCAAAAGTGTCACGTTTGGTATGATTCAACGCTGAACAGAGCTCTTACTTCCCTAAGTAGAAGGTACTGTGAAATGATTAATAACTGTTGCCTACCGAGGGGGAAAAAAAAAGCTGGCATTTTGAAAAATAAAGTTCTGAAGAAGTGTCGTGATTCAACCCCGGCTGGTAATTAAGTGCCACGCAGCCGCTCGCTCACTCCCCCCTTGCTCAGAGGGATGGGGAGGTGAATCGGAAAGGAATTTAAAACTCAAGGGTGGAGATAAGAGAAATTTAATAATTGAAATAAAGTAGTAAGAACAATAATAATAAGAGCTATAATGAAAAGGAAGGAGAGGGGGAGAGGAATGAAATCCAAAGGGAAAGGGAGGAAAGAGATCAAGTGATGCACTATACAACTGCTCGCCACTCACTGACCGATGACCAGCCAGTCCCTGAGCAAGGAACAGCCCGCCCCAGCCAAACTGCCCAGTATATATACTGAGCATGATGTCCCGTGGTACAGAATATCCTTTTGACTAGTTCAGGGCCCCTCCCAGTTTCTTGTGCCCCTCCAGCCCCCTTGCTGGCAAGGCCTGAGCAACTAAAAAGTCCTTTACTTCATACAAACATTACGCAGCAACAACTAAAACCATCGATGTGTTATCAACATTGCTCTTACACCAAAGTCAGAGAACTACACCAGCTACTAAGAAAAAAAAAAAAATATCCCAGCCAAAACTGGGACAAGAAGGTAAGATTTGGTTGGTTAAAGTAAAAGAAAAAAATCTCCTAAAAATACAAATGCTACTTTTCTCGGCACTCCTGGCATGCAGGTATGTGACCTGCTTCTACTACATCTACAGGGTTTTCCTGGCTATTGCTGTTCATGGGAACAGACGTGTCATCTAGGAAGCATCCCATGTAACCTTCAGGTAACTTTGGAATAGTATGCTACAGGACGGGCACCTGCTAAGGTACCGTGCTGCAGTGGATGGAGCAGACCAGGGGAAGAGCCGAGGGCATTATTTGTTTTCTTTCACATTTCTGTGTTACTGAGTGGAGACCCATTTATGTTAAACTCTTGCTATGAGAATCAGTCTTAACCAGACAAAGCTTAAAGCAGAGTAATAGTGTTCATTTAGAAAAAAAGTATTTCCAAAGATTTACAAAATATTCATGGGGGGAAGGGCTAACTGATCAAAATCTAAGTCTAAACTTGAATTTTCTTCTCTACCTTGTATTCAGATTACTTGCTGTGGTCGTTTTTCATCCTCATCTTTTAGTAGTTATACTTTCCAGTGTTTCTTCAGAGGGGGCCTCTTGGTGAAACATGAAAGCTTTTCTAACAAACCAACAAATCCTTTAAATTCTCCCCAAAGCGTTTACCCCATGTTCTTTTTGTCCTTCACTAATTCTGATTTAACCTAATAAAGCTCAGGAGCTACTCCTGCTTGGAACATCTTGTCATGCCTGGGTTCTTGGTCACAAAAGAGCTGTGATTCTCAGAATGGAGTATCTAGAGCTATACCGTAGAGCTGTAGAGTAGATGGAGCTATGCTGCTGCCAAAAAAAGGTTTATTTCTAAAGAGTTGGTCAGGCTCTCCTTGCAGTACTGGTAAGGAGGAATCTTCCCAGGTCAGCTGAGCTGGAGGATTACAGCGGTTGGATTGTTAAAGTCCCCCAGTACAACACCTCTAGCACAGGGTATTTTTTCCTCTTGTGACTAAAGCAGGTTTGCATGCTTGACATAGTGAGGTGCAGCTCTGGACTTAGTTTAAGACAATTGAGGACTACTAAAATACAATTTTGTGTGATGCCACTTATTTTGGGGTACTATGAACAATTGATGTTTGGAACAAAATCTATGAAAAGAGCATATCTCCTTGCGCAGTAAGAGACTGAGGAGTATGATTTTAAAAAAAAAAAAAGTTTAATGCCCCAAATACAAGTGTACTGTTTGGAGTGTAGGTACATTTCTGCTTTTAATAAGTATACTAACTTTAATAAAAATATAAACAGTTTTACCTGTGGTGGTAAGGATCTGGGTGGGGTGGGTGGGGTGAAAAAGTATTCTTTTCATTTTTCTGGATTGTTCCAAGTGTGAAAAATATTTTTTTTTTTCTCCAATACAATAGTAGCAAACACAAAGATTGTAGTCAGTGGCTAAATTTGCATCACATCATGGAAATTGTTTCTTGTGGCTGTGATGGAAACAACTTTGTGTTAGAAGTATGTGTTTGTTTTAAACTTGTGAATAGTCAGAGTTAAGTCTGTAAAACTGACTGTGGAAAAATAGAAAGGACTTGGGCAAAAAGTAGGTAAGTGAAGATAGTGTGATCCTGAAACTCACTGCTCATCTGCTGCCCGAGTCTGCAGGCTCCTAAGCCCCCAGCGCAGCCCTCTTCCTTTTAAAGGCTCTTCAGGCATCATGTCTGCTTAAGTTATAATCCCCTGAAAAGATGTGTTTCTGTCTAAGCCTCTTAAGGATCGCTGGGTCTGGAAGGGGCTCTCGGAGCGCACCCACGGCATGCTGGCAAGATCAAACCCAATCCCAACGTGCGGTGGCAGCTTTTGCTTTCCACTGAAAAGGAGCCGGGTTGAGCAATGGCTTTCTTTTTGTGTAACAGAGCAGTGGCAAGAGTGCTCATCCAGGTGCTGGAGTGGGTCTGTCCTGCTTTCCTCTGCCTGGAGGGCCTAACCTCCATCTTAGAAGCTTTTCTGGGGATTTCCTTTTTCACTTGCAATTGAAGCTGTGCTTAAGTCAACCCTTCCACTAGAAGGAGCTCAGAGGTCCTTATCCAGGATGCTTATTTGGGATTACTTTCTAGGAGATAGATTCAGTTACTAAGATGCTCTAAGAGCTTGGTCGTAGGAGATCACACCAAATCGCTCCATAGCAAATGAACGGTAAGATGTATTCAAATAGGTTGCCAGTGGAACATTTGGTATGATTGTTTATTTCTCATTGCATGCTTGATACGCTCATTAAAAATAAGAGATCCTTCTGGACACATCAGTTCTACACTCTGATTGGCTCCACTTCTTTACACAACTTCTAAACAGAAGTCAAATATTTGATAACAGAATATGTTCATTTTGCTGTTAGCTGGATTGGAGGAAGGTTATTTTTCTGTTTTTTAGGAATTTGTTAGCTCATTCAAAAATAAAAGTTGCTGGTAATGTAGCTATAGTATTATTTCAGAATAATAGTTTCTAAGTATATTACTTCAGTGATGAACATAGATGCATTTCAAGCCTTTCACAATTATACTCAAGTAAGCCTGACACAAATAAAAAAGCACCAGGAGGACTGAATTAGTAATCCCCTCTGTCCGAACTTTCTAAAAGAGCCCAAAGAAACTGGGTGACAATAGTCCATTTTACAGCTTTTTCTGGCACTAGAAGCTCACAAACAAGCTGATGTAACACAGACTACCAGGTATATATAAAAGACTGTGATGTGGTTTTACTGAACCGAGGCTTCTTTGTACACGTGCAAGTAACTAATTAATGAAAACCACTCATATTGTAAGTGCTGGGAGAAGACAGGGAAACCAGCCTAGCCCTAACAGATCCATTCCAAACAATGCTGAAGCTACATCACTAATCCCCAATATTTAATAACTTCTTTTCTTTACCCTCTCTCTAATAAATCAACACTGTAAACTAGCTAATGGCAACAACTCTGTACGCAAAGTTGTATTTTGGTAGAAATAAGTTTTGTGAATACTTGCTCGTACATTTGTAAAATGCTGCAAAGAATGCAATTAAAATGCTAATATAGTTCCTCTCCAGTATGAGAATAAATATCTTTGAAAACATAAAACCAGAAAGGTTAGAGATATGAAACATATGTATTCCTGCTAGTCAGTATGATTTAGCAGAGATGTGGGCAGGAAGATAGGGAAAATGATGAGGTGCATGGAAGGTGAAATAAGTGTATAAAAATGACTGTGTCAGTGACCATGTAAAAATAAAGAAGAGGGTGTTTTGCAAGTAGTGTTCTGTGCATTTTCAAAATGGGTGAACTGGTGGTTTTGTGGAAACAGAATGCTGAAATAGGTGGGAGCTGTTTCCCTGGCTGAGGCATCTTTGGCACAAAACCAGAAAATTTGGGCTGTTAGAGTATTTGGCTCAGGGCAGGGTTTTACAGCCGCACTGCTGTAGTGGAGGGTGCGTTGGGGAACCAGAAATGTGCCTGCAGAGGATGCAGGCAGAAGAGGATAGCGGCTCCCTTGCCCCCCACGCCCTGGCTCTGCCCACACAGATGTGCAGACACACACACATACACGCTGTGCAGGTAAAGCACATTGAGAAGACTTTTTACTAGTCTGATATCTTACAGTCTAGTCTATGTTTGACATGTGCCTTTGCTGAATCAACTAGATGTGAAAATGCCTCGCGGAGTGTCATTATCTCTCTAGTGGGAGGGGGACTGGAGGTGCATATGTGCGCTTGCTGTCCTCTCTGTCTCAATTTCAAGACTCACATAGCCCAGGGGTCATCACACGTGTGACTGACAGCCATACCTGCTGTCTCCAAGATCTTTCTGCTTCTGATACATTTATACCTATATATAAGCATGCACACGTATATATGTCCATACAGCAACAGCTGTGCATGCCAGTTACTTTTCTTTTAAATATCTGCAGAGTCACTGTGGGATTTGAGACTATCGGCTGTTGTGTTTGGAAGGGGGGATCATGGCCCTTGGGATCAAAATTCATCTTAATGGATAAGGTGGAGAACACAGAGGGTTGATCCAGCCTGTGACCAGCTACACTATCTAAAGGTCAGTGTGGTCCTTTGGTCACAGTTGGTACAGCTGAGGCCAGTCGGAGCTCTCCCAAAGGACACCTGGGCTCCTTTGGTGCGTGTGGGGACTGAGTGCTGTTCCCAGCGAGGGAAGTGTAGAGAGTTCCTCCTCTGAGAGAAGGGGAGAATTCATTTTTAGGCTTCTGAATGTGACTTGGGGTGAAGGAGGAGCTTTGTGGTGTTACCCCTGTAGATGTTAAGGAGAATGGTAGAAAGAGCCAGAAGGGGAGAAGAATAAAAAGATGTAGAAAGGAGACTGGCAGGTAAGTGAGGTGGAGTAGAAAGGAGCAAACGCTAAAAAGTAGCGGAACTAGAAACCTGGCGATCTTTCTAGTAAGATGTTTTAAGAAGCACAGACAACTCCTTTTAGAATAATACTCTGCCTTAGCATATGACTATCCAGATGGCTTGGCTTTACTTCTGAAAAAGGCAGAGATTTTACCTCTGTTACTAACCTCTGTATCTGCAAGGAAAAAAGCAAGCCAACAAACACGCGTGCATATGTGATGTAAAACAGAAATAATAAAGCGACAGTCTTAAATGGAAATCTCAGAGATTCGTAACTCCTCATCTCTAACAAGGGTTTTAGGTCCACGTTTCCTAAATCTTGGCTCAGTATGAAGCAGCATTGCAAAACAAATCCTGCTATCATATTTTTTCCAATAGTAACTCCAGAAAAATAAGACAATAATAAAAATATTTATGAATGCTTCTCAGTGTCTTAGTTACAATGCATGCACATATGTATATTATATATTTTCATGGAAGAACACTTTTCATGGGAATTCAGAACACCACCAAATCTCAACTGTTTTTCCACTCCATTTTGTATTCCCTGCTGTTTGGCACCCACTCTTACGTTAGCTTGCCAAAACAGTCGCTTGACAATTAGGTATGTTAGCACAATTCTGCATTTTATAAACTATGCAAAATAAAGCCCTCAGTGGTATGATGAATATTCTTTTCTCTTAGAGCTTTTTTTTAAAAATATTTTTTAAACAATATCCCTATTGTAACTTCATTGGGGTGGTGCTACAGTACACAATCATTATCAAAGGGGAACGGTATCTTGTGCTTCAGACAATAAACCGTCTGTTCTGTCCTAAAGAGGTTGTTATAGTCGTTCATCACCACAGTATCTGAGGACTTTCCAAGTGTGTCTAACATCTGTCACTGTTTGCTCTCTTATTCTTTTCCCAGATAGAAAGTGTGTGCCGCAAAGTATCTTGGTTTAGACTTTAGAATTGGTCTGTCTCTCCTTGCTTAAATTTCTTAAATATAGTCCAAGAGGGGTCTTCCTGGAGAGTGGTCTTCTCATTTGCTGAGGGAGTTGTTCCCAAGGATTTGGCCCCCAGTCTTCCCAAAACTATCTCTCTGCCAAAGGATAAACCTTGGCTTTTTTTTTTTTTTTGTGGAGAGAATCAAAGTGCTGGAGTACGTTAACTGTTTATCACATTGTTCATTCTGCTGCTTTGGCTGATGGTGTACTTGGGCCTGTGTCCCTTACGTGCCCTGATGGCAGAAACCAATATGTTGAATTTCATTTCAGCTTCTGTACTTAGCCAGCCTAGGTCAAAAAGGACTAGTTATGGCGAGTTTATGTATTTTTATTTCCTGAGAAGGTATGCTTTAATGCTTAGTATTGGTTAGGACCCAACTGGTGCACGTTTCACTTTGCTGCCTCAACTGCATGTGCTGGAGATGCCAAGTTCAGACTGAACTACAATGCCAGGTACCTTCTCCACTTACTCTTCAGTTTTACTTAATTGCCCTCATTGGTTTGTTTTTCTCGTGTTTGTTATCCTAGGTACATTTGCTTTCATCATCACCTTCAAATCTTCATCTTTTTTGTAGTTCCCACCTTGTCTTCACATTAACTTGCTGATGTCACATAAAGAGAAGATAAGTAAGACATGGTACAAGGTTTCTCCTGGGCTACTTCAATGCTAGGGAACCTACTTTACTATTTTTAGGCTCTGGGAGATGTTTTTTCAGTACTTGCTTCTTCCACAAGTTAAGAGCTCCCTGAAAGGCTCGTCAGACAGGGGTGAAGGATCACCCTGTTAACCTTAGTACAAAGTGCTGAGCAGTCTGAGGCTGTTCCCCTGCCTTGATTTCAAAAATCACCAAGGAAACAAAGTGTCAGGTTATTTGTCAGCTGCAAAATGAACTGTAACACAGGTAGGTTAGGGTAAATGTAAAATATTGTAAACTTTATAGAAAAAGGTGTGCAGAAGCAATGAAAACTGTACGTCAGTCTGTATAGTGGTGGTTTGTATTTTGTCAGAGAGCTAAGCCTGTCTGAAACCTGAGTGACAGAAGTCACCAAAACAAATGACTCCTTAGGCTTAAGAAATTATTTGGGTTATTTTTCATTCCCTTTCTCTTCCTTTCTCTTTTCTTCCCTCTTCCTTATCCCTCATTCCTTCTTGTGACCTGCCCACAGGCTGCTCAGCAAGACTATGGGCTCTCCATCCTTGGAGGCTTTCAAGACAAGATGTGAGTGGACATGGCCCTGAGCAACCTGCTTTGACCAGTTCTGCCTTGTTTTGGGCAAGCTGCCTGGCGAGTCCCTCTCCGACTGAACGGGTCTGGGATTTCATCTGTCTGGCTACTAGGTGAGACAAGGATCAGCGGTAAAGCAATCGGTTTGGAGCTATAGAAGGTGGGGCTTCCCCGCTCCTTGAGGGCCGTCGTTGCATCGTACACCTCTTCCTGCCCGCATCGCTAATGGTTATTTTATAAAACACGTATCATTCAGAAAAAGGGATTCTTTTTTACTGTTTTATTCACTGTTCTTATTTTGTATTTCATGTATTCATGGAATGAGTCATCTGTAGCAGTTGAGGGTATTCTACTGTATTTGCCACATCAGTCTCATCTGTCCTGCATTTTACACATCTATTTAACATACTTTCCTGCTTATGTTTTCATATTCATTCTGAATTCCAGCAAACGTCGTCAAGAAACCTGAAACTGGGTAAAATCTTTGCATTTACTTAGTGTATTTTTACATGCAGTCTTGCTTGGACTGTCACATTTTGCATGCTTATTAATAATTAATTCAAAATTCTTTTAGTTTTTTGGCTTTTGTTCAAAGACGTGCTTTGCACAACTGCCTTAAAGAAACAGAAACTTACTAATGGAAATGAAGGAAAAATCAGCTGTCTACTTAAACTCCTTGGTCTTGAAGTAGACCAGTAAATTAATTTCTAGATTTCTTTAATGAATGTAACAGGAGGAAAGACAATATGACACTGAAATGTAAGTTTGTATACATAATTAATCTTACACATCTGAGCAGACAACTAAGTGTTTCCCTACCAAGTATCTTCTCCTTCTTCCTCCAGATGACTGGGATGTTGACAGTTATCCATAGCTAGGAAATCCTGCATACAGGTCTTCTGGACTGTGGCTTAGCACAAAATAGCACATTGCAAACTAGCGAGGATCTGTAAATTACATTCTGTTTCCCTTCTCCATTGAAACAGGGCTCGGGACTGCCAACTTGCTACTGAGACATCTCTGCTATTGCTGCTGCTGTGGTTTCTCTCCAGTTTCTGTTTATGTGCAACACCCATAAATAGGTTTCGGACACGCTGAATGCGCTTACTTTGCTTTTGCTACTGTGAACTTTCGGATGTGGGTGTGCTTGGTAACACAGCTATTTCTAGGATGATCCCTGCTAAGTGTTGTCTGTTAGTCTCACTTTTGCTCCTTAGTTTTTCTCAGTCCCATCATCGCTGAAATAACAAAGAGTATTTGAAATACTATAACTTCATTTGGGAGAGTTGGATCTGATTATAGTTTAAAAAAAAAAAAAAAATGATTGAAAGGCTTCACCGGGCACATCTGTGGTCTTAGTGGCAATATCCAGCCTCGCATAAAAGTAAAGCAAAACCGGTGTGTAATGTGGCCCTTAAAAACAAAACTGTGTAACTCTTGGTGGGGCGTGGGGAACACAGGTGGTAATGACAGCGAGGTGAAGTGTTTTAGAACGAAACCGCTATGATGACTTCCTCAGATGCAGCAGCAGCTGGCTGCAGGCATGTTGATTTTCAATGTCTGGGAATCCTCGCCTCCCCTTTGCTCATCTTTATTTCAGTTAGATCAGGCGGCTGTGCGCGTACCGCCTTTTGTTACCGGGAGCAAATTGCAATGTTTTGAGTGGAAGTAAGGTTAGGAGAGAGCCGTTTGAGAGGGATATGGTGGTAGTGGAAGAAACAGTGTGGGGTGAAGAGCTGGGGTCCTTCCCTCTGTCTGCTTCTCACAAACCGCCGGCGCAAGATGTGCTACAATTTTTTTTTTTCCTCCATTTGCTAGCTACAGTCAAATGTAAAACGGGAAGGAAATAAATGTTCTCCTCTCAATAAAGCCAGCCGCTTCTGAACGCGCCAAGTGTAGAAACCCTGTTGTTGGACAGTCAACACCTGTGTACTTTTGACCCTGTGTTTTATCAAGTGAGAAAGCAGAGGGCAGAAAGGGGACAAGCTGATTTTGGCAATCTTTTAACTCCCTTGATAAGAACTCAGCAAAACTCAAACCAACAGAAATAATGAGCAACACAATATTTTTTTCAAACCGATAATAGCAGTGTCTGAAACTTCAAAAACTTTCTCCAGTTGTCTAACTTTACTTTTTTAAGGTAGATTAAGAAGAAAATTTCCAGCTAGCACTAAATTTGCAGGACTACCTCTTTAAATTAGCTCTACAATATTGTGAGAGCTTTTATTGTTGCAGTAATTGGCATCTTATCAATTGACAAGTACATCAGCGTTAAATCTCCGGATCCTGGCCTTTGGCATATGAGAGTACTGATCATCAAACATCAGGTTCCCACTCAATATGCTGTCTTGAGAAATTGTTATGGGAAATTCGTGTTACAGGAGGCGTCTGCTCTCAGATTAAATCATTTCTTAGCCTTTCTATTCATTTGGACTGTTTGGTGCTACCAGCCGATCAAATAACCCTGACAACAACAACAAAATACTTTTCCATCTGCAGCTAGAGATGGCTGCACGCTATCCAGCTGTATTACAGTGACAAGACTGGACCACAGTGAAGCACAGTTTTATGACCTTATGCTCAGTTATTAAACTGTGTAATACTTAAGGGGAAAAAAAAAGATAAATACCTGAAAGACTGCCATCTGGTACAAAACATGTTAGCATGTAACTTACGGAGGTACTAGAAATACAGACCTATTTTTGAATCACTTTCACAGGGTCGTCAGAGTCCAAGCAAAGAATATACTAGGTATATTCTGCAAAATGGTAGCCAGAAAACATGGAAAAAAAAGGATTCATGTATTATATTCCTAAATAGAAAAGTACTGACTAGCAGATGGGGTTTCTTTAGTTGTGGGGGTGTTTTGTTGGGTTTTGGTGGGGTTTTTTGGTTGGTTGTTGCTTTTTTTAATGTATCCAGCAATCATTTGTATAGAATGCTATATTGCAAAGGGAAACCCACCAGTAATGTGGATTATATGATAGGGGAACTATTTCGGCAACAATCTAGAGAGCATGTCAATGCTTCGTTTCTCTTATGGCTGCCTTGCTTGAGAGTGGGATTTAGGCTGAGTGAAAGAGATGCCCTGAGCAACTGTCCTGTGGACATTCCTTTGCCTGCAGTTTAGCAGCTCTGACAAGAACACATTTTAGTTAGGGGTACTGAAAAGAAACCTCACCCTGCTAGCTCATAACAGTCCCTTGGACTGAACAGAGAGGTTATCTCTTGCAGGGAGTGGGGAGGGCAAAGCTGCCATAAAGATAGGGCCAAACCCTGAAAGATACAAAGAAAATGCCCTCTGATCATCTTGTGTGATTTTTTTTAAAATATGTTACATTAAAAGCAACAATTGTTCTTATTCTGCCTGCCCCTGTCTCGACTTTGTCACATTGCCAGGAATTGTTAACGCAAGCAGGCACTCTGCGTTGTATTGCTGTAGCTGAACGTGGTATGTGTAATCTGATGTGTGGGAGTGGGGTTTTTTTAAATCAAGTTGATCCATTAAAAAAAAAAAAACGAAACAAAACCTGAAACGAAAACCACCCACTATTTTCCTAGCATTTTCTTCTTCCAGTTTCACTTGCATCCTGAAGGTTCACGTGCATGTTTTGTAAAGGAGTGATGCAGAACTTGGCGTCATCTCATCCAGTCATAACTTTTTTGTCTTGAATTCCCGAAGCGGCTAGATAGGCCAGGGTATGGTTTACGGGGCTGTTAATATGTACCCTGTAGGTTCTGCCAACTGCCTTCATCTGCCCAAGCCATCCTTTAACGGCCTCATAAAACACACCCTGGAGTGTCTTTGCAGTGTTAATATGCTCTTCCACTTAAGAATTTCGTCTTTAGAATATGAAGTCTTTCAACACAGTTTTTATAGTGGAAGAATAAGGATAATTAGTTCAATAGACGGTAAAGTGAATTGGCTAAATTGAAACTTGTTGTGCTTTCTTATTTGGAAGCTGTTTATGATTGGTATATTTTAAAATAGAATTCACTGTAGTCAATGTCAACATTGGCTAATGTTCCAGCCGCTTGCCTTTACCTGTATGCTTCATCTCTTAAAACACTCATAACTTGTTCCGCCTTGTTTCATCCGATTTTCTTACCCTTTCACCTTGGCAACTGAATCCAGGTATTATTTCACCAGCATGGGTGTTTTATCTAGCTTTTATTTTGGACTACCAAAGTCGTAACCCCAAAAAGGCGGTGGAGGGTGGGAATGACACAAATTTGGAACTGCAGTGTGTCTTTATTTATTGTAACTGTCATTATAGAATACAAAATATGACAGTGGCCCAATAAAGCCTGTTAAAGTCAGTTGTGGCAGGGTGGTGCTTTTATAAAATCCTCCTATACCGGCAACATATTGGTTACATTGGCTGAGTTCCTCTACTTAGGAATTTTTTCAGCTGAAGGTAAACAAAATGAGGATCATTAAAACTATGTTTTACTTTGCTTTTATAAAGGTCATACTGTTACGAAATGAATTAGCTTGAAATGCTTTTTACTTAATTAAGTGAGAAAGCTTAATTTGTTCTCACTTGACTATTCAGAATTTAAGAAGGTAGGGAAAGAAAGGAAGGATAGATTTAAGAGAAAGGAAAAGGCTGGTTAGAACTTAGTCTTTAGCCCATAACACACTCTGAATTCATTTGATATTCTTGTTTGTAAAGGCATTTATGATAACTTTCTAATGCTGCTCTTCCTTCCTGTCCTTTACTCTGCTCTTAGTTATTCTTACGTATCTCATATCTGAGGAATAAGTATAACCTAAAACTACACTATTCATGTAATAAGGACCCTTCTTAGATCCAGTGGAAGATTAATGATCCAGCACAAGGGTTAAAACAACCTTTTAATGTCAAGTGCAGTTGGTACTGTATTGTGAGGAGCTGCAAAGAAAAATTTAGATTTCTTTCTTTGCTTCCATCTTTTTTTTTAAAAAAAAAATGCAACAAGGTAGATAGCATTTGGGCCAGTTTAGAATTGCATGTGGTTTCATCACTACATTGTGGATTACAGAAATAAATCTCTTTTTCAGCATGTGGCTTCAGTTATGGTCATAAATGGATGATATAGGTTGGGGCATATATTCCACTGGTACAAACTATTAGATCTCTGCTGAAATCAATGGGATTGTGGCCACCTGTATCAAGTGAGGGTCTTCCACAGCATCTCCAGAAAGAGAGGAGAGGTGCTGTGCAGGGAAACAAAATCCACTAATGTTCTGGAGGGGGAAGAATTGCGAGGCATTGCTTGAGTTTAAGTAATAAAATGAAATTTAAAAAAAAAAAATAGAAGAAAAACAAAAATAATGAAAAAAACAAACCACCATGGAAAAGGTAGATTAAGTAGTAAATAAAACCTTACTAGCAGTGAGATGTGTTAGATTATGGAAAAGTCTCATAATGAAAGTATGACTCCCAGTGATCGCTGGTTTAGATGGATTGAGAGCAGTGAGTATCAGGAAAGATCATGAATTAGAAACCTCTAATGTACCCTCGCCTGCTACAAAAATAATTTTTGATTTCACGCTCTGTCTTAAGTGAAATAACTAAGTGTCGCTCTAAAAATCCTTGAAGATCCTTCAAAACACAGGGACTCTAAGAGCTATGCTGACACTCTTTCTGGCGTGGGGATGATGGGGGACTTACATCCACAAAATTTGCTTTTACATAGGCATTTAATTTGGAAAAAAAAACCAGTAAATCTCACTTTGAGTACTTATGCATGCAAATAGTGATTCCTATACATGTGTAAACGAGCACTGCTTGTCTATATTTGAAAGTTGGAGTCACCTTAAAAATAATCACTGGTGGTTGGTTTTGCATTATGTCAGTGAATGTGCATATGTCAGGGTTTTATTGTAATCAACAGAAAGTCTTTGTTAATAGAGGACCCAGATTAAATATGCTTAGCAGCATGTTTAATACACTTGCTGATTCTGTATGTGAAATTGTCTAAGCATATACATAAAGGAATCATTCTTTTCACTGTGATATTTCCATCTTAAAAAAAAAAAGAAAAAAAAAAGAAAAAAAGGCTAGTATGATCCAACATGCCCTCTTAATTAAGCCTTCACTGAATCAAACTTAATATCTCTGTCAAATAAGGTCACACTTCCATATATCAGTGTCAAAGCTACTAAAGATAGTTCACTACTGAGACAGGAGATGGAGGGGGGAAGCTTCCTATGGCTGCATGGTAGAGCTGCTTGTGTGAAAAGCTTTGGATCAGAAAGGGTGATTTTAATCAGCAGGGAAATATTTTTTCCATACAAATCCGGATACTGTTTTAAGGAGGAAAAGACTCTGGACAGAGTGCAAAACTGTTTCATCTTGCATGTGTCTTGAAGGGAGAAGGTTTCTGCTAGATTATTATAATTACAGTTGAACATAGAAGCGTGCATACAGAGTCAAACCAAAGACCTACTATGTGGTGGCTGATAGGTACTAGTAGCAAGTACCCAGGGAAAAAGTATTTGAACAATAAGCACATAATGATATTCTCCCCACAGAATAGGGACACCTTCATGTTTGAGAAGAGTTAATGCAATCTTCTATGAATTTGTATAAAAGTTTTCTGAAAGCTTTTATAGTTTCCTAGGAGTATTCCTCAGTAATCCAGCATCATGGCAGTCTTCTGTAACTCTTGTAAGCCATTTTGGTTTGTTTTAGTGTTGGGGCTAACTGTTGTTAACTGGCTTTGTAATTTTACTGATGTCCTCCTTTGATCTCTGAATGTGTTGAAGAGCACAAGACTAGCATGAGATCCTGCCAGATCCCACGGATGTGCCCATCCACTGCCTGGTCTTACCTGTAATGTTTATCTTTCAATTGAACCCACAAGATGGCCTCCTCTTGATAAAAGTATTAATTTACTTTTAGTCAGTGGGCAACCATAAAAGGGGTGCTTGAGCTTTTTCATTAGATGGGAATATCCCCAGACATTCTGTTCATGTTATCGTCATGGACTTTCTGGATGTGATCTTCCTCCCCTCCCAGCCTTTCCCTCTCAGGAATGCTCTGGGGGCAAAAGTCTGCTGGGCTTAGTAAAGGTCATCTGGTGTCTGAAGGGCAGAGAGGGAGTAAACTGTGGTCCCGTCTTCCATTGGTGCTCTGAAGATCTTCACCGGTTATGTTTTGCTGTGATCCAGGTCACTTTATTACAGTAGACTTGTCTCCTCTTCCTCTTTGCTGATGTTCCTCCCCCAGACATGAGTAATGATTCTGGGTGTGCCTTCAGCCATTTAATCTGCAGATGCCATGTCAGAGTTTTGATTTCTTTTTTTCTATTTAATATTATATTTGAAATGTTTCAGTCTCAGACATACGAATAGATTATTTTTGGATCTCAGACATCAAAGCATTTTAATTTTTTTTCCAGATCCTGTTCCCTCTATAAGGTCCATTAGATAAATATTTGACCGTAGATCATTAGTTGGCATTTGCATTCAGCAAGAACTGAATACTAGTTTGGATCAAATAACTCTGCAGGTCTGCTTATCAGTGTAATTTTATTTTTTTTTTTAGTAGGTACAATTAGAGAAAGGTTTCTGAGGGGAAATGATTTGGCTTGTGTGAAGTTGGTACTGAGCTGGCAGGCCCTTGCTGATGGCACTCCCGAGTCTGGGAGCAACTAGAGAGTCGTTTCTTTCCTGTCTTACAGTAATTGAAAGCCATGAAGATTAGTCTGTATGTTAGAGGTAGCTTGTCATCTCTAGTAGACTTTCACTCATGCTACATCAACAGTACCCGCTGGATGATGTGGGAATGTACATGGGTGACTGTATATGCTGGTTTATGTACGGAGTGAAAGTGACATCTCAGAGAGAAACGGAGTGGAAATCCCCTAACTAGTATCAAATCAGCATTGATTTGCTCATGGGGAGAAGCAAATCTGCTTACCAGTATTCCTGAAAGCTCTGTCGCTGTCAAGGAAAAGGAGGCGAGAGTCGCCGTTCGGTGTGATGCTGAGAGCAGGCGTGCTTTCACACTGGCCTCGCTGCTGTTTTCAAAACACTGTTTAGGTTACCTTCAATGCTTGTTACTCCACTTACAGGAACCCCCCTTTGTCAACAGTGTTTTTCATCTTCCAGTAGTTGCCTTCCTATACAGATAGGTTCCAAAAGTGCAAAAGGATATGAATGTGCCCGTATCAACCACGCTCACCCCTGCCACTTGTTACGGAATAATATGGAACATGCCCACCCAGCACTTTATTGCAGCTTTGTCTTCAGGCGTGAAGTGCAAAACTCATTTACGTGATTGTCAGTATATGCAGAAGGCAAAGCACTCTTGAACCTATCTTTAGACATATTTTCTCTTTTTCTCAAAGTTTTTAAAAAATAGAAACAGAGAAATTGGATCTCATCTGGATGAAATAAAGTAATTAATTCACAGTACCAATTACCTGCCTGTTAAAACTCTGTTCAGTTTTATTCTATTAATTAGGTAGACTTTGTGATTGTTTGTGCTGTGAATATCTCTGTTTCTACGTGAACTTAGATCATAAATCTCCTGTCATCACAAACAGAAGAATGAAAAGATGGGACAAATAAGGGAAAATATGTGTCCCAAATGATGAACAGTAACACCTGATTTTGATCTCAGTAATGCTTTTGGGATCACTTCCTCAGCTATTCCCTCATCTTTTACAAATTCTCTCAAACGCAAGAAAATAACTGTGGAGATCTTAAGCATACTTCATCATATTCACAATATTAGGAGAATGAGTTAGTTATATAGGAAAATAGTTTTGTCCTTAGGCTTGGGGTAGGCTTTTTTTTGGTTGCTGAATAGTAGTACGTGGAGTAGAGTAAACCATTTTTTTTTTTTTAAACGATGATGTATTTAATGTTTTTAGCAGGAAGGTCTGATGTGGAAGTGCCAAAAAATGTCTAAATTCTACCAGAGCCACATTTGCTTGTTTGTTTGATTTAATGTCAGTATTTATTTACTCCCTTGCTAACATTAGTAGACTTCATGACTTTCCTGAGAAGGAAAGATTTCCTTATTTTACGTCTACTCATCTATCCATGATTCAGATCCAGCTGGAGTGTCAGAAATAGACTTGTTTTCCTTGCCGTTCCCAAAAATCCGGCTTCTCTGCAAATTATAACCATACATGCTGCTCTTGTAAGGACAGCACAGGGTGCCCTTTTATGTCTTCCACTCGTATGATGAGAAACCTCGCTTCCTGAAGGAAGTGGTACATTATGACTAGGACTAGATAGTCCATGTAGCTCTGATCCTCAGTTGACGCTTTTCACATAATTTCCAGATGACTGAATTTAGTTCAATAAGGCCCTATAAAAAATGAATGGCATTAGTGTTTGCACTGATGAGTTCCATAAACGAAAAGGATTTGATATAAACCCATATTTATCCAAATTTCAAATAAATTAAAACATCGCACTATATTCAGCTTTCTGGTGTCAGATCTAGTTACAGAGTTACTTTCTTCACATCACAATAAAAATGATAATTGTTTCAATCCGAAGATTTGGGATACTTAAAAAACAATTTTCTTAATAGCATTACGTATCTAAATAAATCAAAACTGTTAATTTAATTTAGGCAGTGACAATATAAAAAAGTTATTTTTGTGGCAGTCTTTTAGAAAAAAGGAATTTTGCAATCTGATGTGCAAGTTGAGTTATCTTTTCATATCTACTTTCATTATTTCTTACTTTGTAATATGTATGTCTCCTGCTGCAAGTTGGCTAATCAGGCATATGTAAGATATCTGGGCATTAAGATTATTCCATAGGAATCCATAGAGATAGTAAAGGTAAATGATAGATTAGAATGCAGTTTTTCTCCTAGTAGGTAATTGTCTCATTAGTCTATCTATATTATTTCTATATACATTGATTATAGTCATAATTAGGACCGTGAAAACTCTCGCCTTCACTGAAGAAAATATTTCTCAGTTTACATGTATGGTTTTTTTCATCTTGTAGCTCATTTTTACTAGGAAGAATTAGGAAGTACTCCAAAATTAAACTATCTGTGTCTATTTAAACTGTAACCATAAATCATTATCTGAAATAATGACTATAATTTTAAGGTCAAAAACTGTATCCTTGCTATAATATATCATGTCAATGATTATAGATTAGAAATTAATGGACAAATTGAAGTAGAAATTGGGAGAACAGAAGGAAATGTTAAAAATACTCAGTAAGTGATACTCTTAGTAAAATGGAAGAAACTGGATTTGAAGACTATTTGCATTAATACAAGACTAAAAATCCATTCCACAATATGCGAATAGTGGTATTATGGTAAAATGGACACTTAGGATATATCTATGTTTTAAAAAAAAAATATGTTTTTTTGGTAAACTGAGGTATGCTTCTCTGTTAATTTTCTTTCATCACCATTTCATCTCCAATCCCATCTCTCTTTTTTTCCAGGTGCCACGTGCTGAAAGTGGAGCAAACACTGAACCCTGGGGAAGAGCTCTTGTTACCCTGTCTAGGTGGTGCTAGACCAGTGGGGGTTTACTTTGTTTCATACTTCTAATTACCAGTATGTCAAAAAACTATTAATTGTTTCAGTAATGCAGTTGCCTGAAACTTTTTTTTTGACTGGTGGAATTGTCAAGTAGAATTGTAACCTGCATTTTACATAAATGCCATGAAGCGTGTGTGTGTATCATACACAGAAGCAGAGTATCCAGTATAATTTATAGATGAAGACAAAAGTGCAAGGAAATAAATACTCAGAATATGTATGTGGTAGCCCAGACAAAATGTCTTCCATCAATGCATTAAAATTACTTTCTATCAGTGGCTTTTCGACAGAAGCAACTCTGTTTTGACATAAAGGTGTATTTTTTTTAAAAACTAATACACAACTGTAGGGCCTGTGCTAAGCAGATTGAAATAATTTTTAGGGGAGAAATACATTCTGCAGTTTAGATGTCTTATAGTTGTTTACCCAGTCTTTTGGTTACGGGGGCATGGAGAGAAACAATGTTAATAATCGTTTGCTTGATGTCAGTAGGTGCTTTAGAGCCAAATTGAATAGGGTCAAACAAAACTGAGTTATCTTTTCCTGAAGCTGGTCAGCAGGATACACTAGCAAGGAGCGTACCATCCTTCAAAACTGGTGGCTTAGGGACTTGAAGGAGAAGTAGTGATGTCCTCAATAAATTTCTCATCCATGATTTTTTTCATTCTGTCTTTCAGTTCTTGTGAATGCACAGCATTCATAAGGCTACAAATCCACAGCATTATAGAAAGAATTCCCACAAAGTGTTTGTGTGAAAGTTACCTGCTTTTGTTTCTTTTAAATATATGACCTACTACGTTTGTGCGATGCTTTCGGAGTAAAACCGGCTCTGTTCATTTTTTTGCCCTGGGAGGCCAAGATGCAGGAGGAAATGCCCTTTCCCAGTGTTGCATACTGAGGAGTCTTGGCAGGGTGGAAGTTATACATCACTGCTGCTGCCTTTCAATATATGGATATACCAATGGAAAGCCTGCCCAGCTGGAAAGTATTTGCTGCTTCATACTATGGTCCTCTCTTTTTGGAAGCTTAGGCATAGAAAAGGTACCGTGATACTTCTTTAACAGACTGGTTAATGTGTGGACTTAAGCATCTATGATATAGTCAGCAGTCAAGGGGACAACATCTTAAAAGGACTACAGTTTGGCTGTTTTGCATTATGCCATTTCTTTTTTAATGTTTGAAGTTACAGATGAGTGTTGTGGTACTGTAGAAACCAGGGCAACAAACGCTGAATGTTTAAAGAGATGCTTTGCATAGTGGAGGTTGGCACCAAAAGGAAGCCTGATGAAACAGATTCAGTGGCAGTGGTTCCAAGCTGGCTGACGTCTTACTAGACAGTATGGGTTGAATCTCTTTAGCCAGTATGTCTCAAATGAATAGTGATATGAAAAGGTAAAAAATATTAGAGGAGGGAAGAGTTTGTTTCAGTACCTGTTCTAGCATTATTAATTCAATACTGCTTTCTCACACAGCAGGGTCGGGCAATGTGGATGAAACAAAGGCTGTGACTTTAGTATGTTTCACAAGCAGAAGTTTGGGACCAACAGTTCTGCAAGAGAATTTAGGTAGGTTTGGGTTAAAGACTTTCTTTAGAGATTGAAATAGGCTAGAGAACAATCACAGATTATGTATTTCAAAAACACTGAAAAGGAATGCAATTTTTTAAGTGTTGCATTATTACTGATGTAGATTTTAATAATATAAATATATTATGAAACCTAATAATAAATATAAATAAATGTATTACTATTAATAACATATAAAAATCCCGTTACAGAAACAGAAGTTTACTTTAAGGCTGGAAATCTGTTCACTAGTTCTTATCCTGTGATTTCCTTTGATCTTGTGTTTACTTCCTCATTAGTTCAGTAAAACTAATTCTGTTTTAACTAAAACTCAGTTTGGGGAAAGACACTCATGCAGTAGCTGAAAAGAACTCACTTTAAAATATTCTTATATGTCATAGGACTGTTTTGCAATTAGATACTGCTCAGGGAGCTGGGTACGCTTGTCTCTGGTTGACTTCAGTGCTTTGTGCCTGAGTTGAAAGGACACAACAGGAGTTGGCCTCGTTGGTACGCTCCATCTTGAAGTGTGCGTTGTGTATAATTCTTGGAAGGATTTTTGAGTTTTACGGGTTTAGTAGAAGTAGTACACAAGCACATATTGGCTCAGACTGTAAAAAAAATTGTGATATTCAATTTGATAGAGAGATTAGCTTAAAGCTTGTCAAGTCTTCTTTGAGAGATAAGATGCTTGGGAAGATGAGAGACAAAGAGGATGTATTTCTGTATGAAATGTCTAAGGCATGTGTCAGACTACAGTAGGAGAAACAAGGCTGTACTAATGTATATGCCCGTGTCCAGCCCATCAGCAAACTCGGAACATGTTCTGTGTGAGCAGCTGGGGAGAAAGGCAGTTGAACACTTAATTAAGCAGTATTTGAAGGAAGACTGTAAAATAATTTTACCTGTTTATTTTAGTTAAAATCAGTCATTTGGAAAGTTAATTATAGATCATAAAAGTTCATTTTACTACTTTTCTAGTTTATTTCACTCCTACATTCAACCCTTTTGTTTACTGAGGAGCATGAAGAGTTTTTTCTTCCTCTTTTATGTTCTTCTGATTTGAAATTCCATTGAAACTGCTGATTTTCTTTGCCTCCCAAATTCTATTGTTTCTTCTGATGTTAACCACTTTTCCCAGTTATCAATTTAATTAATAATTTCCGAATTAGTGGTGGCAGAACCTTAAATACTACATGTTTCTAAAGTGTTTAGAACCTTTCAGCGTAATTCTAAGCCTTACTGTAGTAAACTTAAAAGACCTTTCAATTATGTATGTATTGTTCAAAATGTAAGCAGACTGCCTTTTGTGGATCCTTATACAAGAGAAACGGCATGCATGAAGAAAACCAAAATTTATTGCAATCCAGTCAGTATTTTTTTCTTAGATGGATTTAACATTTTCATTTTTCAAACAACATTTTCTGGAATACTTATCAGTATAGGAAATAAGCTGATTGATTTCTATATTGTTTCTAAACAAAACAAATCTTGCAAGGATGTCCTTTGTGAGTGTAATACTCCATTTTATTTTTATTTCACCAGTGGATGAATGTTAAGTTTCTCATGGAAAAAAATCCATTAACCATGTATTTCCATGATATTTGTCAAATCCACGGTATCACATTTCAAGATGAAAACAAGTCACATGTCTAAAACTATCATATAATATCTGCAGTTTATAAAATTTGAGACATGTTTCTTAACTGTTGAATTTCATTGGAAAACTTCTGGAACTGATGGCATTTAAAGAAAGAAGTTGAATTTTCCGGAGTAGGCCTTCATTCTGTTTCGTATATAAACCTGGTGGGGATGCAATACAAAATCAAGTAATGACTGGCAATACCAAAACCCATTAGGTCCACATGTTTCAGTCAGTATAAAGAGGTGTACTTGGAATTCATTACTCTTAGGTTTGATTCTGTGATAGTACTAACCAAAGAGTTGAACTTTTCTGAGTGCTTTTTTGAGGCTACTTTGTTATGGTATTTGAAGTGTTGCTTTATTATCATGTACAGAGAGGAACTAATTGACATGGAATTGCATCTTCTCTGGGATGTTATTATAACCTAAAAAAGTGGCACCTAGGTGCTCAAACTAACCTGGCATAGAATCACAGAATTTTTTAGGTTGGAGAAGATCTTTATGATTATCAAGTCCAACTGTTAACTCAGGACTGCCAAGTCCATTACTAAACCATGTCCCTAAGCACCACATCTACACAGGGATGATGACTCAACCACCTCCCTGGGCAGCCTGTTCCAGTGCTTCACAACCATTTTAGTGAGGAATTTTTTCCTAATAGCCAATGTAAACCTCCCCTAGTGCAACCTGAGGCTGCTTCCTCTTGTCCTGTCACTTCTTACTTGGGAGAAGAGACTGACCCCCGCCTGCCTACAGCCTCCAGGAAGCTTCCAGGTAGCTGTAGAGAGCATTAAGGTCCCTCCTGAGCAGCCTCCTCTCCAGACTAAACACCCCCAGTTCCCTCAGCCGCTCCTCATAACACTTGTGCCCCAGCCCCGTTGCCTGTCTCTGGACGCGCTCCAGCACCAAAATGCCCCTTCTGCAGTGAGGGGCCCAAAAACTGAACACAGGATTCGAGGTTTGGCCTCACCAGTGCTGAGTACAGAGGGGCGGTCACTGCCCTGGTCCTGCTGGCCACGCTGTTTCTGATACAAGCCAGGATGCTGTTGGCATCATTCTTATGTGAGTAAAGGTAAGGTCCCATGGCAAAGAAATGATAAAAAATTCTGTTGTTGAGGATAAATGATGTCGTAAATCCAACATGCCCCGTATGTGAGTCAGAGGGAATGTCCCTGCTGCAGGCAGACCCCTAACACCCAGCATACTGAGGGGCAGAATTGGTGGTAATAGTGTAAATCATTTCAGTAGCAGCCTGGAAAAATACTTGATGCCAGCATTTAGAAAGCGAATGTGTCCTATTGACCTCCATTTCACCTACCTGCATCAGTTTTGATGGGTTTACCAAGATTTCCAGCTATAACCCCGGTCCTTAGCGCTGGGCAACTTACCAGCTTATTTGGTTTTGCGAAGTGTGGTGTAGATGTCATTTAGGTAACGGGCATGGGAATTGCTGAGGTCTGGGAGCCAGGGTTTGTGTCCTTAGTCTCAGACGTTGTCAAGTGAATAAGGAATGGGAGATAGACCTATACATACACTTGATAGTTTTCATATGTATCCCCTTTTATTCTTAAAAAAGTGATCAAAAGAATCACAAGACATTCCTGTGACAGATTCCTGATATAAACAAGTCTGTATAAGGTTCTCTTTGGGAGCAGAGTGAGCATTTTTGGGTTGGCTTTTTTCTTTGTTACTGAGTTTTTCCTTATCTCCCTGAAATACAAAATTATTTAACTTTCTCCTAAATTTTTTTTTGAAAAATCTCACTGAAGTTACTCCCCAGAAAAAAGGAGGAGCTTGCTCTCTCTGGCATGTTAGTCTGAATTACGTTATCCCATAATATTTCTAAAGAATTTATAAGCTGAAATGCTGAAATGATTGGTGAGTTTAAGTAAGTTTATTAATGACTTTCAGGAAAAGAATAATGCAGAAAATAAGTTTCCTCTTCTCCTTTGTGAAATGACTGTTGAATATGACAGAGCAACCCAAGAGTGTGTTGGTTGTCATACCTATCTGATTCGTGGAGAAGGCTGGTAGTCAGTGACTCTTCAACACCTTTTCTTCTCAGGTAGTGAAAAGACAGAAGAAAATTCTCTTCTCTACTCATGTTCCTAAGGCCTTCGTTTTCTTATTTTTAATGATCACGGTGCCAGAGAGAGTTTAATACTCATCTGAACTTAGTCTGAGTCCAAGAGCATTTTTGACATCATTTGCTTAAAATAATATTTTAGTAGCCTTTAGAATTTCGATTGTTGGGAATATTTGGATCTATAAACAATTAAAAATTTTCATCCTCTGAAGTATTTTTTTCTTCTTTCTTGCCTTTTTTCTTTTTCTGTTTCTTGACTTTTAACTGGGCTTGTGGGAGAGTGACAAAAGAGAGTGAGACTGCATAGTTCTAATTTTAAGCAAGCTATTGTTATTAGCTAAATAATCCAGATTTCAGTTGGCTTTTTATTAGTTTGGTTCATGCCAATGTGAATTAGCATTAAAATGTCCTTTGTGAATCTGTTGTCAGTTAGCAAAGCTTTGAATGGTAACACTTCTTTTAGGATTTAATTTATTGTTTTTAACTAGGACTGCTTTTGTTTGTGATCGTCCCTTCCCCACTGCCCTCTTCTTCCATTATAACACTCCTAAGCTACAGTTTCATCTCTGTGATTCTTAATCTTTCAGTGAAGACAAACCTGTGGTTCTGAGTGTTTATGAATATAAGAAAAAAACATTGCAACTTTTTCCTAGAAGTAGATGGGTTATCCTTTGAGTCTGTCTTAATTCTAGTTTAAGTAATTACAGTTGGTCTTTCTAGAGTCTATCTACAATCTTAAATAGATAAAGAATTAATAATTTCTTCTTCTAAACATGGATACCTCTATGTACTGTAGACTCATTGTTTCTTGAAATGATTTCTTTGTCTAGACTGAGCTTTGTTCCATCCATGTGTGAATATGCATATGACTGCTATTTCGTTAATGTATTTCACATAAAAATTGATCACATACAAAAACCTGTGAAATTAACTAGGTAACATGAAATACCATTCAGGTGGAAACAAAGTACACAAATAACAAGCAAAAAGCTCATTGAAAAACCTTTGATTAATTTGTTCTGGTGCTGAAAATACATTTTCACATAGTGATTAGAAGAAAGCCATTTCAGGTTTCTTTGGAATATTACACTAAAGTTCTGTTTTAACTACATCTATCTTAAAGTAATTTTGTCAGAGGTGTGATTTTTGAAGTTCATCAGTACTTACATCCTTATTCTTTTCCTTGTCTTTTTGCACCTATTTGGTGCACTTTGTAACAAAATCCAATTTTGTACTGGAATTACACATTTGTTTCATGAACCTGCAAAACTGTGAGATGGGATTATTATTGTTTTATTTAATTTCATTTTATTTGTCCCAAAGCCTTTTTTTGTGAGTTGCATACATTTTTGTAGATTTTTCTGTAGCAGCTGATGCAGCATCTCTACAAAATGGGTGTTTCATCCAGAGGCAGTAATAATGTATGTATAATCCAACGCCTACTCAGTGGCAGAGGTTAAGGAATACTCAAAACACTTTCAGTAACAGCAAAGAGAATCTTAGTGATTATTTTTTTTTTCCCCCAAATGTGCTAAAAATAACATATTTGTTTTTTCTTCTGGTCACTTAACAAATTCATATGTATAAAAAACTTGACAGCTATGTTTTCATTTAGGATTTAAGCTTGTTCGTAATAAGGTACCTACAGTCATCTTGCTGATGACTTTGAACTCATGAGAATGGAAGTTCCTGATAAGCTGTAGGTGTCAGGCATGATGGACAGTATGTGGGAGGTGGCATGATTACACATTGTTGGATGTAATTTAAGGAATTTGACTGTATCATCCCACCAGAACAGTCTTATTGTTCCTGTGAGTATTTTGATTTGTCTCTGGTGTGCTTAAAAATAGCAGAACATTCAGGAAGTTTCTATAATATGTAATATCCTATTGGTGATTACTTAAACAGTAGTCTACAGCCATCTTAGTTCTTCTGAAATCTATTGACTGCGCTGTTTTTTTAAAAAAGTTCTGAAATCTGGAAACAGGCCATAGCTCTAGGTCTGAAATGGATGTTTAGTGGGTATTTTTCATTTAGGGAATGTTAACAAATAGATTCTTGTACACTTAATTCAGCTGACTGAAACCCTCTGTTAAAATGAGAAATCTACCTTTCAAGTGAGGAAATCGTTTGTAGAAAGGAACTACTGAATGCACGCGCAGCCGTGGCACTGGTCTTCTGTAGTCACCGTCTGTGACCCAGCAGAACATGCTAACAGGGAACCAGCGGCAGGCTGAAGTGTGCGCATCTTGTGGAGATTTAGCATTAAAATTGATCATTAGTTATCTTTAAACAAGTCTTTTAAAAGGAAATTCCATAATCTGACATGATGGGGTTTGGGGAGAAAGCAGTTGTACTGCAGCACAGAAGGCTTACAAGATCCACCAGACCATATGGATTATATCTATTTTGTAGCATGCTAGGTGTAGGAGTTGGGCGTTTTCGTTTGAACTTGCCTTGGCTGAGTATGCAGTAGCTTTATAAGGGTTTCAGACATGGTACTCTAACATGTCTGATTTTAGGTAGTTGAGGAAGTTTGCCTGTCGCTGTAAAAAGAGATGTCAAAACAATCCTAGAAAGAATCTGAAATCCTAGACTAAGCTGAGTGTTTAAATGTATTATTAAAGGACATTTGTTATTGAAGTTCCGTGACGGAGGCCCAAATGAAGTTAGTTTAATAGGGATTATTTGACTGAATTGCATCTTTGCTGTGTCTTCACCTGTAGCAACTTCTCGCAGTCCAGCAAAACTGAATCGCCACTACTGTGGTATATACTATTATGTACAATAATACATAGGTTACTGACAAATATTTTATCTGTGTCTGCTCCTTGAGATAAGCTTCAGATACTGGGAAGAGTGGTTACTGCTCTCTCCTCCTCTTTGAAATTAGGCAGCCTGTGTTCTACAGCTTCTACAAACGATGAGGTCTTCCAAATTCGGAAGGAGACCTTGGTCTGAGCTGCAGCTATCAGGACCTCCAGCAATTGGATTGCTTCTGTTCTACTCAGCTGGAAAGACAATTTAAAATGTGCTTAGTTCCTGCTCACATCTGTTCTCTATACTGAGGCAGCAGACAAAGGGGCTGGTGTGACAGGGACTCGAGCCATTGGACTCAAGTCACCGATTAGCTCATTTCACATCAGCCATGTGGCTTTTAGACGGGAGTCTGGAGCCAAATATCTCCCAATTACCTGAAGTAAATTGCTTCATAGCTTGTTACCAAAATTCTGAGCAAGGTTTTGGCTGCTGCCTGATATTTAATTAAACTCCATGCATCTGATAACTACTCTGCATGATGTGGCAAATAGAAAATGCTTAGACAAAAGTTGATTTCAAAATGTGGAGAGGAAGAAAAACCCTAAAAGTTGAAAGTGTGCTGTTTTATTGCAAAGGAAAAGAGATGTTTGCTATATAACAGTTTAAATGCAATCTGAAAATAACCTGCGTTTTTTGCAGTTAGAGAATAAAAGAACAGAAGCAGTGACATTATGATTCCAAGGCATGAGTCAGACATGTTTTAACTCCATGCAAGTATCTCTCTGCTCTGACATCTTACACGTTTGTGTCTCAGTAGACTTTAAGAAATAATTCCTTATTCACGATTCTAGCATCTAATAGCTACCTGCCTGCTGGACGAAACACAGAACAAAAAGAATTTCCATCTCAGAGTCGATAGTCCTACTGTAAGACAAAAGATGGTAATTGGAGGAAAGAAAGAAACAAGAATAAGCTGCTGTTGGTCAGCAAAAGGGGCAGTAAAGTTAATGGCAGATATCCTAGAAAAGAAGATCGGTTAAGAGATGATTTTGAAGATGCTTATTGGGAATTTCTGTTCCATGCAAGTCTAACACAGGAGTCAACATTAATATTTATGTGAGAAAATTTAAAAAGTGGATACGAGAGGTGGGCATAGTGAGGATGAGGCAAGTTAATGAGATATCATCTGTGAGCGTGAGATAATAGTCTGTGTAGAAAGGGTATCGCAAGGAAAGCAATGACTGGAAATAGCCTGGACTCAGAAGACTAAGTTCCTAAAGTTTGATGAGATGGAAGGGGAAAGTGTGTGGTGCCTCCAAGGACAGGGTTTATACTAAAATGCGTTCTTTTGCTATGACAAGTAGGCAGAAATTATTACCAAGTTGTATTTTATGCAAAGGTAAAATGCTGTGTGACTTCTAATCTCAGGCATCTCACCCTTGTGTACAATCCGTAGGAGGTTTAGGCAGCTTATTAATACTGGAGACTCTGTTACAGGCTTCTATGATTTTTTTGAAATCTTCCTGTATGTTTGTATTTCCAGTTATCTAAAACAAAAAAAAAAAAGTGATGCTATGAAATTCCAGGTCTTTATGCATGTGATTTAGAGTACTGTGAATATAACTTGCCTCTCGCGATGAGTCTTCCTTACTTGTTTGTTGTTTATCTTAAAACACAAGCTCACTAACACTAGTAAATAAAATAAATTCTACTTCAAGTTACTTATGCAAGTTGAAATATGTTCCCTAAAGAGGGTCACAGAAGCACAAACTGTCAGAACTGCATGACTTGCTGACAATCTCAAACCATTACTTAAAAGTGTAAATGTATATTTGTCATTGACTGACTCTTATGAGGCAAGGCAGGTACCAAATACATTTTGCCTAAAAAGGAAAAAAAACCAGAAAAGATGTTTGATGACAGCTGAACATTGTTGATGTGTCATACCTCTAAATTAGGAACTTGCAAAGAAAATAGAGCATGTGGAATTGTCCCACAGCTAAGTAATACCACATACAGCCATCCACCCATGTTTAATGGTGTTATTCAGAGAGGGGATAATAATTCTATGTATTGTCAGTTGCTTTTATAGGTTTAATTTGATGTTCTAAGATTTCTAAGGTTGGTTTTGTTGTTCGGTTGGTTTGTTTGTTTGTTTGTTTAAAAAAGTATGTTCATTTATCCAGAGATACAGTGAGTGCATAGGATCTCAGGTATTTAAAAGTCTTTTCCCTTGAATTTTCAGGGCATTTGTATGGAACTGTCAGCTAAAATCTCGTCTTGAAACAAAAATATCAGGAAAGTGATAGTATACTGTATTGGCAGAGCAAGGAAGACTGTTGTTTTCTACGGGTCTAGCACAGACTTCAGTGATGTTTAAGAAATCGCATAGTGACTCTTCGCTCTCCTGCTTTTCCTAGAATAGGGCAGGATTAGGGAGCATTTAGTTCAAAAGAAACCTCTCAGTTTTTCAGTTTACTTTTCAAGAGAATCATGTGTAAAATGTCCAGGCAGAAGGAAAGAGAAAATACTATAAGGACATCTAGAAAAAGCAGTTTTATCTTTTGCAACATTAAGCTTGTATCAGTTCCATATTTCTTATCATTATATGTATGTATGTAGAAAAAGTATGAAAGTTCAGTTTGCATTTGGTTTTATTTAAATTATTTATTTAAATTTTGATCCTATATACAGCAGGTAGAAATTAGAAAATTTTAACTGAGTGAGACAGTACAACAAAGACTGAAGTTCCTTGAGTTCTCGAAGCAAAACAGTTGAGTATTGAAAAGGTAAGGTCTAAAAGTTAATAATAAGCCATTACCTTAAGGTAGGAAGATGAGTAAGTGAGGAAGCCTATTCTTTCTTTGGCTTTGTAAGGCACTTCTGTCATGGTTTTGAAGAAAACTCCTTTAATCTGTTCTTTCATTTTTTTTCTACAAATGAAACTCTTTTTGAGTACTTACTTGGATACCCAAGGGTTCTTGGGTGACCTTGTAGTAAAATGGATAGAATATTTTGAACATGCTAAATGCCTAATACAACTAATATTCCTTACTAATAGGATACCAAACACCTAAAAAACAATTTAATCCAACCAACCAACCACTCCTCTCCCCCAACAACAACAACACCCCCCCCCCCCCCCCCCCAATGTTATCACAAGATAGTGCTGCTTCCTCTTAGCTTTTTCAGTAGTTTTCTTGTGGTGCTTTAATGGGCAGGAATAGAAACAGCGTCTAGTTCTCGTGGAAGGTCCAGAGACTTCAGGAGGTCTTACATTGTAGATAAAAATAATTTTTTTTTTTTGTTCCACAGACACACAAATCATGGAGCATAAAATAATTTACTAACTAAAAGTTGCCAGGCAGCTCAATAATAGTATAAAGGCTCCTGTGTCCTGTACTGAAACCATTATGTGTGAGACTTTCCTCAAAATCGGCCATTGATCTATGAATATGCCTTTTAAAATCAAAACATAAAGGATGTATAATTTTTCTGACACATTTTTCCTATCTTCAGCTCAAGATTGGTCCATCTGCACAGCATGCTCTCTGTCAAATTTCTTTATTTCGGGTGGATAATAATTAGCATGTTTCTTTCTCTGCCCTTTCTTCTTTTTGGATCAGTACAACATTTATTAACTTTAATTAACCTTGCACTAGGATGACAAGTGTAATGAGAATCTTGAATAACATTTAATGATAACAGAAACACAAAAATGAACTTTTGCATGCTTGCCAGATGGAGTTTTACCACTGCGTTACTGCTCTGACTCACAAAAACAAATACGTGATTTCTACAACTCCTGGTTATACATACAAAAGTGCCGTTGGTGGTAAATATCCCTGAAAAAGCAAGATGAAGAAATACAGTGTTTTTTAAATGCCCTTTAATACAGACGAGCAAAAATATACTCCAAAAAGCCTCCTCTTAACCATCTTGGGGACAAAATAATAAGGTGCTGATAGTAGGGTTTCTCCCTGATCTTTTTGTTATGGTACTTACACATGCTATCAAGTCATCGTTATATTCAAATGGAGTGTTTCCCTACCTGTGAATAACTAGTTCATTATAAACAAAATGGAATTCTAGGTGTGATCTCCTTGCCTAAGTTTCTAGATGATCATACTATGAAATCTATCACCCCTTACACACGCACACACGCACACAGGACTATCTTGTTTTCCCAGATTAGAAATGTGTTAAACTGCACTGAAAGGACTCAATATTGACAATAAAGTGTTCATACCTGCAGTGGCAAATACTGTAATAGTAGCATCTCTCCCATGGGTTACTTTCCAACCAGACTGCATTTCTGGAACTATTAATTCATTATGAAGGTAGAGAAGCATATAAACAAAACTTATCATGTGATTGGCCTTCAAGGGAGCCTGATAGCTCTTCACAAGCTGATACCTACTTTGAACTCATTTCTTCATTGAGGAGTCTGTTCAAAGCATACTATTTGCAGAGAGATTGATGCCAGTAATGCCAGTGAAAATCAGAGATGTGAACTGAGAAGGAAGTAGTTTGCCTTTGTCTTAATGTGTTGCAATTCCAGCTGGAGAAATGCTTCCCAATTAAGGACTTGACCTATTAGAAAAATAAAGTATTAACAGGGATTTCTTGTCCTGTTATGTTCAATGGAATGAAGTGTCATTGTGCCTGCAAAAGGTGGGATGAAGGCACTTGAACATAGGTATCTAGTGCCTTTGTAGGTTCCCCATAGTGTCTGTGACTTCTGGGTGGTCCTGGGCAACATAGGACCTTAGGTCTGGGGGGTTGAAGCTGAAGACCTTATAGGGTATGTCAGGATATTTAAAATTACAAGAGATCTTTACGCTTAGGCATCTGATTGCTCAGTGTATACATATGCAAGTGTATGTGTGTTGATTGCACGGCCAGGATCCCCATATTGCAGGTGATAACATTACTACCTACATCTTTCACTGAACAGATCTTGGAGCGGATCTCCAAGAGGGCCGTTTTTATTATGTTGATTTTCAAGACAGGGGGACCAAGGACATGGTGTCTATGCAGGCTCATAGCAGAGTCAGAAATAAACCGCATCTAAGTACTGGCTGCTTTCATCACCCTCTTCACTGCCATGTCCCCTGTGACGTGGTTTGTGTCTTTAAAAGGAGATGGTCTTGAAAATACTACCTCATTAGGATGATACTCTAGCATATTAGAAACTTGGTCATCTCTCCTGTATTTTATGATGCTGTCACATTATGCTATAGAAATCTATTTAAATCGAAGGTGCAGTGTGGACCATGACTAGCCTGAGGCTGGCAATCCATAGCAGTGGATTATTTTTCTACTCTGGACAGGAAGCAACTACTAATCACTGAAGTAACTGTTCCTGTCTCTTGCCTATCACTCAGATAAATTATCCCACTCTTGTCTCTTCCACAGGAGATACATCTTCAGCAATAAACCACATGTTTTGAAGTTTAACTGAAGAACTACCAATCTGTCTGATTCCGCTGAACCTGTATAAAGAGTATAATTCAAATTGCATCCTCACTTGTGCACTCTAATACTTGCTATGGTAAGAATACTGAAAACCAGCCATACAAGAATGGGGCAAAGTATTTAATTCAGTTCGGACATATCGTATCTCTTGAACATATCTCCATGTCTGGAGAAAATAATTTTTAAAAGTTGGGAATTTGGGAAAATAAATTTCCAAGGGGTGTGTGTGTTCATTTCAGTTTTCTTATGTGGATTTTTGGGGTATTTTTTTGTATTTTGTTTATGGAAAGGATATGAAATTCCACATAGCAAACTGAATCTAGTGATACATTCTGCAAGCTAGGACCTTTGTCTCTGGTCCTAAATGCTTTTATGCTTACGAACCTAAAAGGGTTTACTGTACCTATGGTGTTTTCATTATATAAATATACTAATATTTAAAAATTACTGTAGTTATACAGAATCTGATTTATGAGCCTTGATGCTGAACACTGTAATGTGTTCTGCATTCACTTTGCGCAAATACAATGATTACAGATGGTGCAAGGCTTTGATGAATAGGTCTCAGATTTTCTAACACTACAGAATACAGTCAGATGCTATATATATTAATGTGGAGGAAGAGCATAGTGGGGAAAATAACCCAGTAGTCCTATATAATGTGCATAGAATGAAGATGATACATAGGTATGTTTGCTACTTGAAAGATGTATTTTCACCTTTTAAAATGAAAACTGATATCACCAGAAGTTTTTTCTAGATTTGTTATAAAAGATGTAAAATGGCAGATGGATATAAAATGCCAGGTGGACAAAATACAAAGGTATGGAAAAGTACCCAAAGTGCCCCTTTTTCATAAGGTTTCCTATGATTTACCTTGACACAGTACTTCTGTTTGAGCATCAGCTAGAATTTAATAATTTCTGCTACTATTAAGCGCAATACTGAAGCATTCTCTAACTCCATGAGCATCCCAAATTTCTGTACGAAAGAAGTATATTCACTGTATATAGGTGCGACTTCCATTCTGGTCTATGGCAGCTGGATCGAACCTCTGACAGACAAGCCACAGGGCCATAGTTATTCAGGAGCAGCTCAGATATACTTGGGTGAAAATAACTCAGTAATTTTCAGTAAGAAGATGAGTTGAAGCGTTTTATGCTTTCTTGAGGGCTTTTATGTAAAAAATGTCAGGAAAAAGAACACTTACTATATTACAGATTTTCTATTTCAGGAAGGGAAAAGGAAAAAGTAGAAAGCAGTTACAAATGCAAAGGTCAGCCAAATCTAAGCTTTTTCCAATCATAAGGTCAGAGTGTTGCCATGGTCTGAGTTGGAATAAAATAGGATCCCTGTGTCATTGACAGTCTTGCCAAAACCAAAAAAATCCCTGCATACCAACAGCTTTATATAATTTTTATCAGGAAGCAAAGATTCTTCCTAACAAAGAATTTTACTGTTGGCCATAGATGAAACAAGTGGAGATTAATTCATTTATTTTAGAATTTTCAAATACTGTAATGCCATACATCTCTCACATTGCTCTAGCTATTGGCAGAATCCAGCGTGAAGTACTTGGGCAACATTAACTTCCTAATGCAAAGCGTGACATGTAGATTATAATTCTGATTTCCATTCAAAAAAACCTGATAAGCTGCAATTATGTTCTTTGTTTTCAAGTTATGTTGTACTTCGGGTAATGTTACCGTAGGAATCTTCTCCTTAGGAGCTCTATGTAGATAAGGCTGTCATTGGGAAAAAAAAAATATTAATAGGAAACTATCTAACTTCTACTGCCCTGCCTGGGCTGTGCTGCCCCTTGCCTGTATTAAAGTAGACTGGTGACCTCAGGACATCTACTGTGTCACTTGGATGATTCAGGGGCCTGACGTGAGTTGAATGTGGCTCTCCTGCCACCCTCCTCTCTTGAGGAGAGTAGTAAGGCTGTCCTTGGAGGGACTTGGACCTTTGAGCCTTCAAATGTGACAGAAACAAGAGAGGCTTCATAGGTGATTTAGATGTACCATTTTATGTCTGCAGATGAAAAAGTTTCCAAAGAATGTTGGAGAAAAGTAGTTGCCCCTCTTTCTCTCACCCTTTTTTTATAAAAGAGAAATGCAGAAGTTTTCATCCACCTAAAGAATACAATAGTTTAAATTTTACAATAACTTTTTTCTCCCCCCTCCCCTAACGATAAATCTATTCCTCATCACAATCGTTCCTACTTTGTCACAGGCTCTTTTTACTCCTGCTTCAGCTCTAACAAGTCTGCCTATGCAGGGTTGGGTGTTCCTTCCTATATCAGAGGTGGAAATTCAGAGAATGAATAATCTGTTTCCACGAAGCAATCTCCCTTAGTTGCCTGCATCCTCTCATCCCTGTGTATGACCCTGACGTGCAGCAGGCAGACACCAAGCTCTGCTCAGGATTGCTCTGAAGGAATCTGCAATTCAATAGAAAGAATTACATTAAATGGTGTAATACAACAGCAAGCAAAGAGGGATAAGCATTGGGCTGGCAACCTAGGGCTGCTTTTTTCAGAATTAATGATCACAAGGTGACTACTTTTGAATCATTGAAGTAAAAATAAACTCTGTTAATGTCTGCTTTGTTTTCAAAATCCGTTTGACTAAATGGTTAAGCTTGTTTTAAAGCAGGGGTCCTTCAAACTATGGCCCGTGGGCTGGATATGGCCCCCCAGGGTCCTCAGTCCGGCCCCCGGTATTTACAGACCCCCCCCCCGCCGGGTGTTGGGGGTGAAACCAAGCAGCCGCAGATGACTGCCTGCCACTTCATCCGCACGCCGCCCCCTGGTTAAAAAGTTTGAGGACCCCTGTTTTAAAGCAATCTGCCATGTAACAGGACTTGAGTATTTTTAGTACTGAGGGTCAGGAAAACATTTTACTGGATCCCACAGAGAAGATGTTTGTCCTCAGTAACAAATCATTCCCAGAGAAAAGGTACAGAAGTCTTCTTCAGGTGTTGAGGCAAAGTACCTTAACGTAAAATTGCCTTCCATTATCTGGAAAGCAATGTAACGTAGTTGTTTTATAAGGAATAAACTGATCTCGTGAACACAGAAATGAGTGGCAGATCTCCTATAAGATCTAATGGCAGCCTACAGCTCTCTGGTGAGAGGTTGTGCTTCAGGCATAATTTCCATCACGTTTGCGGCGTTCAGTGTGAAATGCTACTGTACAAAAAGATGACGACAACAGTTGTGAATTATCATGTGAAAACGGTCAATGCTGGTAAATTTTACTGCCTACTGTCAAAAGAGGGACTTGGATGCTCGCTGGGGACCTGATTTTATTTCAGATCAGTTGGCTCTCTTTATTGAAAAGAAAAAAAAAAAAAAAGGACATTGCTCGAAAAGTGCTTGAGGCACCACAGACTTCCAAAAGTGAATGAAAACCAAAGTTGTTCCACGTTCAGTGTGTGTAGTTGCTCTCAGGCTATAAGGTATGAAGGGAAAGAAAAAAAAAAGTATAGATCCACCAGTGTTCAGTAAGTTCAGCAGGTATTAGGAAATATATTCCATGAATGTTATTACACTACATCTAAGATCAAACACGCCGTAGTTGTGACTTCCAGATCAGAAACCCAAAAAATTGCAAACCTCTCTCATCAGTCAGTGGGACGTTAACAAGAAAAAGAGATCTAATGTTAGTATTTGTAATAAATTGATACTGATGGTATTATAATGCTATTTGTAATCAAACATTTTGGCTTTCCAGCTCTGTTTATTTTATTTCAAAAAATACTATAGAGAAAACAGAAGGGGTTCAGAGTTAGCAATAAGAATGCTTAGAGAAGTGGGAAAACTACCATATGAAGTAAGATTGAAAAGACAGTAGCAGTTTACTTCAGGATGGAGATGAACAAGATGGGACATGAAAAATAACCAAGTAAAAAATACGATGTGTAAAAATTAATTTATAGAGGAGCTAGTTCAGGCTTTCTGCTTAGCTTCTCCCATTGTACTAGAGGAAGGCAGTATTCAGAGAAATTGAAAGACAGTAAATCTAAAATCGACAGAAGGAATTATTTTTGCAGCCAACAATAAGCTAACAAAAGTCATTGCTACAATATATTATTGGAGTCAAGAGCTCAGTCGGATTAGAAAAGGAAATGGATGCTTGTATAGATTATAACAACAGTCAGAGTTACTAGGGTTTTCAAAATAATCAGGGATCTAGAAATGATATAAATTCTCATGCTTCAGGGCAAAAGACAGTGATAGTAGCTCAGAATATTATTTTTTTTTATGGACAACACACCTTTTAACTGTGCACTATGAAGGTTCTTGAATTTTCCCCTGAAGCATCAGAGGCCGGCTGTTGAGAGGCAGGTGGTGGGAAGGACCTCTGATATTTCCTAAAAACAGTTTTAATGTTCAGTTTCAAAAGGGTATGTTGGAAAATATTTGTTCTGCTGTCTGAACTACTTGTCTGGAATGCTGAAAAATACTTCTATTATTTTGTATGCCTAGGGCCAACACAGAAGACTTTTATTTTTATTATATATATAAATATTTATTTTTTATATATATATATATACACGCACACAAGCTTGGAAGCTTACAGCCTAGCACGTAATCGTATTTATAACATAGTTGAAGCAGAAACAGATATGCACGTAACAAGAATGCATACCCCAAAGAATGGTTGGGATGGGTATCAAATCTATGAGAAAACCATAAAGTCAATTTGCAGAACTGTGAAGCAGCCTGCTAGAATGTGTTCTGGTTTTACTACTGTCGCTCATGTGTTCCCAATTAACAGGTGCATTATTCCTTATTATCTCCAAATTTTATCATGTTTTGATGCTTGCCACAGTGTCCTGAAAGGAAGAACCCTGTGTGATAATTGCAGTTTTCCACTACACATCCTTGCAGCTTCAAACATCCCAGACTTCTCCAGAGATGGAATTGATACGTACGAATAAAAACGGGTGCAATCCAAATTCATTATTTAAAAACAACAACAAAATAAACCCCACCCAACAAATACTCCTCACTTTAACAAAATAAATCTTATTCTAGGTTATACAAACTTTTCTCCAGCTAATTCTATGGACTCAGTCTATGACTTGGGATAGCTTGATCAACAAGAAAATTAAGAGACTGGAGGTAAAAGTTGCATGGAACAGGTTTTTAAAAATACAGTAATATTTATACTTTAGCTTCCCGTGAAAGTTATCTTATTGAAGATGTATCTCTATAGCTGTATGTATAAGTGAATTTATAATGTTTGAAGAACTTAAGACTGGAATTCCTGTGTTTTTTCGCAACTATTAGATTTCTTCTGTCACAGAGTATAATCTTATGCAGGAATTTGTAGAACAGTATTATCTTTTCTTGAAAATAGATTCCATGAAGGAATCAAAATAACTGTAGTTCAATGGATTAAATAAATAATCAGAATGTCAAAACTACTGCATTTGATAACCTACACAATCCCTTAGTGTTTTCCCGATTACTTTATTCACTTACAAGATTAGAAGCAATGCCTGATTTACCCCTTAATCTTCATGAAGGCGCTCTCCCAGGGGACTAGCTTTTAAGTCAAAATCTCTTTTCTCAAATTCCCGTATTTATTTCAGGAGTCTTATGATAACAGTGGAAGCAAACAGCTTGCTAACTAAACAAAATCTGGCTTTGATCCTGCTTCCACAGGCGAGCAGATATGTCCCTTCTCGATCCTTATAGACAAGGCCATTATGCATGGAGGCTCTGTTTCTACAATGTAATCTTCACCGATTTGGGAGTAATTAGTGATTTAAATTAAGGTTCTGCATACTTTAATAGCACTAGTTACTGAGCCACCTATTAGGAAGAAGCTTAACCTAGCAGATAAATGGTGGAAAATTCATTAATGATATAGCTATCTAGCCGATTTTTATTAACAACAGGAAAAAGACTTTGTTTTACTATACCAGATAGTGTATCGCTGATACTAATTTTTTGTCTTAATTAAAACACAGCTCTGTTTACTGGAAGATACTTGAAGTTATCTGGGAGCTCCCTTCTTCACCGTAGGCACTGTTTTTCTTTGCGTGTTGGCTGAAACCTGGCCAACACTGGTGCACACTTTCCTATGAGGCAGTTGGTCTGAAGTTTTTAGGTGTGTTTTGTAATTGTGGATATATTTCAAATCAAAAGCTTTTTTTTGTTCTTAGAGCCAAATTGTTAAAACTTATGAAGTTATTGCATCTAAGGAAACCTGATTTCTGATGAGTAAACACCCTAGTTACTGTATTTCCTTTTAGAATTCACAAAAAGATGTTATATTCTTATGCCACTTTCGTCTAAAAGGTAAGGTTAGAAATACTTCAACCTAAGAGCAGCAAAGTCAAATTAAAAATTATATTTCTAACAACTTGTGTGATACATTGAAAAAGAGACGTTGCAAGAAAAAAATTGTGGGAAAGTGCCATTTATATTTTATGTTGTTACTGAAAGTTACAAGTAATGTGAACAATACAGATTTTATTCTCCTAGAAATCATGCAAAATTTAGAAGCATGAAGTATGTACACATGTGTTTTAATGAAATTAGAAAGAGAAACCCCTGGTTCAAGTTCTGAACCACCTAGGAAAATAGAAATGGCACATGCCGATGAGCTTCTTTGTGTGGTTCCGTAATTTGAGATCTCATTAGTGGACTTAATTTTTAATTTTTTTTTACCCCAAATCTATTGTTTTACTTTGTTACTGTTCAATTAATTCAGATAAAGATTTGAGTACTGTTCAGATGTAACAAAGATGTATTTTTATCTTTAGTATTTTATAGTCTATTATTCTCTAGCTTTTTCCTTTACAAAAATTAACTGTAATACTCCTCCTCACACCCCTTTGTCATGAATTATCATTTTCTGCCTGTTGTTTTGAAATTCTATTGTCAGTCTATCCCTAATGGAAAATAACAAATAGAAAATGATTAGCAGTGTGTTTAAGCATCACCTGCTTTCCTAGCTAATTAAATAGCTTGATTCTGACCTGCTTTTCGTTTGGTGAGAACAGCAGGGTGGCTTCAGAACAAAAAATAATGAACTTCAAACTATTACATCTGAGCGGCCCAGACAGCTAAAGCCACTACTTGAGATTGAAATTCAGCTGTGTTATGTTTGTGTATCTTTGCCGGGAAGTAAAAAATAATACAGAAAACAAATCCTAGATTAAGTCTAATTTTGCAAATTTTTGTGGGTTTTTTGTTTTTGTTTTTTTTTTGTTTGTTTGGTTTTGTTTTGGGGTGTGTGCGGGTTTTTTTATTTTTTGGTTTTTGGGGTTTTTTTTTTAAGAATTCTAAGTCCATGGGTTCTGGTTTTGGAATGGATATGCCACTAATTTTCAAGGATTAGAAGAGAAGGCAAGGGAAGGCAACATTTCCCAGTTTAAAAATGAAAAATAATGCTGAACAATAGGTTCATTAATATGGCCTGTAGAGACTATATTATTTAAAAGAATACCCTTGAACACAACTGTGCTAATGTACATAAAAAAAACCCCCAGAAATATTTTGTAGCTTTTTTTATAAGACTTTAATATTCACCTTTCCTAGTGAACCAGTGAAAACTGGGAGTAACTCACAGAGCACCTACTGTTGCACACTAGTATGCAATGGATGGTAAATACAAAATAAATTGGGCGAACAGCCTCTACATCAGAAGTTTGTTAGTCATTTTGTTCCTTCTTTTAGATTGCGTAGTGTATTCTCCTTGCTTACTGAGAGCGCACACCATGCTAGCCAGAGGTAAATGAGTTCAGTTTGTTAGATGATGTAATCATTCAAATTTCTTGCAATTTTTTTGCTTGGATCCTGCTTGCTTAAGTGCTCTTTTGAAGCTTAATGGAGATGCTTTGTTGTTTTAATTACTAATATCTAATCATGTTTTATTCAGATGCAGAATTTTTTCCCGGTAAGTGCTTCTCTACTTAATAAATAATATAATTAATTTACTAATAAGAAGAGCTAGAAATGGAGGAGTATTTTCTTTCCATGCTACATAAAATCTGCTCTCGAGCCCTCAACACACCTACATTTCTTATTTCCCACCACTGAACTTTGTGAAATCCTTCCGACTTCCCCATAATGCGGTGTATACTAGCAAGATGAGACAAGAAAAAATACTGTAGTAAAATATACTTCATATAGCAGTTGTTAATGTGTGAGACAGAGACAGCAAGATTACGAATAAGGTGAGGGAAGGTCATGATATTTCAGTATCAGTGCTGCAGTAAAGGCCATTATATACAGCCTATACATGTGTGTGTATATATAAATACATATATGTATACGGGCTTAAGTAAGCTCCTATGCCGGTGGTAAAACCTACCTGCGTTTCTGAGTTGTACTGGGATGAATATGGAAATGCCCTCAGGAACCTTAGCAATTGCCCACATCAAAACTTCATCAAGCCCTCTGTTTCCGTGAAAAGGGTCATTTTTGTCAAACGGGTATTTAGTGGGGAGCAAAAACTGTTTCACTGGAAAGCTCCTATCTCTGGAACACAATTGAAAATAAATACACTTATGCCTCAGATCAAGTGGATGGTTTCACATCTTTCACATCTAAAGCAGCCAATAAATATCTAATTAATCCCCTTAACAGTTCCTCACTATAGGTGAGAATCATCGTCCTTGTTTCGCGAGTGGGGAATAACACGGGGATTATACGATTCATTCAAGGTCACGCTCAGAGCCTGTCAGAGCCATCCGTGCAAAGCCTTGTTTCAAAACTCATTATCATCATCACAAGACTAGCTTGTCTTTATCACCACTCAAAGGTTTGAAAAAGTATGCTGTGGCAAAAAATCCAATTTTCTTAGCTTTTTTTTTTAAAAAAAATTTCTGTACGTAAGAAGTTAATGAATTGCTTGGATTGTGTAGTTCCATAGATGAGCTTTATAGAGGATTCAGAAGCTGTTTTCAGCCTGTTGTCAAACAGTGCCTTGAGAACTGTGCCCTGCCATGCCATACCCATCATTTCTGATGCATTCTCCTTGGCCTAGAACCATGGTTGTTCCTAATTACTGTGGATTTGTGAAAACAGGCTGTAAATTTTAAAACCTCTTCGCTCAGCTTGGCCTTTAAAACTAGTTAAGAAACGATAACTTTACAAACTGGTCTCTTTGAAAAACAGACCATATTTATGTATTTAAGTACAATCTGGCAGAAACAGGAAAAAACACAAGCCACAAACCTATTTTAATCCTTTATATAATTTAAAATATTGGGTGGAAAATAAGGTTTGATCCTGCCTCTTTTTCCATCTTGTAACAATACCTAGAAACGCTGTCCTGGTTTGGTAGGGTGAAGATGTGTACTTGACATATGTTTCGGTGGTGAATTTCCCTGATACTATTTAAAAAAAAAAAAAAAAAAAAGAAAAGCAAAAGCTAAGTTTAAAAGGTATTTCAGGCTTAGTTTTATTCTTTAAAAGAAATTATTTATGCAATATCCTTTTAGTTCCACTGGATTCAAGTCTTACACAATTGACAACTTTGGAGCCTAATTAAGTTGCAGTCAGGGGCTATTTTACCTTGTCGTAATGTCTCTGATTACATGGAACGTATTTGTAGAGTAAAGCGTATTTCTGATTTAAAGGGTGTAATGGAACAAATAGGTATTATATAGTATTCCTCCTCAAGGTAAACTGGGATGGATAATTTAATTTCCAAGGCGACAAATTATCTTATCATGAGTGAACAGGCAATTTCTTCCCTGCAATAAACTAAGTAGGTACAGACAGCTCTAACCAGATGAAATCATTATCCTTTTTAAAGCAGAAGCGTTGAATAGAAGTAATTTTCTCAGCCTTAGTTTCACAGTAGAAAGTATCTCTAGTAAACACTGCACACTGTGGTCTTGGTTAGAAGCAACAAGTTTAACCCATTCAGTAGGAAAACTTAAACAAGGTTATATTATATAGATGACAAAAGGAAAAAAATCATATATATATAAAATTGCAGACATATATATGTATAAAGGAATTAAAGATCTAGTGCAAGGTATAAGTAATTAAGAAAGCAAAGGTATTTTTACATATTTTGAATGCTCATAGAGATCAGTCATTTGTATGAATTCTATTGAAAAAGGACAAAACTGATTTTTACAAAACTGCTGTATATTACTATGTTGTGTATTTACATTTGAAGTGTAACGATGGTATGCAGTCATGAGAATGCCAATTAACCCTCCTAATATGTGCGTGCACGTGTACCACTATACATATATTCATAAGCTGCTCTGCTTTGCTTGCTACTTGGAACAAAAAGGGAGACTCATAATTCTGTTTACGTGGGCTGGGATTAGAAAATGAGGTTTCTCGCATATTGAGAGAATAAGAATGTTTAACAGAACTTCAGGTGCCTTTTTCTGAGAAAATAACAGAAATTTCATACTCTTTGGAGGTGCTTTGCCCCATTTTTTTTTGCCCAAGAGAACCTTGGATAATATCTGCCTGGAAAAATGCAAGCTTTCATCCCCATTTTTTAATTGAGCTAGATCTGGATCTCCCGCTTGTGATCTCTAGCCCTACAAATGTTGCATTGCCCTCTGGCACAGGGTATAGCCTCCGTAGGGTGGGTAAAGGCTAGCTTCACATTCATCCCAGGCTTGTCAGTAAGAATTGTATTGTCTTGAATTTGGGAGAACAGGGTGTAAGGTGAGGATGGTTTAGAACAGATTTTTTTTTTTTTCCTCTTCACTTACACAAAAAATGGAAGATATCTCCTCCTTTTTACAGGTGTTTCCTTTTTTTGAATGTGTTCTTGACTACCTTGAGAATATTATCTCTTCGGGTGTTGAAGCCATTGCTGCAGATTGAATTCTGTGGTCATTATTAGTTTACTGGTAGACACAAACATACAAGAAATTAGCAGGGTTTCTACAAAATGCAGTCAGAATTAGGTGCCCAGATTTGTTGTTTTAGGCATGAAAGCCAGTGACATGATTCCCGCCTTGGTTTGCTACTGAGATGGGGGATCATCCCCATATTTGTGTAAAGTATTAATTCTGAGCAGTCTGAAGCCCTCAGCAAATAGTGATTATCTCATCTAATCATTTTAAACTAGGTCTTTCTGCTATAGAATGTGTTCATTATTTCTTAAATTATCAGAACACTTTTTCAGAATGCTTGGCATCTTCAGATGCATTTAGTTATTTATATATTTGTCACCTATTTGAGTAAAACTGTTAATTATTTTTTTTTAAAAAAAACATTCTTGGGACTATAGGGCATTTCACTTAATGTGCATAAGGCAGCATAACTAGCGTTACAATCTTTTATGCATGTTAATTGCAAACAATATATATGTGTAAATTAGTATTGCTATCATTTAATTTTCCTTCTTTAGAAAGAACACAGAAGCACTTTGTGTAAATCTTTTTGTAATATGTTTCCAGGGTTCAAATAACATTAGAAGAAACACTAACATGAAACCCAGGAATCTGTTTTTACATAGCCGATGTATTGTGTTGGTAAACCTTGCTCACATTGTTCAGGTTGAAGGCCACAGGCAATGGAAATGGGGCTGGAAGTTTGACACTTCTGGTCCCATTCTGAATCTGTACTTTCTCCCTGCAAAATTATGTGGAATGATCTGATGTTAATGACTTCTTGAGAAAAACTGTTGGATTGGAGGTTTAGAGAGAAGGAGGTTTCCTACAAGCCGTTGGGTACTGTAGTAGGCATAAGAATAAGAAAAAATAAATGAGCAGTCCCCCAAGGACCTGATTTTAAGCTGGTAGTTTAATTCTGGGCCTAATTTTAAGCTGGTAGTTTAATTCTGAGTTACATACGTGAGCATGCTAGCTAACACGTCTAAGCAATTCAAAATCGTGGTTTTTATACTGTACCATCTCTAGGTTTAGCAACCAATATAAACCTTTTTACACTGTGAACTAGGTTGTGAGCAGTTGTTGACCTCATGTTGCCATCTCTGAAAGGTTCTCTGGATTTGGATGATCAAGGTCTATCCATAAGCACTTTGGGATACTTTGAATGTGAAAGAGTTCTATATAAAGTCTCATTCTGTAGTCTGCCTTGCCTTACCTTCTACGTCCAGCCTTTTCCTAAAAGAAAGAGGTCTTGTCATTTCCAAGCATAACTTCACATACTTTAAATTTCAGGACAAAAAGTAACGAAACAGCTATGTTCAGTGGCCTCCTGTAGATAGGCAACCACATTCTCTGAAAGAAGAAAAAAGAAACTGTGTTCTCGATGAATCAGATTTTACTTTTGTAGCAAACTTGGGTTTTGACTAAGGATGTTGGTATTCCCTCCCTCCACTTTTCTATTTTTTTCCTGATTCAAAATGAAAAATAACCAATTTGTTCCAAAGTAATTCTGCCATATGCTCCAAAGACATCATTTTTTATATCTAAAAATCCTTACATTAGGGTTTGGCTTTTACTGTGATAGGTAATAAAAACGTGCTACTACAGGATTATGAGAAGAAAGAGAACACCAACAAAATTACATTGCCACCCACTACTTCTGGCAAAAATCATGTTCAGCAGTATCCTTGCTTAGGGCTGTATTGCTTTTCCCCATCAGAACTCTAGTACTTGTCTCGATTTGTATTAGCTTTGAAGGGCAGATGGTTGCAAAAAGCAAAGAGCTCTTTACAGCCTTTAGTAGTTTTTTGGATTTTGGGGTTTTTATTCCTCCCCACAATTGAAAATGCATTTCTCTTGTAGGTTCATGATAACTTTGTTCCAGAAAGATGACAAATTGGGTTTGGATAGTGATTTACATAAAAATGCAAAAAAAAGTGCAGTGTAGAGCCAAAATGAGTATAAGTTTTTTTTCTGTCTTGTGTGCCTCTGAACAGAAAACTATGGCATTGATTGATGCAATACTATGAACATTCTGCATAATTATATTTTTATCCTATTTATTTTAAAAAGAAATGTTTATTCAGAATCGGCAATGTCTGCATGATGCAAAAACATGTTGATGAATTGGCACTGGTAAAGAACTAAATTTTCTTCTACAAACTGAAATGTCTAATCCTGTCTTAACCATATTAATGTCTTAAATTTCACATTTACTGCAATTCCAGTTATGTATTTTTCTAATTGGGGCTGGGAGAAAGTACTTGTACTTAACCACTAATAGGGTAAAAAACACTGTGTGGAGGTTGTCTTTTATAGTAGTTTGGACCAACAGCAATAAAGACCACTACTGATCACTACTGGTGATAATTTTCATAGTAGATCTTGTTTTAAATCATTTATGAGTTACCAGTTGTAATACTTTTGGCTGAAAGCTAACATGCTGAAAAATCACTGAGATCCCTCAGTCAAACTAGCAAGTTAGAAATGCAGAGATGCTTTGTAAACAATGCAGTTTGCAGGTGATTGAGGTACATGAGGCTACTCTTGAAAAATTTTATGATTGAAAGACAAAAAAAAAGTGTCACTTCAAATGTCTAAGTGGCTGACCAGATGTTTTTTAAGTATATGTGGTTTGAACAGTAGTATTAAACCATTTTAAGGCCGAAAAAGACCACCTTTAAAAATATTGTGGATGTATTTTTATGCGTTGAATAACCTTATTTTTATTTTAGGTTGGGAGTAAGCTGAGGAGGTAGGAAAAGAAACAGCTGACCTGCAAAGGTTTTCTTACTTTTTATCTTTTTTAACCTCACTGAGGAATGGTGCTTATCTCTGTGTAACAATGAACTATATTTCTGTTACTTCTTTTGCCTTAAAAAGTTGAATTATTTTGTTGTTACTGTGTTGTCAAGAACAGCTGGGGAAAATAGATGCCATCCTTTCATCCGTCACAGGTTCCCTGGGAAAGGTGGACGTGTTCACAAAGGGGTATTTTCCCTGCCTTGAAAACCTGATACCTGTGTGGCAGGACTGCTGAGCCTTCACTGCTGCAGCTGGTGTCCAGGAGAGCGGTGCTTACAACCAGTAGATATGAGATGATAACACGCTGCAGGAAAGGATTCTAATTCACTTATTTGGGCATTAAGGGATTTTTACCTTCATCTATCTGCCCAGTGGCTCCTTGTTTTCAAAGCGATTGTAGTGATTAAAGCCAGTGTCCAAGCTGTTACGGACATGCCGGTTGGTTTAATGAAGACACTCTGGTCAATAGCCACAGGTATTTGATGGGAACGTGTTGAAGTGAAAGCTGACATTGGAAGTGAGACGTGCTTGGTCTTCTGCCAGCCCAGATAGATACCATCCAAGACACCACCACGGTGGTCTCCTGAGCTCCCTGATGCCGCATCCAGCCCAGGGCCCGGGGCTCGGCTTCCTGCCAGGCAGGCTGTCCCCAAAATGAGTCACCTCTGGGGCCGCCCTGTCTGCACTTTGTGTTGCATAAAAACAAACAAATCCCTTTAGATTATCCCCCGGGGTAGGTAAGAAGGCTGCTGGAGCTAAGGGCTGCTTCCTCAAGCTTTCCCAGCAGCTGGGTAAACGTTCCAGCAGTTGGAAGTCTCAAGTGTTGGTGTGAGAGCAGAATGTATCTCTCTGTTCCTCTGAAACTGAGGCGTTACGCAAACAGGTTTCAAGAATTGCGGTCTCTGTTCTGTATTTCCTTTCTCGTACTATTGGCCTGTATTGAGAATGTCAAAGCCTGACCATGTTTTGAGTGGGGAAAAAAAAAAAAATATTTCCAGATATGCAAACTTCCTATAGGACAGAAATTCCAGTTCCCTTACAGTATTAATAAAAGTTGTTGGAAGAGCGCGTATGTTAATGTCAATGAAGCAGTCAAATACTACAGAAACCAGGACTTAATTTTACTGTCTGTAGCAATACCTGTAGTAATGCAGGGTATCGCAAATAACACTGCGGAGAAAGTAAGAAACTGACAGAGCTTCTGTGTGTACCACCCATCCTCTGTGCTGCAGGAGAGGGTACCCAGAAGAGAATGCAAGTGAAGCCTGAACCTGAAAGCACACGTGCATTTTAGTAGAGAGGGGAATATGTTTACGTGCAATTTTAGTTCCAATGTTTCCTATCTCATAGCTTATTGATTTTTTTAACAGTGAAAAGTTTAATGTATTTGTGTCTGTAATTGCATTTAGAGTAAATATTTACTAATGTGTGTGTCGGAGGGTGTTAGGGGAAGCAGGTTGTGCCCCTGTAATAGATATGCAGAGAATCCAGTCTGGGTAATTATATGTCCACATAATTTAAGGTTAATAGTTATCATTTACTCAGTGAGGTTTCAATGAATTTTTAACGAAGGTCATTGATGCTCAGTTTATCAAGTGGATTAGTCGTGTTCCCACCAAAAGGGTGAAGATCATAAGTAGCTCTAACATTGATTACCAGGACCTCGGGGCTTCGCTTGATATGTTCCCTGTGAACAGTGCAACCTGAGACTTCATTTTCAGTGAATTTTCTGACATCATCCATTTTGGTGGTCTGTATTAATTTATATTATTCCACTAACGAAGTTTCACCGAGAGCAACTGAAATGTTCTAATTATTTGGCACCGGATTTTGATCATATTCTGTGCCTTTGTAATTACCTCAGATTTACTCCTCTGTAAATTGAGATCATAATTTGACCCAATATGTTAATGACTTTAATATAAGAAATGATGAAACCATTTAATGAATATTTTCAAATGGGGTCACCTACTTGCTCATAACGCTCAGACAAAAGGGTGTCTGATTCGTTTGATATAGGTCATCTAGGGAACGTTCATGCGCAAAGGCCAAATGTAGTGTCCCTAACTGCTGCCGGAAAAGATGCTTCATAGAGAGGTAATATATGAAAGAGAGGAATAAGCAGGTTCTTGTTGGCAACAATGCAATCAGAATTCAACCTGGAATAGTATTTTGGCAGCTGGAAGTTATTTCAAGCAGAATAAGGCTGCCGGATCCCACCAGTTCATACTAAATGACAGCAGTAGCAAAAAGCAGGAAAGATTGCTGGGGGGGGGGACGACGGACGGGACAAGGAGACTTGAAACACGTACACTCTTGAGATGTACAGGTGCCGACATACCTGCTATCTGTTCCAGGTGTTAAAAATATCCATTTCTGGTGGGTAATCATAACCATCAGTGACAGCAGTGCTGTTCGCAGGTGTATTCTGTAACCTGCCTGCTGCAGAAAAGGCTGCCGTGGGTTTTAACTTGATAACAAAGTGCTGCTGCCCTGGAAGACAAAGGCCTTGGACCAGTAATATGCCATTTTCTTCCACCTCCAGAGAGGTGAAATAACTTTTGAGTTCTGGTCCCTGCACTCTGGATTATTTCCCTTCTTTTTTCAATGGCAGTCCAATATAAAAACATAAAACTGTTCTGGGAAGGAAGAGGCAGAATTTAAGAACTTCTCTTTCTATTTGAGTAACCCAGTGTTACCTGTAGCTATGCTTCTTTTTGGTATTCTCATCTTGCACCAGGCATGTTGCACTCCAGGGAAGAGAACCCCTGGTTTCAGCCCAACTAGACCATCTACTACTTTTAACTCCTATTAAATTGGAAAAAAACCAGAGTAGAGGTGGTCTTTGGGAGGGGTGGGGGCAGAGGCATTATATCTGCTGCTGCTTGTGTAGACCTTGATACTTACATCTACCGCTGGAGGACCTTTGAGGGACTTTGTTTTAAGAAAGCTTAATCTAATGACATGCAAAGATACTGAAACTGTGATGGATGTGAATACTCGCTTTGTATTGAAGTAACTTGAAACATTCTTAGTAAACAGGATAATAGTGATGAATTTTATATGAAAAAAGAGGTACCTGCTCAATTTCAGAATCTGTACGGTGAGATAAATTTATTTGTCAGGAGAAGGGGTTTATGCTGCAAATTTGGGCATCAGCTCCGGCCATCAGATCCTGCTCTCAATATCAAAGTGGTTTCAGTTCTGTTGTGACTTGCCAAGAGTCACACGGGGAGAAAAACTTTTTCTGAACCGAGAGCTGGATCTGGGTTTTTTATAGGTCCGGATCCAGGCCTTTTCCAAAGACTTTTGTGGATTGCCCTTCTGCTGTCACATGTGCCTCCTGATGCCCCAGAGAAAACAGAATTTTTGTGTTTTCTTAGATTTCTTCACCCTCTATATTCTCCCCCCTACCCTTTTCCCTGTGGTCTGATGTTTAGTGTGAGTTCAAAGGCTGGTAGTCCTTCTTAGGAAACACAATCTAGTTTTCTCCAGACTAATCTCCTGATTCTTTTTCTCAGTTTGTTGCTTCTCTCAACCTATGCCTGTGTGCTTTCTGTTACGGCTCTACAGGAATTGTTACTTCAGATAGCTCAAGGCATTAAATCAGTTGTTTTCTTTAACACAGTTATCATTTATGGCTTATTGTATGTTTCTGACAAGACTGAAATACGAATCTCAATAGCTGGGGAGGGAAGGTTTTTGGAAGGTGTCCAGTAATTTAAAATCCTCTGATTTAATTGATTGCAAATGAGACAACTGAATTTAAAAGGATGCCACGTTGGTCAACCTTTGCAAAGATTGGTGCTGATTCTCTGCTGTTCTGCTAGACCCACAGGATTATTTCACAAGACATCAGGAGTTAGGGTGATGTATTGTCTGGAACAACAGGGCTTGTCCCTTAACCATAACAGTTTAATGAAGTCAAAAAGGAGTCTGGGGTGGATCACTGTTGCCCTTACTGAGCTGATGAGACTGGGCTGTTTCCTTCATCTTGCTTACATCTCTCGTTCCTCTTCTAGTATGTGAGCCTCTGATTAAATTGCAGGCTTGGGACTCTGAAAATTTGTGTTGTATTCCCAGTTCTGCCACTGAGTTGACATAGCAGGATGTATGGCTTAGCTCATGGATGTTTTTTCTTACAAATATATGAACATTACAATGTGTGCAATTGCATATTTAATTTATGCACATAGACATAACAGTGACCATACACATAAATGAGATATTTGCAGATGCAAATAGCTACTTATGCATATAACAGGCCAACAGAAACACACAGCTGTAATTATACCCACAAACTATATGAATGAATGAACAGGCACGTTATGAAAATGAGACTGCTGGGTACACAGTTCATGTATACCATTTTTAAAACCAGATGTGTATTATTAATATTCCTATCCGTGATGAGACATGGTTTATTACCATTTGTAATGAGCTTTAAGATTATTAAATGGGAGGTGCTAAAGATCAGCAGGGTTTTTCTATCTGTGCCTGGAGGGTTAATTTATTTCACAGATTCCTCCCTTTGGATAATCTTGAAACTGTACTAATTCTTGCTTGGTTCACGCTTGCAGAACTTTGTATCACAGGGCTGGTGAACCTGGGTATATGTGGGTTGTTCTTCCCCCAGTCTCAAAAAAGGAAAAACAGGAGTGTGGAGATGAATTGAAGTTACTCTTCGGTGCTTTTAGAACCTTCCCTGAGCTGAGCCCCACTCCAGCAGGCAGGATTGGACTGGCTGCAGAAGCCATGTGTTTGTTTTGTAACTTTGCTGCCACCCCTCAGGCACTTCATGTACAGCCTAGTTGGTGTGATAAAGTAGCAACAGGGGAGAAAGTGAAGGCAAGAGCAGGATGTCAGAAAGACCTCTTTAAAGTCGATGTTCACGTGGCTGAAAAATTGAACATCATGCTTGGGTTTTGCCTTTCAGGGAAGAACCCAAACCAGAGCACCCTGCCTAGAAACCACAAAGCACTGTCGGATACTAAGCCTGGCTAATTGCATGTGGGAGACCGCTGCAGCTGAAGAAGGGTCGATCCAGGAGATGTAAACCATCTGTTTGCCAAGTTGTGTCTTCCAAGTAAGTATGATTCTTGAGGCAGTACTTGGCAGAATATTTTTGCTTCTCTCAAGTAGCCTGTGTCTGCTCTGTCCTACCAGAGGGAGTGATTGGGAATCCGTTATGGCTTGGTGCTTTCCACCCGGCTCATTTCTTTCAATAGTTGCAATGGGAAGCTAAATATCTTTTTATCAAATATTCATTCAAGAACGTCAAATTACAAGCAAACGTAAAAGTAATTATCCAGGAGAAAATAAGGTAGCTGAAATGTAATTATTTGTTTAATACCATTAATTTTTAATTATTTATTCTCAATTCTCTCTGATTAGGGCTGTGTGTCAGGACAGATGACCTTCCAATAGACCTTCTGTATCTGGCCTGCTAACTGCTCAGAATGGAGGACGTGGTAAGTTTTTGAGCAACTCTCTTTATGGAAGTGGTGGGACAGAGGGATGTGTGCTTCCATCCTTTCCCGAGAGAAAGTAGAGTTCATCCAGGTTGAGACAACCAGAGCAAATTTTTCCCAGGTAGCGTAAGACAGATGCTGTAATGTATTCCTTAGTTACTAAGGCCAACAGTACTTGATTTTACACTAGAGGATTTAGAACTCTCAGATGATGTGTCTTTGGATTGGATTTGAAAGCTTTTTCACTGAAACGGCAAGTGGTAATAGTGCACTTTTTTCCTAATCAGTTTAGTTCAAGATAAATAAAATAGACTTTCTAAACTAAGAAATAAATATTTGAAAGCTGGGGAAGATATTTTGTCTAGTTTTCTTAAACTCTTCTCTAAACTAAAACTAACCTGAAAGCTAGTGCAATAAAAAATCTTCATATGTACAAAATTCCCAGGCTATTTATTTGTAGTCCAGAAGTTGGCCTTAATGTGGACTTTCTTAGTATTTAACTTTTTGTTTATTAATTAATTATTGCAAGAAGATACTTCATATATAATGTATTTGCTGTAATAGAAGGTATTTCGGTTGCATGGAAGTAATACTATAATAGTTAGAGACTCTCAAATCCTATCATAAGAAAGTTTTGAGAGTATTGGGTTTGTCTTTACTTTGACTTTTTTTTTTTTCTGATTTCTTAGTTTTCTACTATGTGAGTGAAGCTCTGCAGTTTGCACTTACTATGTAGATGCAGTCTTACGGTTTTAATATCACAAACAGAGTGCTGTTTCAGCTGGTAAAGTGGGGAGTATTACTGGGACAAGGGCACTTGCATCCTCATGCTAATTTGAACTGGGACACTAATAAGTGTTCAGTATGTATAGCTTGAGAGGCAAAAATGGTAAAAAAAAGTTGGTAAGATACAGCTGAAGCGAGTAATAGGAGTATGGTTCCTTAGCTAATCTCCAGGGAACAGTTCTTTCTTTTAACTTTGTAATATTGAGATAATTTTAAATTGTGTATAACTGTATCTCCACAAAATGCATCCTTTTCGTTGATGCTAGTGGAGTCATTTAGAAGTCTGAGAATCTGATAACTTTATAAACTTAGTTTCTGACTTTAAGTTTCTGACTCGCATTGTAAGTTAGACAGCTACTAAAAATAAATTTGTAATCCTGTGATAGGAAATCTTCAGAAACTGAGGAGATTCAGATAAGCTGTTCACTGGCTCTCAGCTCATCTGAACTCTTGGTGAATCTTTCTGGTCTGGAAATCTCTGTGGAAATCTAAGGAACACTGATATTGAAAGCACAGAAGATGGAGGAAAGGCTGCAGTCAGTCCTGCCACTGACTTACTGAATGACCTTGGGTAAGTGTCCAGAAGCTCAGATTAAATCTGAGCAAAAATTAATTATCCTTCGTTGTTACCTTTTTTCTTTTGCAAGCTAATGGAAACCAGTATTTTTGCCAGAGAATTTGCACCAACATACCCCAAACCGCTATCTTGGTGGTAGGACTAGGGAACTTGGTGTGAGTTTTGTGTTGGGGTTTAAAAATCTCAAACTGCTATCTGTTGTATAGTTCTGCACAGTAGGTCCTCAGTATTTGGAGACCCCTGAGGCTTACTGCCATAACAATGGTGGTAAGATTAGCAATAGCAGATTAGAATGATTAGGAAGACCACCTTTATGCTACATTTGTTTAAATTTTAGTTGTAATTTAACCAAGATCTGCAGATTTGTTTAAAGAAAACCCAACAAACCAAGCACAAAGCAAAAAAACCCCGACCACCATAACTGGATTTTTTTTTAACATCTCACTATAGATTCGGTTTAGGATTCACTTAAAGTTTTATGCCTATGTGTGCAAGTCCTTAGGCTACAAGAACCATGTATATGTCTCTCCTGGATAAAACAAACTGAAATGGAAAAGGAAAATTATGTTAATTTTATTTAAGGAACTTTTGTTGCCATATACATCTATTGGAATATTTGATAATGAAGAAAGAAAGTAGGTAATATGCATCAAATAGTTTCGTTCTGAGAACTGTTTTGTTTTAAGATTCATGTTTTATTAGGATTCAGGAAAAAGTATGAGCACAGGCAAGAAATAAACAGCAAGATATGAAACCAGGAGACATGTAAAGACAGAAGAGAATGTCAGTTTTTGTGAATTACGTTTATTTTGCACACATAATAAACCAGAACTGTGGATCCTAAACCCACTAATTGTGCTCTGTGAAATTCATAAGGAGCTCTCAGTTCTACAGCCTGAGAAAATCTCTAGCACAAATACAAAAGTCTTGTTTATATAATTTCATGAGGTGATGCAATTAAGGTGAAGTGTACTTAGTATAAAGATTACAAATACGCTTCTCTGTGTACATGACACTTTTAAAGGACTGTAACAAGATGGCTTAAGTAGCAGACATAGCACCTCTTTGTACTGCAGCAATAATTGGCTTAAGAGGCAGACAATGTCAGTGAGTATTTGTCTCTGCTCCTTGGAAAATGTCTTCACCCTGGCAAATGTATTTGCTCCACAATTCATTTTGTAGGTATTAAGCACAGTGCCATTTGCCTACCAAACCATGATCTCCTTAAGCAGATTACGGTTTATTGCTCCAAACATCAGCATCTGAAGGAGAAGGAACGTGTCCGTGATGTCATCCCAGCAGGTAGTGACATTTTGAATGCTTGATGACATTTCCTCTTGTAAATAGACAAGGGAAGTCAGTAGGTGCAGCATTGCTTTACCTTTTGTGAAATGTCACTGCGCTGAGCAAAGCAAAAGAGCTCCTGTATATTATTTTATTGTTTCTGGGAAACAGAAGGAAATTACACCAAAAGGGTCATAGTACCCTATGTATTTCTTAGATTATTTACCAAGTTTACTCTAAAGAAATACCAGTGAACTTCAGCTGCATGCGTTTTTAGTTTTTATAATAAATAGCTCTCTTACCTAAATTCATGCCTCTTCACACTGTTAATGCTCCTGACTTTAGCTCATAGATACTCTGTCTTTTACAACCTTACCATCTGTCCTCCAGGATTTACTTTAAAAACGTTAGTTGTCATAACACCTCAAAATTTTCCTTTCCTTGTCTCTCTTGTTTGCTTTCTAGCATCTGAACTGGTATATTGTTGATCATTACAGTAATGCTTTCAGTTTTGGTCCCTGCTCTATTACCATTTTAGCTTCCTGGCTCTCACCTGCCTTCAGTCATCTTGCTCCCTGGTGTTCAGGGAGAAGAGCAATGTCATTGGGGTTCTTGGCACTAGCACTTTTTCCTCTACTGTAGACATCCTAGGACTTGAGTTATTACAGATCACAGAAAAGGAAATACAATTATTCTGAGTATAGTCATCCACAAGAGAAAATACGTATGGTCTGCAGTGTTACCTTTTTCTCTGGAAAGCTGACCCCAAATAGATCTGTGAATCCCACAGACTGTTGAGTCTAACGTAAAAACATTTCAGGAATAGTTTGGTGAATATTTTGTCTTAAAATACTTCTGAATGCCATTTATCTTTCCAGTCTGAGCTGCAACCAGCTGGTTTTCATCCAGCTCTCTGTTACGGCCAGCTATTGAGAGCAGTTGGCACCATCTCTGTCTATCTCCTACAAAAAAAGCAGCATAGGAAAAGATATAATCAGTATGTTAATAATAATATTTATAGCCCAGGCTCATTAGATGATCATTCCCAGTAGTCTTCCATCAAAATGGAACTGAACCCACAGACTATTCTGGCCTCACAGGACCTTGTGTATTTGGTTATTTAAGAAATACATAACAAGTGTTGTCTTGTAAGATCAGTCTAAAGATTAGTTAATGCAAGGATGAAATATTTGCTATATCAACATCCATTTGGAGCAGCAGCACACCACTAGGTCCAGGCCAGTGCTCCCCATGCAGCGAGCTCTGGTGGCTTGTCCAGCTCCCTTTCTGTTCCCCTGGTGGTCCCACAGGGTCTCCCAAACCTCCTTTTTCCTTCCTGGGCACCTCATGCTGGAGTACTGCACAGGCTTTCTTGTTTTGAGCTGTTTCATCACTGTGACACTGTTGAACAGCAGCTGGACAGGGCGGCAATGAGTTGCTCCTGCAGACATCTCTGCATTTCTCATTTGCAGAGAGACCCTATGTCATTACAATTAAAACTCTGATTTCATGGTTTTCTTATATGTTCAGAGCTCTTCTGTACAGCTATTCAAAGAGCTGCCAGCACCTTTTTCCAATGTCCTTCCTTTCTCTGCCTAATCTGTGTGTCACCAAGTTTTCTTTTACCAGCAGGTTATTTCTGAAGGTTTATTACTTGTTCTTGACAGACCAGCAGAAAGCTCTCCCACTTCTTATCTCTTAGTGATTCCTAAAACACACAGCAGGTGTTGAGCGTGCCGAATTTGGTAGGCAAGTTCCTGTCTTGGTCATCACATTCTCTACTGATGTCAGCAAATAGCTTCCTCTGTACCCAAAGGCTTGATTCCCACCATGTTTTTTTTTTTCTATTTTCTTGATCACATTATCAAAGTGGCAGTGCCAGTCCATCTGCCTAATTGAAACTTGTCACACAAGAAATAGACCTCTGGGAAATGTGGGAGTGTGGAGCAGCTTTGGGCAAAAGTAGAGCCAGGTCTTTGGCAACCTTCTAGTCTTATGAGTCTTCTTCCTGGTAACTAACTCTATTGTAGATGGTAGAATTGTTTTTGCGATTTTTCAGCAAGAAATTGTTCAACACCACTCACAGAAGATACACAAAAGAAATATCTGGACTGTAATATAGCGTGGCTATAGGAGACTCACAATGATTAGCACAATTTATCCTCATCATGTTAGAGTGACTGTGCCATCAATATTTAAAAGGGCACAAATCATCTTCCAAAGATGTATTTCTGTGAGTAAATTTTGCACCCACTCACTTTGAGTGGGTTGCAAATATATTCACATGTTCTTCATCACAACTGAGCAGCAGCAGCATGTATTCCTTTTAAAGGAAACTGAGATGAAAAAAGCTGCCTCTAAAAAAAGGCAGATTAATCTCTTGGAAACTCCCTGCTGGAACATTGTAACATTAACTGGCAGTTTCCCCGATCCAGGTAATTTATTCATGAAACTTATGGAGGTTAATCAAAAGTTCATATAATTGTAATAAACAGAATACATAATGGACTAATCATGCAATTCAAGGCATTTTGTAATTTATTTGAAATATCAGATAAAAATAACTAAGAGGTGTGCCAGGAAGCCAGCAAATAATTTAGAAACTGATGAGCGTGGCATACCTGCTGAACTATGAATAGATAACATAGTGTCTAAAAGTATATAGATAAATATAATAAAGTAGCAAGTATTCCACAGGCTTATACTTTTTTGGAGGCTTTAAAATTGATTTTAAAACTCACATTGCCACCTCTTGTACAATCTGGTTTCCAGTTTAGCCCTTCAGCAGCAGAGCAATGAGGAGTCTTCTGGCTGGGACCTGAGAGGTCTCAGGAAAAGGGACTCCATCGGCCCCTTCTAAAGATGGAGCAAACGTACGAATCAGATGGTGTTCACAGTGTATTATATAACCATGTCATTCATACTTTAAAAATAAAATTAGACAGAGGGAATATTAACTTTTTGACGCAATTTCATGTTTGTTAAAAAAATGTTCTGAGTTTGACTTTTCTTGGGCTAGAAAATAAGCTTGTGTGTTAACACCTGTCTATTATGACTTTATGGTAAGTGCACGTGAGAATCTGGGACTGCACCCACCTTACCGAGTGCACCCAGATAAGCCAAATGTGAACGCAAAATCAGCTGTGCTAGTACACCAGATATGTGAACACGGATTAGGCGTTCATTTCAGTCTCCTTTTTCTTTTCCCAAGAAGGATTTGTTAAAGATTAATAAGGACAGAAGCTGTGATATAAAAACACTCTTTGTTCAGTGTTCAGTGTAAGGTAGCTTGCGTTGGTTTTTTGGTTTTTTTAATGAAAGGGCAGATAATTTATATTTTTTATGTGCAAACACATAGACACAGAGAGCATGTACTTCCTTGTATATACATAGATAAAATAGATATCTATAAATATAAAATATCTATAAAGTAGATACGAGTATTTATGTACAGATGCTTACTGAGTACTGACGGGTGACTGAACACTGGTACAAGTTGCCCAGAGAAGCTGTGGAGTCTCCATCACTGGAGATGGTCCTGGGCAGCCTGCTCTGGGTCACCCCGCTTGAGCAGAGGGGCTGGACAAGGTGACCTCCAGAGGTCCCTCTCAACCTCAACCATTCTGGGATGCTGCAAAATTCTCATATATGAGAAGAATACATGCTTTAGTGGGGGACAGTATTTAAAAATGTCTTAGGTGCTTTCTGTACACCAAAAATGAATTTTATACTTGGCTTCTCAATAATGGTGTGATTTTAAACAAAAAATCTTCATTTTGCTTAAAACTTTGTATGTCTGGACATTGAAGTCAAGACACATAAAAATTAGGTAGTCTGATATGCTGCAGAAGAAACCTGTTTTCCAAAAAAATTAAAATGTCTGAAATAAAACATCCAGTTCTAAAAACAAACCCCAAGCAAACATTGTCAGCTACAGAGAGGGTAAGGAGACACAATACAGTTTCCTGAAAAATCATAATTTTCCCAGGATACAAAGTTGAACAGCCTAATAAGGAGATCATACAAAAAGAAATATTTAACATTTCACAGGAAGGCATTTTTCATACCTTGGTTGGAAGACTTTCAACTCAACAGTTGCTTTAATCAGTTTAGTCAATTATATTCAGGGGAATCACTTCAAAAGCACAAGAAAATTTCATGTTATGCCTTGTAAGTGATGAATAACTTCTAGACTGTTCCCTTCTTAAACCCATACAAAAAAAGATAAAAAGATTAGCACTTCCCATAGCACCTTCACTTTCCAGGATTGCCTTGAAAGCGGTGAGTAAAGCACGGCAGATTTTAAAAATGAAGAGGCTATTGTGCAGAAATTAATTGATGGCCTTGTTTTGACTGTGTGATAGCAGCTCAAGTAATGAGTATAGACCTTGTTTCAGCGTTTTGCTTCCCAGCACCTGGCAGAAAAGTCAGTGAGCTGAATTCCGGCAGGTAAATTCTTTTTTTTGGAAGCAGACAGGCTTTTTGAAGTAAGTGGGTAAACTAACTCCTCTCTCGGGTGAACTTTTTTCTTTCTAATAGGCACTTTTCCTTTCAGGCACTCAACTCTTTTTCCACTCTGTACAGAAGCTCCTTCCTTTCAGGCAGGTAAACTTTTTCCTCCCCCCTTATTTCCCCCTGGTAAGCAAACATAACCTAAAAGAAAAGGACAGATTAAAGCTGTTTGCCCATAAAACTCTGTCTTCCTATACTAGGAATTTGTCTTGTGACCTACTTCCTTAACACTGTTTGCTATTGAGCAAGGACAAAACCCAAATGTCATTTCACGACATAATCCACTGTCAAAATTGGCACTAGCCAGCAGGCCTGCTGGTGGTCACTCACAGATAACAACTGTGGAGCAGGCATAGCAAATGAATTTTTTCCACAGAATATGGTAAATCAGGGTTGAAGAGTATTGGGAAAGAAGGGTGGGAAAACTTGTGCTGCCTCTGTCATGTCTCATATATTCTTGAGACTTATGTTTCCAGTACTTGTCAATGACTTGTCAAGCTGGCATTCTTCAGAAACACGCCATTAATTAGTATCACATAAACATGCTATGTGTATTTTTTTTACAGTACCAGTAGTGGGTTTATTACTTACCCGTTCCTCCATTAACAGCATTAATAAACACATATACGCTGGCTTTATAAGGTGATGATCTTAGTACAATTAAGTTTCCAAGTAGTAACTAATGCTTTGGAACCATCATGCTTGAAAGATTGTAATATTTAAGTGTTAAAGTTTGCCATTCTGAAAATAGCATTTCCTTTGCCTTTTGACTGAGACCACAGTTTACAGGTTTATTCTTTGTACAGGCCCAAACACATGCATCCTGTTTATAAAATGCATTGCACAGTAACAGTAAATAAAAGTCCCTCCCAGTATTGTGCCAAAGAAGAGCTTCTTGAAATAACAAAATCTTTGCAAGCTTATTTTGCAAGTCTTCATTCTAAATCAAACAGGATAGTATGGAAAGATGTCTGTGTTTTGAAACACTGAAAGACTAGGTTGAGATACTTAGGTTGACATCCATTAGAAGAGTCTAAAAATTAAATGCAAATGTCTGAACCAAGTTTTGAAATTTATATCACTGAAGGTGAAATTCCCTATACATTAAATTTTTATATTTTAATGGGAGAAAGACATTTTTATTTTTTAAAAACTTATCACCGTTTTTGTCTCAGCATTTGAAGTACTCTTTAGGCTATTTATTAACATTTGTTCCTGAAAGCTCCTCTTTTCTACAGATCATGTAAATGCTTCCAATTTCGTAGGAACAGCTAGCTGAACACAGATATTCCCTGATAGGAGATACATGCCCTATCTCTTCGTGGACTTTGATAGATGTCACTTAGTATCATGTCTCCATTTTCACAGTCACACAAAAAGAGCACAAAAAATAATTTGCTTTTTGGCTTCCTTGACTGGCATCTTCTTTGCAGCTATGCACCTCATCTTATTAACATTGCAGTGCACCTGATTTAACATGCAAGGTGACTGTAGGATACCTCCTCATGCTGAGCAGATGGGAGAGGTGCCAGACCCAACGGACATGATTTCGTTTGTGCAGGATGTCAGGATTATCATCACTGCAGTGCTGCAGAGGACAGCGAGGCAGCTCTGTAAAGGCCCTGGGTAACTTGTTGGTTGTCGGCAGCACAGCAGAATATTTTCACCGTACCTTTGAGCGCATGGAAGATGTATTATATTTCCTGAAGTATACCATGCATATTTAATTGAGCTTTTTGCCCAGTGAGTCTAAGATGTCGTATTGGTGCTTATTCAGTGCCCTTACACAAATCTCGGACATCAGTTCTTGTTTTTTCCTTTGCATTGTATTCTCATGCAATAACTGCCTATTGCTTTTAGTCATTTACTGCAATATTTGCTGTGGATGCAACAGGTGAAAATAAGCAACGCTATGGCTTTTGCAGATGTTAGATAATGTCTCATGTGGGCCTGGTACCTGGAGATAATTACACCTTTTAGTAGATTTACACTGCCCATTTTGTTGCCTGTCACCTGGGGAATAATTATATGCTACCTACCTGCTTTTTCGTACTGTTTTATCAACTATTTCTTTTATTTATGTACTATGGAACTATTGGGACCAGTAACTTTTAGTTCCTTCATTTATCAAAATATTTAACTAGCATACTCCAAGGTAAGTCATCATTAAATAATGGTTCAGGGCACTGCTGAGGTTAAGCTTAAATCATTATAGTTGTTTCTCTTGCTCCAAACCCCCCAAATCTCCCTTCTGGCGGTGCAAAAACCTTGACAGCTATGGACTCAGGTCACACCATTTAGTATCAAGGAACTGTCAGATCTTGTTTTCCTTTTGCTATTCTGCTCATTAGTCAAAGCAGATTCTTTGCTACAGGAGGTCTGCATGCTGCATCCTAACCCAGTACATCCTCAGGAGTGTGATTCCAGGGTGATCCACCATACGGGGTGAAAATATCAGTGCTCTGTCACAGTAAACTGACTGTAACATCTTCCTGCATTCATTTATACAGCCTGGCAGTTTTGCAAGTAGCCACATTAAAGAAGCAGTCTTCAATCTCTCTTTTAGCTTTTTTTTTATTTTTTTTTTTTTTGTAATGTACCTTGTGGAATTAGGGTTTTCCCGTAGCCCAAATACACGTGTAGCAATGTTCTCAGCAGATGGCAAGTACTTGACGGTATGTTATTTGTGGATGACTTAAACAAATCAAAGACTCATCCATAATTGAAAGGTAAATAGAGGGAATTTCAGCTATAGAAAAACATTTTTCTATTTCCTTCATAATCTATTTGTAAAATACATGTGGAATTGAACTACAGTGTTTTATTGTAACTTACGTAGTTGCCAGATACTAGAAACACTGCTTTAAGTTGCCAAAATGTGTCAGTCTTCCACAGAAAAAAGCACGCAGCTGTTAGATTTTTACTTTTGTTTTATAAAAGACTGAACAGATTTTTGGGGTGTAGATAGGTAGCTATCTTTTGTATATAGAAATATTTTCAGAAGAGCATTGCAACACAAAGTCAAACACAGACTTTTCTAGGAAATATCAGAACTAAAATCTACTGTTCAAAAGACATTCAAAATCAGCCCCTCGTGCATCTTAATTGTGGGGGTGTGAATGCAGCATACTATTTTTCCTCCTGACCCTTGATTCATACAGAATACAGAATGGATTATAGAAAACTGAATACAGCGTAGGAAATCGAATACCCAGATGTCCACTAGTTTGTGTTTCTTTGTGATTCATCGCAGTCCTGCTCTACTGCATTTGTCAGCATCTGAGTGGCCTTAGTTGAGGCACTGTTACCTCTGGCTCAGGACATGCTTATTCCAGCTTTCCTTCATCTTTCCGGCCTTGGGCACTTGTTCCAGATGCCATGCTGGAGCTTTAGCACTGCTTTTTGGACATTATTTGGGAGAACTTCACACAGCTGGCACTCGTCATCACCATGACCTTCCCTTTTGGTTTTCCTTTCACAGTTTGGGTCAGAATGCTCCAAAGACATCACTCATTTTTGTCATCATAGTTCTCCTGTAAGAAGGGTCTTTCCATTTCATGGGTGAGGAACTTTGACTAGCAACTTTAATGGCAAACCAGCTCATTTTAGGGTTGCAAGTTGAAACCCCTTTTTTTTTTTACTACTATTATTATATTTTGGGGTTTTTTGTATAAATTTAAATTTATAATTTGTTAAATAAATGAGCTGCTGCTCGTACCTCATGGTGAGTATCTAGGATTACTTGAATACCCTGGTCATTATGAAAAGATGACTCAATAAAATGAGAATTTGAGGGAAAATGTAGGAATCTGATTAGAGAGCCACCGTCTCTTCTTGCAGCACACCCATTTGTTAAACATCAGAGTTCACGTGCATTGCTATAAACACTGCAGTTCAACTCTGCAGTTAACCTTAGATTGTGCCCTGACCACCCAAAAAATGGAGGAAAACAGTGGCTGAAAGTCTCACTGCCTAAAAGCATTCCCCAGGTATGAGGAACTGTTGGCTCTGAATGCATTATACTGTCTGTTTTTTCTCTGTCTTTCCCCAGTGTTTGTCATACAAGCTTAATTTTACAGTGCATTATGGTAATCCTGAGGTAGCACGTAAAGAACCAAAGTGTTACAACACAGTCTTGAATAGGCTCTCCTTTCTGTTGAGCAGAATTGATGTTCTGTGCAGGAAAACCTTGATCTATGATTCCTGTTATATCTAGCACTGTTATTCTTAAGAATACCATTTTGTTTTTAAAATCACTGGAAATATTCTGATATTAGCCACACAGTTAGTTGTAGGACAGGACTAATGAAGAAAATGGGATCTGAAATGTATACCATGAAGTGAATTAATTTTATAAGGACAGATAAATGCATCAGAATTGAAAGGTAAGTATTGTAATAAATAATAATAATAGGATATTGTTTCAAAAATATTGCTATCTAATAATTTATAGTAAAAAGCTATTTCAGTAATCTGTTTTCACTCCAATAGCAACGAACGTGTATGCTTAGTTGTTCTTATTCTTTAATATAACGTATAAATAATGTTCTTGTTTCAATTTATTTTAAAGTACCTGAGGTGGGATTCATGTCCTCAGGTTTAAGCTGTCTACAGAGGCCCCCTTAGAGCAGACAGGGAAAACTAAGCAGTTCCCTGACATGATTCATCTTACCCTGAGGAAGGTGCCTGAAGTAGGTCAAATGAATCACCTCGGTGAAGTGACTGCAGCCCTCTCTTTAACTGCACAGGTGGCAAGCTCAGCAAAGGTGTAAGCATCTACTGTATTTTCATCTAAAATCAGTAAGATAAATCTTCCTCTTATGTAGGATTGTGTTTGTATATATGTGGAGGTTTAGGACTCTCTTCTTTTTTTTTTTTTTTTTTTTGAGTTGCTCTTCGCTGCATCTAAGTGGTATAAAACTGGGAAGACGAATCACAGGAAGATGTTGTCTAGGATATCAAAGTGTCCTCATATCCTTTTGTATAAACACCGGTACTACATTAAATTGCTTTTGATCACAGTACGATATATATGAAGAAATGATAAAATCCAAGTGCTTGCATATTTGGGGAAAGAGAGGTAAATATGAAGTAAGAAAAGCTGCATATTCAGCTTTTCAGCATTATTTTTAATGTTTTTTAAGACCTGTACTAATTCATAGATGCAGGAGGGCCACCTGGCCCTGGAGAGTGCCCATACAAATCCACGGATGTCCACAAATGATCAAAGGTCAGCCTTAAAAAGTAGGCTGGTGTATTTAAAGCAGTTGGTGATTCATTCAGCATGTGTGCAGTAACCGTATTTGATATATAAGGTAATGCCATCACTAGCAACTCCATCATACCTGCTTTGCTGTTCACCTCTTCTCCCGTGTTCCTGCTGATAGGCATCTATGGTTTGGAAGGAGTGCTGATACAAATTAAAAAATAAATATGAAAAATAATATAGACTTCATTGAACCAAGTCTTTGACATAAACATGAAAAGGTTGTATATATTCTTACTAATTTTTGGTCCCATGTGAAGCAATGCTGGTTAAATACATAATTTTTTTCATTCACAAACATCTAAACCTTTTATTCCCAGTGTTGTTCTGCTAAATTACAAAGTGTCAGTGAAATGAAAGTAGGATTGGAATTAGCCCCTAGTACTAGGGTTGTGATAGTGGACTGTTTCAGGCAAACCTATTTTGAAAAATTACCATTGAAAGGAAAACACAGTGACCTTTAAAATTGCTTTCTGACTCCAATAATCAATGATCTTCGAACTAACATACTCCAGATTTTGAAACGTCCTTTTCATGATTTCAAATGATGTTACTATATTTAAAAACAAACAAACAAATAAAAAAACCCACCAGACCCATAAACAGAGGGTGGCAATTCCAGGCAGCCAGCAGTGATCATAGGCAGCACATCTCCAAGAAAATTATTTTTTGAGGGTGCTAGATCCTAAATTGAGCTGCGGACCAAATACAGTTATTACCGAGAGGCCAGGTAAAGCATAATAGATACACAGAAAATAGTACAAATTAACATATGCTGCAAAGGGGTTTAGCAACATAAGTCACTCTCGGAGCTTGTAATTAAAACATGCAGGCAAGATCTGTAAGAATCCCCCCCCTCCCAAAAATGAGGTTGTGTTTTCTGACTGTTGGCTCCCCAGAATTTTCTCTAGTTCAAAGTAGAACTTTCTGCCATAGATTATATATACAGCCTAGAGTAATTCTTCAGCAATACCTTTATGATAGAAAAGCATGCTTACATTTGCTTATACTTTCAGGTGTTCCTTGAAGAGTCATTTTAGGGTCGTACCTTTATCAAAGGTAGCAGAAAGGATAGTTGTATCTATGAACGTTTTTTAATTAAGCAGGCCATTTTTCCTCCTCCTAAATAAGGTAGCTATGTTCTGTGTCTGATGAATATAACCTTTCTCAAGAAGACTAACAATCTGCCCACAGGCTCCCTTCCTCTACTTATGGCACCAGTTGAAATACACGGGATCATTCTTTGAAAGTTTAGGGGTTTATGTAACTTTATAAAGGGACTACCAGGAAATCGAGATTTTTTTAATTATAAGAAAGGCAACTGTGAATTTGCATCTCCTATACAATGTTACGTTCAAAATATTTCCAGTAAGGCTGAGAATTTATTGTTATTATAATTGAAATTATCAGAATTTAATCATTGTTAGGCCAGGAAAAGACAAAATAATAATGCAGTTAGCATTTTTACATGTATGTTTCTTGGTTCCTTGCTTTTTTCCTGGTGCTGTGCTCCCCCTCCCCAGCTCCTCGGGACCCCTAAGGCCAGAGGTTTCACACTGGTGCTGGCAGTGGGGGTATCATAGTGAGCTGGCAGCATCTGGAATCCTTCCTGTAGACAAACACCATGTTGGTCATGTGAATGGTTTCTTTTTCCTCCCTCCAGGAACTGCTCAGGGTAATTTTAATATGTTTGCTAATGTGCTTTTACACCTTCCTTTTTGTTCATTGGTCTTCAGTCTTTTACTTTTGTTAGACACTTTGTTCTTTTTGCTGTCCCTAAAACCAGATTTGCCCAGCTCAGGTCTGCATTTCTTGAACTGATCGTGGATGAGTTGCTTATGGGTGTGAGGTCTCTGTGCCTGTGCCCCATCTCTATCCTCCCGTGCCTGCTTTTCTCTGGGCTGCATCCTGCATCCCCGGTGTCCCCAGGCTGCTGCAGTCCTACCAGACCTGTGTTCCTTTGCACTGCCTCTTTGCATTAGAGCTGTAAGTATCCTGCGCTATGCAGAGTAACTGCTTGTTACCGCTACATCGGTATAAACCTATGGCTGTACCTTGTGAAGAGAAACAGGAGTAGTATGCAGTAGCCGTTGTCACCTGGTCAGTTAGAAAAACTGCTGTCACAGCTTGAACAAGTAAAGCAAAGCTGCAGTAGGTTAAGAATAGTTCAGACAGAGGAGAGGGGACAAGCCTCAGTCCCGAGGCCTCACTGATTCAGCACAAAGCTTATGGCCTGTTTCTAGCTGCAGCAATACTGTACTGCAGGGCTGCGTGGTTACAGCAGCGTGATACTTATTGTTAAAACGTTATTTGTTAAGATGTCGTTTTCTAATTAGTTTTACCACAGAGTGGTATCTGAGATGCTATAAAATATATGTACCATAGAAAATAATTAACATGCCTTAATGCTTTGAACATTTAATTTTGTCAAAAGAGACATGATCAAAGCAACCTCTGTAGTTTGGAGATGTTTTTACATTTTAGTAAAGAATCTGGGCATGTATGTCTTAGTTATTCTTATAGTCATATGAATGTATATTAAAGCTAAGTTAGTTGTTAATTTACATTTGCAGTTAAACACACAAAGGAAAGTAGCATGATCTTCAGAGTCTGACTACGGGCTGATCCCGTGATATCCTATTGCAGTGTCTTAGGTGACTCTGGGCTTATTTTGTATCATGACTGACGACTCTATTCCCAGTTGTGGGTCTGGTCTCGACCATTAATGATAGCATTCCCATTCAGAGGTTATGCAAATCTGAAATTCCTCTTGCAATTACTGTTGGGCTATTCTGAAATATTCATCGTGGTTTTCCAAGAAGAAAACCCAAGTCAATTTGGAGTGGGTAGTGGATTCAGGGCTGAAGGTAAACAGCTACTGAAGCTAATTAAGGACAATGAATTTTCATTTGATGCTTTTACGAGGATTTAGTACTAAAAAATGTGGAAAGCTGTAGATATATTGGGAATGAAAACCCCACCATTGCTACAAATGCGATACTGCTGATATTTACACTTTTCAACTGACTGTCATTTAGTAAGATGACATACATTTTAAAAATCATTTGCATTTTCTTGCTGAATTACCTGTGTCTGCTTATGTGCCTTTCCATGGATTGTTTGGTCTGCTTACTATAAATGGTCAAGCACTGTCCCGTATCTTCGACAGGTTGTCTTAAAAATGGCGGCAACCTTATCTGTGCATAAGGAGGAGATTATGACCCAGCTGTCATGTAACCGTCGAAATTGTCTGTCTCACCCTTTCTGTGTCAAGAGACTTTTGGCAGGAACATAATATTCCCTTCAAAATCAGTTTGTTCCTTTGCCTTTTTTTCTTATATTCCATTTATCTGATTCTCCTTCTTCCAAACAGTCTTCAGCCCTGCAGACTGATTAGATCCTAATTCTTTTGGCATGCTGTCAACTTGTCCTAGTCAGAATAACTATTAGGCCTTTGCTTTTGCTACTCCTCTGCAATTTTGTTTCCCTTTCTGTGCTTCATGTCTTTTCTTTGTGATTTTCACCTATTTTGCCTGAAGCTGTCTTCTGACAATATGTTACCACCTCTCTCTGTGAATTTGTTCTTTGCCTGCCCAAGTAATTTATTTATGTGTTAGCTTCCTCTTCACCATTATCCAGCCTGTTTGACTTTTTCTGTATTGCTTTTCATACTGCCTCAAATCCCTAGTATGTTATTAACAATTTGAAGCAGGAGGGCTTTTGTAGCTTTTAATGCAAGAACTTAATCATGCTGATGGTGTGTTTTTAAATGACTGAAATTCCTCGTGCTTGTACACCAGGATAACACCTTGCATGTGCCTGTAACAGCTGTGGAACCGAACATAGACTTAAGTAAGATATTTATTATTTTTTTCCCCTTGGCCGTTAAATGACATATTTAGATTACATGCCAAACTGAATAAAAATCAGTCCTTAGATTATGTTCTGTTCCTATATTTAAATTGTATGTATTGGGGGTGGGAGGGATATGGAACACAAAACAAAACATAACACATTGTGTTCAATTGAAACAACCCTTCAAAGCCTGGTGCTTGAACATGACAGAAATTTCATGCCACATCTTGTTCCTAAACTCTAGAAATAAATGGAGAATCATGTACAATGCAGTATAGGGTTTCTGTTCCTTTTCATTAGTTCTTCTGTAGAAAAAAAAGTGTGATGAAGGTAGACAGTAGAAATTCAACAGCAGAAAGATCAAAACAACCCCACCTTTATTCCCCTTGCACCTCGCAGAAAGCTTAAAATGCTAACATGTTGGATGGAATTACTCACCTGACGTATTTGGTATGTTGATGTCATGCTAATTATGTTTTCATAGAAAACTGGTGGATACTGAACTTCTTAGATTTCTTGTCACCGTAAATTCTAGTTACTAGCTATCATCTGTGGTTTAGGGGTTTTTTGTTTTGTTTTTCTTTCGGTTTTAAATTTTTAATTTTCATTGGGAGCCTAATTTCATGCGTGCTACCTTTCTAGTAAAAGCCACGTAAGTAGCCACACATGGGACCATAAGTTCAAACAATATTAGTGAGTTTTGTATGGGCTTTTTCCAGCTTACCCATAAAGCTATTCCTCTGGGCAAGATACTCCGTTTCCAATCTTGGTAAGGAAAATGAACAAAAAGTAATTTTATCTTTCTGTATTATGTTTTCCCTCTGTGGAATAGGTCTGGAAAGACAGGGAAGGCTTGACCCTGAGGCAGACACTGGCCCAAAGTTGTAGATCATGAGACCCAACTCCTTAGAAGGAAACCACTTGAAGCAGGCAAGAAATGTTTCTCACAATTTTTTGCAAGCCATTTTTATGAATACCGTGTGAATATTTTTCTGCCATATTGATTTTACTGATCAGGTTTTGAAAGATTATGTCTATGGTGGTTGTATAAAAGGAGGGAGGTAACTCTCATCTCTTTCCATCTCCCTTTAAGGGGACCTCTGTAGCTATCTGAACAGCAGGAGTAGCAGCCAAATGCCCAGCCTTTCATCTTTGAGTCACCAGAGAGTCTTGACCGTTTGTCTTGAATATAGACTTCACTAAAATCAGCTATATCTTTGTCACCTCCAGGCTGGGTCCTAATGTACTTTCTACAGAGCTTATTGCATGCTGAACGTTCAATTAGAACTCTATAAACTTAATTTGCTTCCAGTGCTTCATTTGCTTCCAAGTGTAATTCTTGTTATTGATTTTAACTTATATTTAACTTTTATGGTGGTAGTCAAGCTTGCTTAAGAGGCTGCTACTTTTTCACTGCTGTGAAACCTGACCTAAGTATGAGATTTTAGCCATCGGAGACAGCAATGTTCCTTTTCTCTAAAAAATACTTAAAGTATAAACCTAGTGGAAATCATATTTAAAAGTTTTCAAGATAGTCTGCATAGCTTATCTTCTGACATTTATGTAGTGGGACTGGAAGACATCTGTAGAATGGCAGCCATTATTGGTCTGATCTAACATTTATTTACTCCTTTTTGAAACTCAGATTTTATTCTTGAGAAGTGTCTTTTAATACATTTTCTCATGAATACGCTTGTATTTTGCAACACACAGGAGACATCAGGCAAAATCCAGTGCTGTTTTCCATTCATTGTCAGTCATTACTCTTCCTGATGACAGTGTCAGGATAACAATTGTCTTGGGGTCTGCGAGTACTCTTTAATGACTGTCGGCCATGGGCTTTAACTTTTCCAGAATTTCTTCATTTAAATGCTTATGCTTTGGTTTTCCTCTTTAAATTTTGCCTAAAAAAATATTTTAACATTTTAAAGACATAGTATTATTTTGATGAGATCTCTTACAGATAGTTTGTGCATAGCTGACTCCACCCAATGGCTTTTTGTGTAATAATCTGTTTTCAAACTAAAATCTAATATTCCATTTTTATTATGCAGTCCACCTTGTGACTTTATGTGCCATCTGGTATTGAACTTCAGCTCCAGCAGAATAGTACAGCGCGTAAAGGGCATACATCCCCTTTGATTTCCTGGACTGCGAGTATGTATCTAGTAACCTCTGAATCAGGTAGCATGCACAAATGTGGCAAATACGCAGTATCCTCATGCGTAGAACAAGAGCAGTCATTTTTCATGTAGTCACATGTATATGCCATCAGTCAAGAAATTCCAGTTTTTATTTTGAACTTTCCTACGGTTTTCTGAGGTGTATGATTCTCGTGAGAACAGTCAGACCTTCAGATTCCCTAGTAGTTGAATTTTTAAATGATGTATGCCCTTTAGGTGAAGTTATTACTAACTTGTGAATGTTTTGAATTTTTTCATAAATTTTCAGCATCAGTAGTGTTAGACCTATTGTCATAAAACACAGTTTGGCTTAAAATAACATAAGGTAACCTGAATATAGAAAAAGACTGAAATACAGTGATTATTTGTGATTTAAAGATTAATAAATAAAACACTAGTGAGCTTTTAATGACAAAACAGATGAAAACTGTTTCCGCTAGAGAAAGCAGATATTGAATACGTGTGGGTAAATACAGAAATTACGGAAGAGATTCAGTTTGGAGAATAATAATAAAAATGTTAAAGTTAATATAATTTTCTCTAGAATGCTGTGAAATTGTTGTAGCCATGCGTTGTCAACAGTGATTCCATGCTTCCTTCAAAGCAGTGCTCCAACCAGCCATCCTTCAGGCTGCTAGGAAAACTGGAGGAGGAAAACCAGAAAACTTCCTTCCTACACTGTCTAATATTATTGATGAAAACTATATGTTCCTTGGGCATATTTTTTTTTTTCATTTCTGTAAGTCGGCATTTTAAAGGAAAATCTTTCATTAGAAATTATTCAGCTAGGATGTGCTACTGTAGTAGTGGTTGATCTCTGGGAGGCAGGAAGATTTCCAGCTGAATAATGCCGCCTTCTTTTCAGAAACTCATAGGGGCTGCAAAGAGTGTCCCCATCCATTGCAGTGACCTTTCTTAATTTGCGCTGATAAGGTTTTAAGCATGTGGCTGCATGAAATGTAGTAAGTAGAAATGAAAAGCGTATTCAATACTTAATAACATTAAGACAGCCAATACTTCATCAGAGAAACTACCCAGCGCTCACAAGAAGAGTCAAGCCATTATAGAAAAATCAGCAGAGAGAAAATGTAATTAAAACTCTTTAACAGCTTCTTTTCTGACAGTGTTTTCAGTTTTTTGTGACTTTGACATTTTCTATATTTATTCTCTTCTTGAAATTACTTTTTTATTATGGTTAGCATTAAATAGTGATAAGGAATTGAATTTTTCTAATAAAAGGAATGACAAGAGCAATGGTAAAAATAGTGAAGTAATAGGAAGATACAAAAGTACATAAAATACTGTAACATTGTTTTGCAGAAAGGTCTGGTGGTTTTCTCCTGCTTATATAACACCATTGTTTTGCTTAAAATTTTCTTGTGACCATTGGCTCACTCTTTTCCAAATGACTGGGCAGGTTTTAATTTTCTGCTAATCAACATTTTTCAGTGATGTTCTTCTGGTTTTTTACTGCCACAAGAGCTATCTTTAGAAAATAAATATTATGCATAGATTAGAAAACCAAGCTGCTAACTCTGTACTGAAGTAGCAACATCTGTGTTGCCACCTACCCAGCAGACACAGATTTTTAAATTTGGGATTCTTCTATAAAGTAGTATGCTAAGTTTCTTAGCCAGGCAGTAAAACCAAACAAATGGATTCTGCCAAACAAGACTCCTGAAGCACAATAAAGCATTTTTTTTTAACATGCCTCTCATTAACAAATCAAGAAATAGTTGAAATACAAACTATTACATAGGCGTAAATGGTTTATAGATCAAGATAAGCCTTAGGGGATTCAAGACTTGTCCGAAAAATTATGATTATACCATTTCAGGGAGAGCACTTGCCAAAGCATCAGCTGAAGCGGGAAGCTCCATCTCATTGTAACTGTAACTGCTAGATGCTTGAGCGAGTCCTGAATGAAAGCAAGATGTAAGCGATCATTTCAGTCAATGGGAGGATTTCTGCTGCTACACAAACCATGTAGCTAGTGAGGATGTTTGACAGGAGAGCCTCAAGCCAGGTGGAGCTTACTATAAATACACAAATATGAGAAAAGTTAAAAAGTAAACAGGTTTTGAGAAAACAAACAAGAATTCTCTGCACATAATTGAAAGTACACTTTAATGACAACTCCTAATGAAAGAGCTTTAAAGCAGGTCTCGTTAAACTCTATCTACCAAGAGTGAGAGCGTCCAAAAGCTTTGCTGGGCTGAGGAGACTCATTTTGGGTTAGTGTTCTGCCTCGTTTCTACCTGGCATTACTCCTTTTACCTTTTTTGTTTGGCTTGTTTGTTTGTTTGTTTTTCCCAAAATTACTTAAGCTGATAGTATAGTATGCATCAAATGCCAAATGGATATTCTGTGACTAAGAAGAAGCATATAAATATTTCTACTGACAAGTCCTCTATTGAGAGGTAGGTCACACTTAGAAGTTTGAGGATTTCCGCTTTGTTGTTTGTGTTGTGCTGTGACAGACTAGGTGGAGGGCTACCACCACAAATTCTCTTATACAACTCATCTTCCCTACCTGACCATTAGATTATACTTCTGCAAATAAGGTATTGTGTTACTTCTGTGTCACCCAAAGTTGTCTGAGTCTTGGTGAAAGCTTGCCACAATGAAACTGCTTAGTTTGCTTTAACTTATTTACCATTGGACATAAATATACATTAAAACTCCTCACATGGCTTACAGGACAGCAGTAGCAGTTTCCATACGAATGGGAATATGGGAATCCCACACATTTCTCATAGTCCAATGCAATAGATAAACATTAGATGTAATAAAGTATTACAAATGGATACAATAAAAAGGACATGACAGGATCTAAGTATGGAATAAATTGATGTAAGCTGTATGCAATAAGCGGAGGATTAGAGTGGGACATGGTAGACTAGACCTTAGCTATAGTAACAGTTCTATGCAGGAGATAGTCCTTTGAGATCTATTGAGACAATGGGTTTGAATCACTTTTGGACACAAGACCTAATTTTTAAGATCAATGCAATCCTAAGATTTAATGCAGTTATGTACAAAGCGTGACATAATTGCATTTTCCTTGCTTTTCAATTATGCCGGCTAAAATTAATCACTTAAAGAAATTTTGTGTATTTTTAAAAGCAGCGAATGTAAAAAACTGTTAGGTGTTTAAAATTCTTGCTAAAAAGAAAAAATGTCAGTAAGCGAAATAATGCTACTGATCTCCAGAAAACGTCATTTTAGTCATTCATTAAAATTTGGTTTAAAAAAAAATGTCCAAACTTTGTTTTTTAACATCATAATTTGGTTAAAAAGACAGCTCTTAATAAAATACGAATTTGCAAGGAAATTCTTCCCCTCCTGTCCAGAATTAAATTTAAGTGGGTTTACATGACTCATTTACTAATACTATTTCTTAGTGAAGGTGGTGAAAGCAAAGGTTGTATAAACAATTTGCTCTTGATCATTTTTGATGTTGAAGTACTTCTCTAAAAGCTATTTAAATCTGCCAGCTCTGTGTGTTCCTCCATTTTCTCATTTTTCAGAAGTATGAGTGGATAATGAAACTACCTAATGAAAAAAAATCCACAGTGTTAACAGTTAGAAATGCTTATTGCAAATGCAAACTGGAAACGTTGTCCAATTGATTTATTGTTGTAAATATATGCAGTGGAAAGCTTAAGTGTTTCTACTACATAAATTACCTCCTTCCTATGAGCTTTTCTTCTGTGGCACTACCCCTGATATATCACCATGCATTCGAGCCACCAGCTCTGTTGAAGTCCATTAGAAATTCCACTTCATATAATACATTTCACTATTATAGCAAAAGTCTTTACTCCCAAGAGCACTGTAATACATTTTTATGATGTAATTGTCCACAGCCTGGAGAGCACCTGTTAGCTAAATCTGATTTAGTACATTGCTGCTACCACTGGTAAAATACAATGCTGTATAGTAAAGTAGTTAGGAAGCAAAGTAAGAAGTTGATCTGCGTCTGTGTATGTGTGTGTACACATGTGCGTGAGATTTAACAATACTATACTTCTGTATTTTTTTTCTCCTACTGAAAAATCTCATTCTGTATGTGGCAAAGACACAAAGATATATTTCTGGTTAACGTGTGGTTTGCAACACAAAACTTTATATCAAAAGGAAATGATAGAATAATGTCAGTTAGCAATGATAGCCAATAGATGCATACTAATACTACTGCTGTCAAAATGCATTCAACAGTTTGATTGTTGTTATATCAGGTGCCTTTTTAGGAAACTTAGACTGAAAGTTGTAGTATTAAATATTGGAAAAGATTACTGTGTACATCTGGAATAATTGCACTTGCTATTTCTTAATACATATGCAGTGTAATTCCTGATGTAGTTTCATAACATAGTCTGTTTTCTGAAATCGTTCAAGGTCCATTCTGTTAAGTTCATCTAAATTCTCATGCTCAAATGAAAAACTTAACATCAGGCATTCTGCGTTGTCATATATTTAAGACATATGAGCAGATGTAACGTGAGTGCAGAGATGTCAGAATAATTAGTAGTAATGCTGGAATACCACTTTTTTTTTCACCTGAAAATGTTTCTGGTGAGGAATCCTTCAGACAACATATTAGGCGTAGCTCTTTCAGGTTATGGGTTTCCTGTTATGTGTTTTCAGACTTAAAAAATAGTTACTCCATCTCCCAGTTTGTATTTATGTAAAAAGATGTTGTTAAACACCAAGTAACAGCTGATTATGCAGCTAAAAAAAAAAAAAAAAAAAAAAGATTTTAAGTCCTAGGTTTGGCAAGCTTCTAAATAAAGCAAATTAAATTTATGTATTTGAAAACTTAAATTACCATTTTTTTCTGAGCCTGTTGATCCTGACGACCTTGTTTGTGCTAAATATTGGACTATCTGCAATGGATGGCACAATTTTATACTCTGTGGGCTTAAATTAAATGCCAAAGAGCTTCAAAAGCCATTTTAATTGCTAAAATGAAAAGATGACACACATCAAAGAATCTTTGTTTCAGGCTGATGCCTACCATAGTGCTTTTTTCATATCCATTTAAATCTGTTGGTTAGACTTCATCCTTGTTATGGAGTCCCTGTATTGTCTTATTTTTTTAAGACTGCAACATCACAATTTCAGAAGGAAATCAAGAATTAAATTGCTGTGTTCTGACTTTGAATCACAGCAGTATCTGGGTTTACATGATGCTCTTCCATTCCTGTTTTTCTCCCTTTGCCTTTAAGGCTGTATGTTCCATGGACTGGAAACCCAGCGGTGCTTTGTGCTCCAGCCTTCAGTCTAACCCAGGGTGTACCCTAAAATGGAGCATATTTAGGCCCTCACCTCCTGCACAGTTTCAGTGTATCCTACCCATGGTAACCTGCTTAGCAACAGTATGTAAATGGGAATTTGTAAAAAATTATACAAATGGCAGACTTAATAATCTCCACCAGATATTCTTGAAGCTATGCTGTTAACTGGTAAACAATGAAGGTGCCTTTGAATTCTCAGCAAGCTACACTTACAAGAGAGATCTCTCTGAAACCGATGAAGTAATGCCCGAACTCTTCATTATTGTCAACAATACCAAATACTCTTTTGAAAGCTTTTCAGCATCCTTCCAAATTTAGGACTATAATCTCTGTTTGTATGTGTGTATATGCATAACTACATCCAGATTTGCAAAAGTGCTATACTTTACTGCGAGCTATGTAATTATGAATATTCAAATAGTACTTAAGCCAAGAGGAAGGAGCAGAACTCCCCAAATGATTTAATTTTCAGAGTTCTTATTATCCACAGTTCCCACAAGTTATAACTGGATCTGCTGCTCAAAAAAATCTGTATTTGGTTAAACTTCAATACTCCCTTAGTTTGGGTTCTCCTTTTGGGCATTCATTTCTGAAATTATAGTTAGAAATGTTACTTTGCATGTGATTTTATCGTCAAGAATTTTTTACTTTATGTAGAAGAGAAGTTTTTGTTTTTCTGTGGAAACCTATGGTGGATTCTATTTGTTAGATTATGTGAATAAGACTGACATGCTGTTAATCTTACAGTAGTTTGATGTCCATGTAATGCTGCGTGTTTCTATCCATAGCCAATTAACACCGTAAAGGGTTTTGCTAATGTAAGAAAGACATACTATTAAAATGCTAGTTGCCTAAAAAGAATTCAAAGGGAAAAACCATGTTGATTTAGTTTAGAATTAATTGTGAGAGAAGAAAACAAAACATGTCCATACTGGGTCTGGCTGGAATGGAGTTTGTTCGTGGTAGCCGTATGGTCCTACATTTTAGGGTTTATGACCAAAACAGTGTTGGTCATAAGGGTTGTTTCAGCTGTTGCTGAACAGCACCTTGCACAGCATCAAGGTCTTTTGTTTTTCACGCTGGCCTGCCAGCAAGTAGGCTGAGGTTGCACAAGAAGTTGGGAGGGGACACAGCTAGGACAGCTCACCCCCATTGACCCAAGGAATATCTCAGATGACATGATGTCGTGCTCAGTGATAAAAACTGGTGGAAAGGAAGAAGAAGAGGGGATGTTCCAAGTTTTCGAGTCTGTCTTTCCAAGTAACTGTTACTCATGATGAAGCCCTGCTTTCCTGGAAATGGCTAAACACCTGCCTGCTGATGGGAAATAGTGAGTGAATTCTTCACTTTATTTTGCTTGTCTGTGCAGCGCTTGCAGCGTTAAAATGCATGAATTTTCTCATATATGCCCTCCCCATTTTCTCCCCCATCATGCTGGGGGGGGCAGTGAGCAAGCTGCCTACTGGGGTTAACTCACAAGAAGGTCTTAAAACCTCGATTTCAAAGAGGCAACCCATCAGAAATCAGAAGACCTCTTCAGGGAAGCCAACTGAATGAAACTTGTCAAAGGTTTGAAAACAGAGGAGGTTTGAATAAAATTTCAGTCAAAGGTATAAAAATCCCAAATCCAGGGCAGATGCCACAAACCATAAGAAGGTAAACTAAAGGAATAGTGAACAAAACAGGAAACCTTTAAAAATATTTTCTTTAAAATGACTAGCCAGTCTTTTGTGGTTCAGAGAGCGATTAAGAACTGCCAAAAGTCAAGCTAGCAAAGCAGTATGTACCGAAGTTACTTTGTCTAATAAAAGAACCAGGAAAGAAGAACTAAAGCCTTTGTAACAACGAGAAAGAGACTGAAGATAATTTATATATTGGCCAAAGCCTAAATAAAATGTTTTAAATAGGAGCATAATATCGACTAATAGATAAAGTAGGATGGTTAATGGAAAAAGAGTATGGCCACTGAATCCAACATAGATCTAAGTTCTGTTCAAAGGTCTAGACAACTATAACATAAAATTATAGATGTTATAGCAATAATTTTTAATAAAAATAATGAATGTCTCTACAGAAAGGAGAAAGCATGGTCCAGCCAGCAGATTTTTAAACCTGACCTCAAAAGAACGCAAAGCTTTACAGCTTTTTACATTAAAAGGAAAGTTAGATGAAATTCGCCATCAGGTTATGAAACGACAGCTTTGGTGGTGGCTGGTTTACTAAATGAAGTGCTGTAAATGCCATTTATTCTGCCCTCAGCAAAGTTTCTAATTTGGTAACTGTATGAGAAATTATTAGTTAACCTGGAGAAAAAGGTTGTTATGGTAAGAAGTTTATTATGGATAAAAAATTAGAGACAGCAGTAGCTTTTGTTGAAGGGGAAATTAGTGGAGAGGGGAGATCATTAATGTCATTAATGATATTCTTCCAGGAACAGCCTTAGGACTTACCTCTAAGACAAAAAAAAGGAAAAAAAAAAAAGAAAAAAAAAAAGAAAATGTATCAATGATTTTCAGCACAAAAGTCAATGCCATTCTCCAGTCACAGGTACAATATATTGTGAGATATCTTCTTCATCTACTCAAGGGATCACGAAGGATTTAAATGTTGTTTATGTAATTGGTATCTTTTAGTCTTTTTCTCTTAAAGTTCAGGAAGTTTGAGAGAGAAGCAACAAGAAAACTGAGAGTGGCTTAACTGTGGAGAAATCAATCCTTCCTTAGAGCCTCTTGGATTACTGGTGAAAGCCTTAGTGATGTAATTTACATGAAAAATATTTCTTCATACAGTTTGAAATGTATAATGAGGTAATTTTGGGTGTCAGTATTAATAATTTACTGTCCTATGTGGACTTAGGTCTTAGATCTTTTAAACCTGATTGAGATTAATACACTTGAGATGGTATGATGCTCTAATGTTTCAATATCTGTACGTAGTGGATTGGACAGCTAATAACAGATATAAAGAAGAGTTTTGGATGTTCAGAATGAACGCACGATACCACTGCAGGAACACAGTCCATTTTCCTTCTCAGTTCAAGATCACTGAGAACATGGGGAAGACGACTGCTTTTCATCTAAAAACAGCGAAGTGGGTGAGTAGTGGAATTCTTTCCCAAACATTTACATTCAGCATGCATTTAGATGTTAAAAGAGTCAGCTTGACTCTTTCAATCTTTAAGGCAAATTTGGCCAAATAAACATTCGCCAAGTTTTCATGCTGCATATTGTGAATTCCATTCTGATGGGAAAAGGATGAGGTTTACGTGTTACAAAGCAGCAAGAAACAAAATTTTTTAATTACTTTTATTGCTTTAATTGCCAGCGTTACATATACATTCACGGACTCCATATACAAAATGGATGGAGACAATACATCGTAAGTTATATTAATGAACAGATGAAAAAGAGAAGGCATAATTAACAATATCAAGGGAGGAGGAAGAGATATCTTCAGGTGCTGGGCTAGCTAAACACATGCTGAACTGATTAATTGAAGGCTGATAGATTTTAGCATGTTATTGTTAATGAAGCGTAAAGGTATGCCAAGGAATGCATCTCAACTCTCTCCTCAAAAAAACGCCAACAAAAAAAAATACAAAAAAGCAACCACGAATGGAAGAAGAAATTGTGGAGGAGGCTGGAGTGATGAGTGGTGTGAAGATGGATGTCAAAGAACGTAAGTATAGTAACAGTGGCAAAACAGGACTGTCTCGGAGAGGGCAAGTGGAAGTTAAAGGAAACCATACCTAGCAGCATTGTAACACGTTGTCAGTGGCAATGCCTGTAACATCTGCATATAATGAAATCTAATTTTCTGTGGAAATTACTCACAAAACCTTTGATTTCTGTTTCACCTCTAATTATGATTGCTAGAGAATCGCTTTCAGAAACAAAGGAAAACAAGTGAAGAGGATACTTACGCCAGGTGCCTTTCTGAAATTACAAGGATTCAGATCATTAACTTTTGCATTGGATTTTGCTTTCTCACACACAAGAGTTTCTCAATCCATTCCACCAGCTTTTCAATATCAACGAGTAACAATCTTTAGGGTATAAACATATCTAAGGTGCAGCGTGTCAGGAAGACAACGCACAGCATTTTTAACTTGGGAAAAGTCCTTAGTTTTTCTGGCCAGGTGAATTGAGGAAAACAAGAAATTACACGCATTTAGTCTAGAGGAGGCGGAGTGCTCCTTCCTGCTGGTGTTAGGCTGGGATTATGTATCCTGAAGAAAATTACAGCTGGTGAGGGAGAGCTTTTTATGAAGAAAACATTGAATCTGCAATTCTCTATTCTTCAGTGTTGAACTGTGGCTTTCTATGACAGTATTGTAGAGGAAATAGTGCTGATTCACATTACCACATGAAAAGCACTCATAAAAACTTGATTCCTAAGTGCCTTTTCAGTGTACCTTGAGGTGGCAGCTCCGTTATGCACACTCCCCACGTGAACTATGGCCTTGTCTCTTTTTCAACTAATTTGCTCCTGGGGAAAACTGCTATTACAAAATGCCTTTGTGAAGCAGTAGAAAGAGAATTTTTTTATTTTATTTTTTTTTTCTTCAGCTGTTTGAGCACAGATACCTTGAAACCTGGTCCAAAATGTGTACAGAAAGGTCGTGTTTGCATTTGCTCTGCCGTATCAAAGTTAACCGATTTACTGAAAGGAGGAAAATTAATCCAAATCTTCTAAAAGTAAAATGTGTGCTGAAGTTGAATCCCAGCTCCGCTTTGGCGGGTCGATTCTGTCAGGAAACAAAACCTCCTGAGTAAAGTGATGAAGCCCGCAGACGCGTTTACAAACAACCCTTGGTGTCCATGCTGCGTTGGGGCCTCCACACCCCTTCGCAGCACCACTACCCGAGTCCACTGACCCGCTTTCCCGCCTTTGGGGTGTCGAGGCCAATCAGGACCGGCCACGTGGGGGCCGGGGCGGTGCCTCAGAGCAGGCCAGGGCACTAGGGCTGTCAGCAGCTCCCTCCTGTCAGCCTTTTGCCCGCAGAACCCCACAGGGCTGCTGACAGGCTTATTAACCCCAATTTATGTACCTTGAAAGAACCAACGACACCACCACCACACCACAAAAAAAACCCAACCTAAAAACCCCCCAACAAACCCAAAAGTGTGAGACTATGTGGTAAGTAAGCCCTGCTCTAAATAATCCTCCAATGCAGGCTCTGTTTTGGTATGCAAGATAAAAGATTTTCATCATCAGGATGATGACACTTTATTGTCAATTATGTGTCTTTCTGGTTAGCTGCATTCCTGCTGAATTTTGTTTTAATACAGAAATGAGCTATAATCAATAACTTGTCAAATTACGCAGTCCTAATGGACCAGCCAAAGGATTTTGACATTACTCTCTGAATAAATTATCTGAAATACATATTTCCATTATTTGGCCAGCTCTCTAGATTATTAAATAATGTTCTGTGAATAATTTATTCAACATTTTTCTGTCAATCTTTGAACAGTTTACTCACGAATACATTATTTTTATTATTCAGCCAGCCATATATCCAGCATTTGTGGCAATGCCTTTGTTGTGTGAAAGCACACAGATCTCTGGAAGGAGAGATAAACTTTTACCTAGCATAACCTAACTCCTTTGTAATAAGCATTCAGTACCTTATTTTATATACGCTACTGCATAATTAAATCAATCTATTTTCATCTCTCTCTCTCTCCCTTAATTTAACAAGTACTTTCCTACAACAATCTTTAACTCAGCGATCCCTACTTTTTTTTATTTAAAATCTTGCACTGTTGCTGTCTTGCCTTTGCTTGTTTTTTCAAGTTTTCAACACACTCGGAAAACTTCAGTTACTTTAATTTGTGTGCTGAAGGTACATAATGAGGAAAAGATTTACACTGCTTGCCTGGTTCTATTAACCCAGGTATTTTGAACATAACATCTACATAAATACATACTGAATAAACACAGGTCTGTGACGTGCAAACACAAGTAAAAGGACTGAGCATTTAAAAATGCAGTCCCGGCAGAAGAAGTGAACTGCAAGGAGGAAGAGGCAGGCCAGCACAAGGTGTGCAGTGGAACATCTGTATGTATTTACCAGAAAGTTTTTCATTCAAGTAGCAGAAAAATGTTCCAAGCAGCTGCGCTGGAGCAATGTTGAAGTGATATGATGTAAAGATGAGCAATCCTGCCGCCTCCTACGGCATCCATTCTGCAGTTCCCGTCCTGGAGGTGGGAGCATGGGGTGAAATAGAGATGCTTATGACTGCAGCATAGTACAACCTATTCCTCTGCCCTCCTGAGTCTGAGTAGAAAGCCAAGAGGTGCTTTGGTTACCCTGCAGCTCAAACAGCATTTTAGTCTTTCACTACCTAGCTATTTGGCCTGGAAAGTAATTTTGAATATGTGACGCATGGCTCTTAAGAATATATAGCATGGATAGGTGTCATTTGTAAAGGCAAACTGGAGGGCAGTGGTAGTATCTGAAACCAAAATTTGGATGCTGTTTCAGTTCCATTTTAGCAATTACTGGGAAAATAATGTGGCCCAGAGGCCAGAGCCAGCACAGTTTACCTTCTACAAATTGTGCTGTCGTGGATGTGGACAGCATGTGGTGAGCAATATAGTTTCATTTCTAGCAGAAAGTTCTAGTGAGTTTGAAACTATCCACTGGTCAATATATACATAAGAATGCATAGAATGAATTTAAACCTGTCCTAATTCCACCTCATTCCCACATTTAGGAAGATAGGGCTCAAAGATTTAGCTTGCTAAGTGCCAAGGCCAAAAGTTGGGCTAACTGCTAAAGATAATTCTTGGAATTACCTAACCTGATTGGTACTTTCACTTCTGACAGCAAAGACTTTTGATTTTCAGGCATGCTCAGAAGCAACCTCTTCTGAAAAGGTGGGCATGGAAAAATACACTTTAAAAAAGCAGTTGGGGGCTTTCAGGGTCATGCTTGCAACTCTGAACAGTACTGCATACCACATCATTACTAGAATGGTAATATTGCCTTCATGTCTCCCATCGATTAGAGCTCTGCACTGACCCAAGAAGTATGATTTACACATGGATTTTAGGAGTTTAAAGTAGATCCACAGCTGAAGGTGACTGGAGCCAAACCTGGAGCTGCTGCTGTGTATCTGAGCCTGACAGCAGGTCTGTGTGTTCTTTGAACGTGGAAGGGAGGTGCTGTCACTGTTGCTTGGCTTAGTTTGAGGGATATACTCAAGGAAAGGGCTGGGGATCTAGTCTTGTATTGCCAAGTTTGAACCTTTATTATATGCTGTTAAGGAAGGTGGCCTAACTATGGCATATAGGCTAATCTATGTAGAGAAAGAGGCAGCAGGAGGTGTATTTGAAAGAAATGAGGGAGACTGTCAAGGTTCTTTCTATTTTAATACATTGCTAGGCTAATGCTAACTGTATAAAATTCAGGAATCAAGAACTGCTGCAGAGCAGGCTAAAATTTCAACAGCTTGTGGGGAGGATGGCCGTAAGCTCAGTTAACAGGCAAGAACCCTGATATGTGCTGAGGAGGGCAACACGCAGTGTGGAAAACAAGGCCAGGTATGCCTGACAGAGTGCAGCAAAGAATCTCCTTATGGCCTATGCTGTAGCTACCCACAGAAAAATGAAGCAGAAACAAAAGACAGGCCCTGTTGTGTTTTCACCATAAAGGTGACTCTTCATATCTCCTCATTATTAATGTGTGTGTAGTAACTGAAAGGAACATGTATAATCATATTTTTATTGACCAATGAGCTTTGCTTTTATATTCTGTGTTCCCAAATTATGTATCTAATCCTGTAGAATTTTTCTTTTTTTCTATTTCCTGTCTATTGTTCTTCTTACCCTTTCTTTAATTATATCCTAACATTCCTCATACTAAAATACTTAGTTCTTGTTTGGGCCTCGATTTGTTTTAATTCTTAGTGCACTAAAGGTCATGAGGACCATTTATTCAATTATTAATGCAACCATTAGAAAAGAGAAGCGGCACACTTCAATGTAGTTCAAACTTCTTGCAAGTTAACGATTAAAAACTGCTATAAGGTTCCGCGAACTCGGGACCTCTTCCTTCTATAAGGTTATCTGTAGCATCGGTTATGGAAAAAGGAGTAAAGGAATTTTACCTAGTTGGAAAAAAGTACTGTTCTAGAAGGAAATAAAGAAACATTATTTATTTATTCTGTTGTGGCTATGGTCCTCTCTCTGAATAACAGTACTGAAAATAAACAATCAACTTTCTCTTTCTTACTGTTATTGTTTAGCTTTTAGTTACTATGACTTTGCTTATCTTCCTTATAAGGAACACTAGAAAAGCTGTTCTTAAAACTGGATTTACAATTTTACCCAGCTGCTTTTTAAAAATTTTCTGAGCTTGTAAAAGTATAATTATCGTATCCTAATAATTATAACAGACGACATTTCTCCTCCTCTTCACAGTGTTTGATCTAAACTGCAAATATCTGATCTTCTTGTCAAAGACAGAGCTGTTTTCTTGGGAATATTTTGAACTTTGATGAAAGTTTTATGACACTTCCAACAAAACATGCTGCTTGTTAAAGTTTTATAAAGAGAGAGCTCTATATGCATTGTTTTGGAATTGTAAATATCACATAATTGTCATCAACGAGTAGTTGATGAAATACCTGTTTCCTGAAGCTTATATCTGCAGACGGGAGTTTGGGGTCTCAGAAAGATATGTACTTTTGCTGTCCCAGAGTACCAAGACAAGGTTCTTTTCATTCTGCCATGGTGATGGTCCCAAAAGTCAAACTATGATGAAACTGGTGATTTATGTATAACATTTTGCAAGGCATTTACAGAGGAAACAAATTTTGTAGTTTTTAAATATCTTACTCACTCTTTCTCTTTGTCCCACAAGGTACCAGGAGATTAGTGTCCCATTAGTTTCCTTCATACAGTTTTTATGAGTCAAAACTTACACATCAGTCTTTTGATTGTAATGGATAGCTATGGTTCCTCAGCTATATGAACATGAACTGCACCACTGTTTTGGCATAGGACATCTAGCTCAGTCAACTGGCAGTGGACACAACCGTTAATTTGCCTTAATATTTAAGCCTCAGGGAGTCTTTCTAAAACAAACAAGAAGATTGTAAATCTGTATGTATGTGTATATATTTAAGATTATTTCAAAAACTGACTTGATACACGTTAGTTTCAAATAATTTTGTATTTCTTGTAGTTTCTCTGATAATTGTGGAGAGAAAATGCTCCATTTAGTGAAACACTGTTCCCTTTCAGAAGCATTTGGGTAATTTGACTCCCAGACAGCGTAGTGTTTTATCTTGTCATTATGAAGACTTCATGAAGATACAAAGTTGTTACTCAGACCAATTGTTTTTTTAAAGAGACAGTAATTAAAAAATAGAACATTATTATTTAATATTATCTAATTAGAACAGATGCCTTTTTTCTTCCCTTCAAGCTGTATGAGGAATACCTGACTGTTTGCCTTCTGGCTCTGTGGGGTGTGCGCACACTCAGAGGAAGCAGATCATTGCTGTCAAAGGCGACATACACCATGCAAAGCCAAAAGTAGTGACCCGGGTGAGTTAAGTGGAAGGTAGAATGCTGAACCTCAAATGGGATGTGTATTGGCAGGTGGTATTTTTCCTGATTCACCTCCTGAAGGTGTGTGTTTTGTCTTTATTGACAATGTAGGGACCTAGGAAAAAGGTGTCTGGATTTAGCTGTTATGTGTCTAGGTTAGGTGATGTGAATACCTCTTTCTAGTCATAAAAGTAGAACATAGATATTCATTTAAATTGTAGTGCTGGCAGAGCTACAAAACAGTGATGATCACAATATAATTAGAATCCATATCACAAGGAAGTTATATATACGGAAGTGTTAGAATGACAATAAACTTCAGAAAGACAGATATAGTAAAATGAGGGAGCTTATGAAAAATACCCTAAGGAAATGTAAACCCCTTGGATGTGGCATTTATTCTACTTAAGGGAACAGTAATGGTGTCTCAGGAGGTGTTGTATTGCTGAATAAAATGAGAAATAGGAAGAGAGTTACTTAGCTAAACAAATTTCAGATGATTGAACCAAGAAGAGATCTTTCAAAAATCTGACCCACCGTAGCCAAACAGGAAAATAAAATAAATAACAATAGTTAGTATGTATGAGGAACACAAGAAAGGCCAACATGAATTTCCAGAGTAACTAATAAAATGCATAAAAAGAAACAAAGGGTATTTTTACATACATATATTAAAAGAGATAGAAATGCTAGAATTGATGGATAAAAAACTATTTTGCTGATAAAGGTGAGAGGAAAAAGGTAAGGAAACAAAACTGGTAGATCAGCAGTGATAAATACTAGGCATAAAGTTATCTGAACAGGACTCAGGTGTGAAATGTCTGATCTTCCCACAAAATACCCAAGTCTCTTGTCAATCAAGAGGACTGAAGAACTTTGGTTATGTATGTGTTTAAGATAATGTTTAACTTGCAAGTAAGTTTACAGCTCTCCCTGGTAAATAAATTTTCACTAAACCACAACCATAGTACATCTGTAAAATCATAGTGGAAAAAGGTCTAACCAAGGCAGTGTTTTGGAAGTGGAAACTGCTTCAGTAATTATTCTGTATTTCTTTGCATTTATAATGGATATAGAACTGATGGAATTTGACAAGAAGCAACTGAGGAAGTAAAACAGGCATGGGTAGATGGTTATTAAAAGCTTTGAAACGAAGAGAGGCGTGAGTTACATAATTTGTAAAACAAATTGATATTTCTACATGAAGTTTGTAGTTACAACAGAAGTATTGAGCAGGGTACTGGAATTCAGTTCAATAGTGTCATTAGTAATGTGGAAAATGACATGGTGAGTACGCCTAAACAACATGCACATAATCTCAGCCTGGCAGGGACCGCAGAAACACTTGGGGAATTAGAACTTTAAAGGACTATGCCAAATTGGGGAAGTGCTATAAAAATATATATGTGCCCGTGTACAGTAGTAATCAGCTTCAGATGTGAATGACAGAAAAACCAGGATGGGTTAGCGTTCAAGGTGAAGAATCTTGGCTTTACCATAGATCACAAGGCAGGAAGGTATCTAGATGAACCAAGCCCAGGGAAGGGAAATATACTTTAGAAGAGCTCATTTAGTGACTAGAGAGAGTTCCGCAATGGAAAACAGAATCTGAATATAAAGTAATGTACATAAGATAGGAAGATTACAGAACAACTTCTAGACTTCCAAACTGACTCAGCTAGGTTGCTTTCCTGCTTTCATTGTAGAAATCTTATAAAAAATCCATTTCTTAATGCAGCTTCAGGCAAAAGCAAACAACATACTAGAATGCATAAAGGCAGAGTGGAAGGAAATTCTAAGGAAAATATTATAATGTATGTCTGTAAGTGGTGGAGGTTTATTTGAGTTCTTATTCTCATCTTTATTGAAAATGAACTGATTAACTGAAATGTTCTCTTTTATGAAAAGAGTTTGAAAGAGAGTACTGTTTTAGACAATAAATAAACAGTACAGTGGGCAGAAAGGTGGCTTAAAATTCATTTGCTTATTTAAATACTGAATTAAGATAAAAAAATCTATAGCACAAATATTTTTGCAGTACAGACTATAAAACTAATTTTAGAAACAAAGTGTATTTCAAAAATGACATATGCTTCTAGGTGTTGATAGCTTTTCTTAAGATGGTTAGTAACCTAAATAAGGAAACTCTTCCCTGTTCTGTTCTTTAAATTTGGTGTACCAGAAGTATCCACTTATTGAGAAAAAAGCTGAGACCCCTAAGCACTGAAAAATTCCTGCAGCTGCAATACCATAGTTCCAGATAACTAGAACTATTCTGTGTTTGGTAAAATCTGGGCCATAGAAATACAGGACACAGCTTTTTTTAACCTTGGGTTATAAGACCTAGAACTATTAATGAATGTCACTCAGGAGCCTGCTTGAGTCATACTTATCTTCTGGATAGGTAACCTAGGAATTGCTGTTGGTAATTACTATAACTATCTACTTCTAATGAAGCAGAAGCTTAAAAAAAACTAAATTAAAATCTAAGCATGCAGCGCAACATCATTCAAGGACTGTAATATGTAACAATTCAGGTTTTTTAAGTAGTTCTGTCTTGTGTGTGGTATGATAAAAAATATATTTAATGAAGAAAAATCATAGTGGACCTGTGAAATATTTTAAAGCACAATTTTGAACCTTTTAAAAGAATCACTTCAGCATAAATTTTTAACTATTTATATGTGCATATGTGGTGGGTTGACCCTGGCTGGATGCCAGGTGCCCACTAAAGCCGCTCTGTAACTGTCGTCCTCAGCTGGACAGGAGAGAGAAAATACAATGAAAGGCTCGTGGGTCAGGATAAGAACAGGGAGAGATCACTCACCAATTACTGTCATGGGCAAACCAGACTCCACTTGGTGAAAAATTAATTTACTTTGTTACCAATCAAGTCAGAGTAGGATAATGAGAAATAAAACCAAATCTTAAAAACACCTTCCACCCCACCCCTCCCTTCTTCCCAGGCTTAACCTTACTCCCAATTTTCTCTACCTCCTCCCCTTCAAGTGGCACAGGGGGATGGGGAATGGGGGTTCAGTCAGTTAATCGCATGTCTCTGCTGCTCCTTCCTCCACAGGGGGAGAACTGCTCACACTCTTCTCTTGGAGAGTCTCCCATGGGAGACAGACCTCCATAAACTCCTCCGACGTGAGTCCTTCTCAGGCTGCAGTTCCTCATGATATGCTCCAGCCTGGGTCCCTTTCACAGGACGCAGCCTCTCAGGCACAGCTGGCTCCAGTGTGGGCCCCTGCAGGGGCACCTGCTCTGCCAGCAAACCTGCTCCAGCTCAGGCTCTTCTCTCCATGGGGCCACCATCCATGCTGGGAGCTGCTCCAGCGCAGGCTGCCCGCGGGTCACAGCCTTCTTCAGGCACCCCGTGCCCTGGCCTGGGGTCTGGGGGGCTGCGGGTGAGGATCTGCCCCCTGCTGCCCCCCGCACGCTGAGGGGCACAGTCTGCCCTGCCAGGGGCTGCTGGGGAATCTCTGCTCCTCCACCTTGAGCAACTCCTCCTGCATACACCTGGGGGGCTGCAGAGTTGTTGCTCTCACATTCTCACTCCTCTCTCCAGCTGCAGTTGTGCAGTTTTCTCTTTCCCCTTCTTAAATATGTTATCCCAGAGGTGCTACTGCTGCTGCTGATGGGCTCAGCCCTGGCCAGCAGCAGGTCCATCTTGGAGCCATCTTAGCACATTGGCTCTGTCGGACATTGGGGGGAAGCTTCTGGCAGCTTCTCACAGAAGCCACCCCTGTAGCCCTGCCTCTATTGAAACCTTGCCATGCAAATCCAGTACAGCATATATCCACACTCATAATATTTTATGATACAAATATGATTATATGACACTTGTGGTGTGTAAAAATAAGAAAAAAATACATTCCTGAGTTGTCTTGATAAATTTAAATGCTCTACTGGCCATGTCCTTCCTTCCATTATCTTTTTCTCTAAAGTACACTAGGAACAATCTTACGTTCTTTCCATGCCCACAAGTCCCATCAACGGGAGTTAGGAATGGTTAGCTAATTCAGGTACAGCCTTGCTGCAAGCGGTGTTCATGCTGCAGTCTTAAGGAGGTTTTCCTCCTCCATCTGAAGGGCTTATTGAAAAATAGAAATGAGGAGCTACTTAACTCATCCAGTTCACTGTTGTAATTAAAAAAAAAATATGACGTTACAAAAAGTCAAGTTGAAGTGCTGTGAACTATGTTTGCTTGCCAAATGAAGTTAAAATAAAAGCTATCTACTTTATTTCAAAAGCTTGACACAACCTTTCTATTTAGTTTCTCTGACCTTTTCCAAACTCATAGTGATCGTAAGTAGATAACTCTTATTCATATTATTCTGTATCTGCTGCTTTGGACATGATTGACTAAATCATGAGGATGCAAATATAGCACTGCGAAGACTATACCTCTCTATAGATACTACATGATGGGTGTGTCCCAGATAAGAAAATTGTCAGCTTCACAACAATGCAAAAAGTAAAAGAGGATGAAGTACCGTGTCACAGCCTTTTAGCCTAGAACGTGAAGTTTATAGATGTCTATTATGTAGCTTAGATGGATGAACTGCCAGCATATATAGAAAGTATTCATAGCTGAGGTCAGAAGCTGACTCAGTGGAGCTTGGGGCAGTAACACTGCAATGCTTCCAAAGCATTCCCTGAAGGAAATCCATATACAGGAGAGGTGCAGGATGGAATGATGATGTAAATCAAACTCGGTACTCAAAACCTGCCCAAGTCTACATTTAGGCATGAAAATAATTATTTTCTTTTCAGAGATGCTGAGCATCTGCTTGCCTACATAGTACAATGAAATACCTCTGAAATCAAAACACTAAGTTAGGCTTGCAAGTTTAGATACGTGTAAACAACTCCAGATATACAAAGAACTCGGTTCTCTGAGGTGTAAGGGAAGGAACATTTCTTATAGAGCATGGCATCCCATATAGCTAGTGTATTTTCCTATCTGTGTCTCAGGCTTGGTATCTAGTGAGATACCCAGTGTTGTCCATATGATCCTCCCTGTATCCCACACACTTTTATATAAAAAGTGCATACATACGACATTCTACATTCTGCTTCAACGTAGAAACAAGGTTAATTTTATTAGAAGATTCATTATAAAGGTGAAGATTGAAAGTTGTCTCAGGGTAGAAAGTGGGACCACAAAGTCAACTCACTGGAGTCCGGAAAAATCACAACTGCAGCACATTTATGCCACGCGTTTGAGTTTTACATCAGTAGCTTTCCAAGTAGGCGTATTTACAAGACACAGTTCTATGTAAAGGTAGTTCTAGCAGCAGTGTGAATGCATTAGTTGCATTAACTACCTTTGCAAAACTGGGTGTGATGCTGTGATCTCATAGCCCAGCAAGCTTTTTTCCAAAGGTAGTTCAGTGCTAATTAGATGACATGTCTCTGCCTTGTCCTGTACTGCCTGGTGTAGATGTGCTCTGGGAGTACATACCTCAGCTCACCTTCAGTGGGTCTGTGGTAGCGTTCCTGGACCTTCAATGGTGCACCAACAGTATTATGGTAAAATGCTGCATGATGGATTGTGAATGCCTTATGAAAGGCAAAACTGCCTGAATCTGTGCTTATAATCACAAGCAGGTGGATACATTTCTTATAATTTCAGTAGGATAAAATAAAAGCTAGCACTTGGACAATTTTTAATGTGATTCAAAGCAAAGAAAATGTGTAGATATTTACTTGTGTGAGCCGGGGACTAAACTTGCAGTTCCACTATTAAAAATTACTTGCAGTGAATTGCTGAAGGAAACTTGACTCAGGATTTGAGCTGAAACAATTGTAAGTCTTCTAATTCTTGGAACAGTCACAAAGGTTAAATCACTTAATTTCCCTGTGTGCTTACCCCTTGCCCCCCCATCCACTTCCCCCTCCCCTCCCCCAGATTTTTTCCCCCAGCAATGTGATTAGTGTAGATGACTTCACACCACAAGGTCACACAGATTTGGAATCACTGACTTCTATGCTGAAAATCTAGAATTGCCAGATTCCTACCACACTACAAATGCAAAGACCATGCTGAGGGATATATCATGCAAAATGTGACTAAAGTAAACATGTTTTCATTTGTGCCTCTTGAAATTAGTTTATCTTTTAATATCAGGACTTCTTGTTGCTGCTCTCTGCTGTGTACTTAATGTGCTGGAAAGATATTTAATGATGGCCAGTTTAAAGCTAGCTGGCTTGTGACAGATCCATGGATGTTAAAATTTCAGACGTAATTAATAGTAATTTCAAATAATTTGACTTGAATGTGCATGTGTGTGTAGTATAGGATCCTGATTTTGGAAGTAGATCAGACTGGTTAACATATTATGCCCATCTGTTTGTAGTGAAATGACCAAAACTCTGGCTGTGCTGGAGCATGCCACAGTTCCCACTTGAAACACATGCCTAATTTCCCTTTCAGCCGGAGCCAGAAAATAAGGGTTATGGAATGATACATGCCCCAAGCCTGTCCGATGAAATAGTCGCAGTATGATCGGAAGATGGAACCCCAGACTCTTGGAGGTAGTAATGAATTGTCCGGTAACATGGTTTTAGGTCTCTGTACCCTCTAGCTCTGCCTGTGTAAATTGCTTTGGGGGATCGCTGCCAATGTCAGGGCCATCTGAGCCTTTTCTTAAAGATCATTTCTTTGCATACAACAACAGCACCTCAAGGTGAGAAACTTGCGAGCCAATTAATGCCACTGCAGTGTTGTCTGGTTCTGTACAGGGGGCTCTTCTCTGGCAGCTCCCACATTTCCACTGCTGGGAAGGAGACCACTGAGCTAGAGGTCCATTCAGAAGGGCCTAGGAGATTTGTTCTCATGTCATTATCTTACAGCAAAAAGGATGTGATCATACCGTGATGCCAAAGATTAAAAACCTGCACATGCACTCCTTCACTTTTGATATTCTGAATGTTCCTATGAAATTTGCTGCTAAAGTCTTTCAAGAATCATCCAAAAAATATCTGTGCAGTTATCTCTGTGAATGCTAAGTGAAAAAAACTGGAAGGCTAAAAGGGAAGATTCACCTTCTTTTTTTCTTCATTATAACGGTACTTCAATCAAAGGCCTGCATGTTTCAGAAAACAGAATGGTTCACCATTTCCAAGTTTCTGTCAACTTGCTTATCGTCATCTTACCCTTAAACTTCAAGGGAACATCAATCTGAACCACATTATTTATGTTAAGCCTTCTTCCTGATTTTAAAAGTGTGGTAATCTAATGAAGGAAGAAGAGTACACCAGAAACTATGTGCGATCTTGTGACTAACCAAGACAGTTTTCTCATTTCAAAATAAGACCACTAAATATTGCAGCAGGTTTTTCCCTGTTCATTAAAAAGATTCTTGAGAGAGTTCAAATAAAATACCTTTCTGGAAGCTGCAGTCCATTGTCAAAAGAAAAAGAGCAGTCAATGAGTTATCTTCTGTGAATTGCTCACTTAGCTCTAAGATAAATATATTTTGTAATAATATGTTCCAGATTTTGCCTGTATTTCTTCGAGTGCTTTCTGGCATGTTGTATATGTACATATATAGCCCTTCTGCCTCAGAGATTAGGATGATTAGCAGAATAAAATACTGGCTGCAGGTGCACAGGTAGTAAATATCTTTCCTCTTACAGAAAAATCTTGTAATTTAGTGCTTGACCATGTCACAAGAGTTTAAGAACAGTACAAATGCACTCAGTGTGAAAGTACCATCTTTATTCTGGGAAGATCATTATTGTACTTCATTTATTATTATTTTTATATCCTCAGTCATCTATATTTTTCAGCAAATTTGCATCCAATAAAATTTGAACTTACCGCTTTGTAACTTATAATGTGGATCATACTGGCTACATAACAGTGTGCTTTAATGACTGAAGGTAATACATCAGGGAACTTGTATTTTTGCCTTTTGTCCTTAGGTATTCTGATTACTGTTGATCAATTTCTGACTGTTTCTGTAAATCCTGTTGTCTACAAAATCACTTAACTGTCAATGCATTTGATGGGAAAGACACTTGCCCTTAGCTTTAGAAGGAAATGAAAATGTGTTGTGTGGGCAGGGGTGGCAGTACGTAGAGAGGAAGGTTGAAGGCTGTTGCTCTGCATATTGTAGTGGTTGTGAACAGGGGAAAGACACAGCCCTGGGGAAAAATTCTATGGATATACCATAATCCAGAAGGCATGAGGCTTTGGGAAAAGAACCTATTTCTGTGAAAACAGAACTGACTTCAAGGCTGTACTGCTGCAGGATCAGGCACTCATATCGTAGAAGGCAGAAAACAGTACAAAGTACTGGGAAAGGTGGATAAAATTCTTATGTCTAAAAAGATACATTATATTATTTGGTTTAATTGCAGTGAAATTAAATGAAATTTATATTTTGAGTTATTATCTTGCATTAGACCACTAGCATGCGAGAGTGATTTATAGATCTGAATGAGTTAAGCATCAGGCTGAGAAAGGTCATTACTACACCATTTGCACAGGCACATTTCTGTGAGCCAGGGAAACTATGGCTTGCTCCTCAGTGAACCCTCCAGTTAAGAAAAGCTAGAACAAAATCATGGACTCCAAAACCTGATGATGAAAAAAATAGAAACCCTTGAAGAAGGACTTAGGAGAATGAGAAATCTAGAGGCTTGTTTGACAGCAGTTTTCACTTTTTTATCACCTGAAACCGAGTAGCCTTAGCACTGCCACCTGGAAAAAAAATTGAAGTAATTTGTCTCCACTTAAATTATTTTATTTAAAACAGAAAACACCTGAGTTCATAGAGCCCTCTGAAATAAGAATTTGTCATATGAGGTTTACAGCTGGATGGTTTTTTTGTCTGTTTGCTAAGTTTTTACATCTTTTAACGTCCAGGGGACAGGATAGGTGGTGTACACATCTCTGTGGGACTCTTGCAGGACTTGAAGGATACACTAATGGTCATTGAAGTTAAGTCTAGTTGGATGTGAAGTTACTGTTGATTAAACAGCCTTACTTTGCTTTGTATCTGAGACTTCCAAATTATGGGTAGCAGTTGAAGACCGAGAGTGAATCTTTCTTAGTTATCCATCTCCCTTGCAACTACAGCATAGTATTGGTCATGGAGATAGGTAATGTAGACTTAATCTCTATAGAAGATTGAACAATTTTATTGAATTTGAGAACTGAGAATTGTTTGATGGCTTATATGAAGTTCCAGAGGTGGGAGTTATTTTAATTCTTTTTGCTTCTATTCTCTTTGCTTGACTGGATATTGAAAGTACTAAAGGTGTGACCTGATATGCTGCTGCACTTCAGCATATACCTCACAAGCTCAATACTGGGCTCTTTTCTCCAGACTGCGTGGCTGCTGTAAGCTGCTATGGAGCCATGCCAAGTGGTGCAGAAATCCCAGCGCTAGCTTGAGAGTTTCCACTGTGTTTTCTAAACTGTGAGAACTATGTTCCCAAAGCTTTTTTTTTGCTCCTTTCACTGACTGTATATACTGAGCCTTCTTTTAATACTTCACAAGAAAACAGCGGCGGGTGGGGTTTGGGTTGGTTTGGTTTTGTGTTTTTCTTTTTTCTACCCCATTGGCAGGGAGCACAGCTTGTATGCTATTCTTAGATTCGGTAAGAACCTCATAAAAAGCACGCTTACAAGCCTAACAATCTATGTTTTTGTTGGGAGCTGTAACTCTTTCTGCCTTTGTGTTAACAGTAAGCTACAGCACTGGAGCCTTGCCTTAATCTGAAGAGGTTATAAAGCATGCCAAAATTAAAGACAGAAAATTGAAAGTTAGCTGAGCCATGGTGGTGCGGAGTGGTCTTGTGTCATGACCTCATAGAAGAGGGGAAATTGCTGGTAGACAAAACACTGCAATGAAGTCATTGTCACCAGAATTTGGGATACTGTCTTTAAAGATAATTTGATTAGATATGTATTAAAATAAACATGTTACAGGCATACCTGGAGCATTGATGCTATTACTGACTCGGGTCAAAGGCAGTCACTTTCAGCAGAGTCTGCGAGATATGAAATATAGGTATGCAGTAAGGCTTAATCCTTGACCTGGAAGGAATATCTTCAAAAGAAAGAGGGTTATTCTGTCTCTAAAATTGTTTAAGAACCATATAGTAATTCAGCTCCTTTTTATGCAGTTTCTCAAGTCCATAAACTATAAATCACAAAATAAAACATCAGGATTCCCTTTTAAGTTTTTTCCATGAAGTTTGTTTATACAATTCAGATGTTGACTGCTCTTTGAAAATTATTGAAACCAGTTCTGTTAAGAGTAACTTGTCAGTGAGGGGGGGGGGGGGTTGCTGGCAATTCCCTAGAGGTGCTGGTGATCATATTACCTTGCATCTGCAACATACTAGTCCTGAAATGGTCATGAAGTCGGAAAGTCTCGCCTCCTTTTTTTGTAAGCCTAGCAATTAGATACAGCTTTTGCTATTCTGTGATACTGGCAAAGTATTTCTGAAAGACAAACTCCAACGCTTCTTAGCCTTTCATAATTGCTATGCTGTAACTATACAGGATCCTGGCACATTTCTTAAAATAATAAACATGTACAAGATGGAAATCTCTTATGGAATGCTGTTAGATTTGGGACAGTTAGGCACTTACTGACTTTGTTATTTTAGGCTTCCACTTATTATACTTCACCTTTTCACTGTTACAAGTATAAATATACTCTGTTAGCATAATTGGGTATAAATGCTGCTTTATTTAAGATATGCAAGCATTTACATTACTGTGATGCTTTCCTGTCTTCTGACAAAGACTAGCTAAGCATTACCTCCTTTCTTCCATGACATTTTGTCACCATCAACAACAATTTCAGAAGGTAGGACCTCAATGTCATAGAGCTTCTAGTACAAGATTCGTAGTCTTAAGAGGCTACATCGCTATTTCTTCCGTTGGCCAATATCTGAACACATTATCCAGGATAATTCAATAGAATTCCAGAATGCATATGTTTATATAAAAACATACTTTACCTCCACTCCCCACCCCCACCCCCCATGAATTCAGACCTTTCTGGGGTAGGTACAGCAGGATTATTATGCTACACAATATTGTTAGAGATGAATAGCAGAGTAAGTGTTTTCCTGGTGTAATGCCATCGACCAGATTACATAACAAATAGATGTTTTCAGGTTTATTTTCAAAACGAGTACATTTGATAAAAAACAGAGGCAACTGCTGAGTTTAAAGTTATGAAAATTCATGTTAAAATGCCATCACTATACCATTTCAGTTTATCTCCATTTGCTGAAGGTGAGTTGTGATATATCCTGAAAGTTAAAAATCCATTCTTTGCAGACTTTGATATAACATGCCTGTTTCTTGTGTATTCATAATATGCGAAGGAATTTTGCATTCTTATAACCAGGGGCACTTTAAGGACAGTCTCCTGGGATTTGGAATGTAATAGTAAATTTCAGTTTTACTTTTATATTTCATTTCATGACATCCACAACAAATAACCTAAGGTAGCTCTTCTCTTTGAAGAGGAGAGCCAATTCCCAACTGCAGATGTGGTTTTTGTAGTGCTCCTGCCAGGTATGATTTGGATAGCACTGTCATTAGCGTTTCAGAAATTTTCTCCTGTTTTGTGAATTATATCTGGCATTGTGTTCTATAATCTTGTTTTAGCTCAGCATGGCTTTGGCCAAAATTTATTCTGAAGCCTCTGGTTCCCCTTGATTACAGTTACTATTATTATTTTTAATGTCTAATTACTGACGAAGAAACTTTGTTTCTTTACTGTTCCCTCCTATGGTTAAGCCTTTCTGATGAAATACAGGCTTCCATTTGGCATGGATTAGTGTAGCTCCATAAAAGTCGGTGTTGATTTACAGCAGAGAGAGGAACCTTACTCACAAAATTATTGAGGGTTCATATCTTCTTGAGTCAATTTTCTATGTTTTAGTAAGGTTCTGTTCATTTTTTTTCTTGTTATGTTCTATACATCAGAATTAATACAAAGAACTTACTCATCTCTTGCTTTCCTTGCTCCCTCATGGGATAAGAACCACCATGGTGTTGCTTGCATATATTTGTGAGTTTTAGCCGAAGATGAATATGGTAGTTTCTTGACTAACAATAATTAATTTGTGCAACTGGTACAACTTGCAGTTGTTTTTCTTCCTGATTATAGATCACTTCTGTATCCCATTTTACCCTTCTGAAACTGGAGACACTGTAATCACAACAGCCACTGCAAGAGAGCAGTTTTACAAGTTTTAATTGTTTTTTTACAAATGTGCTATGTCTACAAATTGCATGTGCCGAAAATGCAAAACTATGTTTATTGTTAAGATGAGACACAGAATACGAGTGACCTGTACTTCTGTGTGAGTCCAAGAGTCTGGTTCATGGTGTGTTTCAGGTATGTGCATTGCTAAATTTCGAACTTCTGGCATGACGTTAGTTTTGCTGATGTTAATGGAACATTTCTCCTGTGTGATGGTTTAGCAACTCTTCAGTCAAAATGCATACAGCTGAAGAGTACTATTCACTGCTAATTTCCTGAAGAACTTATTTACTTAGACTGCTCTGTCGCATAAAGATGAGAAAAATAGTATGGTGTCTAAAAAGGTGTTCAAAATTTCATTTAATGAAAAGCTTCTAAATGTCAGTGGTTGAGTTACTTCAGTAAAACGTGAATGATTACACTAGAAATAGGAGGATCATATTTAAGTAATTTGATTAAATGTTAATATAGTCTATCCTTTGTTATGAAAGAGGACTCATATTTGGTTAGAAATCTTCACATTTAAGTCTGCTTTACTAAAAAAAAATTTTTTTCCTGTTTCCTTCTTATTTTCACTTTAAAATTTGACACGTTTTGAAAGTGAAGCACTGTTCAAGCTTTCATGTTTTGACAGGATATTTTTCATGCTTTGCCTGATATCATTAAAAGACTTTTTAATAACCTATAAACATTTATTTCTTAAAGTATGATTTTAAATGGTTTTGTAATATTACAAAAGTTAGAGTTGCACTGTAGATTGCCCTTTAATTTTTTTATCTACTCGAAGTATTTAAACAGTTCTTCTACAATTCAGTAAGTCTACTGTACCAATATGTTGAAAGACTTAGCTAATGCAGTAAGAAATGTTGAGTATTATTGTGACAGCAAAAATAAGACTTCTTCAATATAACATTAAATCTGTTAATATTTTAATTTCTAAAGCATGTGTCAGCAGAAGTGAGTTTACCTTTTAAAAATTGTAACAGAATTGTGGGGTTTATACATGTGTGTATGAATGAATTTTTGTAATTAACAGGTGCTTCATTAAAACTAAATTGTATTAGTATCTAGACATACTGAATGCTAACCATTACAGAAATGCAGCAATTATCACTAGAAATTTTAGTCACATTTTGAAGACAGATAAATAATAAATAGAAATATCATTTCTCCCTTTGATTAAAACTCAATGAAGCACCTAATGTAGCCTCTTGCACTTTATCGTACATATTATCAAATGGCTTAAAGAAGTGTAATCAAAGTTCATGTGCTTGCAGTAATGGCAGCATCCTTCTTTTCTATGCAATGGAGCACTACAGCATCAGATACTTAGTTGTGATCTTGCTTTCTGTGTGGGGCTCCTATGATAACACTAGAAGTGTTCAACCTAGACTTGAAAGTAAGATTTGCAGAAAATATTTACAGCTTGTAAATTATAATTTTTCCCCCTAAGTGGCTTAACCTTCAGGAAACCCAGTAATTCATACATGTCACCTCTGAGTTGGCATTATTCCAAAGGGGAAGGGAAAATAGGAGTACTGCAGCACCATCTATCAATCAGATATGAATCCCTCTAATATACTGCAGGTTAGACCACAAGTCCTTTCTCTAGGCAATTAATATGTGTGCAAGTCTACGTGTAATTCAGCTTTAGACAGATTTTAAGAATAGAAGTCATTAGCAGCGATGTAGAATATTTTTCTTAATATTTAGATCCTATGCAGAAACCTCCCTTGCATTCTAATTAATTATTTTCATTTGTTGTGAAGTATTTTAGTGACTTTTAAAACAAGAAATGTGTATAAAACTTAATAAAGCTACTTACAGCCAGGCAGATGAAGAATTTGAAGTAAATTCCTGGATGATTTACCCTAGAAACATGTAAAATTACACACAATACTGCTTGTCTTGGAAATTTTATATTCTTTAAATTCAGAATCCTGAAGTTCAGTGAGAGGAAATAAAAAAGTAAAATCTCTTTCGACCAAAGTGAAAACATGTAGTGTGCATTCTCTGTAGATCCTATGGCTCCCAGAAGTTTCATGCCCGAGCTGCCTGGATTCTAACTGAAGGTGTTTATTGGCACAAACACGGTACATCTGACACACGTGTTTGAAAAGACCAAAGTAGACTAGAACAAATGAGAGACGATGTCTTACGGATCTTGAATGTTTTAGGAGTTGGCTGCAGAGAGGGAAGGACTTCCTTTCTGATGTATTGATTTTTTTCCATAAGTGCTCACTGCCTGAGGCAGAATTTAAAATATTTCACTACTGTTAGACCTGAGTGGGAATATTTTGCTCTTTTGTTTGTTTGTTGGTGGGTTGGTTTTTTTGTGGGTTTTTTTGTTACTCTTTTTGCAACTGATAGAGGTGTGGCTGTAATTAGACTATTAGGTGATGAAATAATGGTTGGCAGCTGTCTGCATCACCTCTGTGAGGTCTTTTAGTGGTGGTCATTTCTATAACACTTCAAATATTTTCATCACTGCTTAAGAAAGTAGAAAGCAAGAGGAATGGACTTAACTGCACACTAAGTTAATGATTTTATATTATCTATCTGTTCTGAAATGGTGCTCTTTCTACTAGGCTGAGTAAGAGAATGGAGGATCTATCTGAATTTTAAGAATGTGAACCTTAGAATTACATCTGAGTGGTAAATACTAGAGAAGGAAGAGGAACTACTTAAACTAAAGGATAATACTGGCTTAAAGGTTTCTGTTAGCTATCTAGGAAATAAAAGGATAAAATTATTTGTTCCACCACCTGCTGGATCATAATTTGTTCACAAAGATTTGCGTGTTTATTTACTACCTTTTAAAAACTTTGTACATTGCTAGAACCAGACTGTAGAGGTCTTGTGTCTCCCAGCGTGTCAGCTTGTACACGCTCAGAATATTGACCTGAATCTGAAGTGAGAAATGTTTGCCCCAGACGGTTAGGTACTAAGAGTGGCTTTGTTTCTGTGTGGGTTTCTGTTATGTTTTACCATTTGGGGTATGTTTTGGGGTTTTTTTCTGGCATCAGTGTTTTTTTGGTTTTTGTTCTCTCCCCCCCACCCCCACCCCTATATTGCAGGGACATGAAACAGTGCTGATATCCTTGCTGTCTCCTGCTTGAGTACTTGTTGTGTGTTATCTGCAAGTTTTAGGTTTTGGCCTTTCGTTACAGGTCCTGTGTTTTTTGTAATATGTTATGAAACATTTGATAAGCTGTGATGAACGGTGGGTGCAGTAAGTACCTGTCCTGTAACCTGTGTAACTAGAAAAGAAAATTGCAATTAGAAAAAGAAGACAGAGCAAACTTCTGAAGTAATATATTAGTAACCAAGATTTCCAAAAGATTTGTTTGTTTTATTTCCCACTTGTGACTAAACCACAATGTAGATTAAATGGTGTGTACGTCAGCCACAGCAAGATACATATTCCTTCATTTGGTGGCAAATAACTAGAACTTCTAAGTTTCCTGAAGAAAAAAACCCATACTTTTGTGTAAGAGGTGCACATGAAACACATTAGTAAGAGAAACAGTATTCAAAACAGATTGGGTCTCTGTAAAAGGTGGGAAAAGTGTTGATTGGTAGAAGCTGGCTCTTGAACTGGGGGTGGAGAGAAACCCACACAAAAAAGAACAACCGTAGCTTTGCTGAAATCAGAATTTTAGTAAAATGTGTTCTAAAAATCACTGAAGTTATTTTTGTGATACATGTGAGGTGATGAATGCAGTCAACATAATTATTCATTTCCTCACAGCTTGCTCTAGATCTTAGGATAGTAATTTTGGTGGCAGTAGGTTGCAGGACAACAGGACTGTCACTGATTTTGCAGTGTAGCTTGTTTTTATAATTTGTGCAATATGTCAGCCTTGCAAACTCTCCTGCTCAAGCTTTGTAAAAGAGGTTTTGGTGGAAGTCTGCCTTTTATTTTTTGCATTCTACACAAACCAGTGCTGACATTTTTTTTAAATCACATCCTCAAAGTGATTCAGAATTCACTTGCAGTGTTTATGGACACAAGTGACTATGTCATTGAGTCTAAGAATCTCATCTGTGCATATGTTTTTATACTGTGTCATAAGCACGCTGTATTCTGATTTGTCTATGTAATTGTGCCCTAAGGAGTTATTTCGTCCTCTTTGAAAAGGTAAGTAGGAGTGGTGGAAATTTTATTTAAACATTTTCATTTTGGAGATGACTATTCTTTGAAACAAACTTTCTGTGATTACATCAATTTTGAGTGATAAAATTGTATGATATGGTTTCATGTTAAAATGAGAGACACTGACTACTTCCCTTTTCTTAGAGAATCAAACAGTGGACTTGGCATGAAGCTAGATTGGCAGAGACCCAAGTCCAATTATCTGTATCTTAGTGCCTGCCTCAGGTTTCCCAAATCCCAGACAAATATCTTAGCCACTTGCTGTTCTGGAATAGTGTTGTTGCTTTGATCCCTTTTGCTTTGTTTCCATTTTCTTCTAAGAATATGGGGTGTTTTTCTAGATGCATTGAGAGGAATAGAGGGGAACAACAGCAACTGGTGTCAGATGGAAAACATACTTGTCTGTGCATCTGTAGTTAAGTGTGTATAACTGTAGCAATACATACAAACACCTGTAGTAAATGGAGAAATATTTTCTTCCATTTTCACACAGCTTTTAGCTCATTATTTGAGAATAAAATGGAAAAAGAAGAATGGAGAAGGAGCAATAAAAATAACACAAGGCTAAAACCTGAAAGAGTTCATCTTCTATAAACTTGAAGAGTTTCCACCAGAATTAATTTGGTAGCCTTAGTGCACTTTTTAAAAATTATAAATCAGAAAATATATGTCTAAAAGTCACCGTGATTCCTTTCATGTGAATATATCTGGGTGGTGTGATTTGTTGCAGTGTGTCACAATACGAATTTTCCCCTTTGGTTTATTTAATGTTGTAGAGTACACTAATGTAACATATTACTGAGGACGATATACATTAATGCATATGAAACATGTCTGAGTTTTCCCTTTTAAAGCCTGATTTGACAGCTATAGGCAATGAGTAGATATAGCTAAAGGTACTTTTCAATAGCAAAATATTTCAAAAAAAAAAGGGTGGAATTATTGTACTGTGGCAGCATATAGGCACCAGGAGTCTAAACAGACACACAGTGTCAGTTTTCATTTTGCTATTCTTCGTTATTTTTCAGTATTATAGTCAAGAGCTTATTGCTGATGAAAGTGAGCATCAAGCAGTGAAATGTCAAGTTTCTAAACTGCTCCCCCTGATGAAGTTTCCTCCCTTTTTGTCTGTCTTGAAGAAAAAAAGGTAAGTGGGTAGAAGGCTGTTGTGCTGTCAGTTACAAGGAGAAGGCTGAGCTCCATGCAGGGTTTCTGCTAGTTTGCTGCTATTAGGATGGTTTTGCTAGTCAGGTAGGGAAGGCAGCCTTGACATCAGGGTAACAGAGACTTTTTAAAAAATGAAAGATTAATAAAACTTTGTAAGATGGTTGGATGCCTGCCTCTTTAGGGGCAAGATAAGTGGCCAGCACCTGGTAGACAACCAGGAAGGTGTAGGATGATGAAGGTGATAAAAGCAAAGAATGCTGCTGCTTGTTAAATTGCTGTCAGACCTCTGTGGAGTATCTTTCTTCCTAACCACTATCAGATTTGTTATTTTCTCTACCCACATGCTGCAGTAAAAAATCTCAAAGCAAATTTGCGGGAACCATGTTAATGTGTGTCGTACACTGAAGGTTGTACCTGGCTGAAATAAAGATCTTGTTTGCTAGGTATTGAATGTCTGCCTTCTATTGTGATTGTATTTGTATTTCCTGGGAAGAAAAGTAAGGATTTTTCCTCTAGTAAGAAGCTTCTAAATAATTAGAATGATATACTTACAATGTAAACCACCTTGCATTGATAAAAGCTTTGCACCATTGCAATCATTGCATTCTGATTCTGTGTCCTACTGCTACTAGCCAACCTACACCATGTTGTAGGTGAGATTTGCCTGCTGAGGTTTCTAGTATTAGAAGAGCAGAAACAATATATATATAGAGAGAGAGTATCAAAAGTTAATAATGAAAGTCATTTACAGATGAGTGATACTTTACACATTTGTCAATGTCAAGACTTGTAAGTCTTTCAGAAATGCCTGTCAATAATGAACAGATTTTGAAAAAAAATGCATTTTTTCTTACATGATGGTGGTTTTTGGAAACAAAGATGTATACAGTTGTTTAAACTTAGAAAATGAGCCCTAGACTTCCTGTGTGTGGTTTAATTTTAATGTTTATGTAATATTTTAATATTAAATTTTTTTGTGGCCTAAGTTGAGTCATTTATGCCTACAACAATGCTTAAAAACCCCTGTGAATGCCCGCCCACCCCCAAGTTTCCAGCTATGCAGTTGGCTGAATATAAAGGGCAGGGGAGGCGAACAGTAAATGAATAATACATCATTTTCCATGTGAGACAAAGCAAAAGGCCAAGCACACATGCACACTCTTAAAGCATTGTTTACTTAGAAACTTTAGGCCGCAATTTTGCTTGCCTGGTTAGCTGGTTCATTTTAATTTTTGTTACTTTGAATTGTATTCTCCTAAGCATATGCATTTTCTGTACTCTAGCAACTGATGTTGAATCTTAGATAATCTGCTGCTGCTGTCTGTCTGGAGTGTAGTCCATTATTACCTAAGCCTGAATAATCAATGAATTTCATAAATTCTTGTGTGTATGTTGAAGTGGTAGATATTAATCAGAAAGTAATTTCTTATGAGTAAGATAACGTTAGTTAGTATTCTGTCAATCATTTCATGTTCTGTGTATGATTAGAACTTCATTTCAAAAGAGAGAACAGCCATTTTCAGAGCAGAAGAATTATTATTATAAAAATCATAAAATAAGAGATTTAAGGGTTAGAAAGGTATTGTGAATCTATTTAATGAAAGCTAATAATATGTACTAACTAATAGATAATTTTCCATAGCTTTCCAACAATTCCATTTATATTTAAATTGGAACAAATCTGCAAGTTTGATCAGGTTGGTTCCTCCTCTGTTAGTTAGTATTAGAATGTAATTCCCTTCAGGTTAATATCCTGTCCATATTTGTATCTCATCCTAGCTCTTGTTTGTTTTAAACCTGTATTTTGTTTTCCAGTCAAAAATTCTGTGTTTCAATCTGACTATCTGCAAGATGGACAGATTTAGCACTTTCGAAGACATTTGATATTGCTGATTTTTTTTATCTCAGTGACAAATTGTCTTTTCACTAAGTTATGAATACAATAACTACATTATTCTTAGGTGAGAGAAGTATTTTAAGTACAGATTTTCCCATGAGATTTATCACTATAATAGACAGAAATTACCTATAAGAATTCTGGAACTAAGAAAGTGAGTTACAGATAAGTAGGTACTGTTTCAAGGTACTGAGTTGATACGGATCAAAAAAATTTCTCGTATCAAATGTTTATTGACTGCCTCTGCTAATATATTTTAAATATACTACAGATGTGTGCTATAAGCATATATATATATTATGTGAGCATACTTATAGATGTGATATACTTTGCTAAACTTAAATGCATTGCTGTGTAGAATTTTAAAGTTAACCTTGAACTCACAGTATGGAGGCATTGATATTAACATCAGGCTCTGGAGCTATATTTGAAAGCTGAAGTTACCAAAACAAATAGGAAAGGGGAGACAGAATAACAGATACTTACCATATTTAGGAAGAAGAGTTCTTCAGAAAAGTATGTCTGTATTCCTGCAGCACGGTATGGGTTGGGTAGGAGATGATCAGAAGGGGATGAAGTGACCCATCCACAGTGGGATCTACCTTTCCTTTGCCATAAATAAGTAGATTTCCCCTAGGCAGAGGAGAATAGTAAGCAGGCTGAGCTGGAAGAGATTCTGACATTAGAAACACTAATTTGTTGCTCTCATTAAAACTGTGGTAGATACTGGCTGTTGTGACAGAGAAGGAGTTTCATTACCTCAAGATTTTTATGAATGTTAGATCTAGATAGACTTGAAGGAATACCATGGCACAGGAAGTCCAGCTTCTCCTGTACAGAGCTAAACCAGGTTATTACATTTGGAGTAAAATGCAACTAAGAATACTTCTAGCATAGTTTACTTTGAGGAGTTACTTAGTTGCTTGAGTGAATTCTAGATGATGATTGGAAGGTAATCTAAAAAAAGAGGAGGTTTAAATGCTTTGGCTCCATTGGAATTTTCATGCAAATCTTGTATTCTCGTAGCCTGTTATTTTTAAGAGCTTATACATATTAACTAGTTGTCAGGGGTTTGTCCATTTATATTGGTGGTAAATGTATTCCATGGAGAATGAATGACTGTTGTCACCCTTGACCAGGCTAGGAAGAGAGCTTAGAACATACTGATTTTCTCATGTAGAGAAAGTGTATAGAGAAATAGTAGAGAAGTGCTGACTATTCACATTTCTACTGTATGCTGAAATTTGAATGCTTGGAAACTTCATTTGTCATGTAGACGACTTATGTGGATTAAAATACCCATTAATGAAATTCAGGTTCTTGTAGCAAGGTACTCTTGCCTAAAAATCCTTGTCTGTCTTTGTGAAGAAATCTGATATGATTACTGATATGAAAGCATGTACTTAGAACAACTGATACGGCATAGCTGAGTTGCTGAGACGCTAATATCAGGGAGCCTTCAGCTTTTCTAGCCATGACATAGATGTAATTTTGTGGTTACTCTCATCTGATTCTGGAAATACTTGGTACATACAAACCAGTACAAAACTGCAAAGTCAAATATACCTCAGTCTGGAGGCAGCATGGAGGATGCTAAAAGCAACAAAAAGGAGAAGGACTTTCGAGTCCAAGAGAGAAAAATAGATTATCTCCATTGTCTAAGGCTTAATCTCTATGTTAAATAGAATTAAAAGATTTTGAGACAAGTGGATTGGTTAAATTGAAGAAATGGAGAACTAAAGCTAAAAGCCCAGGTTGGTATATAGAAATTATAAACCTTCTGATTTTTCATACAGATACCATTTCAAAATACTTAGCAGGAGTAACACATGCAATAAAAAAAACCCCAAAACCCCTCAAAAAAACTTAGAACTTTTTCAGGAGGAAAATTTAGATCTGGCAGTTTTATTTAAGTGGTATTTCATCTTCAAGTCTGCTGGTTAGTAATAAAGTTATGATAAATTATTAACTAAATGTAATAACTAATTACGTTACTATCTCCCAGCTCAGAAATAATTGTCTTTGCTGACAGAGGATGCACAGAGACACACACAAAATTCCAGAGATTCAGAGCAGTTCTTAAAGAAGAAAATTTCAGAGAAGTTTTGACTTGCTTGTGCATCTGATATAGGCAACGAGATTAGCAGCCCACTTCCCTAAATCACGGTTGCAATGCCAGGAAAAACTTGTCAGTGGGACTCCACAAGCTGCAGAGTTGCACAGCATCTCAGGATAAGGGGAGATAAAGGGCCCATGTCAGGAGCTCCAGCATGCACTGGCACAGATTTTCCACCCTTCTGTCATGGATCCACATGTGCCAAAATGACAATTTGGCTTTTGGCAAATGCCACTTACTCAGTGTGTCTCCAAAGTGTTTTAGTTTGGAGGTTTGCCGTTTTAACCGCTTGATGTCAAATCCTTTGTCATCTTTCAGGGAGAGTTATGTGTGCCTCTAACTTGCTCTTTCTTTAAGCCCAACTGGGCATTTTTTGAACAGATGGGGGGGAAATAAAAGGAATTGTGTTATAACACAGTAATCATAATAATTCTCAACATACCTCTATTATTACTTGTAACAGTAATTTCACAGAAACACAGGTATGTTTTAATATTGGGTTACCTAGAAGTGCCTAATCTCAGACTGATACCAAATGCAAAGGGAAGCAATAAACGTGGTTGTTGAGGTTATCAAAAATAACAATATTAAGCATCTAATTCTGTTTTTTTCCCAGTTAACTCATGGCCAGAATTAAGTACAGTGTCTGAGAAAATTTAAAAATCAGGTAAACTGCAGTTATAACCTCATGTTCAAGAATACACAACCTTATACACACCTTTTTCTGAAGAGCTCTGGCTTAAGCCCATGATGCTGCTTCCATACTGCCAAGGTCTCTTAAACTTGTGAGTCTCTTGGGTGAAGACTTTCTCCTGTATTATGGGCACTTCACTATACAGCACAGGTGAAGACTATGGTCCAGCACTTGAAGTATTCTCTTCATTTTAAAGGAGCCTGCCAGTGTGACCCGATGTGTATTTATTTGCACTCCATGTAACAAAAGTAGGTCATCTGATAGGAATAGACAGAGTTGCTTGTTAAAGCTATTAGTTTATTTAATTTTTCTGTTGTACTTGTTCTTTCCAAATAGCAGCTTGATGAGAAGGAAGGCTCTGCAGTAAGAACTGCTCTATTTGGGTAAATTGCATCTCGCGATCCAGCAGATATAATGTAGGTGACAATCCTCCAAACTATCTTAAGATTTGGAAAGACTATCTTTTTAGGGTAGAATATCAGCGATGACTTCCAGGGATCAGTCCTTTGCTGTTACCACTGTTCAGTCATGTTCCCTGCTTTATCCCAAATAGCTTTTTCCAAGCAATGAAATACATGGGGCAGGGGAGGCAGGGAACAAAGCAGCCCTTATTACAAACTTTCTTTGTGATTCTTCTCCCTGTGAGCAGTGAAATATGGTGTTAATGCTTTTTCTACACAGGGACTTCCTGGATTCCTTAAACGTATGGATGAATCCCTTTTTTTCTTCTTTTTTTTTCTCTTTGTTTTACAGGGAGGACAGGTGAGGGATGAGCATTAGCAGAGGAATCATCCTTATCCTGCCTCATTACCAAGTCTCAGTTCTGAGCTGGAGAGATCACCTCTTCAGAAACTCTCAGGCTCAAAAGGTACTTCATTAGCCTCTGCACCGAGATTGCCAATGAGTGCCAATTAGTTCCAGGAGGCATTTGTTCCTGTAATAGAAATTCCTTCTCTGATAGAAATGGTAATGATAGCAGGAGAACACTGCCTGGGCTAGGCTCACTGGGTCTCATGTATGTATGTTATAATGGCTGAATGTTTAGTGATTTTCATGAAATCATGATAAGCTACGCTACTTGGACTACCTGCAGATCTCTTTCACCTGTGATGTGTCTGAGTCAGCTTTCTGTAATAGATAACGTACTTCCTGATCAAGGTTAGTCTCCTGATTTCTGTAATCAACGTTTGCCTGTTATTTCATTGCAGGTATACTGAGCAAACTCTGGTCTCTAGCTGGTCTCAGATTTATGTAATTTATTGCTCTGATTCTACAGAGGGAAAGAAAATATTTCTGATTAAATATTTCTGATTAAATATCTATTTGCTTTATTTAGAATTTTGCTGCGTTTTATATATTAATATCTATTTATTGGCTCTTGGTTTTAATTTCTTTTTTCCATTCTAGGAGGCCTTTTCTCCTAACATAAATTTTCCTTCGGAATTAATACAAATTGCCAATAAGATGTCAGCATCTGGTCACTGTCTTGTTCAACTTTACCCTCTTCCCAGTTAGGAAGGATATTTGTGCCCATTCCAATCATTGTTCTAATTAGTCCATTAGAAGAAATAGCTTATGCCTTTTTTTATGTGCCTCTCTTTTTTGCCTGATGCTCTAAAATCACTGCCAGCTCAAAGTCGCTGTGACTTTTTGTTACTTTTTCTGGTAATGAGCATTTACTAGAGCGTGCTAAAGGCATGGGAATGCATGAATTATCATGAGGTAAATTTGCACCTGTCTCTTACCAGTACAAAGTGTATTTGTATTTGCATTGTAAGAGGAAGAGGCTACTTCTTCAGTCACAGACCTAGAACAGAAAGTTAGGGCATATTGCCCAAGCAACTTCGCATGCTGTTTCTCCTTCTGAAGCAGGAGCACTTCTGAGAGAAGCACTGCTAGAAGCATCCTCTGCCCTGCTCTTCCACAGGATGGGGCAGGTTTGCTTGTGCTTCCAGCATGTTTTACTATTTAGATAAAGCTGATCTTACTGCAAACACCAGCTTTGCAAAGCCAAAGTCTGTGATAACATAACATTAGTGTGAATATCTGAACAAGCCAGTTGGTGTATACAGAAAATACAGTAAGCTTGAACATTTGTGTGGTGAAGAGTTAAGCTGCTGTAGGAAAATACTGCTGATTAACAGTGCCTTATCCTGTTATCTTCCAGAAAGGTCTTTACATATGGTTTTAGCTTGTCCATATTGTAAAGTAAAGCATCTTTTGCACGTTTTACAAAGCATGTTTTATCCTCCAATAGGTCTGCCTGGGAGCACCCCAAGAATGTATAGCTGTGATTCACCCATCAGAGCAGTTGTTACCTTTTGTTCCGTGATGTGATCATGCACGACTGTGTACAGCTACTGTCTGCATCCATGCTCAGGCTTGAGTTTGGGTTTACTGTCACCAGCAGTTGACGTTAAAGTCTTCTCACTTTAATGATGAAACTTAGCATAGTGGCTGGATCCTGCTTAATGAAGGATGATCAGGAACACAAGTGTTTTGGGAAAATAAATGAAAGACAGCCATGAGCTGCTCTCAGGTATTGGAGCAAAGGAAACTGATTGCATATATGGAAATATGGCATCTCTGTCCTGCAAGATGCTCAAAAATCTGCTGGAGGCAGGCCCTATGCAATGTAACCCGTGTTTTGAGAGAGGGTTGGATGGGATGATATCCCAGAGTCTCTTCCAAATTAAATTAACCCATTGGTCTTGAACTATATGAATATATCTTCCAGAGAAATTTGATTTCAATGTGCATGGTCTTATAAATTAAGAAGGGAAAGAGGAAAAAACTACGAACGCTCTCTTCAACAGCTAGCTTTAATGTCATCTCTTTGATCATTTAATACAGTATTTGGATTTGGCCTTAGTTAATTTCTCTTACTGAGTTCTTAAGGTACTATTCTGGTAATATTCTCCCCCTCCCCCTTATATCTCTTGGTTTTACTTTTTTATTCTGCAACTGTTTAAGCAAAAACATTTTTTTATGTTATTCTGTTTTCAGAGCATGAATCTGGTTTTCTTAAAATTCTGCTAGTCTTACAATAAAATGTTGTAATTTTAATTTTTTTAAAAAATATTTTAAAAGACTCATATTTTTCTTACAGTTACATATAGGTGGGAGGGGCTGAAAGATGAAAAGTGGTGAAAGTCAAGGAAAAGGGATCATGAACAAGCCAATGTACTGTTGGTGAAATCAATACAGGGAACTTCTATAGTTTTAGCATAAGAAATTTTCAAAGATAGTATTTCACAGACACTACTGTCTTTACTTGTGTACAGAGAAGGTCTGCTAAGAGCCAGGATGTGGGGAAAAAGAACTGCCAGGTTTGAGGCAAAGGTCTGATCGTTTTCAGTTTCAAATTTAGAAACAAGTAACGTGATTTAAAGCAAGAGAAATGCTCAGCTTAAGAAACCAGATTGTGCTCGGGGAAAGGCTAATAGCTTTGTAAATTGGAAATTGCCTAAAACAGTTTGCTTAGGCTAGATAAATGCAAACATCTGCAGAAATGGTGAAAAATAAAGGAAAAATAGATAAAATTTCTGAACACATAAAGGCTTTTTTCCTTAGATTTGAGAAGTAATGGTTTGGAAACTGCAAATGGAAATTTTTCTATGTTCAGTGGGGTTAAAAGAGGCTCATTTCCTTCTTAAAAACAAGGGAGTAGAGAAAAAAGGCCTGTCTGAGGTGTGCACTACATAAAATATCTACTTCTTTTGATTAGCTTCTCTACACTATCAGTGTATGTGGTACAACAAATTTCATTTTCCTTTAATTCCCACTGCTTGCTTAGCCTATGGGTCAGTCGAAAGTTTTTCCTTCCTCTTTGGTGGTGCTTTTAAATTCTAAAACTATGTTTCTTGTATAATTGTGTTTTCAAGGAGATTTAATTCCAGAACAAAACCGAGGTGTGTTGTCAACCTTTACTGGGCTGGTTTTAAAACCAAAGCCAGCCATGCCCTATGCAAGCTTCCACTGTAACATTGCAAGTCAGCCATGTGACAGACCATAAAATACTTCTCAGTGATTCAAATAATAACACAAAGAAACAAAGTAATACAAGTAGCAGTGCTTGGATAACACTTTAGTGACTGGAGGGCCCACTTATTGATCAAATTTTTATAGGGAAACACACATACCAGTCAGAGGTTTTCCACTTTAGTATGCATTAAAGGAGTCAGTCTGTTCTGCAAAGGAGAAAAAGAATAATATAGTCCTAAATAAGTGCCAAGTGTGAATATATTTTACACTAGTGGAGAGCTTCCCCCTTGGAGAATTCGGTGAAATTTTCTTTGGATTTATGAGGTGATGAAGTTAAATTATGCTTACTTTATCTTATTAAAGAAGGAAAACAAGCTGCTCAGCCTGCCATAAGCTATTATGTGTAATCTTGCATCTCCATGAAATCGTCAGAGCATTAGAGCTTCAGGAGTTTTGGACGGTGGGTTTATCTGTTCTCATGCCTCTCAGGCATGGCATTGAGGATTGAACTCTAGCCTAGGCTGGGAGACTTGTGATATCTCTGGAGGCTGCTGTTGCTCCACGCAGCCTAGCTGCTAAGTTGACAATTCTTAGACTAGAATTGCTCAATAAAGGAACTGTTTCCTAGGAATCTGTTTTCAGGTGCCTCATCTCAACGAGTTTTGTCCCTAGTGATTTCTACGGTGATTTCTGATGACTTCCATACCACCTCCCACTCCCTCAAGTCAAATTAATACTGGGTACAGAGATATTTTCCTGTAATGCTTTTACTGGGATCTGTTCTTTTAATAGAAATTTGTTAGGGCCCTCAAGCTGTAGAAGGTTGAAAACCACTGAACTTCAGTAATTTCACATGTTTTCCATGGGCACTGCCTGACTGTGCGCACTCTAGATGTTAATACGACTGCTTAGTTTTAGCTGTTATCAATTGCAATGGTAGAACCAGAATATTTTTGTTCTATATATGTAACTTTTACATGCAGGGTGGTAGATACATATCTATCTATCTATCTATCTATAGATATAGATATATATGTAAGTCTTCAGTAAAAATAAAAGAAAAAGACCTCATCACCACAGTCTTAAGGGATTAAAAAAAGAAGTTATGTCCTCTTTTCTACTTGTGTGTGCCCATTAAATATTGAAAAAATGTCTACACTAAGAAACAGTTTAGGCATTCATTTAATTTTTCTCCCTCAGAGTTTTACTAAACTTCCGCCTGACAGAGAGATGCTTTTATGTATTAATTTCTGGGAATAGTTTGCTCTCTAACACCCAGAGAAGATTTCCCTAACCAGAAGATAGACAATTTTCATCACAAATACATTTCATCACTAATGAATTAATTAGTGCTGTTCTCCAGAGGGGAAACATTTTCAAAGTTTTAATATGGATTTCTTTGAAATCCCACAACTCAATAAACAGCACAATGTCACTAGAGTAATAGATGGGCAGGGAGAGTGGAGTGGGTTTCTTGATAGTTATTTTTTGGTTTAGGGGTTTTTTTTGGCTTTGGGGTTTTCTTCCTTTCTGTCTTAAATAGTGTTTATCACAAACTCATAAAGAGCCTGTTGTCTCATAGGAAAATGCTCAACATGGTCAGTGGTATGTGCTATTTAAGTGACTTAAAATAATAAAGTTAAGCACCCATTTTCTTAGAAGTGTTTTACTATTTGCTAAAGGAATTTTTGCAGAAGTATTTAATCAACAAGTCCATTTCATATGTCAACACAGATTATTTTTTTTCTGAATTTATTCAACTAATCAAGATCTATTGTACTGAACCATACATTAATTTCTAAGTTGTCACAAAATTGAATTTAATATAGGATTATAGCAGATTTTGCTCGTTTCACATAGAACTGGTTATACTTTTCAGCTGGTTTTTTTTTTTTTAAACATGATGAGGATCAACTTGGAATAACTAAAATCTTTACTTATTTGGCATTTGGAAGAGACATCAGAAACTGCTGAATTTGGTTTATTGTTCTGACTCCCTGGTACAGTTTAGCTGAACACTGTCTTACCACTAAACAGGCATAGATAGAGTGTTTACTTCTGATGACTGAAAGATAATAATAAAAAAGTAAAGAAGCGTAACAGGTGGCTTAGCTTCTACAGGCAAGTGAAAATGCAAATAATTTGAAATTATATTAAATTATGGTTTGTGGTTACTCATCAGCTAAAGTAGTTGTTGTTGGTACAGAACTAGCTAGTTTATTTCCCTTAGTAGATGAATTTTCCCAACACAATCCTTGTAAAATAAAGTTGTTCTTAGTGAAATAATTCCAACATTAAATAACAAAGCCCCCTTCCAAAGAAAGAATAATTAGTACTTCAATTTATTTTACTAGACTAGGCAGCCAATACAGCTTCTATGAAGTATTAATCGAGTGCATTTTCAGGACCAGATAATGCATTTCAATATTATATATAGACTGATATTATCAAAACAAAGCTGGTTTATTAGTCCTGTTTTGGCCCTGTGGTATCATTAAAACCACCATTTGTGTACAGCTTATATTGCTAATGGGAGATGGTGATCTAATTTTTAGTAGTTACGAGTTATCTATGGCTCTCAGATGATATCTAAGTCTCTTGCATGATTTACTGAAAATTCTCACCTGCCACTTGCACTAGAAAAGAATGATTCTTTAGGGTTTTTTTAATCTTTTTTTTTTTTTTTCTGTTCTATTATGTTTTAGTCAAAACAAAATAGAATAATTTTAATTATAGCTGCTAAGGCTTGCTTTCCCACTGCAGGACGTAGTGACTTCAATAAATTATTAATATTTTAAGTCAGAAGTAGGAGGCCTCATGGGGGGCAGTATATGAGGGAAAAGACAGTAACAAATTCTCTGGTGGAGGGATGGAGCTTTATAGCCAAACTCTACTTTGCAGTGTTTTCTTTGCAGGGCCATTATGAGCTACTGACAGAGGGTCTGTAATGGCAGAGCTGACATTAAGTAGGATGACGTGAATGGAGGTTTTCAGAGAATAGCTTTGCGGCTGTGAACCAAAATGTAGGCTACACATCTGGTCAGAGGCACGTGTCACTGACAGAATAAGAACCTTGGTGATTTCTTAAATGACATTAATTTTAATGTTAGACTTCCATCACTTTGCTTCTGCTACCCTGCCACATGGTTTTCCATATTTTACAGTGCACACATCATTTGAGTTCTGAAGAAAATTTGCTTAGTCAAAAAGTCAGCTGTATTCAAATTATTCATAAGGGAAATTGCATCTTAGGCAATTAAAATATGTGCTGGGTAAAATAAAATGTTCCTTCCTGAAAGGAAAAAGCGGGTGCTTCATCTACAAGAAATCTTATTACAAATTCTTTTCTGTTACTAAGCACCTAATATTAAAAAGAAACTTGTTCTAATCAGAGAGGAATCATACGGGGGCATGGTGGAAAAAAGTCATTTTAGTTTACATTGGTGCTTTTTCCACTCGTGATATAGACTTTTCCATGTCTAGCTCTGCCACCCCACCCACCCCCCAAAAACAGTTCTGCTACTTGTATAAGGGAATGTACATTAATTTTACTTTCATTGGATTTTGTAGGGTAAATGTGATCTATTCCACACAAATTAATGTCCATTTGAGCTTGGCCTGTGCTTATATGGATGATGGGAAAGCAAGACTGATGTCATCAGGTTTTGACAATTTACTAGGAAGGGAAATGAGCTAGGCCATATTTAAAATTAGTCTGAGAGAATAATGTAGTACACTGTACCTTTTGCCCCCTTAGAATATAAGTTACCCCACTTGAGCCATTAAAAACATTGGATTCTGCTAGATGCACATCTAGTCACTGATGTGCAATTTAAGACCCTTCCAGCAAAATTGTAGTTTGGGGGTTTTCTTTTCCTTATAAACCCCTGTAAGCATTCTCTTGAAGCTTTTTTTACTGAAGTGTGCAAATGTGCACTGAAAAAAAGGATGAACTGAAAATATACTGCCACATCTACAATCATCGGTTGCTTTTCCTACTTGTAGAAGAAGAAGAAGCTATTACTGTTTCTTTCCAGTCTTCTGAGTCTGCAGTGACAAAAAGCTAACTTCATTCCTGTTGATTCTGTACCGGTCAATGCCACAGATTTCTGAGTCATAGGTATTTCTCAGTTGTGTTCAAGCTTCTGCCTACAGAAGTGCCAAGCATAAAAGGGATAATCATGGGGGGTTTTGCATAGAAAGTAGCAGAGGCTGGCCTGTGGCATCTCCTGATGGCTGGGTGAAGGGGCAGAGATGAGATGGTAAGGAAGCTGGTCCTTGCTTTGGAGGGTTTTACCTGGGACATGGGGATGTAGCATTGCCTGCGGGCCGCGGGGACAAGGTTTCGGTTTCTCCTTGCTTGAACCATTTGACAGAGCTAAAGGGAGAAGAGAGCTCCAGCATTTTGCCATGTACCATGCTCCCTAGGAGAGGCAGAAGAAAACCTCGTTCAGCTTTTGCTCACAGAAATTATTGAGTGAAAGGAGGTAATTCTTGTTTTGGTCTGTTTGCAGCCTACTTGCTGGTGTGGTTTTCACCTTTTTTAATGTGTTCAGTCCATTTCTGCAGCTGAATCAAATCATACCATCGTTTTCCAAGCAAAATCATTTCTGACGTATCATACCATCGATTTCCAAGCAAAGTCCTATTGGATTCTGTGGGGAATTCTGTTTTAAAAATCAATGGCATAATATGATTCAAAATAATAAAAGAGCACAAAGGGACATGGAAATTAGTTCATCCATGACACACAATATGGAAAAATCCATTAGTTACACCACACAGAGCATGTACTGGGCAGTGCTGTGCATGTCTTGTTCACAGGCAGAATGCCTTATATTTTAACACAGCTTTTTTACTTAAACAGTGGAGAACTGCATCTGAGGAATAAAGTTCATCACTGATCTTGTAGTTACAGTTTATCCAAGTTTATGGATTAACTCTATAAATTATAAGTATTTTTCACTGAAACGCAGTACTTAAATTTTAGCATTTTAATAACAAAGATTATCTAATACTTGTATTTTTTCATACAGCTGTATCAAAAAAATATACCCGTAATCATGAATCTTACAATAATTCCACTTAGGGATAACATGTTTCTGTCCTTGGAAGCACTACTCTAATCTTCTTTAGTGTCAATTTGAGGTACAAAATCAAATTGAAAACCAAAGAAGCAAGGTCAGCTTTTGTACGTTTTAAAAAGTTTTTATGAGAGTCTAATGTTGTAAGCATGGCTTCATTAATTTTATACTTTATTTGTAGAGTTTTATTGTTCCTGACTGACGTAGATGTGTCTCTTTGACAATATTTTGCTGTTACTATCTCATTCCTACTTTATATTCCTCAAATTTAAGGCCTTCATTTTGCTTCAACTTTGTGATCTTCCAAATTAATATTTCAAACTTCTCTTAGTAGAAATCCTGCTCTCTCCTTTTGATTCTTAACATTTTTTTTCCCCCTTCTGTATCAACTCCTGAGCCCACTTGCTCCTATTTTGAAGAATTATAACCAGAAATCTGATTTTGAAGCTGGAGCTCTGTAACTTTTTTGGTACAGATTAGCTAACTGAGGAAAGACAAATTGGTATCCATGATCAGGGAAAAGGAGGACAGTTTATTATATGTGAGCTAAGTAGTTATCAACAAGAATATAAATGGGATGTTTTAATAGCTTCTCTGAGTAATCCTTTGTTTTGTTCAAAGCACGTGTTATTCTGTGCTATCAAAATATGCACATCTATTATATAAGTTAGCATTTTAAATAAATACCACATGCAGCCAGTGACTGCTTATTAAAATGTTTGTAACCTACTTTGTACATACAGCCAGCTTTTTAACAAAGCAGGAGTTAATTAGGCTTGTGGGGGGAAATATAAAACGAAAACAAAATAGTAATGAAAACCCTTCAAACCAATGACCTTATTTTATTGTCCAAATGGGACAATAAATCAGACAAACCTGAACAAAGCACAGAAGATGTGAGAGGGGGTATAGAGAAGCAAAGTAAGTAGTTCAACATCTAACCATCTTTTTGGGCATGATTTCTCTTTCTAAATACTTTCTTTAGAAACAGTTTGAATGTAAATGTATGACAGCTCTTCAGTCTTCCTGTAATTTGTTTGTTCTTCCAATTGCACTGCATGTCACAGGTCTCTGTTTAATAGACGTTTCCTTGGGTTTGGGTCCTGTCACACATGGAAATAGTAAGCATGGTCAATGTTGTGTTGCTCTAGAGACTAGAAACTGTTTTTTCTCCTTCTACATCTTCTTCCCCCACCTCCAAACACATGCACACACTTCCCCCAAGGAAGCCCTTTTTATGGGATTTGGTTTAACCCATTGTGACCCCAGAATGTGAGGTAGCCTGAGGAGCCAAAGACTGGTTGGGAAATGCTGTAAGCAACCTGCCTCCGTGACTCTGGGGCATATATTGAAATATTCCCTGAATGTCTTAAAAAAAGATTTTTTGAAAAAGCAACTTCATTGCATTTATTTTCATAAAGGAAGAAGCACAGTTGTAGAGATTTTATCCTTTATGTGATTGTTAAATAATACAGAAATTTTAAAATACATTTTGGGGTCTGAGGTTCATAAACATGTAGAATATTATACCTTAAGAAGGGCAATACAAGTGAGAGAGGCAGTGAATATATTTTAAGAGTTACATAAAAAAACTTCTAGATATTAGAAAGCACTTAAGGGAGAGCAATGAAGAGCGCTCCAAGCAATGGCTACAAACAGAATGAAAGCTAATAAAATGTGAGACTATAGCTGCTGATCTTCAACCTTAGTAACCTGAGCTGTGAGATCTTAGCAGCTTATACAGTTGAATGTTCAGATGAACAAGAGTGCTGAGCAAATCTTCATGTCTTTCCTTTTTCTTCTGTAAACAGTGCCTTGTTTAAATGTATCTGGAATCTGTAGATCAGTGCGGGAGTCCAGCTGTGCTTGCTGCTGCCTGAAGATAAACCAATATCAAATAAAAATCTATAGTCTTGGGAAAGTGAACTATATAAAAAAAATAATAAATGCCTTTGAGAAGAGATAGCTGTGGCTGAGTGAAGGCAGCTGGGTCTGTCAGCAGAGATGCACTGGGGATGATTAGAGAAGAGAGCCCAGGAGTGAGTCTAATCTTGGGAGACCTGGCAGGCTTTCTGGCATTTTTTCCATCTCTTTATAAGGGAAATACTGGGGCATTTCAGCCCCAAACAGTAAAAGACCAGGTCACCTGCTTCTGCACATGATTGATATGTATCATCGAGGAGATGGACACCAAGTGCAACTGCAACCATGGAATACTTTTGTATTTATATTTTAAAATGTCTGAATTAAACAGTATTTTTTTTACATGTACGTGAGTAGAACTTTAAGGAAGACAAGAAAGACAACTTTGGATTGTGGGATGAAAATTAAATAAGTAAAAACAAGGAAGGGAAACTGATTGAGTTTATTTTATTTTTGATGGCTTCCTGTGTAAAGCTTGGAAATTATCAAAGGCAGATGATGCATGCATATGGTTCGATCTCTTGTACTCTGTCTCTATTCTTTGGGTATTTTTTGCAATTTATAAATGGAAAGTTGAAATGTTCCATCTTTAAAACAGGAATGAAACATTTTGCATTTTCCAAAAGCAATCAAGAAACCAAAATATATCCAAAGAAAACAGACTGTTTAATTTCACCCAATTAAAAATAGACAATGAAAAATTAATATTTTCAGAAAATAAACAATTTCTTAAAATGCATAAAATTTGATCGGAATTCACCATTGATACCAGGCCTGCTTTACATATGTCTAGACACAATACACTTCTGTACCTATTTTCGTGAATTCTTTGGGCTTAAATTTCCAGTATTTTAAAAATTCTTCAGATGTTCTGTCACAAAATGTCTGTTTAGCACAACATGCAATTAAAGAACAACGTTGCACTATTCATTGAGTGCTTTGTAATCTCTTATTATGTCCGTGTGTCAAAACGCCCTCAGAATTAATTATCTGTTTAATACCTGCTGATGCCAAATATCACAAAGCAAGAAAGACCCTGACAATTGCAGTTTGAACATTTGTTCCAACTCACCTAAGCAAGTAATAGCCTATATCTTCACTTACATACATGATGGATCTGGCACCATATAAAAATGATGTGCCAGATTTCTTGCGGGAGATGTGTAGACACCAGAAGGATGTATTTTTAAATTTCTGCTCTCCCCTCACCCCTGCCCTTGACCATTTTGCTTTACCTACTTGTTTTTTCCATGGGTTCTGCAAAATGTAAGAGATTGGAACTGCAGCGTATCACCTTCCACATGGTCTCTGCGCAAAGGTATGAAAGAAAAAATTGATTTTCACTTTTCGTCAATATTTCTAATTTGTAACGCATATTTTGCAGTAAAAGAAGATGCATCATCCCGGATTTTTTGTCAGCATTCCTGGAAGAAAGTGCATTAAAAGCTAATAGCATGGAAGTTTCAGCTTAGTAATTTACAGCCTACGAATGGATTTCTTTCTCTCAGTGATAAGTCAGTCAGTGAACCATGTATTGTATGGAGATGGTGGGCAATTCGCTCACTGGATGTGGGTGTTTTGGCATTTCTCCTCAAAGTTTGAGGCACAGAATGAATTTTGACTGAGACTTTCTCGACCTTTCCAAATTTACATCCATTATTTAGTGGTTACCAAACGGGCTCTGATAAACCATGATGAACTGAGAATCCCCTCCATAAGCTCACTGTATTATTACTTGTAAATTTTGAAGTGTTGGTTGTGTTGGTTTTGCACACCTAATAATAGCTCATCTTTAAAATTCATTACACAGAAAAGTTAGCCATGACTTTTTCATGTATTCTGATTCATTATTTTGCCTGGCTAGCAGCAGGTCTTGTCAGCTGATCCACAAAGCTGCTCTGATCCCTCATACCTCCTCCACTTACAGGGTTAGCTCAGGTAGGAGGAAGAGGAGCTTTTGTATCCCCTGGGAGACCATGTTTTCTAGCAAGTACTGACATTGCTTTACATCTTTTCTGGATTAATTTGTTTGTCTATATTTGTCAAACCTTTTGCTTTGATGTTTACATTCAGATAAATGTTACTGTATATCAGGTTTCTTTACCTGGAATTAGAAGTGAAAATTAGCTTCTAGGAGAGGCAAGACTAAAGTAGCTCATGCCAGCTTAACAAGACAGCTGAACAAGACATATTTTCAATTCCATTTATCTTTTAAAGTCACTTCTTGAGGACCCTGTGAAGGTTTTACTTAAAGGTACATCAGAAGAGCTGTGTTAAAGCTTCTAGAAGACTTTAAATCCAATGTTGTTATACTGGAAAACCAAAGTTTAATCACTCTGCTTATGCACTTTTAATCTGAGGAGCATTACGATATATATGTAGGTATCATACACACAATATAAGTATTAACACAAATAAGTGGGACTGGAGGAAATCTGACAGAACGTACAATCTGTTCCCAAAAAAGTGTTTGTCCAATAGCTCTTAAAGAGCTCTAATGACAGAGAACTTACTACCTTGCCTCAATGTTTAGGTTTTTCAAAATTGGCATTTATGCAGATCTTCTTTCTTGCAAATTAAAAGTTTCCAGCTAGTGTTCAATAAAGATCTTTAGTTTGCTTACTAAGCACCGCTTGCTTGATATTCTGATGTATACTGTAAGTAACTGTGACAATTATATCTAGTGTTACGTATACATTAATTTAATTTTTATTGATGTCCCACAGTACATGAATGTCCATCCTGAATGCCCAAATATTTTCTGGATCAACCTGAGAACATAGTGTAAACTGTAGACTAATACATCTGAGTACATTTTATTTTTATTGTAGCACAAGAAAACCAAATTTAAGCACAGTGAGAACAATACTACTTTTACTAGTTGTATCTGTTCCTTTCTAAGTTATTTTATTAAGTCTTGTTGTTTCCAAGGGTGCTCGCTCTTGAGGTACAACATTTTTTTTGTTTTCACACACTAGAGTAAAACATGTTTAAGCTGCTAAGGTTAGCTTAGAGGAATTAACTTTTCTATACTGGAAACTAAATCTGGGTAATCTTAAAGTAAATTTTCAAGTTATTTGTTTATGTGTTTTGAGGCACAGTTCCATTATAGTCTTTTTATTTTTGTTAGAAATTGTCCCAACCCTAAGTGTATGCCTGTTAATAAATTGCCATAATAAATTCACTTATTTTGGGGACCTAGGTATTATGCAAAGATGATCTGAAATAGATGGGTCATGGTGAGATTACAAACAGTCTGGCTGGCCTGGAAATGACACTTGGATTCCAAAGAAAAAGCTGAAAGACTTTTTTCAAGGATATAATGACTGGAACTTAAGCCCCTGCTATTCTGTAGTTTCACCATCGGGAAGTTGCAAGATCTGCACATGGGCTAGCAGTGATCCAATGCCTGAGTAAGGACACAAGGACCGCACTCATTCCTTTCTTTTTAAATTAGATTTAAATAATCATGGTGAGTGACAGCTATGAAAAAATATCACAAAGCATTCCCTCATTATCTCCAAATGCAATAATTAATAGATAGATTGGACCCTAGTTAACAATTGACCACAGGAAACTGTAGATCTTACAGCTGAATCAAATTAGAAATCAATATTTGTTTTCCCTAGTTTTTTTTAAGCAAGGCATTGGAAAAAAAAAATTATAATTTTAGTAATTTAGAAATGCTACATTAAGTTCATCTTTGTGGACTAGGCTGCACCTCTAAGCACAACAGCTCTGAAGAGGAGTGTCTTTGAAGGGGAGAATGGAAAAGAAGGGAAAAAGGAAGGGGGAGGGGGGATAGCAGAGGTAGGTGATGTTTTTTGGGTATGCAAACTCATGGGACTAGAGTCAGTCTGTGCTGAGATGTGAACAAAATGCCTTGGAGGAAGCCTTGGACAGGGTAATGCCTAGCTCTCATTATTGTTTTTACTAAGAAAGAGAGTAGGTACATCTTTTGTGGACTGTATAAATGCAAACAAGGTTGCCCAAATGAGTTGGGTACAGCCACCTTCAAGTGTGCAGTACATCTAGCCATCCTACTCAGCAACAGCTCTTCTCTCTCCCCCCTGCCCCTTTTCCTTCCTTCTGTAGCTGGATTTTTGAAGGGTTTTCATCAGGGGTCCTCAAACTACAGCCCGTGGGCCGGATACGCCCCCCCACGGTCCTCAATCCGGCCCCCGGTATTTACAGACACACACACCCCTGCCGGGGGTTGGGGGGGAAACCAAGCAGCTGCTGATGACTGCCTGCCACTTCATCCGCGTGCCGGCCCCCTTGTTAAAAAGTTTGAGGACCCCTGGTTTTCATTTTCCAGGAAAACAAACTGTTGATTTTTGTTCTAAATCAGAGTGAAAAATAGATTTCCTAGAGAATGGAAGTTCTGCCTTTCATCCATCCTTTACCAAAGACCAGGGAGTAAATTCCCACATGTTCTATTAACTTCAGTAAGGTTCTGAATCTTTACATCAGCTAAGGCACAGCTTCCAGAATATTTGCACCCAACAGCCATTCCAATGCTCTTTGAGTACCTGAGGGTAACTCTCCAATTGATTGAACAGTAATTTCAAAGCAGATTCTTCTTTCTCTTCTTCTTCCATCTGCTTCTTTTGTCACTCAGCATTTTCTCCTTTCTCCCTTTTTAATTTTGACACTACACTATGATTAGAGTATTGCTTAACTGGTCACCTGACACTGCTGAATTGACTTCTTGAGAGAAAGAAGACAGAAAGAACATTTGTGTGTGTGCCTATTTATACTGAATGTATAATGGTATGACGTAGTTCACATACAGAGACCTGGGATAAGCAGTTGATACAGTCTACAAATAATTCTAGACCACACGTGCACCTATGTGAAGTCTGTTCAGAGTAGTATTATGTTTTTTGTTGTTGGGGTAGGGGTGAGAAAATTTACAAACTGTTTTTACAAACTGTTTTTTCATCACAACAATTGCTTTTGTTTTTCCTGGTGCACGTACTCCTCAAAATATGTTCATTCCATATGCACCAAACCTGTGAAAACAAATGTGTGAGTCTCCTTTGCTGAAGCATGTTGAACTGCAGGTATATAAAAAATAAGAGGAAGACATCCATGCGTTGATATATTTAAATAGAAACAGTAGTAACTTATTTATTTAAATAAAATGTGGTTGTCACTTAAACAATAAGGGAGAATAAGTTTAATCATTTGTTGCATACAATTCTATTAGCTTTAATCAGAAATGAAGCCTCCATAATATGTGATGAAATAATTGTAGGTGCGTGAAAGGTGTTTTCACCTGTAAAATAATTTGGCTTAATTTCAAAGATGTGAACCAACAGTGTGCAGCCTACTACATAAAATGTCTTCTTTTTGTATATTCCAGGTGCTTTATTCACTTAATTGGTTGCTGAAGATCATGTTGTATTGCATTTTTTGAGCAATAGGTAAGCTCTTCAGTATCTAATTTAATACCTGCAATACCTATGGGTACAAATGGGGGAAAATATTCTCATAAACTGACTTGCACTTTAAAGATCAAAATGCATTTAATTTATTCTTTTGAGCATAAGCTGCATCAAGGTCTAATGTTTATTAACATTTCTCTTCATTATTTCTGACTAGTGTGATTGCTTAAAAAGTTGATAAAAATTATTTTACAGAAATAGAAAGTAAATATACCTGAGCCTAAAAGTAATCTTAACAACAGACTTAAAAAACAAAAGCACAAAACAGACATAAAATGAGCAATGACTATAAACCCAGTGTTATCTATAACAGAAGAAGATGTTTTTTTAGTCCCTGGTCTGCTCTTTATTTGTAATTTTTGTGTGTGTGCATATGTACATACAAATGTGTCTTAAACCTGTCAGTTTAATATTAATTTTTCCTCTTAGTGAAAGCAAACATCAAAACAGTATTATGCTCTTGTCTTTATTTAAATTCTAAAAACAGGTATGCCCCAAAGTGATGTTTTTCTTTTTTTGTTGTTGTTTTGCTTCGATATTTTATTCATGCAAAGTGGTAAGTAGGTTAGTAGGTATAATGAACATGCTTAACTCCAAGTATCCGTTTTCTTCTCTGTCACAATATTCCCTTTATATTTCAGGTTTAGTAGCCATATTATACACAAAACACAAGCCTCCTGTCTGTGGCCCAAAAAATCTCACAACAGAAGAGTGAAATACTCTTCAACTGATTTTAACTATGCTGGGTTTTTAAATCTTGAGGCAAAAGCCTGTTCTTGAACTCCCCATCCCTTACAAGTGTTACAGAGTCTTGTCACAAAAAACTGCACACTGCATAATTATGAAATAACAATTCTGCTTGTTCTTTCTTCCCTGCTTTTAAACATAATTTTGAAGTATTCCAAAGAAAAAAAAAAACAGACAGAAGGGTATTTTCAAATTCTGTATCTCCCACCCAGTACCCTACAATTTTTTGTGAAGTTCATAACCGTGTCAGTACATTTGTTTTTGAATCCTTGTTGCTGTGTGAAACCAATATGAATATAAATGTGAAAATTCTCAATGCAAGTAATGGAACACTTTGGCTGTAGAGAAACAGTAAAACAGAGATTAGATAAATGTGCTAGCAAATGAATGAAATGAAATTATCCCTGTAATGTGTGTAATGTGATACCTGACATCGAGTCTTCACAGTACTGGGCCAGTTTTGGGTTTCTTGCCTTTTTTGTACCCACCTCCCCCCCCCCCCCCCCCTTTTTTTTTTTTTAATGCAACACTTGTAATGCTAAAATTAACTCTTATCTGATGTACTGCATAAAAAAAGGCCATGATAGGTTACTTACAAAAGGATGCTCAACATTGTTCTTATCAAAATTATATTCAGTTCCATATTTCTGCTGCGAAGTGACACTGACCTGTATTCCTTGAAATAACCTATGTTCATGCACCATAATATTATGTAGTGTGGATGGTGTAAATGAAAGTTTATGTTGACAAGATTGTTGCTAAGTTCCGAATTTCATGGTGAGATTTAAAGATGTGTTTAAAATACAAAGAACTAATATCATAATTATTATTTGTTGTATATCTCATTTAATTAAGCAGCCTTGTTTCTTTCCTACATAACTATATTTAATTGCAAGAAAAAGAAAATAATCCCTTTCAAAATATATAGTGAAATGTCCAACTGTTTACTTCACTGAAGTTTTACTAGCTTTCTGTGGAGTAGCTAGGAAAACTGAAGTTAATTACTTTTTTTTTTTAATGTTGCATGGATTCCTTCTGGAATAAAAATAATGTGTGACCCATGATATATGAATAAGGTTTCTTAATTATTTTTTTAAAAGACCTCTAGATCTTGTTTATGTCTACACAAGTTTGGGGAATAAATTAAATTTAAGGTTGTTTTTATTTATTTTATTGGGGTACATGAAAAAAACCTAAGCATGCTAACTTCCTCTAGTAGCATTCATTCTTCAATACCTGCAGCCTATCCCATATTTCAGCTAATTCGGTGAAGTTGGAAAATCAATTCTGTTTTTATAAATACTGATGCTGTGATCATTGTCTTTGCTCTAAGGGCTTACATTTGAACACAACATAATTCAGATTAATAATGCATATTTAATAAATGCTAACATAAGTACCAAGGAAGCACTTTGGTTTTGAAATAAATCTCAGCATTCAGTTGTAATATCTAATCAATAATTAATTATAAGCTAGTTGACCCAATAGACTCATGCTACTTGCATGTATTAAAAAAGAAGAATCTGGTAAGCATATTGGAAAACTAGAAAATATAATGTATAATCTCTTTTTGCACTATCTTTTCACTCAGGCACGAGATTAAGATTTATTTCGTGTTTAAGAGCCCTTGCAAGCATATACAGAAAATTAAAAAAGATTAATCCTAAATAAGGGGGCAAGTATACCAACACAGTGCAGTGTATGTGTGACCCGTGATCCAGTCACATCCAGTCAGTGGCCCGGTATGCTTTCTGTAGATTCTGTTGTGAAACAGCCTTGATACGTATGATGGTGGCTAAAGTTACATAGGGCATCTTATTCCTGTGCTGGCTATTGATGCTGTAGCTTGCAAGGACGGTCCTTCCAAGGTTGTTACAGTCCTTCCTATACATTATATCTGAGGGATAGGTATCTGCCGATAGCCAGTGCTGAACAACTCCCAAGTAGCTTGCTCAAGCCATACAATACACCAGGAATGACATCCTAGCAACAATGCACCATAACTGCCTACGAACCATATGCACCATAAAAAAGACTGAAAAGTACCAAGTCCAGCTGTATCTCTGTTGCAAAGCACCTGTGCAGGTGCCTTTTCGTGGCAGGTTGCAAAGTGCTGACTGGTGACTTCAATGGAAGTTGACTTGGAGATCCAGAGCAAACCCCATCGTTGGGACGTCTGACTTTGACTGTAATCAGTAATGAGAAAGAGGAGACAGAGAAAAGAGTTGGATTAATATGGTAAGAAACTCCAGAAACTGAAACAGCCAAAATATTTCAACAATGAAGGTGACCCTATACAATGGATTAACCAAATATTTATGTCGCTTAGGCTGAAAAACTGTTCCAGGGCAAGGCTCTTAATCACAGCTGTTTCAGGCTGTGATGCTCTTCCTACTCATCACATCGTGCTGCTATTTTCTTACCAGTTTTATTGTGTATGTTATCACTCACTCCATTTTCTGGGGGAAAACACTCTGCTTTCTCTTATCTCCTGAACTGTATCTTCACTAACCTGTGACGGAAAAAGAAGTACACGCTATGGCTTAGCTGACCTTAGCTCTATGACGAAGCTGTTCTGCACAAAACATGTCTGTAATGATTTTGCATTTCTGATAACCATGCAGGTTTTTTTAAAGACTGAGGTTTATTGCCTTATGAAAATGTTGCAAAACACAAAATGACCAAAATTTTGTCTATGTTTCTGCACTCCTTTTCAACAGTTTTATCTAATTATATTATCCAGACAGATTCTTTGATGGAAGGAAATACATGTTTAATTACTGTTACTTTTAGATTATACACGTATTGCATACATATGTAAAAAGAATGCCAGGAAACCTATTGCCCATCAGCCATGCAAACAGAGTGGCAAAGAAAGATTCCTTAGAAAGGATCTAATCTCAATAGACGAGCCAGGCTAGTTGATACTGAGATCCCACCTGAAGGACCCTGCAGACCTTCTCTCTCTGAGATATGATTTTCCTGTAGATCGCATCAGCACAGATGCTCAGATGAAGGAGAAATTGCAGGAAGTCTCTCCCTCTTGGCAAAGATGGATAACTTTTGCAGTGCTTGACCACTCCTGTAAAGATTTCTCTGTTGTGCACTGTCAAGTTGAGGTTAATGCTCATGCATTTAATTTCTAGCAAATAGATCTATCTTACTGATGGAAAAGTAGACCCTATTTTCTAAAGAACTATCCTCATTTCAGGCATGTGAAAACTGGAAGCCTGTTTGTCTGAGGAACAGCAATTGGTGTCCCTTTGGTGGACACTGAGAAGTTCCACACTGCCCTCTTCTGCCTGAGCCTGGACTGGCTGATGCAACGAAGACCTTGAGGTTTAAATGTTAGATCTTTATCTATATCACCATACTTTCTTACAAGGTCAAAGGGTTTGGGTTTTTTTAAGCAGTTGACTGTATTAAATGTAAGTCTAGTTTTAATATAGTTAGTTCTCATTGACTCTTCCGCTAGCAGCAATCTTCCAGTGAGGAGGACTCAAAAAATTACTTATGAACTTTAAAGAACTTTAAAGAACATCAAAAAATACTTCCTCCACGGGTAAAAAAGAACATGCCTGCTGATATAGTTGAGTGTCATCAGATGCATTAGCAGTATTAGAATGCCTTGAGTTTTACCCAAATTGTTCGCTCTAATACCTGTCTTTAACAGCGTTGTGTCCTACGAACCCTCAGTGATGATTTCAGCTAACTTTGGGTACTAGCCCATGGTGTATTCCACCCTGTAGGAAACCCCTATTCTTTTGCTGGGCTTGTCTGAGGTCTGCTTTTCAGAAATACAGAGCATGCTTACCTCCTTTGATTTTCTGATTGCAGTGTTTGGCACTTCTTAAATCAATTTGTAGGCAGCTTAGATCAGAGAACTGAGCTTTGAAAAGTAGGTTGCAGGCTTCTGCTCGAGATTTAGATTAAAGGTAACATCTGTGAATTTCTTATGAGCTTACTTTCATGGTTCTAGTTTGGCAAATAGAAATAGAACTGGTTTCTTGCATTCAGAAAAGAGATGGAATCAAGATTCTTACTTTCCAAAAGTTTGGAAAGGAGGAGTCTGGATCTCATGTTCTCCTTTGCTTTATTATTGAGAAGCATGTACATTAAAAAAAACCAAAACTGACTGACATAGGCATATTCAGGAAAATTATAGTCATCATCTCAAAATATGTCTCTGGCAGCTGACTCTCAGATGAAGTATCTCATGATATTGCCTTGTTTTTGATGCCCATTACAGGGTTATGCTTGTGTATTCCTGAAACAATGGACTGCTAGTCTTGCCTTAGTAACCAGACAGTAATCACGTGTTAGTAGATGTATTCTGGTATATGGATTGCTCCTGATTTACTTATCAGCCGTGTTTTGGCAACGTCCTACTTCTATAGCAAAAGCAGAACTGTCAAAGAGTTTACTAATCCATTACATGAAGGGTGCAGTAAAATGATTGATGTGCGATTTAACAGTTTATTATTCTTCATTAAAAATGTAATAGAACATTAACAGAGTTCTGTTCTCAAAGGTATTACATGTACAGAAAAAGGAGAGAGGCTAGAACAGAAAATAAAGCTGTACAGGTTTCTATAGTTTAAAAGTTGCATGACAAATCGTATTTACTCATCCCAAAGCCTCATTATGCAGTAAAACAGAGTTAATGAGAAATCAACCCCACTGCTCAGAGATCTTAAATTTTGGCAAATCTCAGCTCATTGTCACTTTGGAGATGCATAAATCTGATATTTGGTCTTTTCCTCTGGAGCTTCTATGGAACTCTACGCAGCCTTCTAATTAGTCATTCCAAAATAGCAAGCAAGTACATCATGCTCATTATCTGCAGTGTTTCTGGCTATGTGTAATAGCTTTACTCCAAAACTTTTCCATTGCTTTCTTTCCTGCTTCCTGGATCTGTCACATATTTGTGAAAGGGGATGCAAAAAACTAATAAGAAAATAATGAATTTATATTTTTGCTTTTTTACTTACAAAGTGTATATAAATAATTAATGAGCATGTTGCAGGCAGGACGTATTATAAGAACAGTAACAGTGCTATAGATGTTACAATCCAGAAAATAGGCAACTCATTACCCCTTTGCACTCCATAGATAAAAGTTGCCCACTTATGAAATACATAGTAATCCTTTATTAGCTTTTGTTAATTTATTTATAAACCAGGATCAGATTCCTTACACTTAAAATGGAGATGTATTTCTCAAATGAAAGAATTATTAGAATAAGGTATACATACTATTTCTCATTTAGAACATTATATGAAATAATTTTTAACAGCTTGATAGTGACTTAAGATTCTAATATGTTTCTGTGGTGTCTGAATAGAATTATTTTTCTGTTAGATGCACTGCATGTGCATGAACAATCCCCATTTACATAAGAAGTCTGAAACAGCTTATTTTAGTTGTATTTTGTTGTGCCATAGGGGTAAAAACTTTGGTTCTGACTGGAAGCACAAATTTTCTAAGTTTTTTTTTTCTGTCAGAAGTTTTCCATTTACAGGTATTTCCTTGAGAACCTGTTCAAATAAAACATCCGTCAGAAACATATGGAATGATGAATCGTTCAAGCTTTGGCTGTAGCAGTATGAGAGGGGAAGAAAAGGCAACCTCCCCCTTTTGAAATATTTCTCACATAGTTTGTACAAAATACTTTCTTCAGGCATGAAAGCATATTCTGGCCCCAGATATTTCTCTCTTTCCCAGTAGACTAATTTCAGTCTCCTATGAGAGACTATAAACCAGTTTTGCAAAGGTCAGCAAAGAACAGATTGCATGGCCCTGGGCTTCATATTGTGCATTTGACAATGATCATATTTGATGTGAGGGCAGGAAGGAAAAAAGGTCTCTGGCAGGTAGGATGGAGTAGAGGTACATGGTTAAAGAGTCCTTCTGCATATTTAGCACAAGCCATTTGTCTTTAATTTTGATATTCTGGAATACTCACCACCTCACTATATTAAAACAATCGCTGTAGCTGAGAATCAAAACTAAATGCAACTCTTTCTTTAAGGTTAAAAAAGGAGTGAGTCTTGTCGTGGTCATGATACTTTTAAAACATGTATTAAAACTTAATTATGAGATTAAAATTACCCTCTGTTAGAAAACACGACCCTGGATCCAGCAGTTTATGTAAGCATGTTTTAGTTTCGTATAGGTTAAAAACAAACAGAACCCACCCACTTCATTGGGTTTTCTATGGTGCTGGAAGTTTATCTGTGCTGGGCTAGAGCCTTTGTTAGGACTGTTAGAGGCAAAAAAGCAGAAACATGAATGAGAGTCATTTACAGTGAATATGTTGCTTATTGTTATTGTCTTTTTGCTTTATCATTCATCATATTTCACTCATTTGAATTATAGATATATATGTGTGTGTATATATATATGTATTTTTCATTGCCTTTTTTCCCTTTTTTTTCTTTTTTTTTGTCAAATAAATACAAAGGAGAGGAATCTATAGTTTTGTTCCCTTTATCTCTGATTTGAAAATATAAGATGTTCAGGAAGTTCTGTTGAGCTTGCAACAATCTATTGAAAATTAGTTCATTTGTATGAGATGAATCAAACACCAAAATGTCAGGTGTGTTCCTTTTCCCAGCATCATTGCTAATCTATAGTTTCGGTAACTGAAGAGAAGTGGTGTATAATGAAAATGTCTACTGTGCTGTGTATCATTAGCTATTCCTTATTACAGTCAGGCATCTATTCATCCTTTCTGGATGTACTCATGAATAAGATGCATAACAAACTGATGTTCTGTTTTTTTCCTCATTAAGAATCTGATATCTTGTTCAGCAACACTGAAAAGGAAACGATTTGCGTTCAGCTCTCAGTGTGCATTTTATAACCCATAGAAAATTAAAAATAAACAACAATATGTACAGTGATTTCATATACTTTCTTCACATAAATTAGAAGCATTTCCAAAAAGTCTGTCAGAGCTGGTGAATGTATACTAGAAAATACTCTAGCAGCAATGTAAAGGCTTCTTTTATAAGTGATTGATAGTATATCAGATGAACCAACATGTATCAGATAGATATATTCTGCACTTAATTCTTGTGACTCAGTTATTCAGATTCTCCTCAAATCTTTCTCCTGTAAATTTTGATTTTTAATAACCTTTCCAGTTCAACAGACTTATAATGTATAGAAATAAACATATTTTCCAGTACATTCAATGGAAGATAGGAGTGATCAGTGACTAAGAAGGAGGCATAACATGTAGCTTACTTCCTATCTGATCAGGAAACCCATTCACAGTAGTTTAACTGCAGTTCTTCTCTAGTGCTTTTCTTACTCTGTGTGGGCTATAAGCTCTTTAGAATAATGGATTTTTTTTAGGTTTCGGTTTTGGTTGGTTTGGTTTTTTACAGCTCCTAACTCCAAGGGACTCCACAGGTACTCGGGGATGCCAGTAACAAATAATAATTTTCTGTTAACTTAAGCTTTAGATGACTGAGATTTGCTTGGTAACCAATTGAAATTGCATTACTAACCAAACATATCCAGATCGTAACAGGACCTGCTATCCTCAGGTTTTAGATATTTTAGATGTAGATATACTGTTAGGTGAAAAATCAAAATTCAGTTGCCACCTGAGAATGATTTCCTGCTTGAAGGAAGTAGGGGGGTGGAAATTAAAAGAAAATGGAAATGATGTACTCTGTTTCTTTAGGACTTTCTGGTTGACAGCATCTGGTGTGTTGTGTAGAAATGTGACTGGTGTTAACAGTGCTTCACACACTCACTGTGAAGGACTTGCAGGGCCAGATTCTCATTAACTCTACATTAGATCAGTAAAATCTGAAGAGAGCTTCTAATTTATCCTTAATGTATTCTGCTTGCAATCTGAATGTGCTAGCAAACAGATCTAGTGAAAACTTTCAAGATAAATACAGTATTTATACTTTTGCTGATAGTCCATCATCTGGTTCTCGTTCATATATACCCTGTACTACATAGCTGACAAAACTATAAATTATTTTGAATAATCACAGTGCAGATACATCAGTCCAGAATTACTTGTTGAAACAGTCTCTTTGGAGTTGGAGTGAGTTTCTCAATTAAAAAAAATATGAAAAGATGTGTTATTTTATCTTACACATAAAAAACTAGGTGATAAATGTTTTCTAAAATAACTCTTGTCAATCAGTATTATTTGTCCAGATGGAATTATGTTTTCCTTTCCGCGATATCTGTGCCTGTATCAGTGATGGAGAATTCAAACCCAACAATACTGTGTGTAGATGACTAACACAAGGACATGTCTTTTTAATAACTAGTTGAGAAGGATCAGAGAATGCACAGCAAGTTACATGGAATTGGTATTGATCAACAATGTTTTCTTGAGGCACGACAGGACTTTCAACTGTACCACATATACCAGGCATCTGATTCACTTTGTGTGTATGGGGAGTGGGGGGTCGGGGGTGGGGGAAAGAAAAAAACAAACAGGACAAAAAGCAAATGGATAAATCAAGTTATATTAAGTCAAACCTACAATGCTTCCTGGTTTTCGGTTACTTGGTGCAGTGCTTTGAAGCACAAATGCTAGGCAAGAAAGGCTTGGCAATTTTGAAGCACATTCCATGAGACAGTTAAGAAAACAGGACTGTGTTTTAATTAGGCTGCAAATGTGTCTTAACTTTACCACTATTATATATAATATCATATAATAATACCACTTCTATATATATATTACATGTATATAAAATCCTGCTATATATTCTATTACTATACATATATATATAATGCTACACAGAAACAGGAGGGAAACTACCCTCAGTATTATTTTCTAAGCTTTTAATAAGATCCTTGGCCCAGCCTTTCGATGTGTGGAGATGAGATGTGGGAACACAGACAAAATTAACTGATCTCCTGTGATGTTAAAGGGTAGGAGCCAAAACTTGCTGCTGCTTTCTAATAATTTTCTTGCAAATTTGGTTTATTCAAAGATTAATGCCTTTGTTGAAAAGGGAAACTGACAATCTATTCACGTAATATCCCTTGACTGAATATACCTATATTATTAGCATTTCCTTCTTTAATTTTGGCCAGACTCTACTCTAATCCCAGGATATGATGGAGAGTCATATCCCACTCACATTTGCCTTCACCTGATTTAGCTATGTCCTTCTGTAGTTTGTCCACATAAACTTGGCTTTCTTCCTTACATCTTCCTTACTGTATTTTGATCACATCAAGTTCCTATTACTGCGTTGTGTATTTCCTTAATCATTAACTTTATCAAGGTCTTAAATGTAGTTTTTACAATTAGTGTGGCTTTTCTCTCCCCGAAAGTATCTAGATGTCTCTTTCTGTGCAAACTCCAAATTATTTCATCATTAAAAGGAGCACAGGTATTTACGTAAAGTATTCTTGCAGCATAAATCATGTAGAACGTTAGTAGCACAGAGAAGACAGCTTGCAAGAAAACCATCTTTTGTCTGGATATATTTCTTTGTAACAGCAAACTGTTCTGATTGTCATAATGGGATGGATAGCTTGAACAACTAGAAACAGTGCGGTTTTTAATTAGCAGGAGGAGTAAGCAGGAAAGGAGCACACTATCCTCATTTTTAACACATTTACTTGTAATCGAAATAAAAACACAGGCTTCTCAGCATGTTGAAGACTTAATTTTAATAACTGATGTTTACTTAATGGTTGTAACTGCAGCTTCCTAAGAGATTGGCAGTTTATAATATGCTAGCATTCCCAGCTGTTATCATTCAAATAAGAAGAAAGACTAAGAAATTAACACTGAGAAAACTACTTAGCCACATGGTAGCACATAGGATATAAACTTGACTGTAAAAGAGCAGAACAGTGCTTAGAACATTAGAGCATTTTCCCCAGTATGAAACACATTTTCAGGTATAGCCCATTTTTATGTTGCAGTTATGAGGCCTTCACAGTTAAATCTTTTCGGCTTACTAATACCCACTTACTAATATTTGTACCTTTTTGTAATGTATGTTTCTAGTACTTTTTTTTTTTTTTTAGAAAATCTGAGCAGAATTGATTGATTGGTACTTATTAACCTCATTTTGTCAAAGCCAAAATTGACATGATTCTATTCAGATCTTCACAGAAATTACAGTACCAAATGGTATCATCAAATATAATGTTCTGTAGAAGAATTACATTATGTTTATTATAGTTATTTGGAAGGATAAAGAAACGATATGAAGATCTTATTCAGGAAGCATTCATCAGACTGTGGCCTTTTGTGCCCAGCCTCACGCTCATGGTTTTTTTGCTCTCCACATGTACATTTTGCTGTTCCTTCATCTATCTCCAAGTGCTTTCAAAGGAAAAACAAGTTTCAACTATCTTATCTATTAGATAGGCAAACAAAGGCACAAAGCGATAAAAATGATTCACTCAGTCTCGCACTATAGGTCAGCTGCAAAATCGGGAGCAGAACTAGGGACACATGGCTGCCAATCAGTATTTTCATCAAACACCCTTCTACACCGTGTGTAGTGTTATGTTATTCTTTGCAGGTCTCACTAGCAACATTTAAAATAGAAGTGAGGGTTTGGGGATTTTTTTAGATATAGTTATGGGCATATGAGTCTCGGTACACTTGGAGTGTGCAGGCATGCCTGAGACAGTGCTGTGCCATATCAACCCAAGTGAACACTGAGGACTCACGGCACCTCAATCTAGAGATATTAATTCAAATGCCTCTGAGCGATGGTGGTATTTGATGCTCTTAGTGAAGGAAGGCTGTGTGCCAGCCACCAAAAAACCAGACCTTATCTATCCTAGGTAATGGCAGAGCATTACTTTTCAAGACACTCAATGTGTTTCACTCTTTCTGCTTCTGCAGAGAGTATTGCCAGCCTGAGAATTGCTGGGAATTGGCTCCCCTGGGGTTCCCAGCGGGGCACCCGAGAGAGTCCGTAAGCCTTTAATGTAGATCACTGTAATTACACCAGGATCACCATAAATAATGTGAAATTCAACTGGAACTATTCAAAATATGTACATGCCATAAAAAAAAATTAAAAAATCTCTGTGTTTAGAATCAGAGAAACAGGCCAGATCCCTGCATGAATGCTGACAGCAACCCCTCCAAGGAGAACACAGGCAGAGCCAGCCAAGGGCGCGCAAGGGGCAGGGCAGGGCGGCTGCTTCTGATCCGGAGCGCCAGCGCTTCCCTGTCTGCAACAGGCAGCTGAGATTTCCCTTGTGGAGGTAGGTGCCTGGAAACAGTCCTGAGTATGTTATTTTGAAATGCATCAAGTGGAGGTACCTTCTACCTCTGCTTTGTTGAAATTATGCTCTTATGGACAATGGGAAGATAAAGGATAGGCATATGGATGAGCATAGCCCAGTAATGGTTAGTCAGGAAGGGACTGACCTCTGCATTTCGGTTCCCTCTTTCAGGACTGCATCTCTCCTTTTCCTTCTTCCTTTTTCATTCAAATTGCTGTATGTTATAGCCTCAAGGTGGTGGTGAACTAAATATGAAAAAAAAATAATCACATTATTCGTTATGAATTGTCCAGACTTCTAATAGTATGGGTATATGGATGCAGGGAGAATAATTTGCATTAACACTTATAAGCCAACTTTGTTGTTGGTTTCTCATAACAACATAAATAATGAACAATAATGAACAAAATTTGTTTTGGTTTAGACATTTCACTGGAGCTATAACCATGAAATGAAAATATAGTTTTATGCAGTCTCATTAGTTTGCTTTTTTTTCCTAAAATAAAATATAAGCAATAGGCTTTTCTGCTCCAAAGTGATCATTATTTTTCAGTATTTCATTTTCTACAGTTCTCTCAAACTGTTCCTGATAATATAGTTAATCCGGGTATTTTCATTCTAGTGGTGTATTATACATTAAGTTAACCTTACGTATCACTAGGTACATTTTCAGAGTTCCAGCTCAGCACAATTTCTCTTGAGTTAACACTTCCTAATGTAAAGTCTTCTTTCTAGCAATAAATTCTAACCTTTTGCTTCTGACATAATTTTCTACAAAAACTGTATTTGCTATTTGCAAATAAGTCCTTATTTTATCTTCACAGTTAATTATTTATTTTTCCAGTGGGAAAGCTCTAGTGTATGCTAATTTGAATTTTGAATTAATAATAAACATAGGTTCTTTCTTCATTTCTACTGTATCATAAAATGTGGCGAATACTCTTTCTGTCTCTGAACTTCCAATACAGCCTTCTTCGTATGGATGCTGAATACAAGGGAAGGGAGATAATAGAAAACTCCGTTTAATCTGTAAATATTGGTCCATGCCCTGCAATGAAATGTATATGCCCCATGTGATTCTGACTGCTAAAGGAGATTAACTACCTGTTCAGCTGGGACCAATTACAAGCTGCAGCAGCTGAGAGAGAAACATCAGGAGGCCAGATGGCTTGGAGAAGTGCAGGGGATTTTCTTCCAGCAACAGGTTTCGAAGGAAAAAATACCATGGGATGCGAGGAAGAAAAACTCTTTGCAGGAGACTGTGTGTGAAGTAGAAAGCATTTCTAATGGGGGTCTCCTGTTTTTCTGAAGTAGGAATGATTACATTCAGGCACTCCTACCAACCAGCTTTGGAAGGGGATGGGGTGGGAGAGTGCCTCGAAGTTGTAGAGGCTTCTGATCTCCCCACCAAATGTTTTGCTGCTGGGGAGGAGGACACCAACAGGAGATCTCCATCTGGGGCACTGGTAATTGGTGGTATGCTAAGTATCTGTGTGTCATTTTCTATTCTGAATGTGAAAGAAGAGTGTTGGTTAGCAAAGGCTGAGCTTAGATGAACCTCTCTTTATTAGCATGTGAAAGTATTTACTGAGGTCCACAGCAAAACTCATTAAAATTAGAGTGCTATTTCCTTGCATGATTGCTGGTTTCATGTTTGAATTTAACTGGTTCTTTCTTTAACATACTCCTTTTCTGCTTCATTTTGACTTACGCGAGCTTATAGTCAGGTAATTGTTATTAATTTTGCTGTTGTATATAGGAACTATGTGAGTGTGGCTTCACAGGGATTTCAACAAATCAATGTGTTGTAAATGGCAGACTACACTGAAGGTAAGTTTTGCTAAGTTGGAAATATGTATCTCTGAAAGACTGGATTTCCATGTGCTGTGAAAATAGATCTGTGGTCTGATCACATCCACATTGCACATTCCTAAGTGCAACTTAACTTTCAAAAGAAAACAAGTGTTTCTATAAAAAAAAAATAAAAATCTGACCTTAACTAGATATATAAAAAAAATTCTATACTGAGCTATAGTAAACTACCTCCCAGCTCCCTAGAATATAGTATCCTTTTTAGGATACTACAGAGTGTGAATTGATAAGACTAACTGAAAGTAATTTTAGGAATTTGCTGACAGCTCCTACTCATCAGGCAAGCTGTCTGTCATCTGTGATATCTATTCTTTATTGCAATGCCTTGTAGTTTGAAAATTGTAAAGTAGCTGTGGATATGTGGGGGTTTTCTCTCTTCTTTTTTTTTAATGTGTGTCTGATGTTACAAGAAATGTAGCAAAGGGATTTCAGAATTGCAGTGGTAGTCATAGAAGTGTTTACTTAAAAGGTTGACAATAAATCTGGGCTGTTTTTAATTGGGTTTGTCTTTGTTCTTATGGGAGTAGTAGGTGGGGGTGGGGTTCTGTGTTTGCTTTCAGATCACTTGTACTGCACAAAACTTCATGCAGCTTTTAATCAACACTAGGTTTGAGAGGGCTATGCTTTTAGTTTTGCATAGTCAGTAAGGTTAGGTCTAGTGGCAGAAGTGGAAAGATACATATGTTTATCTGTACAGTCATTTAGCCAATGATCAATAAATGTCTGACGATAAATCAATATGGATGTAATCTCCAATCTGTGGACTTCAAAGAACAATCTCCTGAGCGTTCTTACCACAAAATCTATATTCACTTCTGTCTTCATTCTAGCTGATTTATGCTCTGATGCTGTTTGCTTTCAAGGACCTCCATTTCTCCAAGTGCTGCCTGGTAGGTAAGCAACAATCCATCAGCGTGCTACTAATATCAAGGAGGCTTATATTTAATTACAGATAACAGGCCCAGTGGGACTGAGAACAAAGTAACCAATCACTAAGATTTGATATAAGAAAATATAAAAAGAGAGGGAAGCCATAAAACGCGAAGGACCTTTATGAAAGAAATAGGTATTCTGTCATTATGCTCAAAACATATGGAATATGAGAATGAATTATATGATAGGCTGTGTTTTCAGACAGATTTTAATTCTTTTCACATAAAAAATACTCTTGGTAAGGAAGAACTCTCTTAGGTAAGCAACCAAATATGCCTATGATTAATCTACCTAGATTTGGTGTTGTCTTAATTATGTGTATGTAGAGAATACATATGGGTTAGTTCTGTTTCTGAATATAAATGTGCATTTTTATTTTACTGTTAGACAATAATAACGTAGCTAATATCCCTTAATATACAAGATGTTTTAGCATTCCTTTTTCCTGTACAGTAAAAGCGATGTAGTTCCCTGATAACAGAGGTAGCCCAATACATTTCCTAAATATGATTTCTTAAACTTCCTCATGTTTGCATGTGTTGGAGCTAGATTTTTGTATAGGCTTGCTAAAACTGGCCCTACTGATACAGTCGCTGTCTTTTATTTAAACTAGCACATGAGGAAACCAGTATGGGCTGACCTTTAGGGCCAGCAATATGCAATAAATATGAGCAACTAGTGTGCTGCTTTAAATGTAATTCTGGTATAATGAATTCAAATATTTGAATAGCCTGATGTTTTTAGGAAACTAATTTAACAGAAACACAATGAAACAATATCACTTCTATTTGAAAAATCATTTTATCATATTAATCCATGAATTATTCTGAGCTGATGAAAGTAATTTTTAAGAGAGGCCTGTTTTGTGAAATAAACTCCTGACTAGTTTTGGTCCTGAGTCCTTGCATAGGAAATTTAAGTCAGACTAGTTACAAATAAAAAGTGATTGAAATAAGCATGTACAACTGTCATAGCTGAAGCTTTTGAAATGAAGTGGGGAAATCTTCATTAGTGAGATGGAGATAAAAGAGCTGACAGATGGAAGAGGTAGGGAATAAAATGAAAGCAAAGGCAGACAGACTGCAGCCAATATGAAGAAAAGGGAAAATGCCAATGAATATATGTAAGGCACATGATGCAGTAACTATTATTGCAGCTAAAACATGCATGTCTCAGCAACTGTATAAATGAAGATAGTTGCTAATCACTGTCAGCTGTTGGTCTTTTGTTGAAGAAATCTGAAATACTGACCTTTGGCTTCTGAGAAAACAACCTCAAGCTGAGGCTTTTGGAGGATACATTATCTGTAAAAATGAATCTGCGTGCCTTTCTGAAGGGATTATTGCTGAAGTATCTGTGAAACATCAGTGAAAACACTGATCTCCACTGAAGGAAAGACAGTTCTGTGAATTTAACTTAGTGGTCACTGGATTTGTACCTGTTAAGGTTTTTGTTTTGTTCTATCCTGTTATTTACAAAGTTAGCCCAAGGTTTGGAGTACTCTCAAGGAGTTTCAGAGTGTTTTTCATGGGTGTGAGTTTGCAGGTAGAGCTATTCACACACTCAAGAAGTCTGCCTAAAACTTTCTCTGCTTTTAACATTTTATTGTATTTTTAAAATGTAAATGAGCTTATAAAATAAGGAAGCTTTATGGATATGCATTCAATAAAAGGCATAAGGTGTATATGCAAAGGATAAGCTGAATGGGTTGTGTAAATCAGGTTGTGTGATGATTAAGAGGGAAGACTGTAGATTTGCTTTAGTCTCTCCAGGCTTTACTACCTACAACTCTGTATCTTGGCATAGTATTATTGATATGTACCACATTTGGAAAAGTACACAGACCACTGAAACAAAATATTGCCTTCTATAAAGTAATGATGGAGTGGGCAAGGAGGCGAGAGCCGAATCTTCTTTAAAGTTGTCTGTGTTTTCCTGATGATATATGAAGCATTAGCAAGGTTCGGCCAGCTTGTGAACTGAGTGCCTGAATCCACAAGAAGCAAGAGCGAACAATTCTTTCTTAGTTAGCTAAAAATCTATTATATTGGGTTTTAGTAAGACCATTAAGGATGTGTATTAAACACTCTGAATTCTTCAGGCTCCTTTGTGCTCCTTAGCCTCTGGCTGTGGAGAGAAACCAGTGAAGAGATGCCTTTGTTTGTAGATGACATTATATTTTTATACCTAGTTCTTCTGTTGAATTTTTTCAGGAGGGCCAGGCAAAATTTGATGATTCTCACTGAAAATTCTTTTACTTCATATTCAGAAGGTCTGGCTATTCCTATTAACTCAAATTAGAGAACATACAGGCATCTTTGCTAAGTACACTGATTGTATGTTAATTTCCCCCCATTTAGGTAAATTCCTCATCCCTTTCAGGGCTTGAATATTGATGGTGTGATGGGTTGGTATCCAAAGAGCAGCATTATGTACTTATGGATGATTTTTACCACCTCAGCTGGACCACTGGTGTTGCAGGCATCTGAAGGGGAAGAAGTGGCTGTGAGAGGGCAGCTGCATATGACAAAGCAAACATGAAAACCTGGAGTCCCAGAGAGCCCCAAAGGAGAAGTTAAATTATTGTTTGATGCATGTTGGCGTATCAGAATCCAGGGCTGGGATAATGATCTCCAAGGAAAGCAACAGACAAGATAAAATGCGGTGGGGAGGGCACAGGAGAAGGGGAGGATGAGAGGCAGAGTAGTTTACAGTCCTTAACTGGCAAACAGCATGTGACAGATCTTTATAGTTTCAGCTTATAATTAGATTTTACATTTTTTCACATGCTAGGTTCTAGGACAGTTTGATAGAGTAGGTTTATCACTTGTGCTTGGTCAAGACTTACTGTGGTTTTCAGGAGGTTTATAGAGAGGAACTGGAATAAGGGATTTAAAGTGCAGAGGATTCAGAGGCAATACAATGGTCTATCTCTGAAGTTATTCAACTTCCTTAATTACAGCAGCACAGATATGTCTATTTTATTGCATAAACCAAGATTCGTGTGTTGCTTGCAAGATATTCTGGTACAGTCCTGGTAGGTAAATGTTCACTTGCTCCCAATACTTGTTATTTCTCCTATGCATGCACTTCCCTCAGGTGTGTCATCTAATGTACACAGGGTGTTTGTTTTCTTTTTTTTTGGTAACAGCTTTTTAAAGAGATAGTAGGTACAAGTGTTTTAGAAGAGTGTATTTACAAGAAATACGTGAATTGGTAGCTGAATGACGTGACTAACTTTAGTAAAACTAAAATACAGGATAATCAGAAAAACTTTCAAATAAACTTGAAACAGTCCCTCAAAATCTGATGTATATGTTGACTAGTAACATTAAACATTTTTTATATTAACATGTTTTTAATAAGGGTGTAAACGTGTTTGTCCAAAAAGTGTAGATGTGCATGCTTCTTTTCCTTTGTCCTCTGTAGTAGCCAAGAAATCCATCACTCTTCCTGACTTGCCATCACTTTTTGTATGTCCTGGAAAAACTCTAGATTTCCCTAGTTGTATGTAGATTGCAGATTTGTGTTAACTGTTTCCTGTTTCAACTCAATATTCTTAAAAACAAACAAGAAAAAAAATCACAATGAATGATACTTTAGAGAGTGAGATTCTGTCAAGGTATAATAATATGCAAGTAATTTAGTCATCCTAGTTGCTTTGAATCTGAAAGATTGAAATGTGTCAACTTCTGTATTGGCAGGCGTACAAACAAACAAAAATAGTTATCTAGGTATCCTATTACCAACAGCAATAAAAACTCCATTTGGTGCACAGACAGATGTTGGATAAATTTCAAATGTTGTATTTTAATAACGTGTGCATAGACACAAATTCATTTAATTCTGACTAAGGAAAAAGTCGTGTATAGAGCTGCTGCCCCCAACATGCATTAGCAGAGTACTGTTCTTGCTTGAGTGCCAAATAAATGTCCGTTTTCTTAGCCTTAAGTAATCTCAAGGGTCAGACACCTGAGCTATGGGTACTGGAAAAAAGTTGGGAACAAAGGACACTAGTTGACTAACAGCAGAAAGCATGATTTATGAATAATGATTTTAAATTGTCAATGTGTGTAACCAGTGTGTAGATAATATTCATAGAATCTGACAAGACATGGCTTGTCAATATGAAAAATAATGTGACAAATAGAAAGTAAACAGAAGAGATGCAAAGTGTTGCCTTGCAATTACAAATACCAATGTGATGGATGAAATTGGTAGAACTCTCATCCAATTCTCATTATGTAGATAATTACAAAATAAGGTGTTCGTAAAATAGCTTTACTTAAACTCATATGCCTCTCAGCACTCGAAGAGTATTCTACTTTGGAGCTAGAGTTGTAGCAAGTAAGGATTCTTGCTTTTGGTTGTGATAATTAAGATAAAATCCCTGTCTGAAATCCTCTTAGTTCTATGTTATATTTTCTTCTAGTGCTTGCTTTTGATGATGATGATGAGAGATAGTCAGAGTAAATGATGGCACCATATTGCTAATTAAATATTAAATGCTCAGATAATCACATTATAAAAACCTTGTCAGACAAATGGTTTATTACATATACATTCAGAACAGGTATTGAATCTTTTTTTTTTTTTGTTCCTAGCTATTAAACTGCTTTCAGTGGAAACAAAAATCTAGTCTACTAGAGGGCTTACTCTTGAATGACTTGCATGAATCCTCTTTAGCTTGTGGTATGTAGTAAACCAATATTTGATGCTAGATGAATGACACAATATTATCTATATATTTATGATCTATTGCACTACAGTAGTAAAGGTAGGAGAGGTTGACCTATAAGCAAACAAAGTTCTCATTAGAATGTTGTATTTTAATTTATTTATATTTTTATATATTACTTGTGAAATAAATATCTATTACTTGTGAAATCTTCAAAACGAACCATTTGGATGTGCCCCACTCCAGAATTCTAAGGGTAATGATCTTCAAGTTTCAAGACAAGTTGCATTCACACTATATGTGGGAATGTCTTCAGTTTCTAACTTGCTGTTAAAAATGTGGAGAGTTATTGCATCAGTCTGACTGTTACGAACAAGTAAATGAATGAGACTTTGGAAACATTAATATAGAAAAAGCATAGGTGTGGCCACATGTAGTGGTAACTGCTCCTATCCGTGCTCTTGCCCTCTAATACCTAAGAAGTATCGTATTTTTTGAGGGCAAGTAAGAAAGTACTACTGGGCATTTATACAGGAAGCAAACGTGCTGTCAGCCTACGTTTAGCAGCTGAGAACAACTTCATCTGTCACAGCATGAGACATGTCATCGCTGGCGGTGACTGAGAGGCCAAAGCCTGGTTGAGTAGAAAATGAATTAACCTGAGGCAGGTCCAGCAAATGAAGGAAACAGTAGATCTTAATTCAGACTTGGTGGTACTAACGAATGTTCTTCCAGTACTTCCCAGTGCTTTTCATCTACAGTTTCCTTGTTGCTTTCCAAGGTTTTCTAAGTTTGCTCAAATGGTGGCCCCTGTTACCTAGCATCCATGTTCACTTGTTATCAGAGACACTGAAATACTGCCTCTCAACTAAATCCTTAGGAAGTTCTTGTGAGGAAAAAATGAAAACTTAGAGGGCTGTCGGAATTTTAGTCCCATGGAAGACTTCTTCCACCACAGAAAAGTATCTGGGCTATCATGCTTCTTAGCTCTGAAGGAACGCCTTTCAGCTGGGGAGCGGAGTGTGAGGAGGCAGAAATCAGAGCAAACTGAGCCAGAATGTGCTGGTACCCAGCAAGGGGAGCCGGGGGAGCTGGGTGGGCTCATCACCGTGCCTCTGCAGAGATAAGGAAATAGACTTCCCTGAACTGGTGTGATTCTGAGATGCGTGAAGACAGGCAGGAACGAGGTGCCATTCTCTTATGTTTAGAGCAATCCTGTAGTTTCTGGTCTTCACCTGCAAGGTGGTTATGGATCCAGGGGGGAAAAAAGCAGCAGTCACCTCCTTCTCGGCTCTTTTGCTAGGCAGTTGACTGGAGGGTAGTAGACGAAAAGCAGAAGGAGGAGATGAGATTCCCAAAGATCTTGGTTCCCAGCATTTGCAACTGGACCACTATGCATGTGTCATGGTTTAACCCCAAATCCAAACCACAGCACTGCACCAGCTACTAAGAAGAGAATTAACTCTATCCTAGCTGAAAACAGGACAGGATGGTGGTATGTATTTGTATTCTCCTTCGCTTAACCCACGTGTGTAGTAGTGTATGCTGTCTTCTAAGTGGAAACTCAGCTCCTCCTGTCTGAAAATTCCCTTTTGTCACAAGACCTAAGGCAAAGGCTAGAAGGATTACTAAAGCTGAGCTGCTCTTGAATCAAAAAGAGGTATCTTGATGTTAAGGCTGATGCAATTAAACAAGGTAGGGAAAGAATGCTGCTTTGACTTGTGCCTATTCTGTCAAATGCTTCAACAACTGAGGCTGTCAAATTGGCTCTTTTTATTGACTTTTTTAGTCTATATCTTAGACTAAAAGCAAGTCTATTTTAGTTGTTTAAAATAAATAAATAAGTTGGAACATAACAGGAAGCATGCAGTGCGTGCAACTAACCAAACCTCAATATTGCAGTCTGTTTAAATCCAATGAACTTCAAAGAGCATAAGAAAACATTTCCATTTTTATTCTTTTTATTTTGGGGAAACAGGTGGGTGGGAGGTTAAATATTCTATTTCTTTAGTACTTAGGGGAAAAAAAGAAAGATTTCCACTTTTTAATTCAATAAGGCAGTAGAGTGGTATGCAAAGAAACAATTATTCTTTCCCTTCTATTGTATTAGGAGGCCTAGACAGAGAGCAGTGCTGTGACTATACTCTTTATCGTGCTGCCTCTGGGTACAGAGGATGATATAGAGAAAGCAAATTTTTCTTTTAAATCTTGGGACCTGGAAAACATTTGCAATCTAAAAGAGCTGTTGTGACCATGCTGGGAGGCCTTAGGGCTTCCAAACCCTAGGATTATTGTTTCCATTTGATTTTGGTAGAGGTGACCTAGTTAGGCGAGGGAGCCCTGGGAACTTTATGTATGAGGAGGAGCTTTCCTGCTGGCTTTTCAGCATGAGATGAGCATGGGTGGTTCCTTGCATCACTGTGCCTTGCTTTCTGCTGACTTTCATCCAACCAGAGGATAGGGTTTCTTGATTTCCTCTGTTCTCCTGAGCTGGAGGAGCTCTCAGACCAGCCCTCCTTGCCGTATGAAGATTTACTTGTTGTTCCATCAGCTGATGGAGAGCTCCCAAGTTGGAAGTGGGAACTGCTGGCCAGCATGTGGGTTTGGGCCTTGGTATAATTATTAAGGTGTTTTTAGCATTCTTCATTGTACTAGGTAGCTTCTAAAAGGGACCAAGGAAAAATCCAGCAAAAATACCAGAAAAAAATAACCTCTGTGTGTGGAGGGAGTCATTAAAGGATTTGATTCAGAAGATAAATAACTGGAACAAATGCTGGAAAGAAAGAGGGACTGCTGAATGTAGCTGTCACGAAGGGAAAAATGTACGTGTTCTCAGAGTTCCATTACACAGCCCTCCATAAAATTAAATACCATGCAGGATGGGGAGAAATCCTTATTTTTTTTGTTTTTCTTTAGAAGATAGTCCTAAACTTAGTTTATGCATTAATTTTATTGTATTATAGTCACTTAAATTTAAATCTTGATGACCTGCCAAGGCTTTGTAGAAAATTTTTCAATTAACAAACAAGGAGTTTTCTCAGCCAAACCAATAATTTTTCTTGAAAAGTGAGTTTTAAATAGATTCTTTATAGACTCTTGATAATATATTTTTTTAATTTTATAATAGCAGTTTATTAACTTGTTTGAGCAAAGATAAATGAAGGAAAACAGAGGAAACCCAAGCATTACTAGTTGTTTTTCCTAATGATTTCTTTCTAGGCTAGTGTGCTTTTTGTAGAAGTGAGCACATTTCCTGCTCAGGAAAAAAAAGAAGTATTTTCTGCTCTTGCATCAGTGCAGTGTTCCCTTGCAGCTGTTCCTGCCTCCCTGTGGGGAATGCAATAAGCTGCAATTAAATGCAGGTGCTTGGAAGCAGGAGTGCCCTTGCTCTCTTTAACAATCTGAGGCAACAAACAAAAGAACCAGAGAGACAGGAATCTACCTTCTGTTTAATGGGGCATGAACAGTTTTTCTTGGCACCAAGATAAGTGTCTACCTTTTGTTAGAAGTATGTTTCTCTTTTTCCCTCGGTGAAAAGGCAGTGGCCTACCTCTTGTTTATTAGTTCACTGCTAGAAGAAAAAGAAACTAAACAAGACCATATGCTGCGAGGGGAAAGCAGCAGTCACTAGGCGCAGAAAAAGCTCTCGCCTTTGCAGCGTAACACCACTTATTTCTGTTTCTTAGAATGTCGAGAGGGAGGGAGAAAAATCTCCCCTCCTTTTCTTTCTGTGTGTGATACAGACATAGTTGAGGAGTGGCGATACGCAGATCTCTCTTAAACTGGAATGCAGGTAGCTTTATTTTGGCGTATGAATCTTTCTGTTGGGGAGATACCTGGGTGCAAGTAACCGGCACAGATTATGGCTGGCGGTGGGCAGCGACTCGCTCAGATGTTCCTGGCTGTGGGAGGAGGCTCCTGGAAGAGCTGGGAGTCTGGTCATCAGCAGGAAGGTAAGCCCTGTTGTTTGGAGTGAGGTGGGTGAAAGTAGTTACACTGACAACTGGGCAGAGATGAATTGCTCTTCCCAACTGTCTGTCTCTCAGTCAGATGTTCCAGTGAACTCTCGGTAACTTTAGCACAAGAACAGTGTCTTGCCCTGACTAAATAGTTGTTTGTGTCTACACGGTGTAGGTCGCAGCCCACCCTTTACCCCCTGACGCTGGACATCATTAATAGCCTGACAGGCGTAACATACTAAGTTTGAACCTTCTTCATCTGCTTTGGCTTCAATGAACTTAATTTCTCAACCACAATGTGCGGTAAGTTTTGCCCATGACCACAAGACTTCCCCCCCCGACCCCCACTCCCAGGCGCACGTGCAGCCCCTCCAGCGCCGCCACGTGCCTCTAAACCACGGCCGGGGTGGGTGGCCCTGCCTCTGGCCGCAGCTGCTGCCAAGCCAGAAAGGCACCTTCTGCCTCAGAGTCCGTGCCCTCCCGAATGAGCTCCCCTCCGCCAAGGGATGTTCCTCTTCGGTTCAAGGGCCGGTTGTCATGAAATATCTAGGAATATCATTTTTCTTTATGCTTTTAGACTTCTGCCAAGCTTAGTTGCAATACATCAGTATTTATGGGGGAGCTGGTGTGACCATATTTACATTCTTCATATTTACATTCTTATATAAGAATTCTGTATGTCAAGATTGATTAAGAAAATATGCTTGAGGAAAAAACAGAACGTTTGTTATTGAGCAGTCTTCTGTGGGGAGCGCTTCCCTCACCAAGTGTTGCAAATGTACCCTTTCAGTAAAGTGGTATACGGTACTGTGAAGCTTATAAAGCACTGTGGAAGCCAATATCATCTACGCGTGCAACTGAAAGATCCTGATGCAGGTTTGTAGGATATGAGCTGTGCCACAGTTTAAAGACAACGATTCTTCCTGGTGACTTACCAGATTTACATAGCCGATTTACCACAAGTCTTCAAGCAAGCTGTGAAGCAAAATTCTGTTTCCTGAAAAAAAAAACAAAAACGAGAATGGAGCTTTTAAGGTGTTTCAGGCTTAATATGTTTTGGCTTTGAATGTTCAGGTTTTGGGGATGCTGTCATCCTTCGGATAATATTTTTTTGCAGATGAGATTCTAATTAATTCCTGTATGCTATGGTTCAAATGCACTCATCTTAGAGGTTCTGCTGAAGTTGGTAGGTTATGAGCTTGTTGTCATTCAGGATTCGGTTGCCTAAATAAGTAGAAGGCTTAGAGTATTCAAGAAGTCATTGCAGAGTTGACAGATGATACAAGACACATTTTGGGAAAGTGGTGAAAGCAGTCAGGGTACTATTTGGCAGTTAAAATGAAGACGAGCATATATGTTTGCTCTGAATCCTACACATGATGCCTAAGCCCTAACTTTTTAAGATCCCTCCTTTTATATGGAGTAAAGGCCATGATGTCTCTTCCAACAAGCAGTTTGCTGATTACCTACAAATCTGGTGGAGACAGCACGCCAATGATCTACGGTTTGGCAACAGTATAATAAACTTGTGGGGGAGGGTTGTTTCCCTTTATTAAATCACATATCTTGTTAAAATTCATTAAATTACATTGTTTGAAACCAGTTGGGTGAATTTCCCCTGGATAGTTCAAGACATTTCCATATTGGAACTATTATTTGTGGTTGTTTTAGTAGCTGGTAAAGGTTTAAGGTTTTAAGATTTTTAGAAACATCATTATAGACCTTGGCCTTTTGTGTTTGAAAAATAAGTATATTGTGGATTTTACCAAGCCATGTTATGAAAATATTCTTACTGGTGTGGTTCAGCTCTTTACTTTATGAACTGCAGTTCAGATTCTAAATATTTTCTCATCCCAGCATAATTTGGGTCAAAGCTTGGTTCACATAATCTGTATTTGAATCACAAGGCAGAAGTTTTTCTTTCCTCTGAAAAGTTTATAGTGTAGTGAGGGTTTCTTTATGCATGATGTCTGTCTTCACACAACTGTGTGTTATAGATAACCTGAACAATTGGGAGAAGTTGTTTATGCTACTGGGGTAATGTACATTTACAGGAGCATTTGCAAGAGTATTCAGGTTCTGTGTAAAAAAAATTAGAAAGCTTCATTTCATTTTTCAGAGTACTGATGTCATTTGGTGTTCCCTCTTTCTGGATTTAGCAACAGTTACAATATAATGAGAAATAAATTATGCTGCTAGGCAGCAGACTCCGGACTTGACAGTTAGCAGGCTCTTGTAAGGGTCACTGAATCCTTCTGCATAGTTTTCCTAATTAGGAGGAAAACTAAAATCTGTCTTTAAAAAGAATGCATGTAGGAGGTGGAAGGGCAGATGTCTGCATTGGGAGGAAGGGGGATAAGGAAGTAACTGAAAGCTGCATCTGTGTCAAGTTGGATTCTCCACAAGCTGTTCAGAGCTGGTTAGTGTTTTGAGTATCTTGTTTTGGAGAGGGGTGAGAGGATTTCCTCTCTTCCAGTATGCATCTGGCCAGCATTTACTCTCTTGCCATCAAACACAGTAGCCAAGAGAGCAGGTTTCAGGCAGTTTTGAATCCTGTGACTTTAAAAAGAATAGATTTCACAGTGGTCTCTATATATTTTGTCTGAGAAATACATTTGTATACCTGCAGAAGTTGGCAGCCATACTGGCTAAATATCCTTTTGTTCTTTTACAGGAGGTTTTATCCTCATGATATGTGTACGGCGGTGGTTTTTAACAACCTAATTAAATAGTATTTTCCTGTAATGGAGATTATCTAATTGGCTACCTATTTAATGGCCTACCTTGATATTTAGACTAATTCATACCTATACCTGTATGTACAGTAGAAATAAGGGCTACCCAGAATGAGAAACTTGTAAGAGGGGACAGGCAAACGTGAATTGTTAGGAGTCTTTTCCCCCCTCTTTCTTCTGTTGCCTGTGGCAACAGCGAGAACTGTGAGAATAAATATAGAAGACAGAATTAGTTTGTCAGTTTGGAAGTAAAAAAAGTAAGAATTTCTTCATTTGTATATACCAGCACGCTGGTGTTTTAGTATTGAATGTCATGAGGTTTTTGTTGGTTCACTGCTGTGCCTACCCACTCCCCACCCCCCCCCAAAAAAAAAAAAAAAAAAAAAAGAGAGAGAGAGAAAAACTTGAATACAGCTGGAGGAGGGGGTGAGAGTTCACTTTTTCGTAGTAGTTTTGAGGCTAAAACACGTTCGTGATATTCAGAGAGAATATTTCAGAAAGTGAATACGATGACATGATGAAATAGAGTCCTTCAGGTAGGTCTTAAAGTATGAGGAATTGATTGACTCCGTGCCCCTAGCCTTCAGAGGGCAAAGTTATAAACCAAGATAACATAACTCTTGAACAAGACTGTGGCAGAAAGTGGAAGAGACAAGAATGGCTGAATTAAATCTAGAGGTTATGTTCAGGGTTATGAGGCATTCAGTGAGTGTTATCACCTTTATCATTAACATTTCCAGGAGGAGGTCAGAGGGGACCTGTGACCAGGAATCAAGGAGTTCTCTCCCTTCGAGCACTGTGGAAAAAAGTCTGTGATGTGTCTCTGCCTTTTTCACTTGCAGACCTCCTTCCCTTCATATGCTGTAACTGATTTTAATAATGTGCACTGAAGGACGAGCCCCATTCTGCATGTCCTTTTCCCTGCTTGTAATCAGGTAAAGTTGGTTTGACTTGACTTCATCTACAGACGTTCCTTATTTTTGGTGGGAATAGGATGAAGAGAATTGAGCCGGGTCATCACCCTAAAAAAAAACTTTTCTAGGGGCTGCAGACAGCTGTCTGGACACCGAAGCAGCCCAGCAGCTGCGGATGCAGATTAAGTAGCACTTGCTGTGCCAGAAAGAGGAGGAAAGGGTAAAAACACTGTTTTGGCAGTGAATTTACAACCCCACTGATAACTCAGGAAGAGCTATTCTCAGGACCATTTTCTTTCATGCAAAAAAGTGTGAATTTCTTTTCTAGCGACATATGATGTAATTGGACAAAAGGTTTTCTGGTTCTCCTCTACACCACCCCAGTCCCTTGCACGTCATAAAGCTGATGACAGTATCTGCTCACTTGGACATGACTGAGAATAAGATCACGCCCTAACTTTTTACTGAGGCTTAAAGTCTTTGTTCTACTCCTTGCTTGGAGTAGTTCTAGTGTTGGAGTATTTACTGTGAATCTCTGATAAGCAAGAAGCAAGCAAATGAAAGGTCTCCAGCTGGTGTTCTTAAAATTTGTGCGGGTTTTTTGTTTTTTTTTTCTTAAAAGATCTGTGAGACTATTTCTTAGTCCTTATGTTCATTTTTTAAGTTGAAAGCTGATGCCAAAGTACCAGGTAAAAAAAAATCTCCCTTTTGCCTCCAGTCAAACGTTTTAGAAAAATCTCTGCATATCATACATGTGATGTGTTAGATGTTTTTAAATGCTGAATAATAGTGCAATTAGTCGAATAGTGCAGATACAATTGTATGTGAACTACTTTTACAATCAGCATAGTGATTTAACCGGTAAATAATGCTGTATTTTCCAAAATTTTAAGAGGCATCATCATTAAAATATCAAAAATCATACAGAAAAATAGAGCTTTATGTGCATGTCCTTGTTAGGTTACATTTAGAATGCTGATCTTTTTGTTTGTCTTTAAAGATTGGCCATAAACTCCGTATCTTACAGAAGTAAGTAACAGGAAATTCTGAAAAGGTAACGTGACGATGATGGAAATTATCTGGATCTCTTCAGGATGACTTTTCAGTTTTGAATTACAGTTTAAAACAGGCCAACATCTTACCAAGTGTATCTCCACTGAAGTATACTGATTTATGTCATAAATAAACCTCACCTCAGGTATCTTATCTCCTGATGGGGAATCAGAAGAACTACTTTCCAAATCAGATTGTATAACACACTACATTTGCCTTTCGGTTGGTGATTAAACCCTCAGTTTCTTTTCCCCTGCCTGATTCTCGGCTGCCATGGGCTTTCCTGTTCAATGCTATAATTAGGTAAGGAGGAGACAGATTTAGAAAGAGTGTGGTGTCATTACACAGGCATTGGATGAGGAGGTCACACAGGACTGGTGTTAGGACTTTCCAAGTTGTACATGTGCTTCTTGCTGCTGTTACAGAAGGGGTTTTTTACTGATTTCTGAAAAATGGTACCTGGTAAAGCAGGTGGCATCATGCCAGCCTGTCCCTGCTAGATTCTGACAGAGGATCCAGACAAATGTGCAGATCCTATAGAAGCTTGTGGCAGCAACTCTGGCCAGTTTTCCTGCTTTTATCCTCTGATTTGTTGTGGTGACTGAGACAAAGATTTGTTGCAGGCTGGTAGCTTTTGGCAAAAGGTTTGAGTGCTGAGAACTTGCTGAAAAATGCACATATGGGAGGATAGAAAGTGACGGAATTCCAAATGATAAAATTGTGTTGGTGGTTGGGGTTTTTTGGGTTTGTATTTTTTTTTCCCATGGCAAGGTAGTAGATACTGAACAGTGAGAAGTTTCTGTTATGGTACAGCAGAAAGAAAGGCTTCAAAATATTTATGCAAGATCAGAAAATACTGCTTTTTTTCTTTCTTTCTTTCTTTCATAAGTAGCAAGAATATGCTTATTGCTAGGCCACATAAAAGTTCTGTACTTTCCATAAAGGTACTTTTTAATTTTCATTCAGCAGTCCTGATGTAAACAGAAAAACAAAAAAGGATTAATGTGTACTGTAATGTGAGATAGAGGTTGTACCTTATATGCCGAATGGTACTTATGATGATTACTATAACCGTGTTTTGGCTTGCCACAGTGTAGCATTCTAACTCGCTTCTAGTCTTAATCCTTTGGAGTTTTGAGGTAACAAATTTTATAGCTCTGCAGACCAGGGAATGCCAATAAAAATGAGGTCCTAGACTTCTTACATGAAAGAAGGTAACAACATTTCCACTGAAATTGGATGGGAACGGGCTTCAAGACTGATGTCTGCTTACAGATGGAACATTTACAACAAAGAAATACCTAATTAGATAATTTAGAGTTCCGTAGTCCGCTATGCAATCCTCATAAATACAACATGAGCTTTATACAAGGGTAACATCAACAGGAAAATAACATCGCAAAGAATCATTTGAGATATATAAGGTCAACAGTTGAATGAGCAATTTGCTCTGGACCATTAGATACGTTACCTGATGATGGATCGCTGTCCAGGTAGAGGTTCTTCATTAGAAATTCTGCCATCAGGGTCTAAACATGAGGCACATAATAGCAACCAAATGGGTTAACTTTGTCCAGTTGCCTTCTGTTGGCTGAGGCTTGTGCTGACTCCTATACAGTGGCATCGTTTCTGTTCTCAGGTTGATGTGAGGGATTTCTTCGGGCTTAGGAATATATTGCCATATCATCTTCAGTTTTAATGAGTTTGTTACTCACTGAAAAGTGACAGCATAGTAGTTGACTAAGTTCTCAGCTTTCTAAGAGATGTATTTTCATTATCTCAGTTCTATGGGCAGGGTAGATGTCACTGTTTTAAGCTGTTTTGATTCACAAGGGGTTTTGTACCATGACATTAACGATACTTTATAAAATGGAAATATATCAGCTGCCACCTCACCAGACTGTATTTGTTTCTTCCATAGCTACACTGAATTAATAGCTCAGTCAATCGGTCTGAAAAAGAAACCCAAGTCTCTGTCTTCCTTTGTCACTTCCAAATAATTCAGGTCTAAAACTGGAAGTGCTTTGTATTGATGAATAAATAATCTTGCACTTGGAGTATCATCACAGGTTTGCCACTCCCATCATTTCCATGAGTTATTCACTGTTATGTCCAACTTTATTCTGATAATTTCTCCTGACCAATGCACTTTACAAGTCCATTCTGTTTTCCTCCCACAAAATTTTTAACGTTAACCAAAACCAATTAATACTAGTTTTGATGCTCATCCTCAGAGGAGCACTTGAACAACTTTCTTCCAGTCCAGTGCAAATCACTAGTTTATTTCTTTAATTTATTTACAGTTCTTGTGCTACAACCTGTCTTTTACAGCATGATTTTTGTTGTAGTGCTATATTGAACATACGGTAATTTATTTGAACTTAGTTTCAATTTGTCTTGTTTATAAAGGAATTATTTCATTAGTCTGGAACAATCTGTTTTCAATAAAATCCAGCACAAGTTTACCAAACTTCCATTAACTTTGATGCCTGTCTTTTGTACACAAATTTTGAGAGAGAGTTTTGGTCAACTGAGATAAGACTAATGATCTTAGATTTGCTTGCCTAACGTTGTTGTTTTCTTTTTCTCTTCCTTCTTAAAGAGAGGTACAAGATCTACAGTTTTCCTGTTGTTATATATTATCATTCTGCTCTTAATATTACTATAAGTTCCTGTAAGCCCATTCCCTGTTTCTTGTTCAATCAGCTTTACTTTTGGGGGTTTTGCTCTTATCTTGGGTTATAGGTTCAGTATCTGGTATTTCCCCTGGCTGTCTTACATTTGATCATCAGCAACGCCCTTGTCTTTGCCTCTGTTTTCATTACAGAAAAGTACTTACTTGGTTTTGGGACCATACCTGATGTTATTTTTAATCTCTGTGTCATTCTTAGTGAACGTTATCCCTTACGTTTGGGTCATTTTTCATTTTACTCTCTAGACTTCCCAGTTACTCCAGTACCTTCCTAGGGAAAGTTCTGATGCTTCCTTAGCAGTTTTTTCCCTGCTTAAACAGAGGAGTAAGTAGAAGCACTCTTTTGGCCTTTCTCTTTTACTTTTGTCAAATTATGCTGCCTGCAGAAAAACCTGAAGTGTGAAGAAGGGGCAAGGAACAATGGTGGGACTGTGTGAAATAGACTTACTGTCATCACTGTGTAGTTGCTACTTAGTGATACTAAATTAGATGGGTAGCTCTTAAAGAATATAGTGTGTTCTCTAATTCACTTATAGCAAGGAATCCTTAAAGTGATGGCAAGGTATTGGATAAAAACTTGTCAATGTGTGCAAACTGTCTTCAAGGGAAACTTTCTAAAGTGCTATTTAAAGTCAGCAGTAACAGACTAAAAAATTAAACATCTGGTTGTCAGGGGAAAATTATGTAGGATCTGTGCAAATCACAAAATCTTACAGAAGTATCTCAAATATATGACCGAAAGGAAGGGCTTTTCAGTCTTTGTGAGGGTCAAAAAATACATGTAATCTTGGAGGGTCATGTAAGATAATGAATTCTGATATTGGAGTTATGGAATTAATTATTTGGAGACTCTATTCCAATGGTAATCTCTTTTATTAATTCTACCAGCTTTCCTTTTTCTGTGTTTTGTATGATTTACCTGTTCCCTGAAATGTAAATCCCTGAGAAGGGGAATACTTTGTTCACACCTCAGTAGCACTGCAATTAAAATTATTGATGTAATACAACTATCCTGCTGTAACAATGACTCCATGATAAAGTAAATGGGGTGACCTCATTAATATGAAAAACTCTGTTCCTCAGTACACTTTCGTATCAGCAACTGCAAGAGGATTTCTGACACTTGTGTACTTTCTTCCATAGGGTGACTTTGGAGTGATCGTTATTCGATTTCATTTGGTGTTCAGTAAGGAGAAACAAAACCGTAGCTGCAAAGAACAGGAATGGCATTAAATAACCACAGACATGCCGATCCATACTAAGTATGTGCAAACTGAAAACCAATGTAAGAATAATTTTGAGAGAGACACAAAGAAAAAAGACTTTGCATGTTCTCACTGTGTTACCCTGTTTCTCAGCTAGCCAGGAAGGGCAGGCCAAACTTTTTTCTAAACTGATGCAATTTTACAAATCCTTCTGCTGGCTCCAATTACTTTGGTCTCCCTTAACACTAGACAGAGCTTTTTTAAATCTGCTGTTTCCTTACCAGACTGGGAGCCCTGATGGCCTTAAAGGTGTAATATCATCTTCTGGTTGACAGAGCCTGATCTGATCCCAGATATCCCATGGCTCTCACTTTTCTGCTATTAAGTTCACATAGTTGCTACTGCCAGTCTACTTACTTTCCCTTTAAATCCAGCCACCTGTCTGTCAATCTCAAATTTTAATACATCTCTATCTTTCTAGTATTTGGTACGTACTACAAAACTGGGTTTCCGCAAAGCTGTCAACAGTTCAAGTTCTGAGAGTGCTGAAGAACACACTAAATAATAGCAGTGTAAATGTATTATTCAAACATAACTTACATTTTTTTTTGGTTTGCTGCTTGCTGTCACCTGAAAAGGAATAAAACTTAAAACATGTAGAATAACACTACTGCAATTAGATATATTTAAAATATTAATAATAAGTAGTCAAAAAATGCATTGCGTAGACACTTAGTTTTGAAACATTTGCTATGTAATTCAAATTTCTAGAGACCATAAGAAATCTGGGAATCCTAAAGTAGGAGTGTGCACTTCATCAAGAACGTAGTAGTATTGTCTATCCAACCATACTTGAAAAGACGTCAGTCAGGATTCCACATCTTAAAAGAATACTTGCTGCATCTCAAGAACAATATACCTTGATAGATGGTCCACAGGTGAACAAGGTATTTATATAAGGGATCTGACAGTGCAGGTTAGAGTAAATTTTGTATTGTGGGTGCAACAGTGCTAATTTATACAGGACTTTAACCTGCCTTGATACCACTACTTCTTAGTAACCATTTATAAAGTTTTTAATCTTTTCTTACACACACACCCCTTCTTTCTAAACAGCTTTTTTCTTTCTATGCCCCTGCCTCTTATCTCTTGTCTTCCAAATCTGAGTCATGGCTTAGCTACAAGGGTTATAAAGCTCTTCTAATTGAAGCAGTGGATCCCAGTAAACACACTGAGCTTGCTGGTGGGCCAGACCTAGGTCTGGGGAGCTATTTCCTTGGCAGACATGCCTCACTGTCTGTGTGAGTTTGGGGGGGGGGGGTGGGGGGGTGGGGCGCGAGGTGGCTGGAGCATAGCAATAGCTTCAAGCAGTGACCAGTCTGGCAAACTATCCAGGGGGTGGGAGAGAGTTTCCCCCCCATATTTGGGAAAAAATTATAATCTAGGTCTTTTCTTCCCCTTGGCAATGAGTCCCTCATTTATGTCAAGATAGGAGAACCCACAGATATCTTGCCAGGGGTTACGTCTTTCCACTAAATAATAGCTATCTCGCGATTATTTTTTTTGTTTGCTAATTAAATTTGCAGGCATCTATCATTTATCTCATGTCTTGAACTCTCCATCACCCTTTTACCTGGCATCCCAGCCATTCGCCTGGGAAAAGGTAAGATATAAATTGGTTAATATTGTGAGACTGGCCTTATTTCAGATGTGATCTTCTCAGGCAGTATTGACCGATCACCTAGAAAGCGAAATTACTGGCAGCTTCTGTACAGTTAACATACTTTTGTCTGGCAAACTTATTGCTGTGCTGGAATACCAAAGCTACATTTAGAAAAAAAGGCAGTTCAGAAAAATGTACAGCAGCATTTTACCCAAGCAAATTAGTCCTTTGAGTACTTCTGTGACATGGATTGACAGTTTTGCTCATGACAACTCACAAAGAGATTGCCGCAGCGTAGTGAAATGAGCATAAGTCTTTTGTTAAGCATTTTGCACTGAAGTTTGAGTTCACCTGTTGGGCTAGTCCTAAAACAGAATATTCAGCTCTGTAGTGCAAGAATACATTTTGATTCGTTGACATAAAAAATAGAAAATATGATACAATCATATGGTGAGCTAGTTTATTGTGGAGAAATAATATTATGTTTTTCTTCTTGAAAAACTTAAAGGGTTGGGGCTTTTTTTGTCTTTTATTCTTCAGCTTTTCTAGCATATGACAAATTTATTAGTCTGCAGTAAATGCAAAACCCTAGGTTGCTTTAAGTCAGGTAGGTCATGCACGTTGTTTTGCACGTGTCCAGTTTTGTGTCTTTAGCAAAAGATAAACATCATTTCATTTCAAACTGTCTTTTGAAGCCAACATTAAGAAATCTGGTCCCATCTTCAGTGCTGAGTATGTTCTACCTTCAAAGTGGAGGGCAGGTAAAGTTGTAGGGGTCAAACCATTAGTAATTGCAGGTTTGAATTCTGAAGCATTGTTCCAAGCGTTTATACAAGTATATAAAGCAGGTCGAGTTGTCCTTGACCAGGCTAAATCTGTACTTCATTTGGCAAAAGTAACTTATGAAATAATACTCTGTTGTGGGTGATGGTAGTGCTTTGTGATTTGTTTGGGGCTGGGGTGCACTGGGGAGGAGGCAGGAGTTTTTCTGTCCCCTCACCAAGTTGAAGGCTGTTAAGGAACGTGGTCTCCGTTGGCTATATGGAGAGCTCCGGAGAATGCATGCCCCGACGTGAAAGATCAAAAGCCTGCGTGCTGTTCTCTGATCTTGACTTCACAAGACAGCTGGGAAAGCACTTTTTTGCACTTTAGTTTTACCCAGTCAGAAAGTATTTGCCAGTATGGCAGCACAGTACAGGAAGAGGACCTTATTAATTCAGGCATCTAGTTTAAAGAGAGGTAGACTCTAATATGTATGTGATATAATGACCACTCACACTGCTCCTGAAGTGTTACCCTTGAGCAACAAAATTAAAATTCATCAATGCGGAAGAAAGTGTGTCACAATGGATATTAGATATTTGAGCGTGGTGGGATAGCGAGACCAGTCTGGAAAAGACTCCTATTCCGTTATTTCTCTGCCTTCATAATTCTCTTACATCTTTAATGAGGGCTCATGAATGAATTCAGGAATAGGTTTTGAGATGGACGGACTGTCATTCTCTCTCCTCTTCAATCTCAGAAACCACAAGCCATCTGAGAGCTGGACTGTTTTTTACTTCAACAGCAAGAAATTGATAAGATTTAGATCAACCAGAAGAATAAGAAGAGCGCCTGGGGGGGGAAACACCCAAATCCTCAAAGGGCCACTTACTGCCAGCATGAATCCCAGAAATTTTCCTATGCTCGGAACAGGCCAGCAATGAACTATAGGTCCATAATGCTCAAATAAATAGGAAGGGAATTGATTGCACAGGTTTTACTTCTCTATTAGCTTAAAACAGAGCATTTTCAAACAAGATGTGTGTTTGCTGAACCACCTGTTTGTATACATCAGTGGCTGAAGAACAATATATTTCAGTTTGAGAAAGCACCAGAGGAGGACAAATGTACTCCATTGCTGAGGTGGTAAATTTGAAGCATCCCTCTAACCATATTATGGTTTGGCTGGTACGTCTGTAGTCAAGGTTGTGAAACAACAGCTGTGCAGCTGCTTCTTTCTATAAGCAGTGATGGAAAGTTTGTGCCAGGTGGGATGAGTGGCTGAACCCTGTATTACACTCAGTATAATTGGTAAGACAAATTCCCCTAATGGTCTGTTGTGTTTTGCTGCTTGGATCCCGCTCTCTCCGTCTTCTTGGATTTAAGATGGGTCCTTTGTGCCTCGCAGGCCATGGAATCTGCGAGCCAGCGCGAAGCACCAGCAATTACTGCTCCCCGCCGGCGGTGCGCGGGGGTGGCCCGTGCCGGGGGCAGCAGGTGGGGAGCACTACAGCCCTCCTTCACTCAGTCACTGAGTTTCTCAAGGTGACTGCAAATCCAGGCCAGAGTCAAGGGTCAAGCTGTGCTGAAACGTGTGTAACTGCAGAAAAGGCCCTCGGCCTGCAGGTATTGCGCTGCAAGCGGCAGCTTGCCCCCACTGTGCCCTATATACATCTGGAGTAAAAAACCACCTGATCTTTTATTTTGCTTTTTGCCATTACAGTTGAGTAATCCTACCATTACCATCGCTGGCTGTTCGTACAGAATTGAATACGAGATCGGGAAAATGTTCATGTTTGCTCTTGAATTACTTTGATTACAGTGTCACAATTCCAGGTGAAAATATTCAGTTTTCTTGAGAGGAAGGTGTCTCTGTACCCAAAGTGAACTTCTGTTACAAGGATGGGTTAGGCTGGCTTGTTTGAATTTATAAGACTCGATATTTCAACTCTCAAATGGGGAAGCGAACATAAAAGATCCCTGGTTACTGGGGTGGCTCGGTGAAACCTCTGTCCGTCTGGGATTTTTTTTTTTTTTTTTTTTAAACCCTAAAAGAGTTTTGATTTAAAAAGAGAAAGAATAATGCTTCAGGTATTTATTTTGATGCTACTTCTCTGCTTCTGACATGGGCTATAGCTGTTCATTTCATGGCATTTCTCTGGCAGAAGCTACCCTAATGAATCTCTCCTGCGCTTTGGTAAGTCTCCAGGAGCTGTCAGCAGGGAATGGATATGTCTTCCTTGCTCTGGCTGGGAGGTGTGTGCATGTGCCTCTGTTCTTTAGTGTATTAAACAGGCTTTCCTGGGAGTGCTGAGATGTGTTGTCTGTAGCTGGTAGCATTCCTATTGATAATTTCCTTTAAAAATTAATTAGATTTTAGCTTGTGTTCCACAACCGTTCAGCGGGCGATTGATTATGGCTCCACTGATAGTGTTGAAGTCAGTATTTCTTATTTTTGTAATAACTGCATATAGGAGAGACCAGCCGATGCGTACATACGCATATCGAGGATAGATAAGAAGTAACACTCAGTTCCAACAGGCCAACTTCATATCGATGATGAACGGTGTAAGAGCTCTGTACTTCTCTGGGAAATGGAGAGCAAGGCACTAAAGCTCCCAAGATTTGTGAGGGGAAAATGCCACTAATTCCTATTTGCAATTTAAAGAAACATGCCTTCTGGCATGGGAGGCAAAAAAATCTTATTTATAATTTTTTTTGCAGTGTCAGATTAGTTGCTTCCGTATTGTACCTGTTGATTAGTTATATTAAAAAAAAATTGTCTTCAATGCTACAGATTTATTCTTTGCTTTTGTGTAACATGTGAACTGTTAAAGTTCAGTGCTTGCAATTCAGAGAATTTAGCACATTACTTAATGTATTATTTTTTTTAATTTTGTTCGGTTTGGGTTGTGGTGTGTCTTTCCCCCCCTCTTTGCATTCCTGGTGAGGAGGGCAGACACAAAATAATTCCTTGTACATTCATGTAAATTGATGATCAAACCTTGCTTTTGGCATCTGTTCTAGTGGTGGCTGGTAAAATTTGTGGTTTTTCAGTTTTATAAAATGATACTTTTGGCAATGTCAGTCACGTATTCCACACATTCTGTTTTGGTCTTGTTTTCTTAAATAAAAATAATTTTCTTTATGGATATAATTTTCTGGAGGGAGGATTGGGGATTTTTTTTGGTTGGCTTTTAAATTCTAAATAGCTGTTCTTTATGTCCTTTAGGCATGTATACATTTACAGTTCTTCCATTTAAGGTGAGGTTCAAGTTGCCTCTCTAAATCTTTAGAATTGCCTTTAAAAAAAAAATCTGTTAAAATCTGAAACAACAAAGTTATAAATTGTTAAAGAACTAGTCCTCTTTTTTTAAAAAAAAAATCTCTTAAATCATGAGTAACTGTTTTTCCAAATGCGATGGCCATTTTTTGTTGTTATTCATGGTTTTTAGTAGCAGTATTATTATATTGTTTGGATTTTAACCTGAAGAAATTAGGAGTAATTTGTGTGTGGACATATTTTGTGCTTCTTACTCATCATGGCAGTCTTCGAGAGTTTGTTAATGTTACTGTTGATAGTTGGCAGAGGAGTATGAGGGATGCCACAGCATGTCACACAAATTAAAATAATTTGTTAATTATTTTTTTTACTTGTTTTCCTACCTACGTAGCTATGTAAGTTAGAACTTTAACATTTCTTCACAGATGTGTGTGTAGATTATACAAGTCATCACAAAAGAGTGCTTATCATCATTATGTTGCATCTTTTTCTTACTTTATGTAAATAAATTTTAAAAAAGGGAGTATAGGTCTCTGAGGAAAACATGACATGAAAAAACATGCAAGAAAAAAAAAGTTAAAATCTTATATTGGATGTCTCTGTGGGCCCAAAAGGATTTTGATGCATGTATGAATGATACAGATGTAATTGAATGATCATATCACACTGGGGAGTCATCAAGCAGCTTGCATTCTGCCTAAAAGTCAACTCAATGTTATTTACTTTTATCATAAGATCTTCAGCATCTTTGAATGGACATAAGCACACAGAAAGGGTTTTCCTTTATATTGTTGTGGTTTTTAACAATTAGCTCTTCAAATAAGTGCTTTCTTCTCACTCTCAGTTATGCACTCTTCTGCCCAGTATTACAGGCTTTGGATAACTACTTATTAAAGTTCTGTGTAATGATTCTGAACAAGTAAATGAAAAGTATATAAAGAGGTAAAGGTAATATGAATATATGTAAAGATTACAATGAATATTTTAAAACAGTTTCACGTGTGTGTGTTTTGTATATAAAACAATTTAGCATATAACAACACATTTATTAATGTTAGGATGTATTTAAAATACAACTCAGATACACATGTATACATACAGACACGTGCACACAGATATTTTTGCGTATCTATAAAACTCAAAAATCCTTCTTTTAGTAAAATCAGTGATAATTTTGTGGTTTTTTTCAGTGGAGAACTACTTTTCTTGCAGTCCTGTAACATTTCAAATTAGAGTACACCCAATGACATATATACCTAAGTGTAGTATACTGTGTAAGGCATGTTTGCTTATGGAAGTAACAGCACTTAGTATTCTGAGTATTTAAAGAAAAGAATCTCTTATAGGAAAACATTTAAATGTATCTCCAAATTTGTAATACATTTTATCCATCCCATGTATATTTTCTGTTGTAGTTCTAGTGGAAGGCAAATTGAGAAGTGCCCCATCAAGTGTGTTATCTCCTCTGCCACTTCCTTATCTTTCAGAAGCAAAATCCTTATCAGCAACAGTATCTGTAGAAGCCAGCCATAGACCATTAGCTCTTTGTATGTATATCCTTCAGCTTCACCCCATGCAAGCTTTGTAGCTAATGGCATTCTAGATAAGCATCTTCCAGTTCTGTGTTTTAATTGATGATCATTTTTGCCATTATCAACTCTCCACTTCGTGAGTATATGTGAGAGCTTTGCTGTGTATCATCAGTCAAATGTTCTGTATGGTTTTGCTCATACACACATGCTGTGACAGTATTTAATGCAACCCTTAGTAACTTCCTGCCTTGTCTGCATAATTACTAGATCGTCACATTTAAGAGTGCCTAAACATGCAACTTTGTACGAGTCCTTTTTGTGGTCAAAAATACAGTTCTCATCCGGAATAACCCCCCCTCTATGTCACTCATCACAACAGGGCAAGATGCTTAACATCTATTGAACTGATCAGCTGTTACATCAGAACTGCTGTTTAAGATAATTTTGCGCTGAATATTGCAAGATTTGTGATGAAAGTACATAAAAGTCCCTGCACGTTTGCTTTGTTCTCGTATGTTTTCAGTTTTCTACCTACCCCTTTCAATCTGACTTGCTGACGCTCTTCTGATCATACTCACTACTCTCAGAACATTTTGAATCCTGAAATAAGGTAGAATACTTACCAGTTCGTCCTCCATCTCTTCTTCCCTTTCCTCAGTGATGTATGTAGAAAAAAAAAGTAAATAACTGTTACTTGTTTCTTTCTGAAAACAGCTTGTCAGTTTATTTTTGTGTCTCTGTGTGTGTGACTGGGAAGGGGAAAGCAATCTGTGACAAAATCTGCCTTTTACTGACATTGGAATTAAGTGTAGAAACGAGTGCCAGACTAAGAAAGAAGAATATAAAGCAATAGGTTAAGAAAATGGATCTTCTCCTTTTAAACTAAACAATTTCTCAAGAAAACGTGTGAATGCTTTAATTACAAAGCAAAAGTACTTTCAAAAAAGGTAATGCAGAAGTGAAAGGTTTCTGAAACAAAGCATCCACTCGCCAGGTGCTGAAACACAGTACGAAACTCTGATTGTAGCGAGGGAAGGACAGTTGCACTCTGAAGGACAATGAAGCTGGACTTACCTACTTCATTTAGGTAAATGAAAGCTTTCATTTACTGAAGCGAGCATTAGGTCAAGGCCTGAACACCTGTACTGTCAGGTGGAACTTAGAAGTGCAGAGAAACAAATGAGCATATTTAGCAATGAAATATAACAAAGACACTGCAGACATCTATGAAACATTAGAGTGATGACAAATGGGTTATTATATGTCTTCAGAATAGGATTAGTCTTGCACATAAATGTACCATATGGTACAAAGTGAAAATTACATGGGGATCTTTTTGCATGTAAAAATTAAATACATATATGTAGACACACATAATATCCAAAATATGTTAATATACACATGCATATATTTCATATAAAGTGTGTTTTGAATAATAATATTCTCACAGGAAATGGAAGTAAAAAATATATTCTGTTTCTGTTACTTAGGTAGTGAGCATTATATGATAAAATAAGCTCATTACTGAACATGTGTATCGACTATGTAAGTTCTGCACTCATTATGGTTTTGAAGATTTAGCCTTCAAAACAAAATGTGTTTGATTTTACGTGCATTAGCAATGTTCATAGCGACAGGTAAACATGAATGTAAATGGATATTGAACATTTTGTTTAATGCATATTTTTAGTTCAGAAGGTACCTGAGATGTTAAACACTTGCTCATCAAATGCAGCTTAGATTTCTCCACCAGCTTACACCACTGTTTGAATGAAACCGTAGGTGTAACTATTCTTGCAAGGAATTAAAGGACATGATACCAAATTCATTCTTTTCTAGATGTTGGAACTCTCGCTTTAAAAAGGTTTCCAGTTCTTGGGCAGCTCATGTAGCAGGGTTTGCACCTCTTGCTAGGCACATTTTGGTGCAATTACAATTACTAAAAAGCTCTTTAAAGAGTGTAGGAGTGTTTTTAAAAAGAATGGTGGAAGACTTCTTAGTGCAATTTCTTCTGCAACTTAATGTCTTAAGGCAGGTGAGAGAACGTTTTTAGTGGGTAGTGATCCTGAACATTTGCTTCACTGTTTTCTTTTAATCCCTGTCCTACAGGACTTGCAGGAAGTGGATTTCTGTTTCCAGTAGCTCTTTAATGAAAGGGTAAGGAAATTTGCTATTCCCAAGGCAATAAACGGCCTTGGTTTGTTTTATTGTTTTAGATAATCGAATATCTGTGAAAGACATTTAATAAAGTCATTGGAGATTAGTCTTCTAGTCCTAAAAAAGCACAGGGAAAGGTTTTTCTACTGAGCTTGATCTAGAAATTTTAATTTAGTGCCCATTGTTTTGTTGCTGGCACCATCATCGTGTATATTGTTTTGCACAGGGCCAGAAAAAAGCAGGCTGTGATATCCAGTTAATGTTACCTGGATGAGTGAAGAGCTCTCATTTGTAAGAGTTGGCTCAGAGAAAGGACCTGCATCTTACTTCTCACACCACAAGGGAACTGGAGCCTAAGTGCTTCTTTTCAGATTTGAAAAAAAAGGAAATAATTTTTGTAATATTATTATTAATGAGAGTTCTGGACCCACTTCCTACCCTGTACTGATTTGATTAAAAGAAAATAATTAGCAAATAAATATTGGGGCTTGGAGCTGCAGATACCACCATGTTTGCTGTTAATGAACAGCATAGGAATTATTTCATTGTAACATCCAGAAGGAGCTAAAATCTGAATCCACTGAGATTCACGATTATCACTAATGGAATATGGTATTTTCCGGGTGGCGGAGAACAGCCAAGCTTTAATAAAATATTAATGGGCAGAAACTCAGGATTAAATATTCATCTTGGTGCCTTTGGAGGTTATGTTCTATTGCTACCCTACAGCCCATCAGTAAATAATGATCTAGTGGCAAAACCTTCTGGGACATAGTATAGCTTAGTACAGGATTGCTGTGTAAAGTTAAATCATAGGATTTACATATTTTCTATTTTGTAGAGTGGTTACATTGTTTACATGGAAAAAAGTCAAGTCAGTGCTGATAGTCATCTAAATCGCATCAGTAGAGGTAAATTACCAAAGTTGAGCTGGAGGCATTTTTAGTGTGTGATTCCACCAATACTGATGAGAGTGCTGGCTGCATGCTGTACCGCTCCTTGGCACTCCAGATGCTTCTCTTGCTCAGCCGGTACCTCTGTCAAACAGAGCTGCCCAACTTACAGTGGAAGCAGAAAGAGAAAGAGCCGATGAGGCTTCTCTGTGTGTGTGTTGTCCTAGTAATCATAATAGAAACACTTTAATATTGCTAATTTGTGAAGGGATAACTGAATTTCCCATGAAAATAAAGACGCTAGCGTTTCTGTGTCCTGCAGAGCTGATGGGAAGTGCGGTGTTGAAATTGATTAGGAATGGAAACTCGAGGCTTTGACATAGCCATTTTTTTTTAATAAAAAGGATCCTGATTTAAAATCAGTCTTTCATTCAATAAGCAAACTCTCGTAATGACATTGCAGCATCTCATGAGAGTTGTATTTGAGCCAAAGAATTTGCAACACGTAGAGAACAAGGATAAGCAGCAATCTAAATACAGCTTTCAAGATGAACTGTGGCTCCCCGGTCGCATGGTGTGCTGCTTTCTGTCTACACAAGAGGGAGGGGGGCATAGCGCCTCAGGGAAAATGTATTTCAAATAGGCAGCCAGACTGCAATTCGCAACTTACTCTTTCCCAGAGTACTACCTACTTGTTGTGTTTGAAACAAATTGCTAATGTGAGTGCTGTACCAAGGTTTTTCTGTCTTTGGTGTCAAAGGTGTTGTGATTCATTTCTATTTAAAAGTCAGAGCGTGGTGACATTGATGATGTTAGAAATTATATCAGTTTGTAATTCAGCCACAAGTAGGGATTAGCACAATTATCAATCACGTGAAATTATTTAATCTGCAGTGTAGTTAAATTTCTGCCTTTTCTGGTTCTTGTTAATGGCTAGTATCAATTGGAACTGGAATTGGAATTTGAATGTGGTGTGGAGTAGGGAAGATTCCAGCTCCCCAAAACTGATGGCAGATCTCTCTAAGCCGTAAGAGCTCATGACAAGCCAACTCCTCACAGAGGCAAGGCATACACGTGGTTTCCACTGATTTCTGGAACACTTGAGAAAAGAAAATTGGGCAGACAGGAAAACAAGATTCTTTTTTCCTTTGACTTGCAGACATACTAAATTACCATTTTATTTTTTTGCATGTATTTCAGTAGTGTGAATTGTAAATGAAAAATATCTGAGCGAGATCTGGATGGGTGGATGTCTGGTGTTTATTTTGTTTGTATTCTGTTTTGGGATTTTGTGAGAGTGGAGAAGTCTTTTTTTGTTCGAAAACGGTGGTAAGCCTCAAGAGGCTTAACAGAGTTGGAGCTTTTTTATGCTAAATGGTTTCTTATGTATTTCTGTGCTCCAATTAATGATATTCAGGAAATACTCTTATTTCCTAGGAAATTCATTGAACATCCTCCTACAGAGTTTAACTTATTTAACAAGTTAAGTAAGGATCTCCCTTATTTGTGTACATAAACTCAAAAATATAATATACTAGTCAATATAATTTCCTGCAATAAGTGAGGCATTTTTTTTTTTTCCCTTAGGGAAAGATCTTTTGTATAGTCATCGTTGTGCATGGTAACGTGTGGCTGCAATTTCCCAACCCAAAGTTTAGCTAGCTCATATAAATAGTTTGGGAAACACTGCAAAATTTGGTGCCAGCTCAGCTCAGACAGGGTTTGTTGGACACAACTCCTTTCACATGCGGCTTTTCTCACATATGTGCATCTCCTTTCCCAGGAGTTAGGTGTCCATGAGGGCTTAGCCAGTCCTGCGACAGCTCCACAGATTGATTTGGCAATTTGTCCTGGCTAATAACTCATCCTCGGGTGCTGAGGAGCAAACTGGAGCAACAGTATTGTTTTCTGTAGAAACATCTTGGATTGAGAAGTGACAATAACAAGTTTTCCATTCTAAGATTTGCTGGATGCGACTCGCACTGTCTTTGTGTCAAGCCATTTTCTGGTTTTGTATCCTGTTTTTTTGCTTGCTGGAGCCTGGTGCCGAGTGCTGTTTTGCTGAGCTTTTTAGTTTCAGCCCTGTCTTATGTAAGATACATATATATATATTTGTGTCACGCAGTTTCTTCTAACTAGTTCTGATAGCTCTGAGATGGTTCTGTGCTAAACCTGAATGCTGCTGTGGGTACTGCGTTATGAAGGCGTCCAGGTCTGGGGGTAACGGGGATATGGTTGCTTTCTTAATGGATGGCTGATAGTGACGCCAGCTATAGTATTAATTAGAGGAGGGGAAAATAGCACAAAAGAGAAAATCTGTATAAGTGAAGAATCTGAGAAGTGGGAGGTACATATCTTCACATCTTGTTAATTAAGAAAGAAATGTTTTTACAGGTATCAGCAGGTGTTATGACTTTCAGGCTGTATTGTATGCATGAAAATGTGACGACGAGAGAGTTTTATTTCTGGGCAGTAAATAATATCTCTGCTTTACAAACTGCATGTATATCTAGTATATGAGATTCTGTAGTCACAGTAATCTTACTACTTATAAGGATGTATACATGGCAAACGATTTTATTGATTTTCATAATACTCAACCCAAGTATGAAATGAGATAAACATGATATGTGTATATAAATATAGATAGATCTGTGTATCTCAGTTGACTGAATAGGTTCTACGCTTGTGCATATGAAGAAAATGAATACTAAAGGCCATAGCTCTATAGAACTGTTGCAAATATGAAACTAAATTTATTTAACTAGTCAAGCTGTGTGACTGCTGGAGTAAGAGGAGGTTAATGAAGTTGCAATGCTAACTTATACACTATGTTCAACACCATTTGACTTAGGTAATGGAAGAAATATGTGCTATAATTCATATCTAGAGGTAAAGCTGCCACTAGCAGCTGTGTCTGGTACTTTCATTTCTGCATTGTAAATATAAAATTATTTGAACAAAACATTTGCAACACCTTCATTTCTCTCCAGGTAACTGCTCTGGTTTTAGTTTGCAGCTGCTTTTACTCTTTATACAGTGTGAGGTTACACTCAGGAAAATTAGTTGTTCATTTAAGTAAGTGCAAAAGAAATACTTTGAGTTGTCAGCTGCTTCTTCCTATCTATGTGTGTGTGCATGTATGTGTATATAAATACACCTTCAGAGGAAGATGTAATAGACTTAACTCTGACTTCTCAGAAAATTATTTTCTTAAAAGATCTCTACTGTGACTGTTTGTAAATCTCATAATAAAATTGCAACTGTAGTTACTTTGCTCAGTGTTGAGAAGATAATCTTTGAAGAACCAGTTAGCCAGCTTTTAGGAAGTAGCAGTGTTGTGTTATAGTTGCTGTTGACCAAGAGTTATGTAAACAAATGTCTGGGAAGTAAATATTGAGTAGACTTTTATTTGCCTTTTATCAAAAGACTAATCAGCATCTGGAATCTCAGTTTACTTGGTGGATTTTGAATTATTTACACTGAAAGTTAGCATCTTCTTGGCTGTGATTTTTGGGGTTTTTTCATAGCAGTTTATAGCAGTCGTGCTATCAGCTGGATTTTGACAAGTCTAAAGTTTTGGGTACGTTACATATTCTTCCTGATATCACTGACCTGAAGTACCTGAGAAAGTGTCTATTCATCTCTTCTGAAAAACTCTTTCCAAAGCAATTGTAATTGTTTTGTACATTTACAGCACTGTCGTGAGAGTGCTCAGCCAAAAGGCTGTTCCCTTGACATTTTTTTATTATACCAGCTAAACAGATCTATGAAGTTCCCAGACAAAACCAAATACTTCACTAACATAATACATATATTTTGGTTATTTATTTATGAATTGACGTTGCATTTTCACTGTGTTCTTAAATCAAATGGAAGAGTGCCAACATATCTGAAATACCTCTATTTTCTATAACTTCTGGATTTTTACTGATGCATACCATCGGAATGCCAAGAAAGCCACGACTTGACATACTCAGTTTTTAAATGGCTGTAATTTTCATTTGCTAACTAGCTGAATAACCTTATCTACAGCCGTATCACAGTTAGTTTCAATCTAATTAATCTTCATCAATATTGCCACCCTTCACATCATCCTCTGGAAAACTTAAAAGGAAAATAGCTTAATTAGGAACAGCAATGGCATTTCAGTTTCAGAGAGATGGAATGTTCAAAACACTGTGTTGAAACAACATTCTCCCATTAGAATAATTTACGTGACAAACACTAAATAAATACACATTTGATGGAAGGGCTTTGTGTAGCCACTGTACACAGAGCAATGGTTTCTTCTGCTCAGGAATTATGAAATTATCATTATAAACAATTAATATTCTGGTACTGTTATGTTAAGCAAGTCAACATATCGTGGTATGAGCTATACAGGTGATGCGCATTTTAAAAGAGAATGAAATTTGACTGCATGCTTATACTCTCATCTTTTCCTTTTTGTACTTTAATATTGATTGTGTTCCTGCTTCTATCAACAACTTTTATTTGGCTTTTTAGTGGAAGACTAAACGTTTCATGGTGATCTTGACTCTGCGCTGTGTGATTATGAACACTGTCCCTATACAGCGCTCGGTAACTGAAAGATGGAAAAGGCAACACTTGTTCTTTAGAATTAAGATTTTCATGTTGCAATTAGTTTCATTAAGAAAGAACAAATACATAGGCAGAATGTTTTATATTCTCAGAAACAGATTTATGGAGAGATATCAGATGTGAGTGCTCTGAAGAATATATTTAATAATTGCAAGTGATAAAGGAGCTTGATGTATTTTGTGAAAATTAGAATTCTGGAGAAGCCCACTGCCCTAAAACTTAACACAAAAGGACATTAGGGATTGATGATAAATTCTATTTTCTTCTACAGATTTGTCCAAATGATTACCAAGTGGACTTCTGACCAGAAAATGACTCTCAAGTTCCCAATAATCAGATTTTTTAACCTCTGGAATCCTTTTATCAAAAGCGAAAAGGTTATGGCCAACCTCTAATCGTTTGTGTTCCCTCTGTACCATCTGTATCATCCAGTGTGCTTAAAAATACATTGTTAATGCAAATCAGATCCAAGGAAAGTGTGTTGGAATTCTATATATGTATGTTCCAAATTGTTTCATCTGCTAGTAAGATTTATGGTGCTTGTAGAGCCTAACATCAAGGCGGGGCTGCTGGCATACTATCTCCCTTATAGAGGGACCAGGACCGTTGCTTCTACAAACATGAGTGGCCAAGAAAGAAGCCCACTTTCTCTTCTTGTCCCTGGCTGTCACAAGCTGGGTGAATTGATAATTGATCTAATAAAATGAGTTATGAAACATCCAGTTTGAAAATAAGAATCACATGTAATGTTCTTTTTTCTCGTGTAGTACCTCAGTCACATATTTTGAGTAGGAAATCAAATTTCCTGTTTCTGTTATTATTTCTTTTAGGGAAATTGGTTTTCTCCCTTGCAGTTTTGCACAGAGGCAAAGAGCTGCTGTGCTGTATTGGCTACTTATAACAATATAGGTCCTCAAAATAGATGGATAAAGAGAGTTTTCAGGACATCGAGAAGTTCTGAGTTTGTTTTGCAAGAAGAGAAGAAATTGATTGCGATCGTTACTGAAGTGCCTTGGCCACTTACAGCTGTCGGGGTCGGAAGGCAATGGAGTCAACCTGTTGAGGAGCTGAAGAGGAGGAATTTCAGAGGTAACTTTTTTTAAACCCATTAACAGCCATATGTCATTCCCAAATGGACATGTGCACTTTTCTTCTGCATCCTTAAGAAAGCTCCCCAGATATAATTTGAAACTGCATAGGTTTTCCACGTGAAGTAGTTTCAGGAAGCTGGAAGCTCATCCTACTTAATAAAAATGAGAATGCAGCAATAATACAGAATATATGCCACTAACTGGTCCCAGCTTAGTAATGATTCAGAGTGACCAAATGACATTCGATACAGGCAATGCAGTAGCATCCACCACTTTCTTCTGTTATCACTTGCAACTTCTGAAGTATTTTTCTGTTCAGCAATACCCATTATCTGAGATTACTTCTGCTACTTCCAGCTCTTCTGTGCTGCAAACTGCACAGCAAGTAAAGGTCAAATATAATTAGCTGGAGGAAGGGGCTGTTTGTTTTCATCCTCACCAGAGCTTTTATTTTTGTAATTACGAATAGAGAATGAATCTCCAATGAAAATTTAATACAGAGTGGAAATAATCCTTCACGCTGTAGTAGCAAATTTAAAGTGTTTCTTAGACTCTGTCAAAATTTCATTCATTACTATCCTGGAAATATAAACTGACTTCAGAGTGAGAGAAAACAAACCTCAAGCTTAATTTAAAAAACTAAAAAGCAATGCTAAAAAAAAAGGTATGTTTGAACTTTACAGTTGAGAAAGAAGCTGGAAAATGTGTGGAAAGCTAGGGAGGGAGAGGGGAAGTGCACAGTGTCATGACTAATGATACAGAAGCCTTCAAATGCCATGAGCTGTCAGGAATGAATAAAGAACTGTCAGGACCATTTATTTATTTAATCTCCCTTCTACGTCCTCTCCACCTGGAGGTCTTGGATATTATTCCTTCTTCATATTTTACTGCTGTATGGTTATTTTGTTGGAAGCAGGAGTCTGAGAGAGCACCTATCCAAATGTCATAGTCACTTTCCAAATTGCCTCTCTGGTTTGTGTTCAGTTCACTAGTAAAGTACAAATGTGAACTTCTTGAATCTAATGAGAACAGGGGAATTACAGCGAGAAAACCAGTTGGAGCAAGTTAGTAAATGAGTTTCCTATTTCTATTCCTTATTTCGCTCGTGATGGTTACTAGAGGTTGTGTGCATTTCACAATACACTATGAAGAACTGGTATCTGTAAACTGAATTTAGTAACAATGTGCATCTGTAATTAAGATGATGGGATGCAAAATAAGTAGGAGACTGGATTTTAATCTCTCTGTGTTTGAATAGACAACTGTGAGCATTCAGTATGGATATAATAACCTGAGAGCTTAGCACGAACAATTCAAATACTTATTTGCATCTCCAAATACTATTTTAGTGGCGGGGTGGTTTATTTTCTTTTTAGGAAATGTGGCACAAGACATCAGGAAAAAAACCCACAAAATGACAGCATCTGTGAGGCACATATAAGTATTTGTAGTTCTGGATAAAACCTGGAATTGCAGAAGCGTTAAAACAATCATATATGTTTTACCTAACCTCATAGAAGCCAAATCCAAATGGAACCAACTTCTTACACTCTGAAAAGTTCTTAGTTTCAGCTGAAGTTGATCAAAATGGTTTATATTTTACTGAGAATTGGGTTTAGTTTCAACATCAACAACAAAGGTTATTTTTTAAACTTAGATTAAAAAAAAAAAAAAAGGGCATGCCAAACATCTTCCTGCTCTCTCTAAGTATGATTTTTAATTTCTTTCTCCCAAACAAGAATGCATGTGCATCTGTTTCTAAACTGTGGAGCTGCCTCTGACTCTTAAAATAATGTCTTAATATAATTATAAGCAGAGTTTTCACCAAGTCTTTATCGAAGCTACACATTTCACAGCCACCAATTACAGGTTTGTGTGGCATCCTTGACAGTTGTTTCAGAATATGTTGAAGTGGTGAAGGTGAAATGTAATTAACAGTATATATCACATAAATGTTTCCATCAATTTAAATGAGTCACTAGGTGGCCATGTATCACAGATGGAAGTGTGTTAAATACAAGAAGAACATCCTTATTAATAATGCAGTTCTTAGTCTAATAATGGATTAATATTCCTTGTCTTAAATGTATGCATTGTCTGACTTGTTTTCAGACCCACTACTGTAATCATTAAATTTATTCTTTGCCTTTTTAGTATTTGTATCTACAACACTCGAAAATAAAGTAGGCATTGGGATCATAGGGAGGCTTTCCTTGAAGACAGAAATTTAGAATTCTTTAGAATTAAACATTCTAGTGTGCATGTATACATACATACAGATATAGATAGTATATGTGGTGTAGGTCCTGATTCTCAGATTTCAGTGTGCTTTGTTCCATGTGGAGTGTGAGAAGGCAAGTGAGGTGGTGTTATTTTGATAGAAGGCACTTCTATTTTCTGTTTCCCCATGTACTGTCCATCTGTAAAATATTTAGTTTATCATTTTTCTGAAAAAAAAAAAAAAAAAAATGGTCAGGTATTACTCAGGAAATACCAGTAGGAGTTGTTATAATTTTAGCAACTTATATGCTCTGTGTTTGGTTAATTTTCAGGGGGTCATTTGTTTTTTCCACTAAAAAATTAAGGCATAGCATGGACTTCTCATTTGTAATACATTACTTTCAGGCTGCCAACCTCTGCATATTCAGACTTTTCTAAAAAAGGAAATGTATCACTTTTGAATGTAACTAAATATGTATTTAATGCTGGATAGATCAGATGGAATTCTTATAGATATCAGAATTGAAAATACATATTTTCTTAGCTACAAACACCCAAAAATAAATAGAGTTGGGTTAAAATAAATCATGTCATTACTTTGTTACCTAAGGAAAATTGTCAAGTTCCTCCACCTTAGAACAGCAAAAATGAGAGACACATACTCTGCTACTTGCCCACATTTATGATGTATTTAATCATTTTTGCTTTTGAAGAAGCTGTTTCCTTTTACAATTTATACAATGTAAATAGAAAAAGTAAATATTTTCTTGAATATATTTAGAATAAACTATCTTAGAAAGTAAATGGAATTAGCTTGCACAATTTATATGATATTTGAAGGAAGGAAAAACAAAAGATAACCAGCAGATAATTTCCAGCAGTGTGTTAGGCTTTCCTGTTTTGGTTAAGTATTCCAGAACAATGTCATCAATCAAAAAGTTTCACATTCCACACAGAGAAACGTTACCTTTTTAAACATTGCTAAACACTTTGACATATTTGAAAAATTGAGTCCTAGATCCTAAAGGTTATTTGTCATAGGAGAAAGAGAAAATATGCTGTGTGTATGCCAGAATGGCAAATAAAGACTGTAAAGATAATAAATCTTGAGCTGGATACATAAACTACTCAGATTCGTAGTCCCCAACTTCATTACACACAGTTGTAGTTTAATTTGGCCTTTACTGACATATAGCTATATACAGCGGGGAAGTGGTGGTCAGTAGATGATGTCCCAGGATGAGGCCTCGTGAAGGAAATGGTAGAGGAGGGAGCAAATGGGATATAACACATTTTGACTTCTCACCATACCACATCCTTTTAACAATGAGTTGTTCTGCTGTTGGGGGATTATTTTTTTTTATTTGGTTGAGTTTTTTTGGTTTTTTGTTTGTTTTCAAAGGCACGCTAGTTAAGGTAAAGCAAGCCTTGAATCCATCCTCTTCCATGGCATTTAAATGATGAAGCACGTGACACGACTGCAAACTGTTTTGTACTAAAACCAGCTGGTCAGAAGAGCAGTCAAAGTGACTTGTTGATATGATTAGAATAACTTCATTCAAAAGAACTTGACAAAGGCTTATTCTGACAGCTGATGATTTCATACGCTCTAGGTAAAATTACTACTTTATCCTAAATAATTTTGCCAGGCTACTGTGAACACATAAAATCTGGAAGAGCTTCAAGGAACAGTTAGATTTCTCTAATTGAGTATTGTATGTTGCAGTCATAGCACACAACTTTGGTATGAGAGAAATAATTCAAATTTTGTGCTAACATGGCTGCACGACTTGGACAAAGAATTACTAATTTTACAGCGACAGATAGACACAGTGATGCTTGTAAACCTCTGTAGATTTGACTGTCAACTAATTTCAGCATTTGGCTTTGTTTTAGAGTACTTCCTCTTTCAGCATTAGGTAATTCTGTTAAGGTGGTAATATCAGCACACTGTTACCTAATGCCTTTGCAAGAATTTTCAGGGAAATTAGTGTCTCTTCATAGGCATATAAGGGAAACCTCCAATATCATAATTTTCAACAACTGAACAGTCTAATGACAGAATCATACAGGTGAACGAAACGGGGATTGACAGTTGTTGGTGGTCCCCAGGTACACTGCAGAGCAAAAAGATCTCACTACTCTACTGAATCTTACACAAAAAAATGACATGAATTTTCTTTCTCTTTACTGTATCCATAAGGGAAAGGAGTCTCTGCAAGAGGGCAGGTGTGAGGTTTGGATGTTTCTGAACCACATTTGCTAGTCCATGCAATTAGTAGTGCAGGAGCACTGGCAGGAGAACTGGATGTGCATAGATTGTGTACCCTAGGCTCCCCCTTAACATGGAGTGTTGACCAGCCTCCCCCAGCACTGGGCTTTGGTGGAAGAACAGAAACTTCTGATACAAAGCATTGCCCACTGAGACATCTGCTCAGATGCTAGGGGATGTTTTGTTCATCTCCCACTGAGACTATAGTAGACACAGTATTTTAACTATTTGGGGATTTACTTAAATGCTTCAGCATGATAGTAGAAAAATAAATTGAATGAGAAATACTTTAGACCTGAGTGAAAATATAAGGTTCTGCAGATTTCAGGTACAATGCCAACTACTGAGAAATGCTTGCACACTAACCCACTGGTAAATAATAGCTTTAATTTTTGGTTCCCTGGTATGTAAATTTCTTAAATTCCCTTGTTTGGCATTAGTGCTATATATGCATACTGTTATTCAGAATCAAGAGGATAAAATGTACTTTGTGACAAGGTAATAAATGTACTGTACCTCCATAAAATAGTTTGTAATTTATGGGGAAAAAACATTAATGTTCAAATACCATTCAGAAAATATCAGTTGATTTTTTAATAAATCCAGCTACTTACGTGCTCTGTATGAATATTTTCATTGTTAAACTAACTCATAATCTCTATTCAGTCCCTAAATAGTCTGAAAAATAATTACAGCTCATTATAACTCTTGAAAATGAAGACTGGCACAGAGATGTATAAGAGCAAAAAATGTGACCATCAGTTCTGAAGTGTATACCTTTAAACTCTGGACAAAGCAAGCAATTTAGTTCTGAGTGCTCTCAATTATTTTCATAAGAAAGCCTATGTTTCCTTTAAAGTGAATTATAAAAGATCAGTTGCTGTTGTTATCTTATGTCATCGTTACTGTATACGGGTAGGATGCTAATACAGACCCTTTTCACCATCAGCCCTGAGCATGTTCCAAGACCTTGTAATGATGCAGGGCAGGTGTTATCATTGCCACACCCAACTCTTCCATAGGAGATTTTTAAATTCAATTATCCAGCGTAAGAGTCTGCTCCATATATTTGTTCTTTATAAAATGACTTGAAGTGGGAGGGAGCAAACATTTCTATTAGGAAGTCACAGTAGGAGTTAATGTGTTAACTGGATGTCCTAGTTTGACAGGGGCAGTTTTGACTTACAGCTGGTGAAATTAATCTGCCGTATTTGATTTTAAATCTACATTTAAGCATATTTTTTTTTACAAAATCAATATAGTGATTGCCAAAGAAAAATAGGCCTTGCTGAAGGAAATACAGACTTTTTTTAAAGTCTGAGAAAGACACATCTCAGTCCTAGCTTGTATAGATAAGTTTATATAAACCACATAGCAAAAGAAGCTATTAATATTCAAGGGTTATTAGTACAAATCCATTTATAAAGCAGCCTTACTTTAGCTTTTGAGTGACATTGCAACATTGTTTTTCAATGAGACTGTCCTTGAGAGTCAACAAACTCCGTTTCACTAAGAGGGTTAATTAAGGTCAAGTTTATAATGGGGTAGGAAGAAGCACAGACTGAAGTAGCCGTATATCAGATTGAGATTTCAAGGTCTCTGCAATGCATTAATAACTGTGAGGCTGTCTAATGTGGGCGGCATAACACATTCTGCAGCAAAAAAATCTTGGAACAAACCTGAAAAACCAAATACAGTTCCTTTCAGTGAAGAGGGGTTTTTTTGACAGTGTTTTTCCATCAGAAAACTCCTGCTAGTCAACCTTGTTTCTGAGGGATTGTACCAGGTCAGGGAGCAGAGTGCCAACCAGCAAGCTTTCCTGGGTTTGTCCAAGATGTGGGAAATGCATCATCCCTGTTTTGCTCCAGCTGCAGCAGGGAAGCGAACCTCATCCTCCTGCATCCCAAGGGCGCGCCGCTCTGGCTGCGGTGTCTGTGTATATGCTGTCCCCTCCCTGCAACTGCAGATTTCAAGGGGTCAGCCACCCCTTCTTCCATGAAGGTGAGCTGCTAACTGGGCAACACCCTGCCTGCAAATGGGAACGAGCAAGGCTGGAGCTGCTGGTGAAGGAGGAAATGTATTGTCCCTGTTGGCAGGGCAGGAGCCTCTGTCTCTCCTGGTGATGGACAACAAGCCACCTGTCTGGTCCAGCTCTGGTGCTCCTGATTTTCTTGAAATGTATGAAGAAAGCCTGAGGTGGCTGTGAGGCTGCAGGAAGGGGAAAGGATATATTCAACCCATAAGGGGAGGAAGGCAAAGGAAGGGTTGGGTGTGACTTTTCTGTTCATGTGTTTATATTTTTGTCTATAACAGGTAAGTGTAGGGCAGTTTGGGTATTTTTTGGGTTTTTTTACTCCAGATAAAGTCCCCACTAGTGATCAACATAATTTCCCCATCGCAACTTCCATGGTCCCTTCTGTAAAATTGTTGAAGGGAGGACTCACCAAATGGATCTCCTAGATTTTCAGAGCACCGTTGAAAATTTAAACGTAAACATTAGGCTCCATCTCTTCAGTTTCTGGAAATTTGTATTTTTATCATTTTTACAGATCTGCGGTACTGAGGACTTGAAACTTTTAAATCCAAGCAAATGAGTGTCATTAAAAAAAATACAGCTGTCAAGGACAAATGGAATAGTACTATTGTTGAGTGGCTTAGCTTTATAAAGCAACTACAGCTTTCTCCCTCAATCAAAGAGTAATTCCAAGAAGTTCAGGCTATGACAGCAGCTCTAGGACAAGATGTTTAATTTTTCTTCAGGGGCACATTTGTCGCCGGCTAACATTGTTTTGTGTAGTGTGAAGGGTGCTGTTTGGATTCTGTTCAGCCAATATGAAACACATTGTATTTCACAGAGGTAAGTTTTGTTGCACAATTTATTTTTTTGTTGGTCCCCACATGTGCATCTTTGTATGTAGAATAAGCTACTCTAAACTTTGTTACATTGGGCTCAAGACTTTTATTGTTCGTTTAAGTAATCCTGTAAAACATTATACAGCTTGATGGTATAAATGGTTCTTTGCAACAAAAAGAGAGCGATGCAAGTGAAGGAACTCTTTTTTTATGAGGCATGCTATGGGAATGACCAGGTTCCTTCAGTTTGGATTGCTTTTACTTTTCAAATGCCCTTCTTCACTCAGTTTTTGAAGATTCAAATTTTCAGCAGAATGATTGTGTCTAATTGACATTGAGGTCCACAGAATGTATATCTCTGTCATTAAGGTAGCAAATTGTCAGGAGACAAATGTTTAACACCAATTTTCTCATTTTCTATTCCAAGCTGTAGAGATAAAGAAAACTGGACTCACACTTGGTTTCTCCTGCCTCTTCTGCCTGTACCCTTTGCAACACGAAATCTCAGTACCTTGAGTCACTCCCTGGCTCCTGCTCACTTTATTTGCTAATTCTGTCCCCGTAATCCCAGCTTATTTTTTCAGTATTTTTCCTGAGCCTAATTCCTTCTCTCATTCCTTCCCAGCTTGGCCTCCTCTTGAATCCTGGCCTTTCCATGCACTAAGCCTTCTGAACGTGGCCAGGTCCTGCTTCTGTCTGCGTATAAGTTTGGCTGCTTCCACCTTCTTCTTGTGTGCCTGGCAGACGGTGAGCAGGGAAGGCAAAAAGGATCTTTGATTTCAGTTACAGTGCTTTGTGCCACAGTGGCATCTAGCTGCCGCAGCTACGGATGAAATTCCAGGCAGTCGGTGCAGTCCTGGTCTGGAGCAGGTCAGTGCAGATGGGCTCTTTAGAGAATTCATCTGCCAAAATGCTGAGCATACGCAAAGTGTCATCAAAGTCTTAGGACAGCTTTAGCATTTACTTTTTCCTCTATCTAGCAGAAGATGAGTCCTTGTAGCAAAAGACAACCCCAAGTAAGTTTCAGGTCTCTGCTGCAAAACTGGAAATGCTAAAGCAGTTCAAGGAACTGGCTACAAATTTTTTTCTATATTTAAGACAGTAGTTCACCATAATTTGGGCTTGGAACCAGTTTGAGATTTTTTTGCTAAAGCATTCTAAAATATTTTTAAAGCAATCAGTGCAAGATTAAATTCTCCCAGGTTAGGACTGGGGACTGAGTGGAATGAGCCCTCCCTTCAGAAATCAGAAAATGTTTAAGCAACTAAAAGAAGATGCTAAAACTTAGGATCTTTTAAGAGTCTAGGGGGCTGGTGAAAATTCCCTTGGAATGTTTTCTGTTGGTGTCGTTGGGACATATTTTGTTCACAGGTTTTTTATTCTATCAATTTATAGCTAAATCCTCACCCAAAATATGTTTTGTTTGTATCCAGTTTTTAGCAAGAAATGAAACTAAGACGGTAAACACAAAACATCATTTCCACAGGTTGAGACTTGCAAGGGTTTCTTAGCAGGCCCATCTTTTGCTAATCAGCAGCCCTGACTGTGCAAAAATTATAGAAGCTTGTGCTTGACTTTACTGTCAAGGAAAACTTTTCTAATGTTTTTTTCCTGTAATTCTGTAACAGTTCAAAACTGGTAATCACAGAGTGCAAAGAGTTGTGAACTACACATGCCAGTGAAAACATTTTACAATTAAAATAACATGCAGGTTTTGGTTGGGGGTTTTTTTGAATCAGATAACAAAGAAAACCTGATGAATAGACTGTGAAGGAAAAAAGTGCTTTCATTGTCCCCGTGGCACACTCTCTTGGCACTTATCGTGGTGGAGGCTGGTGGGACACCCCATGGGGCATTATCCTTGCCACAAAAGCCAGCCACAGGGAATCCACTACACACAGCACGCAGGGTAACGGAGCTTTTTTGTTGAAGTACATTATCCAGTGAGTTCTGGAACATTTAGTAGTTTCTAATGGTAATAACCTTAGACAATATTTTAAACATAAATTTAAAATTATGTTCATTTTTAATGTAGTGACAATTTTGTGACATTTATTTGACAACCTCCTTTGATCACAAACTGAAGCTAGGACTGAGGAAACCTCAAAACACATTTATACATGCCGTGCTACATCCACAGAGACAGAGGGACTGACATTGTGCCTTGTCAGAACAGTCCTTTGGTATTCTTAACACATGATATTTATGTGTTTCTAATTTGTTTTGCAAGAGTTTAATTTTAATTAAAATTTAAAGATTATGAAATCAATGATTTAGTTTCAGGGCTCTGGAGCAGAATGAGAATTTGTTAATAAGCCTTTGCATTTTTTATAGGAGAGGATGAAAGTTACAGTTTACCATACACCATGGTTTCTGTTTTTTAAATGGAACTGACTAAATTAAGATGGCATACATCTCAGGTTCTGAGTCAAGGGAGGAAGCCCTGACTCTTCACAGTACTAGCCTAACTGACCTGTAGGATGGTGGTAGTAAGTCTGTAGGAAACAGAGAAGGCAAGGGTGATGTACAGCTTTGCAGTATATCTAATTCAGACTTTCTTCCTTGTATGCCTTTTCTTCTTCTTTGTACACCTATATCTTTCTTTTTTTTTTTTCCTTCTCACAGATAGACAAGTTGTGTGGCGATAAGCTCCTACCCTTCTGTCTGCAGGTAAAGTCAGTGGCTCACAATTATGCCAACAGTGTTGGAAAGGACTGATTGAGTAATGGAAACCATCAAGGCTCCCTTTCCTCTAGACTGAAGTTCTCTGTTGCTTTTCGTCGCTGCACTGGATAAGGTACATCCTTCTGTGCTCTCCCCATTCCCACACCTACAATATGTGTTTTACACAACCACTGAGGAATTGCGTTTTCATAAATAATTTCTATTTCCAGTTTATTATTAGCCCAAGATTAAAGAAAATTTAAAAATCACTGTGTTGTAGTAGGAAGTGTCACCAGGTGAACTTTACAGGCCACTTAGAGAGATGGCTGTGGACTTTGTGGAGCATCTGACAATAAGCCGTCTCGTGGAGACAGAAAAGATGGTTTTATACCCTGTGTGTGTTTGGAAGGTGAGGGGAATTCTGCAGATCATATGCAAATGGTCAAAGTTACTGAAAAATAATAAAATAATTCCCTTCTAGCATCATTACATTTAAAAGATGGAAGTGGGCTTTTATTAGTATTTCAATCTGATAGGCAGGAATTTCTTCTAGAAGTCGTTTTGGGTCTGTCTGTCTCGTACCTCTTGTTCATATGTCCGTAGGGCTGGCAGTGGAAGGTAGGATGACAGGAGGAGTATGTGGGGCTTAGGGTAAAAAAAAGGAAAGTCCTTCATTTTCTATCAAAAATACACATTGGCTCCCCATACTGGTTCCATTTGAAAGTTACTCTTAAAGAAGCCAACAGAAAAGAGGCAGAACCCTTTAAACTTCATGGTTACTTATGCCTTTAGAGATATGGATGAAGAGAAATTATTGAAGAAGAGAACAGGGTGCAGATCCTTTAATAGTATTATAGCAAACTTTCATAAGAAGAGTTGGTGTATACCAGCTGTGGATTTGATACCTTATCCCTATTTACCTTTTCTTTTGCTACCAGTTGTTTTGGGGGTTTGTTGGTTGTGGTTTTGGTGTTTGTTTGGGGTTTTTTTTATGTCTAATATCTACAAAAAGGTCTTAATGGGCCAGGCTGCAATATGAATGAATAGAGCTCTGTTAGGACTGACAAGTTAGTTTTTAAATTATTAGCATAAAGGCTGGGGGCGAGGATCTCATTTGTTCCAAAACAGTGGAATTAGAGGAGACCCTCTGAAAAAAAAGAAGTGGCAAGAAAATTAACAATGATTTCATGATGAAGAGGCAGACTAATATGTAGGAGGGAAATCAAGAGAGCAAATCGCTTTAAAAACAGGCTTTCAGAATAAAAGCTTGATTTATGTGTTTGAGTACAGCAGAAAAAAAACAAGAACACAGGAACAGAGGGAGACCCTAACACAGGAAGCTGAAGATGTTGACTGTACTCAGAGAGTGATTTTTTTGTAGAATTTTATCTTTAAAGTATACTAAAGGAATTGCTGTTTTGTATGAGTTCCTAGGGAAACGTTATCTGAAATTAAGAAACCAATTATGTTTGCTAATTCACTGCTATTAGGAAATCTGCTGTGTCCCATCATTCTTTATTTTCAGATTACCATTCCTTTGCATTTCTCTTGTGGTTTGCTGCTAGCAAGTTACCAGGATCAAGATGAGAAGGTGTGCTGCTATTACACAGGGTGTTTAGCTTGGGGTCTCTACCTGCTTGTCTTGTAGAAAAGCCTAGTTGTAAATGTCAAAGTTTTGATGTTCTAAATGAAAAAAACAAACAAACAAAACCCAAATCAAAACAACACAAAAATCCACACAGCCACAACAAGCCACCATGAAATATGAGTGGGAAATAACTCCTGGGTGTATTCTTCTTGTCCGTGTATTGAGAAGTTTCCCTTGGAGTTTTAGAAATTTCAGGGTAAATAATATGGGACCTCTGTGTTCTGGAGGTCATCAAGTAGTTCTCCTATCTCACAGAAGCCCAAGCACTTTTTGGTAAACTAGAAGATAAATCTGTTATTCCTTTCACTTTCAGTAAATGTTGTTCCAAATATTTTCAGGCTCAAAAGTATGCATACTCTTAAATGCAAAGCTGAAATATTTCCATATATTTAAACCTGGAGGTAGGTAGTTACTAATCAAAACCTGAAAGAAGCAAGCAATGTATCCAGGTGCTTGCTTCACTCTGACCGCTGCAGTATCAGCATGGAGACTAAAATCTCCCAGGTAAGTAACTTCATTCCTACGAGTAATATTCTAACAGTTTGAGCAGTTTTGTATTCAGACTTTGGTTATATTTCTTCTTACCAACATAGCACAAGCCTATTACGTTGTAATTGTTTGTACCAACAAGCTACTAATGAGGCTTCAAAGACGGTTGATATATGTGTTTCAGAGACCCATGTTTCCTCCTTCAGTGGCCAGAGTCCTGCTATGCAATTAGTGATCAATGGCAATTGCAAAATGCTTTAAATAAAAAAAAAAAATGGGGGAGAATAATTAAAAAAAACCAAACCAAACCAAAAAAGGCGGCCAGGAGAAGCAACTGGAATATCACCTGTGTTGAAACCAACAGTAAAACCTTCATTAACTTCAGTGATGTTTCCTTGATAGGGTTTCTTTGATGTTTTCCTGGTACATCACAGTAGATCTCTATGTGTACACCCGGTACGCCTCCGAGTGGATTGCTAACTGTTATTACTATCAGCAAATGCCAATCCTTTAACAGCAAGGATGACGGCCAAGCCCCGGCACAGTAGTCTGGCCTGGGTTCTGCCCTACGAGGTGCTCAGTTCTCCGGCCCCAGTTTGGCAAAGCCCTGAGACACGGGGTGAGCTTGTCAGCATGCCAGGACTCCCAGCCATCCTCTAAGTGCTTTACTGGAGTAGTGCCAACATGCTCCGTTCTTTGAACAATTGGGCTATGTACAGTAAACATAAATTTTACCCTATGGTTTCAGTGTTGATGCTGCCAAGTTCACCTCTTTATTTGTAGACTTGTGACTCCAATGATGTTATCAGTCTGCACGCAGAAAGAAGAAAAATCTTTAATTCTGGGAGAGCCTCAGAAAACAACGCAGCCAGATACATCTGTGTACCATCGGCCTGTCCTGATTGTTTTTCAGGGGTACAGCATGTAGGTCCCTACCCAGGGAATAGCTGGTGAGTATAGTGATTATTTTTCAAAGAACTTTTTTAACTAACGAAATGGAGCAGTATTTTAAAATTGTTTCCAGTTTTCACAAGGGAAAAGCATTGCAGCAGAAAAAGTTGCTTCACACTGCTGCTCGTTGCTGATCCCTGGCCAAAAGAAGTCACTCAGTATTGCATAGATGAGTGACTCTAAAATCTGTATCAGCTGAATCATATTTTTAATTTCTTTTTTTTAAGGCAGAGACCACACTGTACTTGTGGGATTGAGCTGGGAACAACTGCATTAAACTAACAAAATGAGACAGGTATGTAGCAGAACTGTCAGGAAGAGCTAGCATTGATCCAACCCAGTGTCTTATTAATGAAGGACTGTATTTATGGGGATACTGCTAAAGGTCTTTAAGGTGACGAACCATTTATGTAATTTTCTGTGATAAGCACTATATTTTGCAAGCTGTAACTGCTTGTGTTGAGTGTGCTCTTTGGATACCATCATTCAGGTATGTATGCGAGGCCTCTGAAAGACAGGTTAAACATCTCATCTTCAAAAATAATGATTTTTTTTTTTGTGTGAGTTGGTTTTAAAAGCTAATACAGAAACTAGCAAGTGAAGCAATAGAAATATTTTCATGAATGTTGATTTGTTTGCAGCAGTGTCTGAGAGGTAAAACTGACCCCAGCACCTCTGATTAGAGTTTTCCTTCTGGCTCTGAATCAAGATAGTGACGAAATTTCACATTTTCAATAAGCCTGGCCAGTTTGTTTGTTTGTTCTTGTATGTATTACAGAATTGAGATCTTCAAGGTGAGGGAGAAAAAAAACCCCTCTGAATATCAGTAAATAACAAGGAGAGGGAGAAAAAAAAAAATCTGAATATTGGTAAATAACAATGAAGCATGTAGGTAGTAAATAATAGCTACAAAACATAGGGCAGGACTTAAAAAGCAAGATCCACGTATTTGTGAGACCCCACTTGAGACTGATCACAAACAAGAACTCTTGCTGAGATCATTGTTAGGGATTTGAAGGCTAAAACCTCAACTCTTGCATTTTAACATGTTTTGTTTCTTATATCTGATGGAAAACTTACAGGCAAGTCAGATGACTGAAGTTTTCCTCATATATATATATATACTTCTTAAAATAGAAAAATACATGTAATGTTCTATCTCTGTTACTTATGTGTTATACTGTTATATGTTATGCTGTTTCTCTCCAACAAACTTATTTCAGGTTATAATGGTAGGTAGTGGTTTGAGGTGATCTCAGCTGAGTGTTATGATTAATAGTCTCTGTTCCCTTTGTGTCCTTCCCTTTTCAGTTTAAGTGTGGGGAGCAGAATAAAAAACTCCAAACATTAAATAAAGTGTTCCTTGTGAAAATTATGCAAATTGCAATCGTCTGCTAAATTAATTAATTGCGTTCATCAGAATAGCATATGAAAAATGAAAGATATTTCCAAATGTTAAATAATGGCTGGATCATTCTGAAATTAAAAAAAATTAAACAGATACATGGTCATAGTCTGCTATTCACCCTGTGAAATTGCATTTGACCTCCATTTGGGTAATTGTATTACGCCTGCCTAAATTTCCATGCACAGTGATTTACAATTGAACATATTATTCTCCACCTCCTATTCTACTGTACTGCATACGGCTGCAGTTTATTGCTATGTAGTTTATTCAGACGATGATCGTGTTTTAGTGTCTTGACTCCCATGGCTCCTATACAGTTGTCTTTGGCAAGTACATTTTCCATCTAGGTAATTAATACCATGTAAACAAAAAATTATGTATCGTATATATTCTGATGTACTTCGGACTTCTGATGGAAAAGAGAGATGAAACAAAATTATAGAACAAAAGGAAAACATTTCCCTTTGTTTTTTAGTGAAAACTGCTGGAGACTTTTCTAAGGATTTTTCCCAGAAACATCCCATGAACTACTTAGTCCCCTTTATCAGCAACAGAGGCAGTTTTCATGATGCTGGCCTATGGGTCTGAGCAGTGCCTAGCAAATATAAAGATATTGCTCACTGCCTGAACAGAAGCTCAGCAGTTATCTGACATCCGTCTTCAACCATTATTGCAAGTTTAAAGTCATTGAAGGGAGAGGTATTTTATTGTAGAGAAAGTAATGTATGTTCATTTTTTATTTTTAATCAGGCTTTAGCTCAGTAGCTTTGCAGTATAAGAAGAACTCATATCAGATGGGAATAACAGGCAGTGAGGCTAATTTAAGCCTAATAATTTGAATCCTAAATTTACTCCTGGTTAAGCGTGTTGAAAAATGGATTGCTTTGGAATAGCTGAAGTACAATGTCATAGAATTGTTGCAAACAGACCTTTTCCCTCTCTGTAGAGAGTGCATTGTATTTTGCAAAAGGGTAAGAATTTGGTAAAAAGTGTGATTAACTTGGACCCACAAGCTCTGAACTGTACGTAATGCCTGTTCTAGCTGTACCTGGGTTGAACTGTAACATACTAAATAATGCATATTGGAAGTAAATGTTAGATCTGAGTGGCACTGGAACTCTGGAGACCAGCGAAAACAAACAGAATCTTACTTCTTTTACTAGTAAATGTTTGGACATTACTGGGACAGGGAAGAGTATTTCTGTTCTTGCAATACCTATGGAACCTGCGTACCGTGCTTTCTGTCAACCTGTTAAGTAACCCTTCCTGAAAGTATCTATACAAGGAGCAAGTAAGAACTAGTCTGAGTCTATCCCTCAAATCCAATTCAGGCATGAACGTGTTCTGATATTTGAAGATGTCAGGAATCCTGATGTTTTCTGTTTGTCTACATCTCCTGCTTTAGTATTCTCTGCTTTCAGCAGGACTGATACAAAATGCCAAATTCTTGTTCCATTTACCAAAGGGACTTCAATCCTGGACTTGGATCCAATCATTTTTCAATGCAGGAATTGCATCATTCCCAAAATTTTGAACAGTTCCCACGAAACATATCCAACTCTTCTTTGGTTCCACTGTGATGGAGCACAGAGAAATTGTTCAGGCTGAAGGCCTACCTGAAAATGCAAACCTTGATACTTCAAAACCTGAAACGTGTCACTGGGAATTACAAAAGAAGTTAATGACATTCGATTTTGAACTAGACCTATTGTTTTAGCTAGAACATATAAGGTACATCCTAAATTCCTTAATTTACTCAATTATCTCCTAATTACAGTCTAATTAATTACTAATTTATCTTAATTTCCTCTGGTAATTTCCTTATTAATCCCTGCTTTACTATATTACATTTTTATCCTTCCTTCTTTAATTGGGAAACAGACTTTACAGCCTTTGCTATGACAAAAGGTATGTCTCTTACCTCTGTAAAACACAGCTAAATGTGACTTTGCATTTAGCATGCTTTCATTAGAAATTCGAATGACCATGCAATCCTTATTCTCACTGAGAGCACACGAAAACTTATGCTATACATTTCTCAAAATTAAAAAAAAGACTAAAAAAGATAGTTATTGTGTGGAGACCAGTGTCCAGAGGTTTCTTCATGAAATAATAGTAATTTCAATGTTTAGGATCTCCTTCCTACTTACTTAGTTGTCATTCCTTCTGCATCTCAATTAAGCAGATCTTTAGTGAGAGTAATTCATTTTTTTTTTTAATTTCCAAAAGCTCTGAAATCTGAATCTGCACATCCTCTGTCCCCTATTTGCTCTTTTCTCTAGGCATTCTTTCAGAAATGTCCGTTAACTATCTCTAATTTAAAAAAAACAAAACAAAACAAAACCAAAACAAAACCCCCCCCAAAAACCCAAAAAACACACACAAAAAAAAAACACAGAAAAAAAAAGACAACCAAACCCCCCCAATGAATAGGTATATATACACAATAGGGAAAGCCTATTCCAGAGCTTGAGTTTCCCCTTGCTTGAAAACTGACATTAATTAAAAGATCTAGGTTTTTCCTCTCTCATTGAAATAACTCAGGCTGGAGGCATAACTCTCAAATGCTTATATCTTGCATCCAAATTGGGGAAAAATATTTCTAAGTGAAGCAAGTGCACAGGTCAAATGGACTTTCACAATATAACTCAGCAACATTTTAATCAAAAGGATTCTGTTGTTAGCACAGATGGAGGCAAAGCAGTGGGAACATAAGCTGTCCAGCAGTAGCAGAGCCAGGAAAAGAGAGGTCCTCAATTTAACAGTGTTGGCAGAGTGTAGTTCCCTGTAATTGTGCAGCAAGTCTGATGTTGCATATGGAAATAAGTTGGAATTGGTTTATTGTTGTGGAAGTTTTGGGGTTTTTAGTAATACCTTTCGGAGTCCATAGCACAAAATTGTAAAATAAATAAATTTATTCTGCTGCTCAACCAGTCAGCAAAGGCAACACAGAAATGTTCCCTCTCTATATAGTATTATCAGCCATTACTGGTTTTAATCATATAGATCTAAGGTTGGAGAAGAAGCAAGGTTTAAGAGAAGAGTGCAAGGAGAGCTGAAGACGGTGTTGCATCTTTTCATTTGCAGTTTGTAGTGGTGTAAGTGAAAGATGGTGTGTAACAACGCCTACCAGAACCATAGGTTGCTGAGACACTTTTGCCTAGCTAGTGTCTGTGGTGGACACAACTGCTACCAGTTGCTTGTTGTTGCTACCAGTTGCTTGTTGTTACTGCCCTGGATGCTGCCGTTTCCACCAGGGTTGGGGCATTAACCTGAGGGCAAAGTCTGCAGCCTCAGCTTACCCCACCAGAGATGATAGATTTAAATTGAAATGCTCAACTACAAAGCAGCTCTGAAATGTTCTTCTGAGAAGATGATAACCTCTGGCAGAGGGGCAGTAACAAACAAGTCAGGCTGTGGCATCTCTAACAGCTACAGCTGTCTGCTAATTGATTGTGTTTCAGGCCTGTCAGTATGGCCCGAGGTAAATTAGGAAGGGAACAGGGCACCTTCAGCTGGTGGTTGGTCCCGTGGCCCTGATCCATGCCTTTTCCAGAGAGCAGGGCTGGGGCTTCTGCCGGCTTAAAGCTTCCAATAGCATTCTTCAAAAGATACATTTCTGCAGGAACTTAAACCCAGGATAAATTTTCTTTCCAGAAGTATAATTTAGACTAAAAATCTAAATACATAAAAGCTTGCAAAAGTGGTTGTGTTACCCATTATTCCTGGCATTTGTTTTAATTCAGTGATCCTGTGCTCCTAGTATTTCCCTATTCCTTTTGATCTTCAAGTGTAATTTTATTAGGAAAATGATTGCAGAATTAACATTTGCATTGAATTTTGCAGTTACCTTTACATTAGAGGTTTGAGGTTTTTTGGGTAAGTCATTGTTCATTCACTCCATTAATAAGATTATTTGCTGTAACTGCTAAGATTAAAATCTTTCTAAAATCTGGAAATGTGGATGTGATTTTTCTTGGTCTTCTCATCCAGGCTAGATAGAAATCACAGGGGTTTATTTTTGCTTCATAATATTTTGTAGCATAAACCAAGTGGTAGCGCATGACTAAAGAATTTAGAGAGTGAAGAGTGCTTGGCTTTCTTTTCTTTTCTGGTTGGTTTTTTTTTGGGTGGTTTTTGTTTGGGCTTGGGTTTTTTGTTTGGGTTTTTTTTTTTTGGGGGGGGGGGGGGGTTGGGGTTTTTTCGGGGGTTTTTTTTGAACATCAAGAGTGGTGTGTTTGTCTCCACAAAGCCAGCAGCAAACAGCCACATTCTGTGAAATCCAATCAAGTCCTTTTTACTCGGTGACTTCTGCTTTTGGGGATTGATTCTTGCTAACTTGCAAGTCTGAGTCCAGTTCAAGGGAGGAAGACTGTTGAGTGGAACAGAGGCTAATAAGCCACCTCCTCAATCATGAACAAGCATTTAAACTTATCGACATTGTGAGTATTGAAGGTCACAGGGCTGTAGGAGTCTGCCTTGTGTACTCAACAACTCAAGCTTCAAAAACGTCTCATCCCTTAAGTCACAGACTGCTTAACTTGTAGCACACAGAGGCCTGCAACAGAAACTAGACCCATGTATTTAGATAACTAATTCACAGGAATTAAAAAGAAAAAACTTTGCACATAAATGCGTATGGAGGTACTTGCTGTTTCCAATTATACTGTATGTAGAATTAAAAAAATCAGAACGTATTCCCTTCGCTAAGACAACCAAGTATACCCACATACAAATTTTTGAAAGAAAACTTTAGAAAAGGAAAAAACAGATTCTCTTCTAGAACTTAAGTATTCCCTCTTACATGGCTTATTGATGGAGGAAGAGAAACATCAGTTAGCATATTAGTTAAGGCTTTCCCCCCACTTGAGGAATACAGTGCTTTAAAGTCACTTTGTTTTCTTTTGTGTTTTCCCCAAAGGCAGGAGACTTTTGGTGTCAGTAAAGGAGTCCTTGAATTATCCCCCTGGGCTATCTTTAAATCTAATCTTAGCCAAGCACTTACTAGTTTTATGATAAAGTCAGAGATTACGGGCCAAATTCTCTCTTCAGTTATTCCACTGAAACCCATTGAAATCAATGTGAGATTGGACTTGTGTAACGGGGAAGAATTTGGGCTACTGTCTGCAAGAGATAAGAACAGGGCCAATACTATAACAGCCTTTTTCAACAAAGGCAGATTCAGACAAACTTATGGTCACGTGCTGTCCTTGATGTGCTTAGAGAGCTTCAAGGGTTTGCGTTAGACGCATATTTAGAAAAATAACTTTTTTTCTACTTATTAGGTACAGAAGGAGCTTGAGTGGAAAGCTTTCCAAAACTTATTTAATTTTACACTTAAGCTTATGAAGCCCTACATAGGTGTGCAGCATTTTCAGTCACAGTGTGGCACAGTGCAAATGACCTTCCCAAGAAATAGTTGGTATTATAACTGTAAGTGATGAAGGAGCATAGACAGTAGGCTTTGCCGCATAGTGTTTCAGTCTCTCTTGTCGAAATAACATGATCCCATCTCTTCTCCCTTCCTTTTGCAGGCTTCAGTACAGCACTTACGAGAAATAGTAATACCTGGCGCTGTGATGAGTTTCAATCTCTGAATCAAAGCACTCAGAAGGGGTAAGTCTGGTTCTATGAAAGTAAGAACCTTACCGTAAACCACTAGGTTAGGTTGGCTGTGAAGATGAATAGAGAGAATAAGTTCTCACAGTTCCAGGACCTTCTTTTAGTTGGGAGCTAGAGAGACAAGAAGAGTGGGTTTGGTCTGTGTTCATGCTAAGCAGCTCACCTGCTTCTTCATTGGATCCTTAAATTCAAGCATGGGGCATTTGTTTGAGTGTTTAGGCTTTTTGGACACAATCACGGTTAAAAACACTCTTCAGCACTTTTTTTAAAAGAGGACACTGCTCCCTTTATTCTTGAGTTCTTTTCATCCGTTTTTACAAGCAGTGCCACAGACTTCCCCTTAAATCTACTTTCGTGGGTCAGCAGACCAGTGACCCTATTTTCTTGGTAGCAGTGACCGTAGGAGCAGCAAATTGGTCCGTACTGGTACCTTCTAGCGTTGCCCTGCTGTGCTTTGGCACCGAGATGCCTGTGATGCTGTCTTCTGTAACTGATGTAGTCATATAGATATGTTCAAAATGGTGTAGCGTGGCTTTGTGCCAACAAGCCGATATTTTGCATGTTAAAAGGAGCTGTTTTTTCAGTGGCAGGTGGAACAAGCTGTAGCATTGTATCCAAGGGAAAAAAAAATAATTCATAAAGTATTTTAAGACTCTTGGATGAAAGGAGATTTATATAAATGTAAGGTAGTATTATTATAGTCATTTTATTAAATAACAATAGTAGGTGTCTTTCTTTAGGCATAAAATCTATGCACATGAAAAACAATAGTTGGCAGCCTGCAATAACAGCACAGTGTGCTGAAATGATGACAATAATTAATAGCTCTGGAACACCAACAGAAACCGCTGTATTGCATGAGTACTGTGCAGTATGTGAACAGACTGCAGCGGCTTTATCGAGGATTGTGAGGAAGTGTGTAAAACCAAGCTGCAACAGCATAAGAAAAATACAAAATAAAGTGAGCGGGCAAACTACAGCTGGGACTCCTAGAGAATAAATTGGATATATAGTAAAGCAGAACTTGTGTTGATCGGCAGCTGACACTAGCTCTTCCTTAAACTGGATGTTTGTTTAGGATTTTACTGTAGTGCTGAACACAGGATGGAAACCCAGGCGAGTCTGTCAATGAGAATCAGAGGTGGCAAACCTTTTGAAGGACCTGCCACACTGAAGAGTTTGCTTATTCCCATTGGTACAGATTTCGTTCTCTGAGATGGACCTAAAAATCCTCATGATAGCTTGACTCCTTTTGTTCATTTGTGCCTGTTTTCTTTATTTTTTTTAAATTTGCCAGTGAATGCCTGGGTTTCTGTAGAGTATTGCTGAGTGTGAAAATGTTGCCTTATTTCCTTAAAGTGAAGCAAGCGTGTTCCCTAAAAACAGCGAAGATTTTGCTAGCAACAACAAAGCAAATGTGGGTAGATTTGGATGGAAAAGAATTCCACATGTAATATAATACTGAGTTTTCCACATTTATTTTTGTTCTTTATTGGAGAGAACACTGCAACACTACGTTCCAAATTTTCATGAAAACCCAGAAATAGAGCCCTAATTACATAGCCTGCTGATCAAGGCAATCATCTGGGTTTTGGGACACTTGAATACACGTTCCTTTCCAATTAGCACATTCCAGATGAGGTCCCAGTAGCTGGCCCGAAATCAGCTTGTTGTAGATTCCGTAAATATTTTTCTGTGCAAAGGGGAAAACCTCAGGTAGTCGTGGGCAGTTGGTATCTTTGAATACCCTGTTAGTTATTACCCACTTGCTTAAGATGTACAGCACGTGTGTCTTTAATCTGAATCTGAGATCAAAGATGTCAATTTTGTCTTTTTTTGGTTGGTTGGTGGTTTTTTTTTTTACACAGCTTTGTATTGTTGAGTCTAAATACAGAGATTTGTCTGAAAAAAAAACCTCTATAATTTAAACTGTTAGCATGTTGTTATATGGTTGTGTTTCTTGATAGCGCTTGCTGTAATTTTTTTCTAATTCAGGTTTAATTTGACTGTTCAGCTTTTTGTAGTAGCTTTGTTCTGCATTAAAGACTTGACCAAAATCTGTACATGAATATGTTTGGCTTAAACCAATCAGTTTCCTGGTAACTGTAGAAATGGACATTTTTGTTGTAAACCCAGTGCTATATTAACCTTCTCTTATTATTAGAAAAGCACACACCAGGACATATTAGTTGCATATATTAGAAGTGTGGTCAGATTCATAAAGTAAGAAAAACAGCACCACAAGAAAAATTGCATTCCTGCTGTCTGATTCCAGGAAATCCTGAAATTCACAGAAGCAAGAGGCTTGCAGCCATGGCACAAGAACTAGCTGGAAGGCTATGCCTGCTGTAGAAGAATTCAGAGAGAAGGGTGAAAAAGTCATTCGTGTTTAAGAAGTATGCTAACAGAATATACGTATTTCCCATTTATCTGGAATAGCACATTTATTGTGCAAGTCGGAGGACTGCCTACATATTTTATTGCTGTGATTTAATTTTTTTCCCTTTTTTTTTTTTTTTTTTTTGGTTTTGATCTCACTGCATAGGGTACATAAACCAGCTTTTCAAGAACAAGAGCAAATGAAAACTATGATTTTCCTTTTTCCATCTGCCCTAAGTGTTCTTAAGCCAACAAATAAAAATATGACTAGACATAATTTTTAAGTACAACTCCAGGTAAAACTTAAAACTAAAAAGAGTCATTTTTCAACCCACAAAGCCTTTGGGAGACTCGGAAATGAGTGAAGATAAAAAAATATACATGTATGTATATACATATTTTTTTTTTTTGTGATGACAGCTTCTCCCAGAAAGAGTTCAAGTTAGATTTTCCTGTCTCGCTAAAATTTTACTTTCATGTTTTCCTGCATGTTTCTAGGCCACTGTTGCTATCAGTCCATTAGTCTTTGTTTCATGGTAGTAATTATATGCCCAAGCTCTTCAAGAATGAGTGTGCATCTAACAGTGGTGCTCATGCTGTGGGTGAATTAATTAAAGCACCAAGAAATTCATGCTCAGCAACAAGAACAATTGGCTTGATGCACTTTAATGTAGATTTACTCGCAAAGACCTAAGGGCATGTGAAGTAACTGCTGTGAGCATCTACCACATATTGGAGCATACTGTAATTTCTGTGTCTCTGTTCTGAACTTAGACTACTAGTCATACAGCAAGTGGCTCCTTCGCCCACATCTGTTCATCCTGTCTCATTAATGGTGAAGACAGCTGTCCCCATTATGCTTCAGTGGGGTGAAGTATAGTGAGAACAAATACCTGGAGAAGACATTATGTGTAGGAAAGAAGGGCAGGAAGGTATCCAGGAGCCTGGAATGGAGGTAATTCAGATGAAGCTCCTATCTGACAGCAGGACCTGGAGAAGTGTTACTGCCAAGCCATCTGGGATGGAAATTCGGTAATGAGAGGACACTACTACACCATTCCATCATCTGTGAAGATTTTCTGCAAATTGCAAGCTTGGATACATGAGAAAATCCAGAACTGTAGAACAGGAGCATGAGGACTGGATCGACAGCCTTTGTAAGAATTAAGCCCAATAAGAAATACTTACTGGCCATAATGCAATCAGATTTTAACAGCCTAATTGAGTTACCGATGAAATTTCAGAGGTTTCACTGCGAATAAACGTGGTATGTGTGTGTCACACTTCATCCATTATTTAGCCAGTTATTCTTAGAAACCAGGTTTGCATGAGGTTACTGGGAGCCTGCCTGTGGACATGCGTAGGCAGAAGCAACTGATAGCAGGGGCCTGCTGCTGTCCTTAGGAATGTCAGTGAGTGTTGCAAAGTGACTTCGAAGAACAGGGATAGTATTTAGGTCCACTACAGCATATCCAAAAATAGAACAGATTGAAAGCAAACCCATCAAATAAGTCTCTGTCTATACAGCGCCCATTATTGCTATTCATCGGCGTATGGTCCTATCACTTGTTTTCACGTGAGCTGCATTGCATTTCTTAATGTCGTTTTAAGAGTTTATTTGGTTAAAGCTATGCAACTTCCTCTATGGACGCTTTTATTAATGTAGTTCAAGATTCCATTGATTTAGTTTTATATGAGAAAAATCACTTCAAACTGATATGAATTGGGTTTAAATTGAATTATGATAGATCGCCCATAGACACTGTTGAGTCCACAAACTTTGGCAACCTAATAATAACTTCAAGCTTTCCTTCATTTTCCCTCTTTCAGGCTCCGCAATGTCAATTGTTTCTCACCCCACTCATCTTGCAGCAAGAATTCCCACAGTGAATTAGAATTAAGTTCAGCATCTTTTTATGCCTAACCTTGTAAAACCGTAGACAATACTGCCTAAAAGCCAGAAGCACTGTACATATAATATAAAACTATTAAAATCTATCGGTTGCATTTAGTCTTCTAATACAGCTGGGGGGCTTTCTGTTTTGTTTATATTGAGGATTTTTTTCCCTATGTGCTATGTCTTTAGTAGGAAATTTTAAGAAAATTGATTCACCTTTGTAAATTCAGTTCTTCATAACCAAGCCTTCTGATTCAGCACTGTGCAGGTTTAGCGCAGCAACATGTACTGTGATGGAGTCACATAGCTCTGAGCTACTGTCACACTCTTCTTGTTCTAAAACTGGCCATTGGCCAAGCTGATTTGCTTTGTGAATTAGAGAAAATTAAAGCTTATTGCTCTAGTGGTGCTTATTGGCAAATAGGAGTTGCTGAAACTTAGGGACATCGCAGATCTGTCCTTTTTTTTCCTGATTATGTTCTCTGCACTAGAGCCCAGAAAAAAGGGACATGGCACCACACCAATATTACTGCTCATTAGTGACAATCCTGTCCCTAGGTAAACCGTGCCACTGGCCATATCCACTGCTTGGCTTCAAAGCAGCTAAAATGGTGCTGTGGCTCTGGTATTTAGTGGATTATGGCACAGCAGCACTGCTGATTGTGTCCAGAAGGTTTCTGAGACCTGAAATACATTCCTTTATAAATATGTGAAAGATGAGATATTGGAAGAGAGATAACTGTTGCCTTGTAACCAGGTGGGCTGTAACCTATTGCAACAGAAGCAAAAGCATGGATATTTTACAGCCTTTTGGTTTTGCCTTTCTCTTGCTGTTCTCCTGAGGGGAAACAAAACTGTTTACTAGCAAGCAGAAATGGCCAGTGTAGAGGAGAAGGTACAGGTGGATGAAGGTGGTAGGATAGTGGTAAGACAAGTGACAAGACAAAAGGAGGTGCGGTTGCAAACAGAAATTTCTGTCCTACAAATACTGATCCACGTGTATCTTCTTTTTCTGGTGGTTAGGCATCCCATTCCTGGAGAACGTGTAAGGCTAATGTCTAAAATATGATGGCAGAGAAACGATATCAGATTTGAAAAAGGCCATTTGTTCAAGGGAGCAGTCTGCCACTGTGCAATGGTAGAAAGCTAAATAATATGAAGTTATTATTGTTTTACATTGGACATCAAGATATGGCATTGTCAGACTGAGGGGCCTGAATGAGATCTATAAATACATTATGAACTAAATTATTCTAGCAGTTCTCAAGTAGTAGGGTTTCATTTTAGAAGGTAGTTTCCCTGTCACATGTGATATGAAAGAATTTGGAGGAATTATGATGTCTAGAAACATCTGAAAGAATTTGAATTAATCTTTTTTTTTTTTTTTTTTTTTTTTTTTTGTCTGCACAACTGATATATCTGTAGCCTGTGACAGAAAAGCAGAAAGCAGACAAAATTACTAGAAGGTGATCTTGCAGGTTTTCTATCCAAGATGAGAAATAAGGATGGTATTTCCCCTAAAAATAATATTCCCTTTGAAAATTTTAGGCACATTTTTGAGACTTATGAATTCAAAATAATTAACTACGTTTCTGAAGGCATATCTGCACACAAGCTTGTTGAATCATAACAAGGATCTGCATGCAGATCATGCCTTGTGGTAGTTCCACAACAGGTCAGATTAGATAGTCTTTTCTTGCTTCAAAAGTTCTATGATCCAAATCCAGTTTTTGAGCTTCAGAAGCATCTCAGATTTGCTTTTCATACGCAAATTATGTCTAATTTTTTCCCAGTGTAGTTACAAATGGTCTGCAATCAATGCCACTAGGATGGGATCAGGTTGCATCCAGTTCACTGAATTTAAACCGTTTCATTGGCTCTAGTTTCTTTGAAGACTACAGGAAGCGTTCATAAAAAATAACCAAAGTCTTAATTACTCTGTAAAAATGCACACCTGAACACAGTGTAGACTGTATTACCACAGAAAATGGAAATATGAACCCACTCCAGGGTTAGAACGTGACAGCTGGGGGTTCCAGCTAGGGATTGCCACTTATCCCGTAAAAAAATTATACTCCTCATAATACATCCTCAAATCCCACATCCTGCTTTGGAGGTGTGTAGGCTATTTTTTAACTTATATTTTCCAGTTCTGCATGAAAAAAAGAGTGAGATCTGGCAGTAGTACTGCTACAGTATCTTTCATTTGTCCCTAAGGTATTGGTGCTGCTTTCCTTGATGGATGGGAACACCTACTTTGCTTCTGAGGGTTGCAGCTGGAGCCAACATCACCCCAACAGAACTGCTAAATGATAGGTTTTTCTCTCCTTTAAGAGAAGCGCCCAGGTGAAGATCTTGCGATATGTATTACTGAGTACCTCCGTTTTCTTCTGCACCTGACAAGGTGAGCTCCTATTGCAGTATCTCTCTGATCCTGGTCTAGCACATCTGGATGATCCAGAAAATTTCAGGAGCATTCAGGGCTGGGCATTAAGCTATCATCACAATTAAGTGCATTGTTTTTAAAAAAGATAGATAAGGTTTTGGGAGAGGCCACCCCTGATCCACGTGCTGCTTCCCCAGCTGTTGCCAAGACTCCATAAAGCTTTGGCGGTATTTCTTGGAGAATGTAGATGTTGCATTGGCACTGTGGCACTGCTGTTTATTTTCCTTATGCTTAGCAACTTCTTACTTGTCCATTCCTGAAAGAAAGGGACATTTGTGTCTGGTATGTTTTTAAATGTCTTTTCTGGTACTGTAAACTTGGTCACCTAGCAAATGCAGAGAACGTGGGTCCCGATGTCTCTATGACCCACCTGAATGACACTTTAGCTTCACATAGACAATTGCTGGAGCTACTGTGCTGGTGAAGTGGTGAAATGAGGCTGCATCCACGTCGGGTACTATTTTCAAAGTGCTCGTCCATAAGAGGAGCCTTAAACCCTAAGGACAGCATGCTCTGTGCATTACTTATGTATCATAATTGAATGTGAGGGAATTGAAGAGGCAGAACTATGAGTCCTGAAGGCTGCTACTTTACAACATAACGATGAAGCTTAGTGCTCCAGCTTATATGAACAGTTAAATTGAAATATTTTGGTCCTACATCTTCATGGTGATATATCAAATACGATATTATTTTACATAACTTCAAGTAGTAAACTTTATTATGATTATAAATGATAGACATTAATGGATCATTAATCCATATAATAATACTGCATTTTCATAACACAATTTCAATTCATTTCAAATTCTCCCCAAGAACCTTTCTGACACCCTTTACCAGAAAATGACTTCATTTTATTTATCCCTAATCATTCCACACTTCCTTGGTTCCACTAATTACTGCTTCAATTCCTAACTGTTTGTTCAGATCACCTTTAACCATAATTCCCATAAATTAAAATACAGCACCAGCTTGTCAGGCTTCAGATGAATGTCGAAGCGTATTAACCAAAATATATACTATAAGATAATGTCCAGGAAAGCTCCACGCATGAATCACGTGATGATATTCTATAGTATATGGTTACATTTATTGCTGTGCCATGTATAATTACTCAGGCTGGTTTTTACTGTCTTAAGTAATCAGTCAATTAATTCATATCTCCAGATAGCCTGAGATCTGCAGTTAATGATTCTTCTCTTTTGCTGAGTTTTGGCCACTTGATTTCTCTAAGCATGACCTCATCAAGTGCTGATCATTAGAGTTCTGAAGTCATAAACTGACACGAAGGTCATTGGCTGAAAAAATAATAAATGAGCTTGTACAATTTGATCCACTATTTTTGAAAGCAGCATCCTGGTCTTAGGAGAAAGAAAACACCCTAAGCGCCAAGCGCTTGTTATTTACCTTTGCATGTGCTGTGCAAGTTCTAATGGAGAAGTCCATGGGTTGTTGTTATCAGTTGGTCAGTTTCCATGAAAGTCAGGAAACTGAGCTCAATTTATACCTAATGCAACAAAACTTCTCTGTATGGAATGAGTAAATTAGCATAGATTCAAATCTCAAATATCAAGATCCTGAAATATGTTGCATTCATTTGTAAACCAGATTAGCATATTGGATCTAGAGTGGTGTAATAAGGGCTCAAAACTGTCTGAATGAATTTGGAAAAAGTCTTAATTATGAGTCTTTCAAACTCAGGTCTTTTTTCATGGTTGAGTAGTCTGAAAATGTGTACATATGTGTTTTGTTTATTAACTTGGAATAAAGAATACAGTGGGATAGATTACAAACTTGTGCAGCCATGTTTGGGAAGTTATATTTGATAAGTATAAACCAACATTTTCATTGTTCAGATTCTTTTTACCTTTCTGTACGCCTATTCCTAAACACACTTAAGCAGTTACATCGTTTATTGTTGCCTCCGCTACATCCCAGCCTCCCAAACCAGTTGTACTTCTGGGTGCCTCTTCTTAGCTCTGAGATTTATATTTGGTAGAGAATCAGAATATTACTTGCCTTACCTCTATTCACGTACACTGCTGAAGTCTGACTAGGATCAGGAGCGGGATGTTCCCTTGAGTTCTGCTCGTGCTCCTGCTTGTCTCAAGCTCCCACTTGTGAAACAAGGACTGCCTACTTACAGATTAAAGTCCTTCGTATCTATCATACTCTGAAATACTGTTCGTAAAGCTATCTGGAGATTTATTCTGACTACTTCAGTAAGTGTAGAAATTATGCAGAACTACAGCAGTCACCCATTAGGAACCACGTAAACAGACATCAACAAACTCGCAGCAATTGAACAAAAGCTGTATATGGAACAACATATAAGCAGTTTTATGATTTCTGTAGGTGAGGCTGTCAAGAAATGGATTTTCCTTTTTTAAGCTAGAGGTTTAAAGACTTTTAATGCTTCTGGATCCAAAAAGTTTGTCAAACCTGGCTTCGCAGCCAGTTTAGGGGAGATTTGAATTAAAAATATCGAGATTCTCTTGTCATTGCATTTTAGTAGAACTAATGCATTCTTGCAAAGTGCATCTTACTTCTTTAACTTTGAAAATTAATTAGTAAATTGACCTAATAGCTCAGGACAAACTGCCAGCTCTGCAATGAGATCAAATAGTGATGAACAGGAGTAATCTGAACCGGTATATTCTAATCATTTGATTTTGAATTACGATCTGGTGTTCCAAAAGCAGCTATGTGAGAGCCATTTGAGTTTGCTTAGCTGAATTATTTTTTATAATTACTGTGGAGCTCTGATTTAATGAGATTTTTGTTGTACTTTTTTCATCAGGCTTCTGTTCACTTTTAAACCTCTTATTTGATTTTTTTTTTTCTTTCAGAATTTTCTTTGAATACTCCAAGTTTACTTCAGTATTTTCCAGCCAGATATTCTGTGAGATTCACTTTTGAGCCTCTTTGGTGTTAGCTGATTCTTGACAATACAGAAAGTATTTCAAATATATATGGAAATGCTTTGGTATTTTCCTGCTGTTTCTCAGAATTTTTTTTTCCTTGATCTTCACATTCTGATTGGCAACACTTTTTTTAAAAAATAAATTTTTTTCCCCCCTTACTATATAAAAGTAATCTGAATAATTATCATGCTTCTTCAGGTATTGCTGCGCTTTAAAAAATGCTTATCCAGAAAATATCTGCATTTACTTTTTTCTGTTGGCTCTGAAGAAAGATGATCATGAATCTGTTACTGGATTTCCCAAGGCTTGTCTTGGAATTAAGACACTATTTGCTTCTAAACTTTATCTAAGATCCAAGGAAAAAAGCGCTTGATAGAAATCTCTTGAAGATACCAGTTCAAAATTCATATGAATCCAAAACTGATGCTACTTTGAATTCATCCTGTGACTTTCCCCTTCCTTGGAACTGGACATGTGTAGAAATGATAAATAAGTCTGCAACTGGTTTCATTATTGGTCCAGCTGATTCATAGAAATAGGACAAAGCTCACGAAGTATTTGTTGTCTTTGATTTTCCCTGTTCGGACACTTTTATTCAGGCACCTAACTCAAGGAGCAGGAGAAGGAGTGGGATGTGGAGGCCATGTACATATATTTATTATACTTAGTACAAATGATTTAGGCTCTGTCCCTATGAACAATCATCTATAATATTCCAAAATTTTTACTTTGTGGACTGTTTACTTGATTCTGCTACTTTTTAGCTTCTGGTGTGTAAAGAATGCAGTATGTAAGGTGGGTAATGCTGCTTTATCTAAAAATAAAGATTTATGAAGGCATTTCTGGGAATGAACAATGTCATTGTTCAATGATAAAGCTCTAATTGCAGAATTCAGTGAATGTTTTACAGTGATTAATTTATTTACTATAGCTACTTTCTTGTTCTGCAAGCAGAACAAGAATAAAATGTCACTACATTATATTGTAAACTAAAACACAATCTTTACAATTGAAATGCTAAATGATAGAATAACTCTAAGAGAGAGACATAAGGAAGTCTGGAAATCAGGATTTGTTTGTGGGCTTTTTTCTGCCTTTTAAAATTCTAATGTATGTTTTTTTCATGGGCATTATAAAATAAGCTGGTTTTAGGACATCTCTGAATAGGAGTGAAGTCATTTGACATAATAGCAAATACCTCTGCAAGTCTTCAAGCTGTTCTGCTCAATATACGGTGTTGTAATTTTGCCACACAGGGTACACAAGGAAATGATAAAAAGAAAGCTGAATTATGATGTGGTGATACCATAAATGGATTATGATTTTACAATGGATATGTTTTTCTGAATATGAAAAGAATAGAAATGTTATGAAATCTGTTTGGGTGTTTTTGCAAACCATCATATTAAAATTTTATTACACGTCAGAAGAAAAATAAGAAGAGTACAAGGAGTCTGGCAAAGAACATTTACCAAAAGTTATCCAAACACTGTATTTTACAGTTCTATGCTTTAAAGGCTCATCAGTGCCTATTTCTTCTTGTCTTATGCAGCTGCAGAAGTAATTTTTGTAGTTGTATTTAAAATTCAAATATTGAAAATAAGCCTGTAAAGATCAATAAAGACCTAAATTATTCAGTACCAGGCAGAACAAAACATTTTGTTCCACCTTTTTTTGTTATTAAATATTGAAATAAAGCCTCTGAGTATTTCTTAAGTAGAGGAGTATTTTAGCATCTTTATTACAAAAAAAAAAAAAAAAAAAAGGCTGATTCTAAAATCCACCTAGAAGTGAATGACTGTGTATTTTTTTTAAATGTTCTTCTTTCTTTAAATTGTAAGAATTTAAGACTAAAGCCTGTCACGTGCTAAAGTTCTCATGTAAGTCAAGGGGCAGATGTTTGTTATTAATTAACCTTTTGCTGTTACCCAGTCTTCACTTCCTCTGAATTTTTACCAGCCACAAGATTTTAGGAGGAACTAAAAAACCATTGTTTTGATTGAAGAAGAGCTGCTTTTTTTTTTTTTAAAATCAAAGTAAGCCTCCTTAAAATAGATTTGATTGGAGAATATTTGCTTTTGCAAAGCAACTCAAAAAACATTGGCTTTCTGCCTGTAATCCATTTTGTTTTGTCTCTGTAAATAACATTTTCATATAGCATTAACAATCCATTTCCTTTCCTCTATGATGATAAATAGTCTTCATGTCTGTATTTGGTCTTTAAAAAAAAAAAAAGTGCTAAAGTACTGCAGACACATAAGACTTGTACATGCTGGGTCTTTCAATATAGATACCACTGAAGCCTAGCAGATTTCTTAGGTCTTAATAGTTCTTTGGTTGGCTCATATGAATTCAGACCTCTGACAGGCTTTGCCTTTGCAAAGTGCACTACAAGGGTACCAGTTTCTGGGGTTATAAGGCTGTTCCAGCCTTCATAAATTGTAGTATTTTCTGTTGTTTCAGTTAAGTCTTTTTTGTTGTTTTTTCTCTTTTTTTTTTCTATTGATGTAGAGAAATGAAGAACAGAGAACTTTCAGTTTTCTGTTCATGTGATCGTTGAGTGCTTTATGCGAAGCCTCATATAAAATTAACAGAATTTAGAGAGGAGAGGAGAGAACATGAATATTCCAGTGGTTGGAAGAGAGATACTGAGACAGAAAGCAGTCCATTTTTAATTTTTCAATGAGCTTTTAAAATATGCTGAGTCTTGCACCGTGTAATACAGTAGTGGCTAGGGTAGGGATATCCTGATCGCCAACTTACAAGTGAAAATCAAGACCAGGATCAGATATGACATCAGTCAGTAGCCCACACCAGTTAGCAAACTTCTCTTTCACGACTGATCGATCAGCAGAGGTGTAATACTGAGATTTCTGTTGATTTGTCTTCAGTCAATGGGGGTCCACAGCACAGTGTGACGTTGCCACCTCTCCAGGAGAAGGCAGCTTGCCATCGATGACAGTGAATTGTGTAGTAAAGTGATGGATACCACCGCATGGAGCATAAACCAGCAGCTAGGTGAAAGGCACAAAAACAACCTGGTCCACACAGCAAGAAATAACATGGTAAGGCTCATGCTGTTTAAGGATGTGGATCGTCATGCCCTGTACAGGGTCATGGGGTTTTGTGAAGGTGTTTGGTGGAAGACGGCTGTCCTGATTTCAGCTGGGATAGAGTTAATCTTCTTCTTAGTAGCTAGTACAGTGCTGTGTTTGGGCTGTGATGTGAGAACAATGTTGATAGGACACTGATGTTTTTAGATGTTTCTGGGTGATGATTATACTAAATCAAGGACTTTTCAGTTCCTTGGGCCCTGCCAGCAAGAGAGCTGGGGGGCACGGGAAATTGGGAAGGGACACAGCCAGGGCAGGTGACCTAAGCTAGCCAAAGAGGTATTCCATACCATGGGACGTCATGCTGAGTATATAACTGGGGGAAGAAGAAGGAATGGGGGGACATTTGGCATTATGGCGTTTGTCTTCCCGAGGACCCATTACGTGTGACGGAGCCCTGATTCCCAGGGGATAGCCGAACATCTGCCTGCCCATGGGAAGTGGTGAATGGATTCCTTGCTTTGCTTTCCTTGTATGTACGGCTTTTGCTTTACCTATTAAATTAATTGCTCTTCTCTCAACCCTTGAGTTTCACATTCCTTTCCAATCCTCTTTCCCATCCCTCGGGGGGTGGGGGGGGTGGGGGGGTGGGGAGTGAGCAAGCGGTTGTGTGGTACTTGGTTGCCAGCCGGGGTTAAACCACAACAGCGGCATCATCAGAGGCCAATGAAAGCATGCGTGCTCTGACCACCGAGTAGATGGGGAACAAGTAGGTGATGGCCATGAAAAGGCAAGTTGGTAATAACTGTTGTGATGGTGGTGGAGCTAGAAGGTGGTCACCCAGTAAAGACAGCCCCCAAGAAGGAAGTTGCATGCATCACTCTATCCGTTGCCCGCTGCCAGGCAGACAATGAGGCTCCAGTGAAGCAATCATTACAAGGCTAATTGTGTAACATGCAGCATTATGGGGGGCACAACCCCAGTCTTTTCCTTGCTCATTGCTCAGCCACTGGGAGATTTTCCTCTTCCCTCTGCTTGTGAGGCAGTTATGTTAGTACAATGCAGCTTTCAATGTTGCAAAGATGACTTTGCTTGAGTGAAACTGTATTTTTCATGATGTAGAAGTTGAATACAGTTATGCTTTTCTTCCCTCGTAGCACACGTGGTGAGTTAGGAGCTGCATGTGATGCTTTCTGCATAACCTTGTGTACTACAGAAGATGCGACCCGCCGTTTTAAAAGGTATACTTCTAGCAGCTTGCAGCAAACTCATGTCATGGATGCTGCTTTTCCAGTCATTAAAGTGCAGTCATCTTGGTGATGGCTTTTTCTCACATAGACAGGCCCCACCATGTGCTGAAGTAACAAACTATACCTGATTTTTATCAAGACAGGTAATTTCTGAAATTTGCAAGGTTGGTGCTTGTTCGTTTTCCCTTTCTAGCAATGGATGGGGGTGTACGAATTCAGATGTTTCTAGCCTTGGAGAAGGAGGAAAATTGTGACCATTCCTAATCAAGTTTAGTATTTCTATCACAAGATGCAAGAAGGAAAAAAGTGAGTGGGGAAGTTACACAAGCGACTTAAATTGCCTTCTGCATTTCTGTTCTAAAAGATGAATTTGAGCCTTAAATATATTATACATCTCAAAACTGCAATGGACTCTTCGGGTGTCCCCATTTGCAGCTAATACCACTTTGAAAATGTGTCTTAGCATTAATTTATTGTTTGACTACTTTACCATGACTTCATGCTTTCTGTATGGGGGGGTGTACCACTGAATGTGTTGATCTGAAAGTTAGTGCCAACTTTTCACCTAAATAGTAGCTAGTTCTTTCAATGTGCTATTAAAAAAGATCGGGGCTTTTATTTTGGTTTTTTTTTTCCTATTTCTTAGCATTATGATTCTCACCTCTTGGCTTAATCCTTGTCAGGTATACCCATAAGCTGTTTCTGACCTCTTGCAATTAATGAGAAGGGGGAAAAGAGCTTAAATATGAATGGATGCGACATTTATCCATGCGGAAAGTTCTAGCATTGTAAAGAAGGCTCTATACAGGTCTTCCTAACAGCTTTAATGAAACTTCCAGGCCTCCTTCTTGTCTATGCTTATGGAGGTATGGGATAATTTTATTTTTTTGTTTGTTTCCCTGTTTAGTCTGGAAGTGCTAACTGATGGATAAATAGGTTTATGTTGTATTATTTATTTGGAAAATATGCTGCTAGTTTCTTCAGCAGCTTAAAGATCTGAAAAGGTGAATGAACTTCAAATACTTAAAATCCAGCACCACAACAAATAGTGTATATTGGAAACTCCAGCAATACTGAGAAGAAACATGTTGTGGACATTTATCAAGTCTAATGCTTAGAGGAAAGGAAAAGATGCTATCAGTGTCGGCTAGGAGGAAGGAAGGAATTCAGTTAGTACATGGACATTGAAAGCAACAAAATTTTTATAGGCATAAGAGAGCTGAGGGAGTATATTAACTTAGTGTGGACCCGGCTGCAATATACCCACCTTTTCCCATACGAGAAGGTACGTTTGCAGATGTAACCGATATTTCTTAAATGCCAAACTTTGCTGGCTTGCAAATTGCAAGATGTTCATCATTTATCATACCTTTTAGACCACTCTTGTGGCCTGTCACTATAGCAACTCTGTTGGCTTCTACAGCAACACCTGGTCCTATCAGTAGCTTTACCCTGTTGAAGTTTCTTCATAAATAATCCATGTGCAAGTGAATGTAGCTGTCATGTTAATTTGTGGCTAACCTGGTTCTGGCAAGTTTATAATTATATTTATGAAGCAAATAAGCAGATTGTTTGCTCTTTCTTCAGCATTGACTTAACACAAACTGACAGAAACAAATAAAAGAAGCTTTACTAATCACAGTCAAAGTAACAAAAAAAAATGTCATAAGGATGTTCTAGTTACTATCTCAGAAATACATTCCTAACTCTGTCCTACTGTCTGACCTCTAGTTAATAGACATAGTGGTACTATTTACAAAATGTGTTTACCTTCACAGTAAATACCATATACAACCTTTGGTTGTTTAATTCCCTTCCTCCTCCACTTCCTTCCTTCAACTCTTTTCTAATTGTCTCCCTACCAGAGTCTTGCCCCCATCCCTTAAAGTTGGGGATAGCATCCACGGGCAGCAAAGTAACTTTTATGTTTACAAATATTACCTTAAACATAGAAGGATATGGTTAATTTAAGTTTGTGTTCACAACTCAAACCAAATGCGGATAATGGTAGACTGAGGGTTTGCATCTGCTTTGAATTCCAGTTTCTCATCTCCAGATTTGGTCTTAATTTTGTGGCAGACCTTTTGATACGTATGTCCAAGAATTGCTAGATTTCAAAAGAGTGAAAAATTATAAATTGTGTTAATGCTTTTTCATTGTTCTTGATAGCTGAATATATGGGTGGGAGGTAGCTGGAGCAGTAGAAGTCAGCGACTCTACCTTTCTGTTGCTTCAACAGAAAGTCTGACTAGAAAATACAATATTGCTGGTATAATATAGTAGCAAATAATCTTAGACTGAAAATAAGATGTTTGAGAAACTGTAAGGGAAAAGTGTGCCCACAGGATATAATATCCTCTGGAATTTCTCCTTATACATCACCATTCAGGTCTGATGAAAACTTTCTGATTACTTTCAGATAACTAGATTGTTATCTCTTCAGCCAAGATAAATAGTTAAGTTCACAAAATACTGACTGTCATCAGCGGGCGCTGCCATTTGGCACTGAAAAAGATATGCAGATGACATAATTATAGTTCCTTGTCTCTCTGCTTGTTTGACAAAATGACTAAACTATTAGTAAATTTTATGGATTTTGTTTCTGTTTATACAGATATTCTGCACTATATTTATCTCTCTGGCAACTGAGATCAGCTTATTTTATCTGTTAAAGGATTACTAAGGTGTATGTCTAATTTATTTGAGATTCTAATTTTACTATTTCTGGTATTACAGGAGACCTTCATTAATTTAGAGCAATGTAACACTTCCTTTAGTTCACATCATTCAGAGCAATTTCTCAGTTCATAATTATACCATTCTGCCAATTATTCTTTCTTCCATTCTCTGAAAAGACTTGCTTAAATATAGTATGTGTGACATGACTCACGAAATCAAAGTAACCAAATCAACTGAAATCAAAGTAAACCTTTTTTTCAGGAGTTAAATGAAGTTGGTCTGTATAACACAGCTACAACCCATGTTGTAGGATTGTTGCTGTAGAAAATTAGCTGCTTCAGTGTGCTGCCTCTTTTACAAATGCCAGTTCAGTTAAGAATGCCTGTGAGTTTATATCTGTGTATATAATTCATAGAGGAATTGCATCTGGAGATGCTGCTTACTGAAATAGCTGACCTGCTTTTATCCCCTGAAGGATATTCGTTCAACACATCCCCTGAAAAAAAGGATTTGCTACCTCATCGTAGTGTAATACTTAACAACAACGAAACACATGCATAAAATCTTGTCGAACTGAACGAGGCCATTAATGCAGGAGCAGTGAGTGAGAATGTAATAGAGAATGAGAGACAGAGAAAAGAACCCCCTTGTCAGCTTCTTTCCCGCAATACGTGGGTGGGTCAGAGAGGACAGTCTGCCTCTGTCACAGGAGTGCAAAGCCCAGCTGGTGACTCTGACCTTACTACTGCCAGTGTGTATAAGGAGAGGGCAATCCCTATAAACTGTCTATCTCGTTAGCGTTTTGAAAGAGCTCCTTTCTGACAGCTGAAGGGAATTATGAATATGGGTGATGCAGTACAGTTTTAGATATTGATACATGTACAGGTGTGGGAAGTTCTTGTCTGAGCAGCTTGTTATATGAAAATAAAGAAATTAGACCCGCACAACTTGGAAAGATGTATCAGATTGAATAATCTCGCATGTACTTGATATCAGTTCAATAATTCACTGACCAAAAATGTAATTACCACTGCGCCTATCTTTCAGATCAGGTTACTATATGATCCTAAACTATCGTTCAAAACAGGATCCTTAAGGTATGGCATGAAAGCACTCTGCGATCTACGTGGGACAGGGTCCTAGTAGAGCCAGCGTAAAGATTTGCTCTTGGTCAAACTGGTAGTGCCATTTATTTCAGAAAAGAAACATCATGCAGTTCTCTGCTCTTCCCAGGCTCGGTACCTGGTGGGGAACGAGAGGCAATATGCCTGCTCCTTTGGCTGTGCACAGTTTCTGCTTGAAGTGTCTTGGGTTGTTCTTTCAGGAGACTGACTTGTGGAGTGAGTCATAAGGGTAGAGGTGCTGAGAACTTAGAAATCATCTACAAAAGGAAGAAATAAGAAATAATTATGCCTGTACTTTAGTCTTTACAGTGCACTGTAAATCTTCAACGTTTGGCAGTGAAAGGAGCTGAAGTGTATCACTAAAGTCTGTCATAACCAGCTAAATTATTTTGCATACTTGGAATGTTTTTCAGGGCAAATGAAGGTCAAGAAATGGATAAGGAGGGAATGATGTATCTCCAGAGTCACTATTAGGAATAATTTGGTTCAGATTTTACTCAACATTCCTCTCACTTGTGTCTATGCAGAAATGGTAACATTTCTCATGATTATTTTTAAGAAGATTGCAACATTTTAAAATCTTACATAGACTTTCTGGTATGACTCATCCCGTTGTCCACAGTAGGACTGCTCATGTAAAAAAGTGAATGAGATTATTTGGTTATCTTTTGATTTCTTGCTTTGTCTACTCTAATGTTATTTGTCAGTAAGAATCAAAATTTCTTTCCAGTTTCTTAACTACTGTTAATCATTTTTAGATTCAGGTTTGGAAAAGCCCATATACAGGCGTGCTCATCCCTGATTCCTTTTTCTTCCAAAGTTAGGAAAGGTATAGAAATGACATGGTTGTTATATGAGAGAAAAGGATGGCTTTAAAAAGTAGGGAAGGCTTTGGATGAATATGGTTTTTGACTACAAATATGACTCAGCAATTAAATTTGATCTGATGATGAAAAAAAAACATCAATAACAAAACCCAAATAAATTACCTACTCCAATAGGGAGCAACCCTCCCCATTGTATCTGAAGCGTCAGAGGATGATTTGCCACTTCGTTACACACAAGCAGCTTTCTAAACTTTAAGACTTTTAAATAGCAGGTGCAGATAAGTGAGTCACAACAAATCTTACTATCACTTCATGGAGTTACTAGACATTTCTGAATTTATAGCTGCTTGGGATGGAAAAAAAAGAAGGAAGGAATTTAAAATAATTTTTAAAATGAATTAACTTGGTATTCTGATGTTCTTGGTATAGTGTCAGTAATTCTACTTTGATATGGAGCTGAACAATGGCATGCTTATATTTTACTGGAACAGCAGAAACTTAATTCTAATTGTTAGCGATTAAGCTACAGCAGTTTCACAAATATTTCTCAGCTTGTAAAAATACTAAGTTTCTATTTGTGTCCCTTTGAATTTGCAGGATACATTGTACTTGTTTTCTTCAAACTCTATCCAAAGTTACTTTTTAAAGGTTATTTATCTTTTCTCCTTCCTTTAGTTAGCAGGAAAATGTTGCACAGTGACCAGGTGGTCTCAAATCTCAAAGCTTTTCCCACCGTTTGATCAAAATAGGTTTTAGGTGGAGAACTGCTGTTTGAGGTTATGATTCTTAGGTGGTTAGTAAGCCGATTTAAGGTAGCTAATACCTTTCATCACTGAAATAAGAAAGCCTGTGGGATTGGAGAACTGGATAACTTTAAATCTCAGTTTAAGTAGGAAAGTTTGAGTGAACATCTGAAATAATAGCAAATGCTCCACCCCAAATATTCTCAGCACAAAGCACAACATATTTTGATCAGAGAGTATCTAATGTGATGTTTGCAAGCTTCATAAAATATACATATCCTTCCCTGTCTGATCTTAAAACATTTAGGCTGTAAAGAAATTATTATGAAGTGTCTCATGTTTATGTGGTTTTGCTCTTTTTATTGCATTTTTAGGTAGAGAGGAAAGATAATAAAAGGACCTTGCAAAGAGAGAAAGCAAGATCTTTGTTATAAAATGAAAATGAATACTAACCCCCCCCCCCCCCCCCAAAAAAAAAAATAAAAATAATAGTATAGAGGAGCCTTAAATACTTCTATAGGAATGGTTGTATCTACAGTAAACCTCAAACTAGGTATTTTACACCTAGGTGCAAATAGGAGTCCAATTCCGATTTATTAACAGATTTGCAGTTTCATTGTGTAGACACCTGGGTTCCCTTCCTCTGGAAATCAAGGAGTGTGAAGATGATGCACAGCCACATCCTGACCCACCATGTGCAGAGTGGAGGAAGCCTAGCACGTACTCGCACCTAGAAATGGTAAGATGCCCCAGTTTCAGATGTATCCAGTGCCCATCAATTTACGCGCTTTCCCTGCAAGGTAGGTCAGCCCACAGAGCTGCTCTCCATTAATTAAGCAGCATGGCTACATGCGAGTCCTAAACTAGAAGTGATGCTACGTTCCAAGGGATACCCACAGCAGAAAGAGGAGGGAAACCGCATTAAGTGAAATATCTGTGTCAAAAATACTGAACTCCAAATGTGTCACCCATGCTAAAGTGGCAGCGCAGCTCTGCACCTTCTGCTGCAGGGAGGGCGATCAAAACAGGAGGGAAGCAATAGGAGCAGTCTGTATGGGAAGGGGCAGCATCCAGGTCTAGCAGCACTAAGAGGTGAAAAACAACTGTTTGCGTCAGTCTGCAGGTGCAGCCAACTGTAGGAACAGGGAAGAGGTGTTCAGCTAATCTGAGTGTAGCAGGGAAGAGGGACAGGGCACTTGGCTTCTCTGTTAGCCCTGCATGTGGCCATTCGCTGGCCCTCAAGGTGTTGCGTGGTTTTAGCCATCTTTTCTCCCACTGTAGTATGTGGCATGCTGTGGCTCGCTGCCAGCAGGTGCTAGGTCCTAATAAATCCTCTTTGAGATCCACTTATGGAATCAAGTCCCACTTCACTGAGCCTGCAGCCTTGGCAGTGACCCCCTTGGTGAGCTGGCTCCTTACAGCATCACACGGCAGCGGTGGTGGTGCTGTGGCACGATACAGAGCTAGCTCTGGAAATTGTGGGGTGTTTTGGAAGAGGGATGTCTGCAAAAAGGTGCAATGATGTGAACCTGAGTAACAAAATCAGGAATGATGGTAATAGAGTATCATTTCTATTTATAAAGGGCCTCTGCTTTGCTTCAAACATTCTAATAACCAGATTTCTTGGCTTCCTGCTTTTATTTAGGCTTATCTGTCCTGACCGTCTGGTTTTATTTGTTCTGCAACACCTTTCTGTTGCCTCCAAGTAATTTTTCAACCTATTAAGTAGTTTAATTTTGAGAGAAGAATGTTTTTCAGACCTCTCAGAGGTTTGAACGGCCTACAGGTTCCAATGGCTGTCTTGAAGGAGGATGTTATGTTGGTGATGAGAGTTAGGGGGAAAAACAAGGGGAGCTTGAGCTGATCTGTTTTGTCGATGTTACTCAAAATATTTGTAGCTAAAAATCAGTCATGGCTGTTTCTTCTTCTCTCCTAATAGGTTTTGGAGGGAAATGGGCCGGGGATAGGAGAGCAGTAGGAGGGGTTTAGAGGATACGGAGGAAGGACTTAATATTGCAAAAATAAGAAAGGAAAATATTGGAATGCACAGGAAAGGACTAGAGTTACTAGAGGACTAGAGTTACTATAGAGAGGGACAGGGGCTAAAAGGATGTAAGTCATAAAGCTATCGGAAGAACTTTGTTAGCCATAGTCCTTATGAAAGAATTAATTTAAAGGTAGAAATATTCTGAAGTCTCAGATCTTTTCATTAATCTCCAGGTTAGCACTTTAAAACTATTTGCTATAAATTCAGCACTTGATAGCTTTCTCCCATTGGTGCAAGACTTCCATGTATTAGATTTTACAACTTTTTTTTTTCTTTTTCCTACAGAATTAGCACCAAGTAGCTATATGCCACATGCATGTTTCTCTATTATAGGCAACCCCCAGGAAGCTCATTAAGTTTTCTTTATGGCTCCTATGCACTGCTGGAACCATACCTAAGTGGAGTGTTTGACTGTCAGTGATTAGATACCACGAGGGTATATACTTTAGAAAATATCATAGTTGGCATACAGAAATAGACAAGTATAACAGCACTGCAGAGGACCATTTATTCAACAGGCATTTCAGCTGCATAAACAGTAACACTTACCGAGTTCCTGAAAGTGGCTTCCAGCTTCAATAGTAAAGTTGTTTCTCAAAAAGCTTCTGTGTAACCATACAGTATAGTGGAAGTAAATATATCCTAAATTTAAGCAAATTGTGGATGTCAAAATTGAGCAGACTTATAGTAGTTTAAAATTTTACTGGTTATAATCCTATTTTGAGTGTTTTGGTGTAAAGTACTTCCTTGATGGGAAATTACTATTGTGAGATATTTGGTGGGTTACTGGGGTTACTTAAATATTCTGGTTTAACCTGATGCTTGTTGTAAAAATGTTAAGTGACAGACTGGAATGATGCCAACAGTGTAGGCTACTCCTCAAGCAAAACACGCCAGGTCTGTACGAGTTTTTATTAGTTCTTGTGTTGGTGACCATGAGGAACTGCTGCTGCTATCGAGGTGATCTTTGGTCGTACTCTAGTAAAAGTACTACAGAGGAATCTTCTTTTCCTTCTTCCTTGATTCCTTCCCCTGATCTCAAAATTTCTGATTATCTGTTAACGTTCTTGAATTGTTTTTTTCCATAACTGGCTTTTCTGTTTTAGATCTTCCTACTTTCTTCTGCAGCTACACCACTGTAGATTCATTGCACGTTTTTTGCTATATTTGAGTGGATGGGCTGATCTTTCATACTAAAATTATAGTTTGTAAGACATATAAGAAGACAATAACAACATGACTTATGGAGATCATGCCCTACAGCGTGTGTACTTTCAAATGTTGTCATGCAGGGCCCACAAAGGTGCTGTCACCATCCACGTTTGAAACCCTCTTGTGAAAAGTTAACCAGGACAACATTGCAGCTCAGTATTGAGTGGTCTAGCGATGCCATTAGTGCATGCTGCTGTCTCTGTCAGTCTGACTTGGAAGCGAAAGTGTATTTGAAACATTTGCCCCCTTCTTTAAGTTGTTTGGTATGGTCTAAATCACAACAAATATGTGATATTCTTTGTTTCGCAGAGCATCCCTCCTGTTTTTATGTGAAACAACTAACAGTTCCCAGCAACTTTTAATACAGCCTTACAGAATGAGGTGTAAATTGCACCAAAAACATAACAAGAAATCGACTAGTACAATACTTTCCCAGAGCTTTGCCACCTTCATCATTTCAGCAGGGGATAACCCTGCCCTGTGTTGCAGTGGTCACTGGGACCCGTGGGACTTGTGGTCACCGGTGGTCAGACATGGGCAGCTCCTGCGGCGAGCGCCCGGTGCAGCCCAGCCAGGCAGCGGTGTCATGCGGGTCGCAGGCGGCACCTTCCCGACCCCGCGGCCCCGGGCACGGCTCGGCTTCCCCCATGAGTTACAATAACCACAAGCTGCTCTAATTTCTCTTGGCAGAAGGAGCTCCCTGGAGGCATTACTCTGTTTCCGAATACTTTGTGTTAGCCGGAGACGCTGCTTAAGATACTCTCTGTCTCTGTGTCAAGGACAGGGAATATGTTGCATAAAGCACTTTGCTCAGAGGCCTGTTAAAGGCACCTTTATGTCTCTAATGGACTACAGCAGTGCATGAGGGATTAATCAGAGGACAGGAATGATCCCCCCTCCTTGTTTCAAGCAATACTAGTATCTCACATACCACATTTTCATTTTCTTACAGCGCTTCACAAGCCAAATTCAGGACAAGTCGCTTATTACTCAGGGACAGTAAAGGATAGGAGGTTCACTGAGGCAGTGGATTTAGTTCTAGGAAGAGTTTCTTCTGTCAGTTCTCATTTTCTCCTTGTTTTTGAGCTTGCCTAGGAGCAATTCTGGTGAGATGTGAAGGGAATCGCCATGGGAGGTCACAGTGACAGGACTCCCTGAGAAGTCTCAGAGGGCCTCCGGTAGGAGGTGGGGGTACATTTTTACTTTCTGTAATAGCTTCTACAAAACAACACACACTTCACCATGCTCCAATAATAACCCACATACTTGTGTGAGATGGTGTAGCTTTTCCATACCTGAAACAAAATCAGAGATGATACAGTAATGGGTTCACAGCATGGATTATCACCATGGCAATATATCATATACTTTGGAAACTACTTGGTCTAGACGGAAATATGTTAACTCTTTGTTTGTTTTCAAACTAGATGCAAGAAAGATGTCTGAATTACTCTGATCAGCTAATTTTGTACTATTACTCTTTTTTTCTTTTTATTTTTTTTAATATCCCCCTTTTCTATATTAATTTTTACCCCATTGCATATTAATTTCTTGCCATCAACTACAGGTGAAATTGCAGTTCTCTGGCCTCTATATGAGGCGGAAGTGACACTCTTACAGTGGCCTATTAAGCACCAAATACCTTAGTACAAGAGTGGAAGTAGAATCTCTGAGTATGTCTCTTTCCCCTCGGGCTATCTTTCAGCGACTTCTGTGCTGTTCTGGTTGGCCTTCACCTGCTAATACCTGGTTAGAAACCAGGAGAACAAATGAACTCATGATAGGTAAATATTTACCAGCATCATTCCATGTTTTTTATATTCTTTGTTTTATAACACGGTTGCCCATGTTGGTTTCAAAAAAAATCCATAGCAAAATGTGTCACCTATTACATTTCCACTTCAAGGAAAGGGCAAAAAGCCCTTTCTTAAAAGACAGGTTCATCATCAAAGTAATGCACAAAAAAAAGAACGAAAACATAGAAGAGAATGATAGAAATGTTGGTTGAAAAGGAGGTCACCCTGTGGAGTGTTCCTCTCAAACGGCAACTGCCACCAGCTCTACATCTGGCCAGCCAGGGCTTTGTCTGCTGGAGTCTGGAGAAATGCCAGGCATGGACTTTGCAGTGCCGCTTGGGGTAACCCCTTGCAGCCCTGCCCTCCCCTCCCGACAAGGCACTCTTTGCACCTGGACATTGCAGTACCCACCAATGCTAAGAAGAGCTGGGCTGTGTTATGTTATACGTGCCCTCCAAGTTGCTGTAGCCTGCATAGCCACCTACTGCCCAAACTAAACAAATCCAGCTTCCTCAGTCTCTCCTCACAAGTCACATACTGTAGGGCTGTTACTGTCTTAGCCATCTTCTGCTGGATTTTCTCCAAATTCTCAACATCTCTTTTCAACTGGAGAGTCCAAAAAATGGTTGGAGTGTTTCAGGTGAGCCTCCACAAGGGCTGAGTTACACGTTCTCCTCCTAACACACATGTGCAGTTTACCTTGTGGCTACGAGAGCACACTTTTTATCTCATTTTCAGCTAGGCATCCACAGTGAGCGCTGGACCTTTCCAGCATAGTTGGTTCTCTGCAGGTTGGCTTCCAGCCTGTACAGACACAGGTTATTCTGCCTTAGGTGCAAAACTTTTTACTTTTCCTTGTTGAACTTGAGTTGGCCCAATTCTGAAGCTTTTCGAGGTCCTTCTGGACTGACTGGGTAAATCTCACCACTCAGAGACTGAATTTCTGGAACGTGTTAGAAGTTCAGGCTTAGCCAATTTAACCACATTGAATTAAGTTTATTACAAGAGTGAGTCTCTTCATTCTTATTAGAGACACATCATGCACTTAATTTCTTTTGCTATAAAACATGGTGAGCAAGAGTGTTCAGCTGGAATAGGAGATCTGTGCCTTGTCTCGACCTGCGTGCTCTGACTTGTGTTTCCATCTATTCTGTAAGCTCCCAAAGGCCTGAGTTTTGTCATCACCATTTGTTGTACTGCAATCCATCCAGATCAGACTTCACCAAAAAGTTTCAGTTTGTAGCTAGTCCAGTTCAAAACAGGTGTTCTGGATTTTGGATGTCCCGTTTCAAGTATTACTGGTCCTGTAGGTATACTTATTTCACAGGCTAATTTATTTCAGAATCATCTTAAGCATCAGCAGTTTCTAAAAGGCTATGGTACTAAATTCTGCCAGGACCCAATGCACCAAATTCTGCTAGTGACAATTGCATTTTATTTCATTAATCAACGTAAAGCTATTCTTCATTTTTAAATGCAAAAAAAATAAGAACAGCATTAAGACTGGGGGGGTTTAATTATTTTTATTGACTTGAAAGGTCTATTTCTTGTTTTACTTCACCACTGAATCATTTCAAAATCACTGAAGGCAAAGGTGTTACACTAGTATAAAATCAATAAGAAGAGGGTTAAAAGGGCCATACTTTCCACATGCAGTGAATGAGAAATGAAAGAGAGGTTTATAATATCATAAACCTTGGAACTGTGTCTGGTAATTATCCCCCATATGGCCTGCCAGGGAAATGACCACCATCTGCTGCTGCCCACCAGTGCCCTGAAAATACAATTGGGCTGCTACAATTCACTGGAACTAGCAGTAAACTAATCCTCTCAATTTCAGCTCTTAAGATTACATGTAATTGTGTGTAAGGTGCAGGCTCAGTCCGTACAGATTTTTCAGGCTCTGAAGTTCTGAAGATTGAAGCAGATCACATTTGTCCTATTGCTGTTCAGCTTCTCCCATGTATTTATATTGCATCGCTGCTTTTTTTTTTTTTTTTTTTTCCCTCTCAAATTGCTGGCAGAAGTGGCTACCTGCCGAGGTTTTGGTGTATTCTCTCTGGTTCGTGCATGTAGAAGTGGGACTTTTTGTCACAGAGCAGCTTTGAGCTAAAGTTAATCTTTTTCTTTATGAAACCGAGATAAGACTGCTTTTAAAATAAAATACTTCAAGGTTCTGAGGGAGTTTCAGTAATATACACACATCTCTACAAGGAATATACAGAAACTAGACCATGGTAAGACAAAGTGCAGTAAAGAAATCTGCTGAAATGGAAGAAGTTGCAGGAGGAAGAAATGGCACAAAAAAGTTAGATTACAAGAAGGAAGAGGTGAAATAGGGAGAGAATTTGTAAAGAATACAAGGGAACCCTAATTCTAGTTTGGCCATTTCTACATGCTTCTAACTTTTAATGCAACATAAAACAGTACCTTCAGAGAATATTTTCTTAGTAAAATAAGTAAAGCAATAATAGAAAAAAATACTGTGCAAGTTCCTAGTACTTCAAAGTATACAAAATATATTCAAGTAATAGTTTCTAAAACTAGAGGAATATTTAATTTAGGAAAAAATGGGAAATTGAATAAGGGAGAAAAGAGAGAAGCCATGGAGGGATTCTGTTTTGTTTCCCCTCCCTCCCCCATTTCAGATGGATTAAAGAATTATTAAAAATTAAAATGTAAAATCATTCTCAGACAAACCAAGGGAGAATAGCTTCAGCTGAACTGGGTAATATCTGGGTCCCAGGGGACCCAATTCTTCTTCATCTGTTTTTGGCTATGATATAAAGGGTCTCTCTGACTCATTTGGAGTGGCCTGCAGCAGTAATAACATATTCCTCAGAGCTGCGCCGCTCATTGACAGAATGCAGGACAAGAGAGACAAAAACCACTGGAGAGGCTCTTTTTCAGTGTGAAATGAAGCACTTTGGCTTCCGTGAATGAAAACAAGACTGCGGTGGCATTAGATTTTGAATTAAGGATGAAAATAGGCTCTGCCATTAAGAGGCGTTTCCCAAGAGAGAGCCATCTCAGTATTTGGTCAGTGTTTGGAAGGCAGAAGGGGTGCAGGGCTCAAGCTGATCTCAGCTCAGCCGAGGAATGTGTTTGCAGAATTAGGGTTGTGAATATTTTAGAAAAATGTTGTAAAGTTTTGTTCATTTAATTGTGAAAGTATCATTAGGGATTCAGGTGGAAAATGTTACATTGATAGACAGTAGTGTTACAAGGAAAAATAAATCCACTGACCTTTCAGGCACTAATGGGCACTGAACACATCATTTCCACTCCGTGACACAGAAAACCCTTTTCCATACGTAAATAGGGAGGAAAATGAGGGTTTACACATCATACTAAAACAACCCAGTAGCCTATATTAGGGACTCCCGCGTCTAAGCTTACGAGAGTGAATGAGTGGAAACTCCTCTGATGCCCTTGCCTCCCTCCCTGGCTCGGTGGCTGTTAGTCACGCAGCTTTTTGCAAACACTCCTGCGCCCAGTGCGGAAAATGCAGCCAGTCCCATGGAAGGAAAGAAGGCGCAGTGGTTGCCTCTAGCAGCGGGAGGCAGAGGGCAAAACAGAAGGTACTCTCGCTGGTATTGATCTTCAGAGACAACTGCTGCAGCTCTTACCTGCTTCCCCCTCCCTTTTCCATCTTAACTTTCAAGTCCGTGCTTCCCTTCTAATTATAAAATAATAAAGGAACCTCACAGTGGTCCCGTGCAATCATCTTGAGGTTTTAGTCCCAATTCTCAACTCGTAATATTTTGATTTCAGCTTAATTTCCTTCTCTCCAGTGATGTTACTCCCCAATTATATTGAAACACAACTTTCTGAACTATCTTTATGGATAATGTATAGATGCAAATGCAGCTAATGTATATTAAGGGATTTATTGCAAGTGCTGCAGTACGTACAAGGAGGAAGATGGGATGTAACGTGAAAAAAGATCATTGTAGCATAATTCTGTTACTGCTTTTCCCATTGTGAGTGAAAGATGGCATGATGCATAACCATGAAGCTACATTATCATACATTTATCCATATACCACTCAAGTGAAACAACCAGGAGAAAGGTAAGGGTCCTAACATCGAGAGGTATATAAATAATAAATGTGCTATAATATTTCTTATCTCTCTGTATTTTTTCTCCTTTGATCATGCTGTTATCTCAAGATCTCTGCCAGAATATTATAGAATACATTTTATTGTAACATAAGTTGGCGTGTTGTCTTTAGAAAAAAATACGTCCAGCGTGTCAATGTGTTAAATGAAAATGGTAACATTCTCTTTGCGTGCCCACAATATAAATAGCGTCTTTACAATGCTATTTGATATGCTGAAGCCTAATGATATTTCTTGTTCAGAGTCTGTAGCCATTCAACTTGAAAACAAATAATTAAAATAAATTATGCCCTTAGCGTCTACAAACTAAGGAGGCAAACAAAAATAGCTGCGCAGGAGGGAGGCTAACACAGGGGTATCTGTTGACAGCATTGTGAAGACCTCGAAGAGATTCATACTTTTGCCTGCCTGCAGTGATGTGTGTGAGGAATCCCATGTCAGACTGTTAAGTTTAGCAAACAGGATTTCCAGTAATAGATTTTCAGAAAAATGTGATTACCCAGGGGTATTGTGTACTTCCCAATTACTCGAACATTCAGAGAGGCTTTGGCCTTTTTCTTCTTTTCTCACGTATGCATGTGTGTATATGCATCTAACTGTTGGGTTTGCTTGTATTCTTTGTTTTTCCGCTTATGTAGCGTTGTGCTCGATGTATGAGAGAGATTTCGTGACCTTTAACACAGCTGCCAGTCACTTCCTATAGGTGCCAGCACAGATGCACGCCAGTTTTTCGGATGGTGATGAGTGACTCACAGCTGTTGTTGTTTCACATCACAGCTCCTTTTAGTTTTCTTCCTCTGGTATTTTTTTTTTCAGCTCTCAGTGGAAAGTTCCCGTGTTCTGGAAGCTTTAGGTCCCGAATATTATTAACGCTGAAGGCTCTGAGATGCAGGCCCCTCTGTTGTGCTGAATAGCTAATGATCATGAAGTTTCTACCGTGAGGAAATCATCATTAAAAACCCAAAACTCTCAGCTTTGGGCAGGGCATCCTCTTTAGTCTTTACCATGTGTTCCCGTATCTGTTTATTGGCACTTATCATTTCAGAGGAAGGAGCCAACCGAGGTGATGTATATGTAGAAACCAGGAGAGAATTTTAATAAGGAAAGCAGCATGGGCCCAGTGGCCTTCTCTGTACTTTAATATGCCTTGTGGTTGTCTTGTCTCCAAACACATCAGACTAGAAATGGCTTCGTTTTCACCAATCTGCTACACTTGCAGAAAAGAGGCACTAGGCAGGGCTGCATGGTCTTGCTGGGGAGGAACGACCAACATCAGCCCCTTTGGTGCATGAGGTGCTGGAGACAGGTCGTCAGGGCACATCCAGATCACAGCTGTCCTGCCCCCTGAGCACCTCATCGGGGTGTCGGTAGCCATGACGCACGCCGCAAAGGGCTTACGCCAGGCCCAAAAGGCTCGACCCATTTGCAACTATGTGTATACCCTAAAAATCAGTCTTTGACAGCTGACATATAGATGGACTTACATCCATATCACCAACTGAAAGGGGAAAAACTGGAGGAACCAGGGCAAATGAGTTTGCAGCGGTCTACAGAGGAGGGCCCATTGCCCCCACCTTGAAGAGTGTCAGTGGCTGTGCCAGAGCCAGCGGCCAAGCCTACTCCTGGTCTCTCATTACTTGAATGCCTGAAGAGAAGATGATGTCACATACAGTGATGTCCCACACACCGACTGGAATGCAGGGAGATCTGAAACATAATTTGCTATTGGTCTATAACCTTTAGATGGTCTAGGCTTCTCTGAATTAGGCTGGCAACAAGATGTCTCTTTTTCTACCCTGTTCTTCTTCTGTCCCAGCTGCTTTCTCAGGAGGTCTTAGTCCACAAACAAAAAGCAGAATAATAAAAACCCAGAGGGAAATAAAGGAAAGTTTTCACAGGAAAAAAAAAAACAACAGATTCAAAAGGTGAGAAAAGTTTTGGCTGACTTGTGATTCTCTTAAAAAACAGTTACTTTCCCTAAACTAATGTCTAGAAATGATTATATTTTTTTTTTTCATTTAAAAAAGAGAGAGGTGGTATTTTAGATTTGGTTCTCCGTAGGGAGAATGATGTAAGCTTGAACTTGTATCAGACTTATTTTTTTTTTTAATGTAAGTTTCATAATTTCAGGCATATCAATGAACAGTGCTGCACTTAGCAGCTGTATCTATCTGCCTCTTTGGATTTGAAATAGAGTGAGAATACTTCAGTGGTTCAGTTACAAGACCAGAAGTCAGAAGATCTGGGGACAGATTTAATACTTGTCTGAATTAATCTTAGCTATTTATGGCTTCAGAGTAAGTAACCTAATTTACATCAGCTCAAGACCTGCACTTTTCAACCTCTTCCCATCTATTTCCAGCTCTGACCAAAAAAAAAAAAAAAAATTCCAACCCCAAAACACTTATGTAAGAAGTCCAGCAAACTACTTAACCCCTATACACCAGTATTCTCTTTTGTAAAACAGGATGGCAATGATGATAATTACAATTGTTAATTGGATAGTGATACCGAACAATGGAACTAGAGATTTTTCAGAATGAAACATCTATGGAAGTAGGGAACTGTATGGGAATATCTAGGAATATTTTACAAGGAAATAGGATACAGAAGCAGTTTGATTTTTAGAAGCCAAGCCTGTTTTGTCCGTGTTTTCAGCCAATCTAGATCATGACTCTGTGAGGATGGATGCCTTCCCCTCATCCCTCTGGTGAAGTTACTGATGACACAAGAATGTGCCTACAGCACGGTTATCGCATTCATTGCCTTTGCTGTTCCTCAGCCTGTGCCTGTCTTTGTAGAAATCAAAGGTTATTTCAATCCTGAAAATGGTGTTGCTGTTATTTCATTGTGCTGAGCTTTTCATGCAGTGCAGTAGCTAAAAGAGGTGAGAGAGCTGTCCATTTTGGAAAGAAAAAGCTGAGACCATCCATTTAATGTCACTTAGGACCTATTACAGCAGAATAATTCAGTCATTTAGAATTTTAGATCAAAGTATAAATAGTCTAAAGCTACACTGCATCCCAGAGGTGAGAAGATGGAGACTATCTGCAGTCATAATACCAGATGTTTAGCTATTGCTATAATTTCAACAACAAAAACTGAAAATAAAAAGCGAGCTGTTAATTGGGGATATTTGGAGTCATGTCACAGGTGAAAGATGATCTAAAACGGTGCTTCATAGCACAATGCAATAGTGAAATTAGCACGTGTCTATTATCACTGCTTGGAACTCTGCAGGAAACTAATGGAAATAGCTTAATCTTTTCAAGCTCTTCTAAAAAGAGAAATACAGGATTTCACCTGCGTTGCTGAGTTTTCCCTCCTCTCTTATTTCTTGCCAATTTCTTACTGCACAGCAGATTTTTATTATTTGATAATAATAAATTGCCTTGACTGTAGATTGAATAAATAACTGTAGAGATCAGGGACCCGATCATTCATTTTTAGAGGCAGCCGTAGTGATCTGTTGTGGTAACAGTTAGAAAGGGAAAGGGTGCAGTCCTAAAATTCCCCCTCTTGAACCAGTTTCAGGAAGTTCTCCTTCCAAAGCAGTAAAAGCAAAGGCATTAATTATAGATTTCCATTATGACAGAGCCAACATCAGCAGTGACTAAAACATAATTTGTTTAGGTGGCAGTGCAGGCTGTTCTCTGATCAAGTTTTGTTTCCCACAGGGAGGCATCAGTCTTAAATTACACAGCAAGCAGGCAAGAGAAAGGAAGCAAACAATAAAACACTTCCCAGACAAAGAAAGGAGGAAAATTTGTCTCTCAACGTCCTATTAAATAAATAAATCTACATTTTTGTCACTTAAAAAATCAGCAGTGGGGTTCAGCTTTAATTAAAGGAAGTAGGTTTTCTGTAGGGCTTCATAGGATTATATTTTAGATTTCAAGTGATAAATTGCTTTTAATGCAAAGGAACTTTCCCACTGGAAGGAAGGAAAGGATGATAGAAAAATTCTTGGGAAGTGCTGACGAGGGAAACCTGGTATATCTTACTTGTCCTACTGTAGTCCATAAAGACAGAGTAATTTGGATTTACCTTTAGTAAGATACGCACAAAACCAGGATCAGTCTCTATCAGCATATTTAATTGTACAGGATCACTAGTATCTATATATTTGCATACAGTTAAAGTTGGACATGCATCTTTCTGAGGAAATATGCATGTTTTAAGCTAGAATTCAGTTTAATGCTATTAAGCATGGGCCTAATTTTACTTTCTCTTCAATTTCAGTGGATGTATTATTTTGCATAAATATATGAATGTATTTTAGTATCTTACCAAATCAAAGACCCCAAAGGAATGCTTATGTTATTTGCTTTTAATTTTTGGCTGCTATAAAGAACCCTTGGTTGTGATTTTCTATTGTAATTTGACTTTTAATATCATATCCCCTGACTGCTTCAGCCTCTCTGTATTTGGCGTGCATAAAGCAAAAGCAAATATAAGCTGATTTCTTATTATCTCAAACACTTTCAGGAGCAACAATAAAAACTAGGATGAACTATGTGCCATTTAACAAGAGTATCTTCCTGCTCAACATACCATTCCCCCTCCAGTGGAGTTTGCTGGCAATTTCAGATGAAAAAACAGGCAAATCCAAAAATGAACATAATTTACCCCATGCGCAGCAAATACTCCTTTGGAAGTACTGTTCTGCAAAATTAGATTCTTACCAATACAAGCAACAAACCTACACGTTATGAAAATGATTATGAGAGTGATGTGGCCGCTTAGAAGGTTTGATTTAATTGAAGTAGTTAATATTTCCTGTATTTAGAAAAATAAGAAAAGATGCTTCTGACAACTCAAACTTACTAAAGAGAGACACTGCCAAATATTACTTTGAAAGGAAATGAAAGCAGCATTGCCTCCTTACTGCAGGCTTAAAACTAGTGTGGTTTGTTTTATAATTTAAACATTATCCATGCTTTATTTACAAAATTAACTGTACTGTACTACTTATTTGGAACCTTTAAATACACTTGTCTAAGAGTATATATCTCGATACATCTGTCATTCATAAATGGCCAAGTTACATTGTTGATTCTCCAAAAGGAAGGATGGAAATGCAGACAAAATTCTATATAAAGCCATAAAAAAGGCTAAGAAAGTAGCCTGGGAACAAATGATCTCAATCTGTTACATGTGTTCTCAGTTTCATTGCTCGTATCTGAAATAAGGAGCAGAGGATTAATATGAAGACTGGCTGACCTGGTGTCCCAAGATTACATCAGAATTTTGTGCTCATTACTGAAGTGGCAAAGGCTGCAAATCCCACTGATATATAGCATATGTAAAGTGAGGGGAGGGTGTGCAGGTTGCATTATATGTGGACACCCCCTTCTGGCTACTTAAGAGGTAGAAACTCAAAAATAGGTCCAGCGCTTAGACTACAGTCTGCATCCTCTGCGCTACACACATACTGACCTCTGAGGCACTCCATTAAATTGTGACTGGATTTGCCTACCTGTATTGGAACTGGCTTTCAAATGGCACACCTACAGTTCTGAGAGCTGGTGAGCTTCGTGCGAGCGGGCAGGCAACCAGTGATTTTTCTCCTGAACATTTCAGGACGGCTAAGACAAACGCAGGGAGGCACTCCTGTCACCCTTCCCGTGGTGGAGGATGACTGTAGGGACAAGGTAGTTCTGCACTGCTGGTTCCTATTTGCTTGTCTTTACTCAGCGCGGTCAGGCAACAAGAAAGATCGTATGAAACTGTGGCGAAGAAGCAAAAAATGTGACTCAGAATGAAATGTGAGAAAGATGTTCAGCCAAAAATGTGTTTTTAATAGGCAGGAGTAATTTCAGTTGATCTGGTTACAGTCCTGAAACGCAGAACTGCACGGAGACAGTGAGGTTAGAACCACGAGGTTCTGACCATCAGACCAAGAGGAGACTTTATGATCGTGCCTGACCCATCCAACCTATGAGTGAAAGCCTTTTGCAAAGGTGGAAAATCAAATGAGTAGATGCTGGAAAGGTTTCCTGGTAAGTTTTCATCTATACTGACCCTCTCCGAGGGCCTAGTGAATTCATTGGGAAGAAGATAAGACCATTGGAAATGACCAGCTCATTCCTTGCTTTTTGGTGCACCTGCTGTAAATGAGGCGGTGCGAGGCAGAAGCATTTCTGTCACCTGCCGGCGCTCAAGGGCAAGAATTCTGTCTGTTCCTGGGATGACTGTCTTGTCTTCTACCCCAAACATGCCAGTTCATTAAAAGAAGAGCTTTTCCTATCTAATACGTACAGTTAAACCTTCCTAGGCGGTCCAGTCTTCTGCATCTACCCTTGTTAAAGCAAAAAATAAAAACTATGAGCAGAATAAGGCTGAATAATCAGCCCTACATTGCTCACAGCAAGTGTTGTATCGTGGAGCAATGGACATCATCTTTTACATTCAGCTCGCCATAGCAAATCTTTGCATTTAGTGAAAAGCACCTTTCTTTGCCTCTTCACCACCACCTTTTCAGTCGACCAGAAAATAGACAGAGTTTCCTCGATTTATGTTAGTGATTTTCCTTCAAAGACAGGAAAAGATTAAATGACTGGATGGAGGTTTGTAGGTTTATATGTGCACCGGTATGTATATGCAATCTCATCTGTTGAAAATGGATAATAATACGGCAATGAGGTATGTAAATGGGACAAATAACGTGAGCAATGCTAATTATATCTCCAGAAGAATATTCCCGGCCCTGATGATACCAATCAGAAAATCTCCCGCTGACTTGGTAAGTGCCAGAGATTTCAACCAAAATGTCAACACTGAAGGAACTAAAACAGAATTTTATATAGAGTGGGAAATCTTGCTCAGTAAGGTACTCTTGCCTAAACAAATTGTGAAAAATATTCCAGAATCAAAGGCCTGGATGGAATTATCTCCAAACATGATGAAAATTCAGATCAGAAATTATGTTTAGTAGTTTAGCACCAACCCTACATATTTCTAATTTGATGCTATTTTTATGTCCTTCATAAAATGTTCAAGTCATCAGAAAATGCCTGTCAAGAAATTGTTCCAAACTGCATGACAGTTAAGCCTGATGACCGGATGGTCTCGCTCTGATTGTCTCTCGATTTGGTTGGGGTAGAAGATTGCAGTGCTGTGGGAGGCAAGAAAATGTTCAACCAGGAAAGCAGACGGGAGTGTGAGTGCAGAAACACAATTGCAGTGAAAGACACCAGCCTGCTGGAGCAGCTGCAAAGTGAATTCCTGTGTAATTTGGATCGTTTTCTTTTTGTTTAGGTTTTTTTTTTAAAAAAAAACAACCAACCAAAACCTAGTAAAACCCCCTCAACTCACTTATCTGTATGCATAATTCTTTATAGGTCTTGCTGCATTTTGATAGTTTAAAGCCAAACCAAAAAGAACCAGAAAACTTGAAGAAATATGTTCAGGTTTTGTTTCTGGAAGCTGTGAAATTAATTGAGGTTTGAAATGTTTTCTGTATTTTCAGATTTTTTTTGTGTGAAGTGAATATTCCTGGAGAGAGTTTTGCATCTTTGGTTTTCCTTTCGCTCAAAACCCAGTGTTATTTAATGGTAATATACTATGTGACATTTTGCATTCTCTTTGAAAAGACGTATTTTATTTCACAGTGTTCTGACAATGTTTTTAAGATAATTTACCTAAAGTCATTGTCATTTATTCACGTTGCTAAAATATCATGCAGGCTTCATGAACAGGGACACTAAGATCATCTCTGAAAGTTCAAAAATGCATTTTCTGCAACGGCGTCTGTAATAGAGCTGCACTTGGGGAACATTTTTCCTCTCATGCCTTGTGTTTATACAGCTTTTATGACCTTAAGGAAAGATCTCAAGCTGATCCATAGTTCTAAGATTATTTCGCTCCTCATAAATATGGCACATAAGACTGACTACCCTGATTTACTGAAATCACTGAAAATGTCTTTGGTTTCTTCACATTGCAGATGAAAGCTAGGCAGCGGGAAGAGCTTTCCTTCTGTGTAAATGTTCTAGTTTTCATCTGTAGACATCAGGGCTTCCTGGAAGATGCCAGACTGAAATGGTTTGGATGTGAAAAGTGCCATTTGGTTATTATCCAGACGTAGCGAGCCATTATCTAAATTGTTCTTTTTTGGGGGTACAATGAATGCTGGAATCTTAGTAATTTCCTTTCCAAGCCCGTTGAAGTGGACTAAGTTTTGGACTAAATACTGCTGTGAGCAGATTGGAGACCCAGATAAAAGGAATTAAGAGAGGTTGCTTTGGCTGTTCATCTCTGTAATGTGTGTATTTGGAATCTGGAAGTCTGCTGCTCCAGATTGGCTGCTTGTTTCCCAGGCACAGTCATTCTTAAGTCCCCTTTTAACTTGCTCTCCTCAGCAGGATTTCTTCTGCTTGCTAATTGCCAGGAGTGAAAAACCTACAGAGGCAAATTGATGAGGAAGAAAAGGTTTCTAAATCAAAGTGGCTAAAAGAATTCCAGCCATTTGGGGGGGGGGGGGGGGAGGCGCAAAAGTAAAGGCAAAAAGCTGTAGTGGTTTGTGTGTGTGTGTGGTATGGGGATTTTTGTGGTTGATTTTTTTTTTGTTGGTTTGTTGGGGGTTTTTTGTTGGGTTTGTTTTGTTGTTGGGGTTTTTTTTTTTTTTTTTTTTGTGAACAGTAAGGAGAGGATCTTTTCCTGCTAATTCTATTGACAATGATTTGACACCTTGGGAGGTATTTCTGCAGAGTTGCACAGTCCCACTCCAGAAATAGGCAACAGATCAATAGCTGAAAATAAACATGGTACTTACAACTTCCATATTCATGTTAAGGCTTATATTTTTGCTGGGGTTTTTTTCAGGTCTGAATCACAATATAGCTTGAGCAGAACGGCATACAGTCCCCATTGGTGTGGATCTGCAAGGACTTATGCTTTACAGCTTCAAGTAAGTGCATTTCTTTTCCCCTCCTGATCATGCCAAATAGCAGACATCTGTAATGTAGAGTGATAGATCTTAAAAAGGGATTGTATGTAGGAAATCATCTGCTGGGAGAATTTCTAACAGTTTCTGCAGCTGTCTGTTCTTTGCCCAGTACTAGCCAATATCTATATCTATTAACTGAAGTCATAGGCCAAAGTGGTATTGTTCTGAATGGAAACTACATTTGGCTGCACGGGGCTGGCAGGCTTACTCTGGGCTGCAGCATTAAAACAAAGTACTAAATTTTACAGGGAACTGTCGTTTTGCAGAGGTAAACTGATAAGACCAGTAGCTTTTACAGAATTGTCTATGTAATCAAATTTTCCATATTTCAAACGTGCTATTATATGTATATGGATCAATATTTCTCTTGAAACAAGAGTATAAGCCACACTTACAGAGGAGACTTGTAGCATCATGGGTTTAAACAAGGCTCCTTATTTAAAATTGTAAGATAGGATTCCTGGATGGAAACTCGGGAGAATATGGAGTAAAAGTCAGTGTTTACTATTGTACTGTATGCAACATCCCTGACAACATTATCAGTTGTTGGGTCAGGTTTCATGGTATTTTTAAAGGGAGTTCAAGAAAGAACTGCAGGAGTGATTTGAAGTTAAAAATATCTGCTTTTCAGTAGGAAAGAAATACTAGGAAGCATACTCTTCTAGTACCCACTCAGGAAGAAGGTGACGATTTTTCAATAAGCATGCCAGCTCACAAATTGTAGGGACAGAAATCTACTTTCAGATGAAAAATAAGATATGTTTATAACATAGGATGTAATTAATTACTGAAACAACTCTATCAGGGATATTTCAGTGGAGGTCTTCAAATGAATGTTTAGGGACATGCCTTAGCTAAACCAAAAAACTAGGTTCTTTGCAAGGCTCACAGGAATTCAGTTTCTAACATCCAGAGCTTTCTGTGCTTTTCTCAGCGAAGTTGTGAAGCTTTTTCCATATGTTGTCCCTATTCAAATCTCAAATGTTTCTCCATGACTGTGCAAGACAGGATGATAGCTTCTTTTCCTGCAAGACAAAAAAGCCAAGTTGCTTTAACTCTTGCGCAAGAATGTTAATGAGGTCTGGATTCTTTTTTCCCCGCCTTTACTGGATTCCTTTTGTTTTTCCATGGTCATTTTGAACTGTTTGTATCATTCAAAACAGGACACAGATGCTAGTGTTATATATACATATATATATATATATATATATATATAAATACAGTGTGTCATTTAGTGCTGTGTGTACATTCTTCAGTGTTACATTCTCCGTTTTCATATATCCAAATACTTCCACATACCTTTAGCAATGGCAAACTTACATACCAATGTGCTCATGGTTGATGACTCGTAAATCCTGTTTTCTCAGAAAGGGTCTTTTGTCTTAGCTTGAATGTTTTCCTCACATATATCTTGCACTGAATTTTTCTGTATTAAAACTTACTTATTGGCATCCAGGCAATCTTACCATTCTTTAATTGTTCTTTCAATTGCTTATTATCCTTTAAAAGTTTTCTAGATGCAGCAGAGTTGCTGGTAATTATATTGTAATCTGAGTTACTGATGAAAATGCAGAAAAGCATTTGTCAAAATATGGAGCTCATAAGGGTCTGTTGATGGTTCTCTAGCAGGAAATTTCAGTTTGGTTTAACTTAAAATCCATTTTTTTGCATGATCTGTTTATTACATTTACCAGTTTTCTTTGTTTAAGTAAAATGACCCAGACAGTGGAAAATAAAAGAGGTGTTTTTTTCAATCAAATATGCAATCTTAACCAAAAAAACAAAACAGAAAACCCCAACAACAGAAAACCCCAAGTTTGCCAGAAATTATATGAGCTCAGAGAACTGTGTGCAAAGCTTTTCATTATCTGTATGTAGTTTACTCCTCAGAGGCTTAAGTAGATAGCCCCATTAAATAGTCCCATTCAAGGTTCATCAGGACCATCATTTACTGGTTCCCCAGGACAATTATCCTATCCCATTCTTTCTCCATACTGAAAGGGATGGGTATTATTCCCACTCACTGCAGAATCACACTGGAAGGTCAACATCTCAGAAACACTTCAAACAGAATATTTCCACCCGCACTGAGAGACCGAGATGCTCTCCGGACCAGGACAATTCCCTGAAAGGAAGCAGAAAGAGCCTGGTGATCGCCTGACACAGACCTTCTGATGGAAGCAGCTATGCCAAGGAATTCTTCCCAGAGAATCAGTGATTCCTGTTGTCTCTCTGTAGTTCAGAAAGCAGAAGGAATCAGGAAGGTACAAATATCTGAGGGTAAAAAAGAGGTTTAAACAGCCATTCTGTCCTAGGAGGTCACTCGGTGGACTTTCTCCAGAGGCCTCTGGAGCCTTGTAGAGCTCAGGTCAAAGGAAGCACCAGGCATGAGGGCAAAAAGTGGTCTTGCTGAGCTGCCTCCCCTCCTTTGGGGAAATATGTGGTCTCTCAAAGGAGTTGTATGGGAAAAGCACTGGCTGCTCTTTCTGCACAACCTACAAAAGTGCCAATAAAGGTCAACAGGTGTTTAAGGAAATCATACCATAACTTACTTTTCTCAGAGCCAAGGGGGAAAGTACAGAAAGAGGATGTGACCCATTCCCTAGGCTCTCCTGCTGTGATGGAGACAGTTAATTCGGCAACTCACTCAAAATTCTGCGAGGAAACTCAGCCTATCTCAGATAAGAAAAGAGGATGCTGGTCATTTCTCCAAGATCTCAGTGTGAGAATTCCAAATTTAATTTAAAATGCAGTATACATTCAGTTGTGGGGCCCCTAATGTAAGAAGGATATGGACCTCTTGGAGCAAGTCCAGAGGAGGGCCATGAAGATGCTCGGAGGGCTGAAGCACCTCTCCCATGAAGACAGGCTGAGAGAGTTGGGGAGTTGTTCAGCCTGGAGGACAGAAGGCTCCGGGGAGATCCTGTAGTAGCCTTCTAGTGCCTAAAGGGGCCTGCAAGCCGGAGAGGGGCTTTTTACAAGGGCATGTAGGGATAAGATAAGGGGTAATGGTTTTAAGCTGAAAGAGGGTAGATTTAGATTAGATATTAAGAAAAAATTCTTTACTGTGAGGGTGGCAAGACACTGGCCCAGGCTGCCCAGAGCAGCTGTGGGTGCCCCATCCCTGGCAGTGCTCAAGGCCAGGCTGGACGGGGCTGGGAGCAACCTGGGCTGGTGGAAGGTGTCCCTGCCTGTGGCAGGGGGTTGGAACTGGGTGGTCTTTAAGATCCCCTCCAACGCAAACCATTCTATGATTCTACAATCCAAACACATTGAAGTATTTTAATGCCAGGTAAGTTTTAATTCTTGTTCATAGAGCTCTCCAAAGTGAAGACAAAAGCCATAGTAAGAGGTGAGAAGCATTTTTGCTGTATGTTCAGAAATGAACTAGAAATAACACCTAAGTAAGGGATTTATTTATAGAAAGCAGAATTTGAAGAGAAATGCCAAGAGATGTCAGAACTGATTGAAACATACAGCCTTGACAGCTCTGGAATTCATAGGCTGCCTGCCTGCCAGAATTTGTGCATGAGGCTTTATTTTCTTCAACCACTAAGTTTGGCTATCAGTATGGTATAAAAGGGTGAAGCAAAACAAGAAACTAGGAAACATTTGTTAGCTCTACTTCCCTCTCCCAGTCTTGCGTGATGTATACTATTAACCACTCTGATTCAATTGAAATGATAGAACTCATGCAGCTCACTGAAATACCACTATTTTCATTTAGTGCAAAAAAAGCAGTTTAAAATATATTTCAAAAAGATTAGACAAGCTTCCTATGCAAAGCTGATTCTTGATTATGAATCTGAATAATTATTATATTCTGATCATTTTAACACTTCTCCCAACAAAGTTGGGAGCACCAGGTGGGAATGATATACAACAAGCTCTGTTCTCCTGTCAGGGTACATGAGTACTCTGCCTTTGCACTGAAATCTTGGAAGTTACATTATTATAAAAAAATGTATAATAAAAAGGGAATGAGATACAGTAGTTTTTTCATTATAGCCATAGATTAATCATAGTTCTGTAATAATGGCCGCGTAACTTCAATGGAACAGGCATATTATATAAGCAAGCCTTGCAAAGCCACTGAAAATATAAATATTATTATACTATATTTTTAGGTCTTTACCTACCTTATTATTCTCCTTTTAAAAAGTGGCAAACAGAACTATACAATAGTTAACTGACCTATTTAAAGTTGCACAGTATCTTCAGAGGTACATCTAAAACTACATCTCAGATCATCTAACCCTGGTGTCTGCATAAAGACCAATAAAATGACTTTCTTTTCTACAAAAAGAAAAATAAATAGACTTCGCACAATGACTACTGACATAGAGCCATATGAAGGCTTTGTCACAGGTAACACTGTAGGGATTCTCTCTTATTCAGGACCCATTATAATCCAAATCATCCCAGAGAATTATATGAAAGCAAGATATATGTCTTTTTCTTGTTGTCCTGTAAACTTTAGAAGAAAACTTTCTTAAATAAAAGTAGCAATTTTGAATATTCTACATTTTTAATCTATATGTAAAGCTCTTACAGATTCAGTAAGATAAGCACAGAAATATGGTAAGAGGTATTAATTTGATTTCATTATGTTTCAAACTGGTATTTTCAAAGAATATCAGCTTTATATTCATAACTACTTCTTAGACTGGAAAAGTACATTATTCTAGTAAAAGCAAATTTAGGAGTAATACATTAAAATTGCAAAAGAGATTTTTCTACTGATTTGGTGCAAACAGAAGGTAAACACATCAATATTTCAATAATCATCAGAAATACCGTTCCAGTTTCAAGACATAGATACGTAATCAATTTGATCTTTCTTTAATTATATTTCATAGCATAACCTTCTGCTGACAGACTACTCAAGGCTTGTATCAACCAGAATAATAGGTTGCACATGTTATTGATTTAACCATCACTTCTAGGAACTGATCTTACGGTTTTATTAGACTGGTTTTAACAGTTCCTTTTGGACAAGCTAATTCTACAGATCTAAACAAACATAGATCATGTTCTCTTGAGATGTGCAATCGTTATACTTTCCTTTTAACCATCTATGATAATCAATTAAAATTATGGAGCATTCAAGCAGATGTTCAGATGCATTATGTTGGACACATTAAGGATAGAAAGACGTAGGTTAAGAAAGACTGTATGTGAGACAGGTTTACGCAGTCATTTTATCTGAGAAGTGATCCCTTAAAGCTTATCTGTAGATCTAGTTTTTGCCTACAAATCATAAGGACTTTGCTTCCCTATTTCAGTTGCAATATAAGCCCAGGAATTAAGGAACTCCACCAGGTTCTTCAGGTAGGAACACCATCAGACCTTCCATAAAATAACATTCTTTTAAGTTTGCTTGAAACTCCCTTAGTTAATGTTTAAAAGTCCTTTCTTTTACATACAAATCCTAATTCAGTGCTCAATAAAGAAAAAGTGAGACCTTTCTTTCAGTGTTGATGAATACTTGCCATTTTCTCTCTTCCCTCTGCTTTTAAGCTTTCCCAGCTGCGTGCTTCTGAATAGGCATTTAGATTTCTACATTATGGATTTGCGATCCTTACCTCTAGGTTTGTGTGCACACGTTTACATCCAGCACCATGTGCCCACAACATCTTTCTGCTATACATAGGATGGTAACTAAAATCTAAGGAATTGTACTTGGTGAATACATTTTGCTTCAGTGAGGTGAACGGAAGGCTGCTAACTCAGGTGAGCTGAAGCTGTCATTGACACTGCAAGCGTGGGGTCTGAGCCTGCGGTGCTGCTGCTGGGCTGCTCAGTACGCTGAACCCCAGGAAGGTTTTGGCAGCCCTTTACGCTCAGTTATGGGAATGGTCAGCTTTACACCTGTATTTACATGCTAAAAGATGCAAATGCCTGGCTGGTTCTGTTGGGCACCAACTTCCTCATATGCAAGAGACCAAGAATCTGAAGGAAAGACATTGCGCTTTTAAAAACTCTCCTTTCCTGAATTTAGTGGGTTTTCTTCCAACAGGCTCAGCCCCCCTGTTTTTTCTCATTTGAAATTTCTGGGGATTTCTGACAGGTGAGGAAAAGGTGAATATTTTTTTTTCATTTCCGTGTTTCCTACGTTTAATTTTCTTCATTGTCTTTCTTTTCCTTAATACAGTTGAATAATTAATGGAGTTTCTGCCTCCTAACTTTGTAGTACAAACTGGTGAATCATCACAGATCTTTCAGTGTTACCTTTAGAGAAACAGGGAACTACCTTCAAAAATCTCCTATTATAGGCAAGTAATTTGATTTCTCTTCCCCATAAATCATTCTTTTTTAGAATATAAAATTAAAGTGATTTCTTGACATTTACCTACCCTTACCTAGAAAGAAAACAAAACTGAAAGACACTTCTTTTATGTTTGCTGTACTAAAACTTTGCATGTCTTTTCAAAGTTAGATGTGTACAAGCTTTACCTTAGTTTAAAATAAAAATAAAAATAATAAAAATAAGATAAAGAAAACACAAAGCTTTCCTGTGAAGCACTCTGGGACTGTATTTCTTTCTTTGCACTTAGGCTGAGATGTTGATGAAATGTCAAGTAGGTGATATCTGCCTCATCTGCTGAATATAAAGCTCTTGACAATCGGAATCTTCTCATGCGATAGTATGCAGGCTTTGTTTGAACCATACTTGCCATAAAGTTCAGAAATACCTGAATTTATTTTACTTCTAGAACTCAATAGGAATCATATGGAAATGCTTGAATCGCCTTCCAACTTACTAGTACAATGTTTTGGTAAAGTCAGTCTTATCAAAATTATTGACAAAACTCCACTGACGTAAAAACACTTTTTACAACTTCACATTGCATAATTTGTTTTTACATTATACTTACTGATGTTCTTGTTTTACAGTAGTATTAGTATTGTAGGGAAAAGGTTGACGATAGCCAAATCATAGCAGAGTTTTTCTTGCTTTCCTACCTTTTTAGGTTCAGCAGAATAACTAGGAATGTGTTAGGAACAGAGGCATACATATAGGCTCGCAGACTTGCTCAATAAGCTTCCATCTTGTAACTCATTCTGCTGTATTTCTGCATAATATTAATCAAATCCACCAACGTTACTACATAGGTACCTAATAGTAAAGACTGTATTTGACCCACTGTAATATGTCCTATCTCTTATAAACATCTTAAAGTCCATTAGAGTACCTTATTGTTTGATCCCTGTAGCAGACACTGTTTGAGGCATGTTAATTGGTTCAGAAGAATGAAAACCTACGTGTGTGTATATACTCTCTTTAGTTATCAAACATGTTGTGCACATATAGTTACCTTTATATAAAATGTATTTAATCTCAGTTGCTTTATCAAAGCTCACCTGCTTTTCATTATAGTCAAATACAGGCAACCTTTCTGTTGTTTCATCTCCCCTTTTTTTAAAAAATGAGTGTTTTGAAAAATACCTTTCCGTATGGTTTTGCAAGCTTTCTAAACAGGTCAATTTTCATAGCTATTTTGTTAAAAAGAACTCAAAACTAATACTGAACTTGGAGGCCCAAAATAGGTCCATGTACTTGACAACTTAAAGGATAGCAAAGATCTGTGAGATGTATCAGTGGTGGGAATTGCAATTTAAATTACTTCACTTCTTGCTAGTTAGTGGGGTTGCCTCCTACAACTGTAAAAATGTTATGATAACTAGGCAATGTAAAAGTTGTACTAAGAATGTGCTCTTTTCTTTTTCTCCAGTTATTTGATAGGTCTAATACATCTTAAAGAACAGGCAGAACATTCTGTTTATACAATTCTTCTTATTTTAACAACATGCACTGCTATTTTAGGCCTGTTCAGTACAAAATCAGACTTGTAAAATATAGATTTTTTTTAAACTCAATAACAGACAAGTTACAGCTTGCAGGATCAATGCACTGCTGTGAAGAAAACTAAGAGGGATGGAAAAACTGGAGGGCAGGACTGGTGAAAGCAAAAGTGAGATCATCAGAGAAGTGCTCTTGGAATATTGTAATTACTGACTGTGTGCTACTACACAGAGCATCAACAAGGTGTAAAAAGAAAACGGTCATTCATAGTTACTTATTTCTGTTTGTGCTGCTTTTTCTATTGAAAAGAATTTTAGATTAGCTTTGTAGGCTTTGCATGATTTGTAGTGACCATACAATGTCCGTGCAATGCTTCTCTCAGAGTATCTGGGTCACTTTGTTATACTTGGAGACTTTTATCACTCTTCCATCAACATTCATGGTGAAGTTTCCCAGAACATCTTCTACATAAGTACTATTTTCTAAATTTGAGAGTCCCATGGATTCCAAGCACAGCTGGAACATAAGGAGAACCAAAAAATCTGAAATTCTTCAAATCACAGTGTGCTTTATCAGGGACTGTTAAACCTGGCCGGACACCAGGTGCCCACCGGAGCCGCCTGTCCCTGCCCTCCTCAGCCGGGCAGGGGGGACACAGAGCGGGACGCTCGTGGGTCGGGGTAAGGGCAGGGAGAGCGCCCACCAGTTACCGCACGGGCAGAACGGACTAGACTAAAGGAAATTAATTTATTGCCAGTCAAAATCAGAGTACGATAATGAGAAATAAAACCAAATCTAAAACATTTTCCCCCCACCTCTCCCTTTTTCCACTACTAGTGCTGTACCTTTCACTCATAGCAAGAAGGCAGTGTGTCTCTACAAAGCTTTGAACTACCTTCTTCGGAGTCAAAAAACTTCCACTATCAAGAAAACTTGCAGTGATCCTAAGACACTTAGTGCAAGGCTTGTATTTGAATTATGTTCCTTTGAGAAGTCCAGAATTTAGTTTTACTGAGTCACGTTGCATTTTAAAGTTATTTTCTGCCCTCCTAGTGCACAGTATTGCTATTGGGTTGATTGTCAGCTTTCTGTATCTTTCAGCTGCTGGTAAATCTGGCAAATTCTTCCTTTTATTAAGCAAAAACTTAGTTACAGCAATGGGTGATTAATCCCATACAAGTTGTTTAGCTTTTATAAGTCTTTCAAACCTGGGGGATTATTATATAAAATAATAAATCTTTTTCCATATATTTATTTCAACTAAATTAATGTTACCAACCAAGAGATGATGGCAGCCCATTTAAAATGTCAGATCCTTAGCTTTGTTGTTGCAGCAAACTGGGTTAAAAGCGCTTTTAATGTCACATGAGAGAAGGACCTCTGTGGGCACACAAACCTGATGCAGAAACCTGAAAAAAAGGAACATGGATGGCAAAATTCCGTTACTTTTACTCTGTATCCTAGACTGGTCCTTTGGTACACATGGATGCCTCACACTGGGATGTCATGATGCTGAGCAATGCTCAGGTTAGATATGAGACTGGAGAAACCCGATGGTGGTTTACCTTTGCCCGGGTCTCCCATTCCTGGCTGAGCAGTTCTCATTCAGCACTGCTGCAGAGACAGGGTTTGCTTGCTCTGTGTCTTCCGCTACCCCAGCTGTGCCAGCTGTGCCTCAGGCATCGCCACTCTTGAGGGCACATCTGGACCCAGGTAAGTCAGTTTCCCTTCAGCCTGGCCCTACCACTGGCACAGCCTGACGTGGCTCCATGGTGAGGGGACGGGAGTAGTGTGGGTCCCACCCGGTGGGACACCGAGTGTTTCACCTTTATTTCTGTTGTCTGAAAATTTCAGCTCGTGGCAGACCACCCTGTGCTTCCCTAACAGTTCTCCTGATTTCAAAGGAACCAGTGACCAAACAGAAGTGCGTCCTAATTACCTACATCCCATTTTTTTACTCTGATAGAGTTGAATGGGTATGAAGTGTTACTATTGATTTCCATGGGAACGGGAAAGGGCTCGTGTTATCCAGTGCATACTGAAAATCCTGTGACAGTTACTGGAAGGCAAAACGACACACCAACTCCCCTTTAAATTGCATGATGAAAATTGTGTATTAGAACAATTATGCCTCAGGGTGAATGCGTAAGTATAATGATACTGAAACTTGGCTTCTTTTCAAAATATACAAGTCTATGACAGTTTGGTATTGAAAAGCGAGTGATTCACATACGTGAAAAATAGAAGCTGAGCAAAAATGTCAAGGTGTGACAGAGGGCAAACCTAAATTAATTCCAATAAGAAAAAAAAATACATTTTCAAAAGAATAATTGCTGAGTCTCTTTCTAGGAATATATTTATTTCATTAAAATATCATTTATGTATTAGACATAATTATAAGTTAGATGGAATAATTTTTTAAAAGGTGCGAGTATATAAAGAAGCCTCCCACTCTGCACGTTTACCACGCACAGAAACAGCTTACAGTATGGAGAGTAGGAGTTAATGGTCAGTTTTCTTGCTGGAAGAAAATCACCATGGAGTCCCGCGGGGACGTATTCATCAGTGATCTGAAAAAGAGAATGAGCAGTGAAGTGACACAGTTTGCTAATTTATTCAGGGTAATGAAGGCAAGGGTAATGACAGAAAAGATGCAGAAGGTGCTCTCAGGGACTGGGTTGTAAAATAGCAGATCAAAATCCATGTCGATATATGTAGCATGGTAAACACAGGAAGAAAAGTAATTGCATTTTAACATACATAATGGTGGGCAGTGAATTAACTCTTACACCAAGAATCTTGTTACTGAGTATTGTGAGAAAGAGTTTTATGAAATTCAGCTTAATTTACCTCTGTGGTCAAACCCCACATTTTAATGAAATAAGAGAATAAAGTAGAGAGCGCTGTGAGCTGTTATACATACAGCTTATGTCATACACGTCATGACATACCATGTCACCTCCATTTGAACACTGGGTGCAGATCCACTCTGCCCTCTCAAAACAGAATAGTAAGATGTGATACTATTGGGATAGCACAGTATCAATGGGTAAGAAGCAGAGAAAGGTGACCAGGATGAAGAGGGGTTGAGACAGATTTGGGGCAAGTATTTTGGAAAAATCAGCCAGGAAAAATGGGGGAAAGGAGGTGGGAATAATAAACAATGAAGTGCCTGCAGTCGTAAGCTTTTCCATGGATATCTGCAACTAGCCAGTCAAAACCACACTGGTTTACAGGCCACACTAAACTAGCTTGCTTTTTAGTTTATGCCATAATCGCTATACCTATGAAATATATGTACCTGCATACTGTACTGTTGAAACGTTCTGTTTCTTTTGGTGAAAGAAAATAACCTTTTTATTTGCACAATCATCATCCTTAGACAGACTTGCATAACTTCTACTGAAGTTACTGGATGTCCTCCAAATTCTAGTGAGATGATAAACAATTGGGCACTGGACTGAGTAACAGAGGAATTCATATGCATCCATAAGTTGTGACTAAATAGCTTAGCACCCCTTCGGGCCTCAAATCTTGCATCTTGGTAAGTCAATTATATGTAATAGTTGCATTTACTACCTCTCCTGTGATCCAGTTTACAAATGAACTATACCACTCTGTCACATCCATTTATTTCCTATTTAATTCCTTCCTTTCTGGCATTTTCAAACCATTCGGTTCTTTTACTATAGCTCAATCTAGGCTAAACCAAAGAAGAAACAAGAGACTAGTTTATAAAAACATATGGTTTTTTTCCTTTATCTCAATTTTTAAGCGTCTTTTATCTTCTTTTTTTTTTTCATTGGATTACTAATACCACCTGTTACATTTTGTGGAAAATATGTTTTTAAAAAAAACACAAAATGTGTGCAAGCCTTGGAAATATATGGGTTTATGATTGTTCTCAGGCTTACAGTCAGAGTACTCTATCTCCAGTCAAAGAAATATTTAAATCTGAAGGGCCAAGATTTATTTTTGGGACTGGTTGAAATGGTGCAGGTTCAGAAATTTAAAAAATGCACAGTAGTGCTTTGATTTTAATCATGCTTGGTTTGGGGAATCTCTGAAGTAAGCCTGGTAAAACTAGCCTAGAAGGATATGCTTAGCTTGTTTTGGCAGCGATTACTTTTGAAAACCTGTTTTTAAGTCCATGTCAGTATTTTGTTCAATGTATTACCCTTATCTCTCATTTTGTTTTGACAACACGATTTGAGAGCATGATCCCATGCTTTCTACTTAGGGTGATCCTCAGGTAATGTGATGGTTTTACTAAATCATTCTACCTGTCTATTTTAAGACGGACTGTCAGAGGTAGTATTATATTTTGTACGTGGACTGTTGTGCTTTATACAGCAGTGATCTGGCCGGAAATTCTGTTCTGCTCCAGCAGAAAACCAGATCTGGAGGAGTTCAGTGTTCTGATCTTTTCCACATATGAAAGGAGTATTTAAAAGTATAATGTCTTCCATGGTCTTATTTCATCAATTTGAGGGGGAAATAACAGCAGCATTAAATGAATTCCTATGTAGAAAATTGCCTAAGGACTCAGGCCCCAAATGGTTTGAATTTCAATATAAAATGAGAAATGTCTGCTTTTCACCTATCACAGCAATTTTTCCCTTCAGCTTTTCAATTCTGCCTCTGCATGTTGTGTAGCTTCAAATGTACTGATATCCTGAGCATGAAAACAAGCTCTTTTGGATATTTGAATCCATTTTTTTTATGAATATTCCTTTGAAGTTACCTGTTTACACACCAGCCTTTTTCCAGCTTTGTGTTCGACTCAGCTACTCTCAATTGAACAAGTTGGGAAATTGGTGTTTATTTGCATTAGATCTATTAATACTGCTTTTATTCAGCTACATTGCCTGCTTAAACATACGTTTATTAGCATGAAAACTTCCAATGAATAAGATATTAATTGGCTGAGTGGTAGGGGGAGGGACAATTTTGTAGATTTAGCTCATAACTTACACGTTTACAAGACCTATGAAGTATTGGTGTGTAAAAACTACAGATGCTTGAGTCAGTAACAATTAATAAACCCCGTTAACCCAATCTGGCTATTTCTTTTTAAAAAAGTGATCTAAATGAAGCCTGCCGCTTAGATTCGGCAGTCACATTTATTTTGGTGTTGAATTCACTAGCAGATTTTGCCACATCTTAAGATCAGCTTGGGAATGCTAGAAACATTTTCTACTTCCAATGAAAAATTACTAAATCAGATACATAAGATGTTCTAGGAAGCCTGGTTTGAGCTGCAGGTCCTAAAGTGATTTTGGGTTTCCTTGAATTAGTTAAAACAAGTCCAAACAGGGAGAATTTAGTTTCCTTCATTCTGATATACTACTGCATTGTGAACCTTTGCTTTATTTATCAGTATTTTCTACCCCTTTAGCTCCCATTTAATTCTCCAGCTTCCTTTTTAATTGTTTGTAGTTTGAATCCTACTTAGTATGAAATAATTGTGCGTTATGACAAAAAGTACTTTGAAGCACTCTCCCAATCACATATTATTTCCCATATATTTTTTAAAGCTTCTGCATATTCAAACCAGCTGTTTCCAACTCAATGTGATATTTAGCAATATCGGCTTTATTAAATATTCCAATTAATTCCATGCTAGCTGCTAGAAGGATTCTGGATTTATTTTCCTTTTAAGTCTTCCTTCAGAAACAGACTTCATGCTCTTCTGCCTTTACAGATAAGAATAGACCAAGTTGTTCAAATCTGGTAGGAAATGTTCAAGACGAAGGAAATACATAAAATACAATACAACAGTCCCCTCTCTTGTAAGCACATAATCAGCTACAACTACAACGGCTTGGACAGGTTCCAAGGATCACGTATTACTTAAAATAAACAGCTGCCCTTACACAGCACAACTGACACGCCACCAGGCAAAAATAACCTCTGTACTGCGCCAACACCTGAACTATGGAAGCATTACACGTGAGGTGAAATGGTGCTGCTTTGTTTTGGGTACCAAAATGGTGCACTCTTTTAAATATGGTACAGATTGAAATGTGACATTCAAAGCATAAGGGCCAAAGAATTTCACCAGATGTGTAATTACTAAGAACTACGGAGTTTTATTTTCCAATCTCGCTTGAGAAAGAAAACCAGGAGAGTTGTTTCAGAACAGCAGAGAACAGTAGTCATGTATTCAGAGACCCCTGTGCTTCCCAGGCTGATGAAAGGGAAATGAAGGCCGCTGCCTATCCAAGGTGTGGCCTCTTGGAGAAAATACTAGCAGTTTATTACAAGTGAAAAACATTCTGATTTAACCAAGGTGATACAGAACAGCTCTTTTTTTTTTTTTTTCCGGAGAAAAAAGATTTTATTTATTATGCTGTGTATCACACGATTTCAATCTTTTCAACCTTGTGCCAGCATGTTTCTCCGGCTGTATTTTCTATTGTAATAGAAAATATTCGTAGAAATTTTTGTAAGAAAGAAATGTCCTTGTCTTTTTCACAGAAAGATTATCTTCACTGAAGAAAAGCCCATGGATATATTAAAGGTTTTTTCTCCCCCCTGAGAAATCGTAAGACTAAGGCAAACATTCCAATCCTGCTCTTTTACATCATTAATAACAACTGATTAGGGGGAAAAAATGAAGAGCTTTATTTTGCAGTTCCATAGCTCTCAGATTATGCTTTGTGGAGTCCTGACTGCCTGTTGACCTCTTCCGTCAGCAGGCTGACTTTGCATGTGTTGCATTGGTTCATGAGCTTGCATAAACAGCACCGTATTGTGGAATGATGTGAGTGCGCTTTTTTAGAACCTCTGAAATAACAGAAGCAAACGTGGACCTTTAACTGCAGAGCAAGCATTTAAACAAAGAAACTACGCCGTCTTCAGTTTACTGAGTCAGCGCTACCTGCTTTAACTTACGAGTTACGTGTGCGGCTCGTGAGACTAAATCACACTGAGAGGAGGTTAGAACTAATGTGTTCATCCCTACACACAGATTTGCTATATCTTGAGGACTAAGCAACGACGCATCAGCGCCGTGTCTGTGGCAAGACGTGGTAACTGTAGGAACTGGATGCGAAACCATGTCATTCGCAGGTGCTACACCTGAGGCTGCCACCTGACTTTCCATACGCTGCTCTGAGGTAGGCATGAAGGCTCCCCTCCGTCAGCAGCCTCAGACCATCTCCCCAGAGGTTATTGGAGTTAATGCCGCTCCTACTTCTCTGCATGGTGGCAGCACCAGCGCTGTTGCAGAGCTTACGTGCTGGAAGAGTGGCCGCGGGGTCTCCTGGGTCCCTCCTCTGCTTCAGTCCTTCAGTCCGGCTTCCCAGGTGGCTGAAATCCCTTAACGTTCCTAGGGCCCGAGGACTGGGCTGGCTCATGGTAATGGTCACCTCTGCATTACGAACAAAGAGCCGTGACTTCAATGATAGGTGTTTTCTTTGGGATATCGTTAAAGACTCTGTAAGCTGGGAGTCAGAGGGAAATAAGATCGCTAACTTAATATCTATAGGGAAAATCACCTCATTTTGAGTTTTTCCTGTGCCAGAATGCTTTCCATATCATAACTGAAACTTTGTCACAGATTCCTTTTACAAGACATTTAACAATAACATAAGCTTCAGCTGAGCCCTTTTATGGTAGATATAAGGTGTTATACCTAATCTTCTTAGGAGCTTTGCATGCACTACCTTATACAGGCAGAATAATAATAAAGTTACGTTGACTTGCTTGCCAAGAAGAAAAAAAAGTTCCTCCAGCAAATTAAATATTCTCCTAAACAAGCATTTAATTAAGAAAACAAGATACAGTAGTTATTGTTGGTCAATTAGAGATGTAATAATTACTCCCAATTAGCTGACAAGAACAGGATAAGTAGGTGATTACCATAAAAAACTAAAGTGCAAGTAAAATCAACTAAAGCATATACTATGTTGAAATAAGTAAGTGGTAACTGAAGTACACCATTGAGTCTTCTGTTCATCTTTTCAAGTACACATTAAATTTAAAGAAAAACCCTTGGTATAAAATGGTACTATAGAGCTGTTGTTATAATGTATATAATATATATAATTAATATACATTACATTATAATACTATGTTCTTTAGCATAGAATAGCATAGAGCCTCTCTCTCCCTCACACTTCCCTTTCATTTGCCCCAATTTCTGTAAAAACAAGAAAAAATTTGGCTTCCAGATCATGTCAGATTCTTCTCAGAGAGAAATTCAGGCTCAAATGGGGATATATTTTCTAAAGATTTTTATTTTTAGCGTTTATTAGAACTGGTGAAACAACTTACAAAAATTAACATATTCAAGAATGCCTGTCCTTATTCTGTTCATAAATTATTTCCAAACAATCTGAAATTAAGGAATCCATTCTTATTCAAAATTATTCAAAAATAGATTGTGCAAAGGTAGACTAGCTGTTCACTAGCTCTTTTTATAATACTTACCTAAATCATATTCCATTGTTCCTTTACTTTGATTAGATCACTAAAATATTTATAAATCTGTAAAAGGATAATCAAAGATTTTCTAGTGCTGAGTTCTTGAGACTATCACCGAGACACAGAGACTAACAAAACCATCCATTAATGAAAAATGAATTTGATTAGCAAATATTTTATCTAGTGCCATTGACAGTAACTTAACCTTTCCCTTTTGACCTGAAAGGGTGCCTCTATCAGACACAAAGTAATTTTTATATTTCAAATAATTTAAAGGGAGACGCTAACTCCGGACAGCACTGCAGTATATTTTTTGTTGCTCAGCTGCTGTAAAGAGATTACAAAATAAACTCCATCTGCTCCAAGGGATAGCTTTAAAGCATGGTCAGAAGTAAGTACTTTACACATCTTCTGAGGCTTGGTTTTCAGGGATCAGATTAGGGGTGAAAGTGCTCATAGCCAGAGTGCTTTTACAGGCACTGAGGTCACGGCGCAGCACGTGCACGGGAGGTTTTTAGCAGCGTCTAATTCCATGAGGAGCATGGACTTGTCCCAGGGACTGAATTCTCCCCCTGAAGAAGGGTGCCACGTGCGTTTCTTTGAAGGCAATACTGGCTTAAATGTCCTTATCTCAAACCACTGCTCCCTGCCCCTCTTGCTGCTGTGCTGGTACCACTGTTTCCACAGCTGAGAAGTGAACTGGGCAGGGGAACAGATTCCTTAAAAAAAGCCATAAAATATTTTTTTATTCTCGCCCCCACAGGGGATCACTTACCACTTTTTAACTAAGTGTTTCTTTATTCTCTGCCATATCTAAAAATAATGGATGCCTATATTAGGTTCCTATTTTTAGGACAAATGATGTAATCCTCAGGTGTAATCATATTTCCGGTGTCATATACTTTGAGTCATGTAAAAATATTTTCTAACCATAGTCAAGTCTTCTTTTGAAATGAGGTTCAGATCATTTTCTTATTTAATTATTCTTAGTTTAATTGAAATGTTCAGTATAATTATGTAGATCAAATAATGACTGTGAACCTGTGAAGTGATGGATTTGGAATTCTAACATCAGATATATATATATTGTTTTATTATTTTCCGTTCATCATGTGCAACTTAAGAAGGGAGACTGATTATACAGTATTTTCCATTCTCTAGGTACTTTAAAGATGCTTATCCCTTTTGCTTTCTGAAGAAGCTGCAACTTAGATGCAATGTTCAATTTATGCAGTTGTTATATTCTCACCATGGGAATACAGAGCACCGCAAATAAGTTCTTTATAAGGATTATCATTTTGTTGGTATGGAAGATGATGCATACAGACTTTATTGTATTAGATACTGTCCTTATTTATCACCTTCTTTAAATAATTATACCAAAAGGTTCAGGGGAAGTTAAGCTAGTGAAAGGTAACTATTGAGTGGTACTAATTTTATTTTCCTACCAGGAAATGAAAGGTTCTTGCTTTTATCCTGATGATGCATTTCCATGATGCATGAGGGAAGATGTGGCTGCCCCATCCCTGGCAGGGCTCAAGGCCAGGCTGGACGGGGCTGGGAGCAACCTGGGCTGGTGGAAGGTGTCCCTGCCCATGGCAGGGGGTTGGAACTAGATGGTCTTTAACATCCCTTCCAACCCAAACCATTCTATGATTCACTACCTGTGTATCAATCACCTTGGCTAAGTATGCACAAATTTGTTTTCTTTTTTTCCCTTTTTTTTTTTTTTTAACTTAAGCATCTTTAGTCCTTAAGTTCATAGAAGTCCAAAGCACAGACTCAAACTTGTGACTCTTTTTGAGTGTTATTTTGCAGTATTTGGTTTCATCTTGTCAAGAAATATTATAATGCCAGCTTATTTTCCACTGGTTTTATAATGTTATTTCTCAATCATGTCTAAACCACAAATTTGATGAAAGCAGAAGTGCTAAATGGACAACTATGAATTGAGAGTTTAGGTCTATTGTCTGCTGCACTGTAACACTGCACAAAGTCAGAAATCCCTTCAACGATTCCTTAATGTTACGGGCAGTAAAATCTTAGCCTGGGAATTTGTAAGCTCAATAGAATAATATGATCTCAGTATGTGTTCTTTAGCTTATATGTTTGGTTTACAAAATGCAACCTTTTGTCTTTGTTCCATAGAATGGGCTCTTACTTCATTTCAGCTAGTTGTCCCCATCAATTGTGTTTTGAACATGAGAACCAGAAGGTTGCTGAACTGTATTTCTGTTTCATTACTGTGTTTTTAATTGTTTTCAGAAATATTTGTAGTGCAATTTTTCTTAATTCATAACCTTAGAGATATAGATTATCTTGCATAAAGATCCATTCATTTTTAATTCCAAATAAACAAAAGGTGTGCATCCAAATATTTGTAGAAGTGTTGCTATTTCAGTAGACTTGGAGGCAACTCTTAAAAATAGGGAACACTCTTTTAGTGCAAAAGTCAGTGGATCCAGTATGTGGGCTACACCCGCACTGCTTAATCCTCCTCACAACAAAGGCGTTTTCAGCACAATAGCTCTGCAGCAAAAGTTTGCTGGCATAGAACTTTCATAGTAACTTTTTAAAAAGAAAAACCTTTTTGCATAAAGCTGATAGGTCTACCTGGACAATCTCAATCTGCTGTTGGCAAATAAAATGAGTGGGAGCAACTTTTGTGTTTCTCTGGTCTTTAACCATTGGATCAGCCAGCATAAAGTATCGCCAGAATCCAAGGTCACCTTCTCACTGTGCTTTTCATCTGAGTAAACTTGGCTACCAGGGGTGAGAGCCTGGACCAATACATACTGATACGAGATATCAGTCCTTAATTCAGCAATAATAGCTAATTAAACATTGGTAATTTAAATAGATAGTCATAAGGAACATTTTCCTCATTAATGTACTGGCAAGAAAACTCTCTCAAGGAATGCCAGATTTATGTATTTTGAAAGCGCATTATATATATGTAATTTGTTAATCTGACTCTGGAGAAACTTGACATCAGAAACTCTAGAAAAGCAGCCTGCATTTAATGTTTAGCCTAATGGAAGTTGGAGCACTTAAGAAAACAGATGGAGAAAACTGAATGGAAACCACGGAGAAAAGTACATTTAATTTCCAGGGTTCCAGCAATTTAGAAATATTGGAACACACATTGAAATTTTCATAGTCTTAAAATTATATCTAATAATCCCAATATAACTGCTTGTTGAAACCCAAATGAAAGTTGTTTAACCTTATATTTACTAAAAACCAAAAAACAGAGAAAACCAGCCCTGACATTTATATATTGCCATGGTTGCAGAAAGGTGAGTATGTCAGAAGAGAGATACTGTCTAATGATCTTCTAAGTGTTATAAAGCACAGTAATTTTGCATTTTTTGATTAAGTCAATAAATGTATTACTATGTTAGCAATTTTCTTGACACAAATTCAATATTTCCTTGTTTAACTTGAATTTTCTACAGTGAGGGTGGCCAAACCGTAGCACATATCTTGTTGAACGGCAGAATATAACAGTATTCAAGTATTCATCATGATCGTCAATATTTTTGTTACTAATAGCAGCAGATTAAGAAAAAAAATGCTCAATTTATGACATTGTCAATTTATGTCATGTCAACCTCAATAGTAAGGTTCTGCTGTATCTTATTTTTTTAAACAGTGTCTGATCTTTAACTATGTTTTCCTGAAAAAAAGTTATGGATCTATTCTAATGGTTGCAGAGGTCTAGTCATTCATAAAAAATGTGAAGCGACATTCTTTCCAAATTCAGAGCTATGACACAAAGATAAATTCTACTTGTGTGCTCTTCCACAGAAAGGTGGACTTTTGGCTAATGTTGCTGTTATTCTGTGATTCCCAAAGGATTTTTCCTTAGAAGTCAGGTTTGAGGAGTGATGGTTAGCCATGACAGCTACAGAGTGTTCTTGGATAACTCAGATTTTTGCAGGAAGACCTGTCAGAAGCCAGACAGGTTAACGTATTTCACAAGCTGTCCATTTTTAGTAGAGAACTCGGGAAGTAGTAGCAATAAAATTTATAGTTGAGAAAGAGCAACCTGCTGTGTAGTCTTGTGGCATTTTAGATCTAATCACAAAAGAAAGACTCTTTTCAATTGTATTTTTAAGAGACCAGAAACCGGTAAAATGAGCAGACAATAACTTCCTTTTACATTCTATATTACAATTTTTATAAATATTTATATTTATAAATAAATATTTATAAATAAATATATTTATTTTTTTTTTGAGGGGGATATAAGAGGGAGAATAGGTGACTCCTTAGTGCACTTTCAAATTTTGAGCACGGCTGTAGATCTTTCAGGTACCATGCTGAAAGAAACTGTGCTGAGATAGAGATGTAGAATATTTTTTTTTTATTTATTTTCATAAGGGACTTCTGGAGATGTCTGATCCAGCACCTGACTCAAAGCAGCTTCAATCCTGAAGTCAGATTCCGCTTCGGAGTTGAATGAGGCTGCTCATGGCCTGGCCCTGTTGAAATCTTGGATGCGTATTCCAGCCTCTTTGGACAGCCCAATGTCTTTCTACCTCATCAGAAACCAGACTGATGTGATCCCCACAGGTGCGTGGGGATGCTGTGTCCCAGGCACAAGGCTCTGCATTTTCCTTCATTGAGCTTCATGAGGTTTCTCCAGCTTGTCAAGTGCCCTTTGAATGGCAGCTTTACCCTGCAGTTTTTCAGCTTTTCTCCTAATTTAAATGATTTTATATTTCACCTTTCATTTAAAGTATTCATAGAACATTTTATGAAGAAGGCTACCGTAAGAAGTGTTCAGGAAATAAGGAAACTGTAGCAGAGGGAGGTAGCGTGAAACGTCCAAGGTGACTGAACTTTGGTAATTGGACTGCACAGTCAAACTGGAAATGAAAACCAATTTTAGTATGTCTTTTCTGGTCACAGATTGTACTAAAAATGAGTGTATAGTTGTCATGGTTTAACCTCCAACAACTAAGCCCCACACAGCTGCTCGCTCACTCCCCCTGCCCCGCCACGCGGTGGAATGGGGGAGAGGATCAGGAGGGTACAAGTGAGAAAACTCATGGGTTGACATAAAGACAGTTTAATAGGCAAAGCAAAAGCCACATACACAAGCAAAGCAAAACAAGGAATTCATTCACCACTGCCCATGGGCAGGCAGGTGTTCAGCCATCCCCAGGACAGCAGGGCTCCGTCACACGTAACGGTGACTTGGGAAGACAAACGCCGTCACTCTGAACGTCCCCCGCTTCCTCCCCCAGCTGTACAAGCCGAGCATGACGTTCTGTGGTATGGGAGATCCCTTGGGTCAGCGGGGGCCAGCTGTCCCACTGTGTCCCCTCCCAGCCCCTGGTGCCCCCCAGCCCACTCGCTGGTGGGGTGGGCTGCGGAGCAGAGAAGCCCTTGGCTCTGGGTAAGCGCTGCTCAGCGGTAACGAGAACACCGCCCTGCTCCCAGCGCTGCTCCAGCACAAATCCAGAACACAGCCCCACACTAGCCACTGTGAAGAAAATGAGCTCTACCCCAGCCAAAACCGGCACAATAGCATCTGAACTTAGAGCATTTAGGCAAAAACTCCATTCAAATACCACTGCAGAACACTGAATGGCAAAATGTGATAGTGAGGTAAAAGGAATGCAGAACACAAATCTAGAATGGAAACTTGGGGAGGAACATCATGATCCTTCTTAGATTTTTATTCTCTTAGTAGCTTACTACTGTTTATCACATGTGTGTAAATACCAGTATAGACTCTACTAATAAGAGTTACATATAACAGAAAATATTTTAAAATGTAGCTGCCTTTTTCTTTTAGATGCCTGAGTTTAAGAATGCCTGAACTGCAGCAACTTCAAAAGACCTAATTTTCAGCGGGTGAGTGGCAGGTTCTTTCTGTATATCAGACCTTTTGGTATTTCCCCTTAGGCTGAGCAAAGCAAACACATTTCTTTACTAAAAATCTAACTTTGTATTTAGTAAGTACATATATTTATCAACATAGTTCTATTTCTATGCAGACTTATGGGGAAGTCTGTTCTTTTTAGATTTGATTTTTAAAGCAACTGAAAAGTCTTCTATGTAGATCCTCTTTTATACGGGACTATTGGAAAGTTTACTGGTAATCCAGTTAAAAGCCAATCAACAAATAATAATTAACAAGCAACAGTAATAACAGGCTAATAATGAGCTAGTTACATTCCTGATGGAAAAGTGAGAAGTGAAATCCTCCAGTGACAGGTTTGAAAGAAATGCATCGAGCACTTAAACCTAAAATAGAAGGTGAAAACCACAGCAATCAAAATTGTCATTAAACGTAACTTTTATGGAACCTGAAGTACTCTTTTATTCTCTGTAGACACTTATATAAATAAATTCTGCAAATCTGTACTGATAAGAAGGAAATGTGCTATGTTCCATAGTTAAAGTGCTTATGCAAATACATGTTGTAATAGTACATCTGGGAGACATGATATTGCTGCAGTACTTCTAATATATCATACTAATGCACGTGGGTCATGCACACAACATATTCAGAATAAATGTGTCATTAAAACATAAAAATGCTGCGAGTTGTAAATGATGCATTAATATGCTCTTCAAACATAAGAATACATAGATTCATGGACATTAAAGGTAGAAAGGAACATTAGATAATTTAGTTTGAACTCTTCCATACATTTCACCTACCCCCAGGTATTCTGCCCAAAGAAACAGAGAATCTCTATTTTCATTTGTCTCGTAGTTAATGATCTAGAAATGTATATATACGTAAGTATATCCTTACAGTCTCCAACAACCCAGTCTGAAATCATTAGCTAAAAATCATCTCAGCTGCTCTACCTGTATGAGGCAGCCATACTTTTGTTTGTATGGTACTCAGTTGTTTGATATACCTTTCTCCAAGACAAAAAAAAAAGAACCTTTCAGACTTCAGTATTTCCTTGTCTCTCACATATAATTCCACAATCAGGTTTTGCCTCATGCTTCTGAAAAGATGAAAAGGCTGAGATAATTTTTTTTTTCACTATTAAAATTTTGTCTAGTATTTGTGTATTATTATTTTCATAATTTTTCAGTTTTTCTTTTTTAATGTGGGCAGGAGATCCGGACAAAACATTTGAGCATCAGTATCTTCAGTGCTGCATAGAAGGATTAACACCACTGTCTGTCTCCTGTCCATTATTTCTGGGTTTAGAAGACTTTAAGATAGCTTTATTTTGATTTCATTTTTCCATACCTAAATTTCCATACCTATATACCAATATAATGGCCACAATAGATTTCTGTCCTTGGAAATCTTAGCTCAGTCCCCTGTGCTATAGGTAGGACTCCAATTCCCTTATATTAGATGAAAAACATTGCATTTTCTTCTTTTAAAACTTGTTTTGCTGGAGTGAGCCTGGAGTATTAAGGATGAAGGGGTTTTTTAAGCAAGAAACAAACAATTTCTACGAATACTCCAAAACCCAGACAGCAGCAAAATGGAAGCTATACAGTCACAAGTAGCAGGATGGTGTGCTCAATAAGCTAATGAACACTGCTGAGAGTTCAAACACACTTGTTAGGCTGACTGCATCTGCATGCCTTTTGAATTGGAGCTAGCATTTGTCTGGCTGCCTCACAGCAGAGCCAAAACCAACAGAAGTCAAATAAATATAACTGTTGTAATCCAGAACATTCCAGATGAATGCGAGACCTGATTATAATTATTTACCACTTAACCAATCCTTGCATCGGCCATAAATTTTATCAGCACTGATTTTGTGTTTACTTCTAAATCATTGCTCAAAATATTGAGATAGAGCCCCGTAGTGGATTCCTGTATCACTCCACTACAAACAGTGCCATATGTCTGAAGTGTTTGATTCAAACTACTTAAGAGATGTGTGCCTATAGATGTATACAGGTTGGAAGCATATGTGTAATATATATGATTGGAAGCATTCTCTAATAGCAAGAGACGCTCCTAGACAATCGCTTAGTATTTGCCTAATGATAGATTTAGACAAATCACATCTAGTAACCATATACAAACCTTACCAAAAATGTGTCACGGTTTTTATCAGAAGGCTGTGAAAACAGCTTGCCATACATAGGGGTCACAAAGGACAAAGAGACACGCTGGTACTACAGAGTTAAAATACCTGTCCTGAAAGTAAGGAAGTCTGCACACTGGGTTATTTAAAACTAGTAGGCTGGATTCTGGCATCCATGTGAAAGTCTGAAATGGAAAACACGAGTGTTTTTATATTCTGTAGGGTTGTTCTAATTTATAGTCTCGAGCAATGATTAGATCCTTAGAAGACTGCCACAATACCATGTACTGTGGTCACTCCTCCCCTCTCCCTCGGGACACTCTTTTTCTTAAGATAATTAAAATACTTGTTTAACACTCAGATTTTCAATTATGTGGTCAGTATCCCTAGCTGGCCACTTAATCCAGTTTTGGGTTTGTTTTTACCAGTAGTACAGCATAAAAATACCTTTTATGCAGCTGGATCTTGACTGTACTTTTCAGAAAATCAAGTATTATTTACTAATTTCATTACTTCTGATGACTTTGCAGTCTTGATCTTTATAGCATATCAAGAGTATGCACCAAAATCAAATCTCTGTCTGCATAAAAAACCCCACTGGTCCAAAATGCAGATGGAAGAGCAACAAGAAATAATGGTCGTTTTGTTTATTTTTGGCTCTAGATATTTCTGGCATTAAGTATCTACTTAAGAGCTGTATTTTGTCTTCAGATGTGGCACAAATAGAGAAGTATGAAGTGGTTTTCCTAGGGTAGCTCTTCCAACTTAAGTTTTCTTGCAGAGGTTTAGATTTTCAGTGGCAGTGCCTAGAGGACATGGAGGGATAAGAATATCATTAGCTGAGTAATTCAGATCAAATTAGTGTGACCTGGCTGTCCTAATTTTAAAGGTTATTTTAATTCTATGTAACTGCCATTCACAAAAAAATCTGCATAATACGCCTTGCATTTTAGTTTTACTTGTCATCCAGTTTTGTACATGAACATGAGTTAACTTATTTTTTTTGTCTTCTGGTAGACCAGTGTCTTCTCAAGTGAAACTTTAAAGAACTTCATTAAAACTGAAGAGGCTTTTCTCCCCGCTCCTCGTGAAATGCAAACTTGTAACTTTCCCTTCTTATTTCTTTTTGTTCACAAAAAAATTATCAAAATTATGTGCAGCTAGAACAAAAAAAGATGACTGTTTCATATATATGAAAAGAATGATCTGAACCAAAGGAGCTATTCATATGCTTAGGCTAGACTCTGACCCCAATACTTACATTAGTGAAGGGTTATTCACCTTATTAAAGTTAATCCCATGTTCATGTCACTACCTGCCCCAGAAGGCATTTCTTTATTTTTATATTAATATTTGTTGTATTTCATATTCTGAACTTCTAATTAAATTTTATCTTTAATAAATCCCCTTTTGCTTTGTTTCACCTCCTTCTGTGATTCACTAGAGAAGTTGCATGATAAATTTCTTGATTTAGGTTAAGCCTACTTCCAGAACATTGGTCTAAAACCGAATGACCATGTTTTATACAGTACCAGAAAGTCAAAGAGAAAAGAATCAGTCTAAGAAAATGCTCCCTTCTCAACACCAGCAGATGATATCCTCTGCTTTCTCTCTGTACTTTCAAGTTATTTTTTACTTTTTAAGATTGGCACTGGCCCTGGCTGAAAGAAATACTGGTGCAAATTCTTTGAATGTCCTTTGTTTGGTAAAAGAAAGACTTCACGTGGGAAGACATGCAAATACTCAAAAAAAAAGTATATGCTTTTTTTTTTTTTTAAACAGAGCACATGAATTTAAGGAGGTGTGAATTTTCACAGATATTGGCACATGATAACATGTATGAAATTCATGACATCCAGCCTCAGCTATAATAACTAGACATCTACTCTGAGTGGGTCTCCTAGGCCCTCTAAACAATGTATAGAGGGAAGTAAAGGGTAATAAATTAAGGCTGGAATCCTCTGTAAGATAATTGGGAGAATCACCTTTATAAAACTCTGTCCACTTTCAGTATGCTAAATATGCAAAATATTTTTCAGAATGCTAAAAATCTATACATTTCTGAAGAACAGATCGGCAATTAAATAAAGATCATTACGTTCTGTCATTAAAATAGTAAAATCAAGTAATACCACATCATCTTTTCAAAAACCTGAGCTCTTCTCCAGGTGAGGAGGTGCATCTCTGACACTAACACCAGTAAATTTCAGTTAGTTTTTAAGTATTTGAATAATCTGGATTTTAATTGTTCCCGGATTTAAAATGTCCCGAAGCCCACAGCAGTTTAGGGTGGACCGTGAGTATCTTGTTTATTTTCACATCACACTCTAAATTTGTTAAACCTTCCTGTCCTTTCACACCTTTGCTCTGACTAGGAACATGGTGATAATGAAGTCCTCGCAACAGCAGCATCATGTTAATCTTTTATCTGTTGCTGTTGATTCTGGACTTTACCATTTTATAATTCTTTTTAGTTTAACTCTCACAATGACTTTGTTCATTGTTCTCATTTTATGTTCAGCAAGGCTCATCAGGAGATTAAAAAAAAGCTGGAAGCATAAGAAACATCACAGAGACTGTCAATTAATATCTCATTAATAAAGAAAACAACAACAAAATGAACAAATAAACAAGGAAAATAGGCAAAGTGGAAAGGTGTTAATTGAGGAAGACCTGAAAGGCTTGAAAGATCTAAACATAAAGAATCAAGAGAAGAGTGAGTTTTTCATGTGAATTCATCTACTTAGAGGTTTGAGGAATTAGTCCGGCACAGCTGTGGTGGTGTGAAACAGTGTGAAGACTACAGGCATAAGCAAAATTGACAGAACTGGGTAAGAAAGTAGATGGACAGTGGGGATTCTGGGTTAGAGTAGATGGAACAGACACTCGGTCAAAAACCTTTAATTTTCAGATATCATTGAAAAAAATATTCCAGTCATTTCTACTAGCCGAAACCCAAACTGGTGATGTGAAGTAAAAAAAAAAAAAATAAAAAAACCCAAACAACCCAACATCCAAGACTTCTGCTTTTCTTGAAGGGCTTGGTGTGAGGGATGTGCAGCACATTTCAGGTCCTTGGAATACAGTCTTCCATGTGGTCACTTGAAAAATTTTACATTGTTTTCTTGACCTACCTATGTTAAATACGAAAACAGGTGAACAAAATTTCAAGACTAATTTAAGTTTCTTTGGTGGTTTTTTTTTTGAGAATGACTAGGAGAGTTGGGCATATTAGGGGAAAAAAAGGGGGGTGGGGGGTGGAGAAAAGAGTCAGAATCCTTCACATATAAGTCACATCTATTTAAAATCCTAAAAATAAATAAAAAATAAAAATAAAATAAATAAAAATAAAAACTAGGACAACCAGTGATAAAAGTGAATTCCTGTGTGGTAACTTTAAGAAACAAGTTGATATGTCCAATGGAGATTACAGGCAAAAATAAGTCAAACTAGGCCTCTGATCGCTGTGTTACTGGCACTCACAAAAACATATAAACAAAATATGAAGGCAATTTTGATGCATTACGTTTCAGAGAAATTTTAGTTTCAGTCTTTTGTATGATTCCCATTATTAGCATAATAATCTACTATTGTGTGTGTTATTTTTCCTGTTTCTTGTTTTCACTAAGACAAAAAAAAGTGTAAAGATCTTGGGATAGGAATATTTTTAAAGCCTTTTTTAATCACAAAGGTTTTTGTACAGTGGAAAAGACTAGCTGAAATTGGCACAGAAAGAAAAAAAAAGTGCATGATTATTTTAAGAGCTGGCCTCTTGGGCTGGGTATGGGCATTTCGGCTGAATGGAGAAGATCTTGCAGTTGCAGTGTCATACTTTCTCTCTTTGCATATTTTAATTTCTAACATCGTCAAGTTAAACCATTTTATCAAAACAAAATTGCCTGAACTAAAAAAATAAGAACAGAACAACAGCAAAACCTAGACCTTCTTTATTAACCACAGTGTATAAGGTGTATTTTTTTCCCCAAGACCAATTTATTCTGTGAACCATGCATGCAAGCTATCAAAAGCTGTAAATTAGTGGTCACCTCAGGCATTAGAAATAAGAGCTCCTTTACAGGAGCTCCCATTGAGTCAGTCTTTTTCATCTTTGCTAATTAACACTTTTTTACCATTGCCTTATAATAAATAATTGAAACTATCATGTAGGACATGATTCAGAAAAGAGAGAGCAAAAACTTTAAACTAGATCATTTTCAAAGAAATCTTTCTCTGATTGGCTTCTTCAGTAAAACCCTGAGTAATTAGAAAATAAATTGTTTTCTGGCTTTAAAAAGTCTGAAACTCTCTGCTACCTGAACAACTTTAATTTATGTGCATATAGAACATCTTACTGGTGCTGAAAACCAAACATTTCTATACCTGCAAAATCCAAGTAAGCCCTAAAATACTTCACAGTAGCGTAAGGATCACAGCAGTGTACTCTGCTGTGTAAGATGCCACAGCATCACAAGATCTTCTAAAATAAGGAAGCAAATTTTAACATGTAAAGGAGAGAATTAATCTTAAAGCTTTTGGATTGTGTGTCTTTGATGCTGACTGTACAAGCAGATCACCCAGCCAACCACACAAGTCAGGCTTCATCCGTATTTCTCGGTAGCTTTTAGAGAATCCCAATTTGTACTAATTCTGAGCTGGGATTAGCTCTTGAGTACCACCAAAGGCAATAGTTACTTGCATATTTTGAGCTACCTGAGGTAACGTGATCAGAAAAGAACATTTCTACGGTCCCAGCTCTCACCTGCACTTTTGTGTCTTTCGAGCAATTCTGTAATAATTCGACACACCTGCATAGCCTTCATTTGCAAGGAAGGCAAGTTCTTATATACTGTGATTGTCAATATGAAGACTGGTTTGATTAAGCTGTGTTAAGCAAATGTTGAGTGTGCCTTTTTCAGGATTGGTCCACAGAGCTTCACTGCAAGGCAATGCTCTATGAATAAATATAATTACGGAAAAGGAAAACCTGAAGGTAATTTGATAACCCTCTGCAGAATTTAGCAAGGTGTCTAAAAATGAAATGTTGACATTTCTATGGTTACTTTACATATAAAAGAGGTACCTTTCATAAAAAGCAAAGCACTTACTTAACATTCCTCAAAGGTGGATCTAGTATTCTTCATTAGCTAAGTTTCAATTGCCTTTGTCAAGCTTGTCTTCCCGGCAAAGGTCTCTGTCAACTGTGAAATCCACTTAAGGTAATTAGTATTCTGTTAGATTTAACAGAGTCTGTGAATTAGAACTGTAACAAAAGAGAACGTCTACTTGTTTCTTCATCATTAAACAAGTGGAGCTTCCAGCTCCTGTGGCAGCTCAATCTGACTCTTTTTCATGTCATACAGGACACACTTAGAGTAAGGATTAATAGCCCCGCTCAGAAATTTGATTTTCCATTGTACCAGTAAAGATGACATTTCAAAATTTTTCTATTCTGATTCATAATAAGAGTAAATCTCCTCCTCTCCATAATCAGAAAACAGTTTCCTCCAAATCAGTGTAGGATTTTATCTTAAAATTTTCTACAGATGTTCAAGCTTTGTTTAAGAATTCTGACATTTTCTTTTTTTATGTGCAATCTATAGTCATAGTTATTTTTTATGTTTAATGATGTTACAGAGGCAGTAGCCATGTGTACATACACAAATGTACAACTGTTACAGACCTCTGAAACTCTGACATGAGATAACACTTGAAGTATTCCAATGCGTACTTTATTTTTAACATCTGTCACAATGTTTGCCACTTGTTGACTGGAATATTTTCTCTTTTAAAAGCCAAAGAGAGGGGTATTTTATCCAGACAAAATCACGCTGGAATAAAAGAGAAAGCTTTGCTAGCATCAAACCTGCACAGACTTAGAAAGAAAAGGTTCCAAGTAATTATAAGCAAATATAAAATCTGGACAAGGATAAAAAAACTGGAAAAAGATGGGATTATTCATTGTAAGGTCAAAGAACAGACAAAGAGGAAGATAGTGGATCAATTGCCTGAAAATCTTGTTGTCTGTATACCAGCACCAGAAATACGGTGATTAAACAAGAGACAGAGGGAAATCTTGATAGTTTAGGAAAACACACATTTTGGTCTAAATTTATGATTTCACCAGCATAACAGAATTTGATAGGGCAAGCCTTCTGACTGGAATATATTAATATTAAAACTCAATATATCATTATCCATGAAAACTGCCATCATATGAAAGGAAAATGTGTTGCCCTGTACTAACATTGCATGTGCGCCCTTTGAATTGGGGGCCATAAACCAAGATGGTTCTGTTAGTAACCTGTTAGCCACAAAGAATGGCTCCTTTTTATTCCTCAGAAGCCCGAGGGATTGCCCCCATAAGGTTTCTACTAGGTTATATGTAGACATACAGGCTCTTAACATTACCCATGCTAGCTACATTCAAACTAGAACGGATGTCTGTACTGTCATCACACCTTCAGTACACTGTGGAGTCATGCTTTGAGATCAAAGTGTTTTCGGTTTGTCTTATGGTAAGACAGTTCGACACTTTGAAGTATGAAACCTCTTCATTACAACAAAAACAAGAGACATTTTTTACACAGAAAATCTGTTTCAGTCACTAGGAAGGGTTTGTCTACACGAAGACGCTAGTGAGAAATCAGGAAGCATATTAATCCAGAAATACTGGCAGGCTAACTCCCAGTTGGGCCAGTCGTAGTAGGTGCTTATGGCCTTTCTATGATTTAACTAAAACTGTTTAGAAAATGGTTTTCATATGAGATAGTAAGAGCCACACCAAGGACCAGAATATATTAATAACCACATCATGCCTGTAAATGGTTTAAGTAGAAAATTCTTCTCTTGCCATGAATTAAGCTGACAAAGCCATGAAAACAGGAAAGAGTTCTGTACTTCTAAGTGTGAGTTTGAAATTCTGAACTTTTGAGTTGTTCTTAAAATTTCACACGACTTAGTATTCCAAGAAAAACAAAACAAAACAAACAAAAAAACCTTGTCAAAATATCAGCTAGTGCTCCTGCACGCAGGGCTTTCACATTCCCAGTTGCCCTCTGAATGTCCTTTGTATCGCTAAGTGATGCTTTCTCAGGATAATGCTCAGGGAAGGAATTATTGTGGTCCATCTCATTTGTGTGTTCACGCAGTTGCCCTGTGGCACACTTACTACTGATAGAATTCTTCAAACAGCTTTCATATCTCTGCTGACATATGCATATAGCTTGCCTTACTATCTTATTTATGTATACGTTTTAGTTTTAAATATACCTATACTTTCTCCTAAGTGCCTACTATTGTTATGAATTGTCCAGGGGGCTTTTCAGAGCTGTGCTAATGCATACACATGCGATGGAAGAGAAAGAAAGGGAGTTCAGCTTGCCATCTTATTTATGTATTTATTTTCCTTTAAACATACCTATATTTTTCCCTAAGTGCCTGGAACAATATATGCAATAAACAATATTAATCAATAACCATGCTGAAATCATTCAGTTCCTTCAGTGCTGTAAAACAAATGTGAGAAACTAAATAGACCTTGTAGAGTGCCCTGTAGTTCAATAAATCCAAGGCCTGTCTGATCATGGAGACAAGGTAATTTTAGCAACTGACATCTCATCTGCAGTACTCTCCCTCTGTTTCTCTTTGGTTTCAACTGGAGAAATATGAACCTTTTTTTCCCCCCTGCTTTCCATTTATTTTAACTGTTATTACATTAAATAGGAGGAGAAATAGTTAAAAAAGAAGTAAATGGAAGGGACTCAAACTGTTTAAAGACTGATGAAGTACCACAAATAGCTTAATTTTTACTCATGAAAAGAATGTTGGACAAAGAGGAGAAGAAAGAAGAAACTCTTAGTGGTAGTCTTAAGGAAATACTGAAATCCAGAAGAAAACAGAGAGAAGAGAGTTAGAGGAAGAAAGAAGTGCCAGGCATACGTAAGTACAGCTGCATGTCTGAAGTGTTGGTTGTATCTCTATGTGTGTTTTCAGTTCTTCTACACACTTTGCATAGTTAATACTGTATTCACTATTACTCCATAGTAACTCTTATTCCCATACATCTGGGAAATAATATGAAAGTATTTTCTTCTCATCAAAAACTGAGAAGAAAAAACAAATTTCTTTTTCAAAACCATGATTAAGCAAGCACTAGTTATTATAAAAATTATGCTCAGTTTTCACCTTTGCATGTTATAAATTTTTCAGTTGGTGAAGTTTCAGACTATTCAATGGAAAAACACAAATGTCAAGAGATTCTTGTAGGAAAACTAAGAAATTTTTACAGCTAATGTATATTTAGCGTGTAAGTGCACTAACAGAATAGACCTGATACAATGGAGAAAAATTATCAAAACTATATAATAAAAAACATAAAAGGTGACAGCGAAAATGTTTATATATATATATATATAGGTTTATAATTTTTATAACTTTTTTTTTTATAACGACTCTGTGATATCTGTAAGTTTGAATCTGAAATTATATGGACCCTCACAGCCTCTGAAATATATTTCCTTTGTCAGTGGTCTTTAATTGAGTTAGCGGAAAGTGAAGACAACCTTTTCCCCTCCCTCAAAACACATTATCTATGCCAGCAGTGTGTCTGTGAATTTATGTGAGAAAGAGAACAGGCACATGTCTTTCTGTTGTACTTATGAATTTATTTTTCCTTTAAATGTACCTGCATTTTTCCCTGTGTGTTATCTATGGATATGAATTGTTCAGATGGGGTTTAAGTCCATGCTAATAACTTTGTAATTGCTTCATGCGCTTGTATTGCAATAACGCTCAGGAGACTTACTCGTGGATGAGGTCTCTTTGGGCTATGAAGGGGGTACAAACCCAGAAAAATTACTGGTGATCCAAATAATCTGATTTTGTCTGCACTTTCTTCTGTCCTTTAATAAGAATATCTTTTAAAACTGCTTTTCATCATTATGTATGGAGTCAGAATAATCCTTTTCTTTGCTGTGGCCTGATGATTTATTTAGCTTATGTAGACTCTGCAATTTCAAAGTAAAAATATTATTATATTCTTTTTTAAACTGCAAGACACTTTTGTTTGCAGAGGTTTTATTGGTGACTGAGTAATTGTACCGGAGACAACATGTTGCATTGGCAAATGTATTTCCAATTTGTATGAACACAGTTTGATATTCTTCTACAAGGTTCATATTTTAAGCACTGCAGTCTAGATGTTCAGGTTGATATCAGTCAAACAAAATGAAAAACTGAGAACCAAAATGCCTGCTTATCCTCAGGGATGCCACGACAAATTAGTAAGACGATCTCATATTATAACAATACTTTCTGTTTTATGACAGTTGTAATATTTTAATTCTTTATGGGCTTTCATTTGAGCACTATAATCAAAATTCTTGTGTGCACACAATTACACACAAACTTTTGGAGCTAAACCTCCCTTCTTTCCCAGTTCTTTCCAGTATGTGCCAGCCTGGTCCCCTGTGTATCAAAGCATCCTGAGAACCACTCCATTTTGTAAGAGACTGCCTGTGCTCCGGAGGCATTTTGGCAGCAGCTGATGGTGGAGACGCTGCATCCATCCCTGCTCGTCCCTGGCTGTGGTGGCAATGCTGCAAAGAATAAAGCAACGCTGTGCTACTTAGGGATTAGGAGGAAACCCATCTGAGAGCTATTTTAGTTGCGTTACAGCTGTTCTATGCTTCCAGCATGGCACACAGTATCTATAAAACAACATTTGGGCCATGGGGTGGAGAGACTGTGACTGTCATTTTGTATCCTGTTCTAAGCTGTTAAGTAATGCTTCTGTTAATATTTGTCACCAACCTGACTAGCTTCAGACTGAAAATCAGGAGATTCAATTGATAGAACTATCATTCCTAATCCCCGAGTCACTTCTGCTCTCAACTCTTGAAAATACTATGGGTTGGTATGTTGGGGCTTTGGCAAGATGTTCTTCAGAGTTCTATTGCATTTCTTCATTTTGTTTGGAAAAAAAAAAATAATTAACCCATCAGTGATGAGTCTGTCACGTTTATTTTTAAGATATGAAATTACTATTACTTATTAGCCTTGAGACAGTATAGGTGACACTGTCCAGTACAGCTGCATTGTGGATCTCCCTCCTCTAAAATAAATTTAAATAAACAAATAAAGCTACAAACCCCAACCTTACTCTGAGATCATGCACTGAGTGACTAATTCACTCTTGCTAGACAGCAGAAGCCTCTGTAGACTGAGAAAAGGTGTCATTAGCTGATTTTCATTCCAGGACCAAAACCAAATAAAGCCAGAGCTGAAAACAAACAAAAATGTATTAAGCTGACAAAAAAGTCTCCAGTGGGAAATGGAAGACAACTAGAAACAAAGATAATAACATTTTCATGTGTTTTCATTACATGAGCAATTTGGGGATGTGCTGAACAATTCAGAAGTATTTCAAATTGCTGGGTATATGCCATAATTGCTGGTTTACAAATATGTCAGATCCTTTCCCGTGCAGCTCCTTTTATCCATTGTAAACAATTCCAGATCAGATGTTTTCCATTTAAACTGTTAGAATAAAATAGTGCAATCCAGAAATAGTATTAATTTTCATAGCTGCACTGATGAGGATTACTAAAGCACAATATCATCCTGGCATTTATCGATATGTAATCTTAATTTCCATAGTGATCTTGATTAGTTCCACTCTGTACTAACTCAGTATAACATAGAATATATATACTTAAAAAACTAGTATAAAGCTGATTACTCTGGGACAATAGTTAAAATGGACACTTAAAAAGATGCTAGAATTAAATTGCAATTACCTTTCTTTTAGATTATCTTGTTTAACATTAATGTAAACAATTTATTTTGAACATTTATTGGTGTTTGCATGTATTGTAGTAGTAGTCAGCCAATCTGAGGGTTTAGCATAATAATAAATCTCTTAAATTGCTTGTTAAAATTGGAACTACTTTGATATCATTGTGGCTTTCTAACTTTCGGATGGTAGGTTTTATATTTTTAAAGTCACAGATTTGACTCTCCCAGAAAAGTGCTACTTAGATACCACAGTCTCTCTTCTTTATCTGATTTTACTGGTTCAGGGAAGAGAGAGATTGAAAGGAAACCTTACGCAAAGAACGGCCGCTGCAGGTCTGGAGGAAATGCCACCATTGATCAGAAGGTGTTGGACAATCCATGTGCATTGAGCAGTTCTCACTGACTGTTCTCAACCCCACCAAAGACCAAAACCAGTGGTGGGTTGTTTAGCAGATACCTTGCCTGGAACAAGTTACTCTCATCTGTTCCCTAACACATTTTTTTCCAGATGCTGTTCCAATGTGAAAATTCCAGTGGACTGTCTGCCATCTCTGAACGGCATTGGTGGTCTACGCAGGCACCGGGCAGTTGCTTTGGGATGCACCTACCCAAAATTGATATCCTGACCCATCTCTACTTAAGGTATGTTGGTTCACGTCGTGGAACAGCCTCAGAGCTTGAGAATTACCTCCTTTTGGGCAAAACAAAACTGTAAGATGCACACTCCAAGAGCTTGCCTTCTGCACTTCAGTGATCAAAGAATGCCCAGTCCACAGGGTGAGAATGAAGTAGCTCCTGTGAAGCATGTACAGCGTCAATAATGAATTCTTAGCACCAACTGTTTACTTGTGCGCTTCCACTATGCTGTAGATTTTGCCCTGATAGCCATTGCTTTTGGCTGGTGGAATGGCACCACTACCACGACTAGATGAACTGATGGTCTTGGGATTTCTTGTATTGCTATGTAAATACTAGGGAATTCCCTAATTCCTTTCACCTTGTCACAATCCTAAAAAAAGGAATCTGGGAAAATCTTCACAATTCTTAGTCTGCTTACATCACCAGACTGTATCACAAAATGTGCTAGTCCTCCTGTCTTCATATGATAAATTAACAGATATTTGTCTGTGAATTGTTAATAGAAATGAGCTTTACACAAGATTCTGTAAATTTTCATTTTCTTGCAATGGAAAAGCCATACATTGCAGAAAACATTGCACAATGTCTGAGTAAACATTTTCTATGAGACGTGCATAAGGAATCTTATTTTAATTGGAAAGTCTAACCCAGTAGGGGGTTTAGAAATGGAGTAGATTATAAAAACAAAGAATTGTTTGGGCTGGATTGTTTGCATTAGATTTAAAAAACAAAGAGGTTAGAAAAAATATGAATGTATTTATATTATTTCACTTCTCTCTTGCATTCTTTGTAAATAGTTTGGAAGCAGTATCCTGTTAACACATCCATTTGGTGTAATACAATTACCATATTAAAATTTATGTTGTTGATTTAAGGATGTCTGCTAAAACTGCCAAAGCCTCCCACTTGAACCTTCTGTCACCTTATGCTATTTAATGTGACATGATTATCTTAACTGATTTTGAAATTCATATATGGATACACAATGCATTTGGATTACTTCTTTCTTATATAGACAATTTGCATGAGATGGCATAGATGTAACTTAATTATGAGACAACTGTAAGCAAAATGCTAAACATGGACATAACTGTCCAACACTGGAGAACTGCCAACCAGAAACACCATATTTAAAAGAAGCTTAGGCCTCCAATTTATAGCTTAGTCTTTACTCTTGATGTAATGACATTACCGTGTTTATCATACCACTTTTGAGTCTTCCCGTACGGACTGAGGGCCCCACCAGACTGAGTGAGTAAATTCAGAAGAGATTATCTAGGTCTGTGTCTATAAGTAATGTAGAGAATCACGACAAAACAGTGAAACCAAGCTTACCATCATGATACATACTGGCTGCCTAAATAATGACCAACGTTTTGTAAGCCAAAAATATTTCTTACGCTTATTAGTTAATGACATGAATGTAAAAACAGACAACTAAGCATATAGGTCAGTAATCATCTTACAGTATTTTCCTTTATGGTAAATATACAGTTGCCTTATGTTTGGAGAGTGAGACTAGAATGAAGCTTGATGAAAATAAGTAAGCTGTGGTTCTTGTGAAGGTGCAAGCTGCAAGCAATAGATTCACCATCACTGATTCTGCACTGACAGCAATGGTCACAACCAAGATCGAAGTCTGAGGTTTGTTCAAACTTTGAAGCGCTTCAGAGTTAGGTCCTTGTATTTCATTTGCTCCCAGACCTAATTACGAGGGAGAACTGGTGGTCTATGTATATGCGTGTGTGTACATGTGTATATACACCAACATACAAATCTCAATATGTCTAAGTAAAGGAAGCATTTAATTTTGTCGATTATTACATGCCATTGCATGTGAGTTCATGTTTGACTAGGCAATAAGAAGGTTAAATCAATCCTATGATCCAATTACATTACAGCGATCTGTCAAAAAAACAAATATTATATGATAGAAAGAATATGCCACAGTAGAAAACTACAGGGAACACAGCAATGAACAACTGTGACTACTGTTTCAGCCTCACCCTGAATAATATCGGTAGGGCTCTGCTTCAGATATATTTAGGGTCCTTTCAACCACAGTCATTCTTAACATTTCTCATAATGTCAGAATCAATAAATTAAACTTCTCTCTTTTTTTTTGTGACACAACACTTAAGCAGTAATTGCATATTTCTCATTATCAATGTGATAACATTTGTGTGCATAAAAAAATCTGAGTTTAAAAATAAAAACATATTTATAGATGTAGGAAATACACTGACAAGCATTGAGTCAGTTAAACCTTCAATACTGTGACCAAAACTCAGAATATTAAACTTCATAGTTTTGTTTACTTTTAACATTCAATTAATGTTAATTATTCTGTGCAATACTGTACTTCTCTTATCAATGGTGGTAATATATTAATAGTCACAATGCACTTATATATCTGACACATTTGGAGAATCACATAATTAAAATGTAAGTAAATATATAAACTATATCAGATTCTGTAGGAGTTTCTTTCAAAATCAAAATCTCCTTTCTTTTTGCTGCGATCATGAGTAGAATACTATTCTCCCTTTAATCTCTAATTGGAAAGGCTTTCTGTTGTAGGCTTTTAGAAAAAAGCAGAATACATTGGGAAATTACCCACAGAGATCCAGATTTATTATTTCAAACTGTAGATAATGGCTTCTTAAGTAACATATAGCAAACGTGCTGAAGTATAATAATTTTTAAAAATCAAATTGAATATAAAATGCAAATATAATTATTCAGTGTTCAATAATAACTAATGCATCTGAGTTCTATCTTAATACATGCAACTTAATACAGGTGCTTCAGATTGACTCTTCTGTAATGTTAAGGGGTTTTTCTTTGAAATCCTGGCCTTACAATTATTGCAGTTATTATACTAATCAGAAAGTACAGTGTAACTGCTTATATTTATATATAACTAAATTAACTCAAGTACAGTGAAAATCCAGAGGACAAGAAAAATACCTGAATAGTTTCCATACCCTGCTTTGTGAAAATTTCAATTCCAAATTCATCTTGAGCAGATATGATCTACAAAGTCTGTCAAAAAAAAAAAGACCCTTCTATGAGACCATTCTTTTTTATCAGCTAGCTAACCTGTACAGCTCCTACTTTGGTAATGTTTTAAGAAATGTGATACAGAGTGGGACAGTTCTCAAAAATGATGAGCATTTTTTAGCACTGACATTTACTACGTGGACAAAGAAAATGTTCTTTTTTTTAACAACAGCGGCTGCACTATGGGAATGAAGTGTTGGGTGGATTTTTGTCAGGGAAATTAGTAAAATTTGAGCATGTTTTCTTTGAAATTAAAATATTTAGTTGAAAAGAGCTGCTGTTTTAAGTAAAGCCCGCACCCGTGGCAGAGTTTTTCCTGGAAAGGAGAAGATGAGGCACACGGGACTGATGCTGTCAGTCTGCAGCAGCAGCAGCAGCACCTTGGGACGTTTAACACTGTCAGGGCTCTTCCTCTGGTGAGTGCAACTGGTAAGAAGCCATGAGTACTTTTATTAGTGGAGATAGAGACTCTACAGAAATATTCTGGCAACCTTGATTTTTAAGAGGAATCCTGGTATACTTTGGTGAGGGTTTTATTTAAAATGTTGATCCTTGATACATGACATAGTCCTAGTAAAGTGCTGGTTATGTTGTAGATATGGGCTACAAGGCGAATATTGTGCCGATTCATAAACTGCCCTGTCCTTACTTGATTTGATTTGCCCCAAGTTCTTATGTTGCACTAAGACTCTGCAGCCCAGACATTTTCTGCAATACCATTCCCAACATTTGTGTTTTAGATGGTCTTGTGAAGAACAGTTTAGCAGCTACCCAGGGTTGAGGACTGTTGCCTCATTTGTCTCGGCTCTTCAGCACAAGCAGAAGGCAGCAAGTAATGTTCAAGCTCAGGTCTGTATCCTGAAGTGCAGCTCAATATAATCAGAGAGATTGGTAGGTAGCATTTTCCTGCTGATGCTGTGGCAAGGAAAAGCCTGGGGCTGAGAAAGAACCGAAAAAGACACAGAATGGGGATGGATAAGCAAGAGAATAGATTCACTATCTGAAATAGAATATATAGAAAAAGATTGGACTGTATGGAGGGAGGATTCACAGATACAGAAAGTATGCGGATGAAGATTGAAGATTAGGGAAAAAAACAGAATTCAGAAGAAACAGGCAAAAAAAAAAAAAAAAGAGCAGAAATCTTAGACTGCAGAATCTCTTTTAGGTGATGCCCTAAACCTCATCAGTTCATCAAGAAAACAGAAAAACCTTATATCCCCCCAAGAAAAAGAAATATTGCAGACGAGAAAAGTATTTATCTCTCTCCTCGAGAGCAGTTTGTCTTCTGCAAGACAGAATAGCAAAAAAGAGAAACAGAGCAACGTCTGTGCTAAGGTATATACTCACCAAGTATGTGTCACCTACTCCAGGAAGCATGAGGAAGGAAAACAAGAAGAGGCCCCATTCAGCCACATTAGCATTCAATTTTATATATGCTTAAGTATTCCTTCAACTTTTACAGGTTCTATATTTAAACATGCATTTTTAATTCACCCCAGAAATAATTTCAGTTTATATATAGTTTTTATAAGCCCGGGGCCTACCTGTCCTAGGCTTATTTGAAGACTTATCTGCAGAAATCTTTTATGAAGGAAGGAGGGAGGCTTTCATTTATGAAGGCCTAAATCCAAATGCCTGTTCTGGAATTTGGCTTAATTATTGATGTGCAGTTACACAGGGATTTCCCACACAACCTCCCAGCAGCATCAGATTACCTTGAAGTTACAGTAACCACTGTAATCTGAACAGGTCCCTTGTAAAGAGCAGAAATAGAGGTCTGGATATGAAAAAAATCTTTAATGCATCGCACACTGCCAGCCTGGGACTACACTAAAACTGTTCTTAAATGATGCAGGTAGTGCCCTTTGCTGCTTCAGATCCTTTCTTACCTATTTCTTCAAGGAAGAGAATCTCACAGGTTTAACTACAGTAGAAAGAAATGGATTTGCTTGGTAAAGGAAAATCACGTGCAACAGGATAGTTTCAGGCTGAGGTTGTAGTATATGGGGAAAGTCTTTGAAAGACATTTGGGTTGCATTTCCTTTTAAAGGCCCTACCAGGATTTCCAAAAGCATTTGGGGAAGAGTCCTCCACAGTATGCCTGACAGATACTGGCTTCCTTTCTGAGGCTTTAAGTACCTAAGTATCTATAAAATCTAGCCTGCAGTTCTTTTACCTCTTTGCTGGGGTCATTCCTATGCCCATACGGCAATGTGCCCACAATCTAAGGGCAGTATTCTTGATGATAGTCCTTGGAAATGCCCCGAACATGTATGGAAGACAAATCCTCCTGTTCTTTCTAGAGCACTGTTATTAGGACACTGGGAAAGGCTTCATTATTGTTACCCTTAAAATGAGCATAAACATGGGCGTTCAAAAATAATACTAAGCTATCATAAACTTGCATCTACCAACTTCCATGCAGCAAAAATTAAGTTTGTTTTATATATTGTGTTTTTTATATAGGGATCAGCTCGGTCACCTCTGGGGCAAAATTCAGCATCTGTTTCATAGTGGCAGCAATGCTGCAGAACAGTTTTAGGACATAAAGAGTAAAAGAATAACTTATCTAATTGAAACTGTGTGGGGAATTTAAGTAGGCAGAATGTAATTACTCAAGCTGGAATTTGGCCATTCAAATATTGAAGCCTTTAAAGAAATGTTAATAACTATTCACAGTTCTAGGAATATATCTTCAAATCACAATTTTAATAAGAATAAAAAAGAGGAAAATACATTTAGCAGCTTATGTTAGGGAAATATTGTATTAACTGTAGAGGATAAAAATGAAGGTAAATATTTAAATACATCTGTTATCATGGGATAAGACTTTGATGTATCAATCCTATCTACACTCAAGCCTCCTACTATAAAAATAAAACTCCCACATTGAAGTATGTTTCTGTTTTGCTTTTGCTATGATAAACAGCTATCACAAAAAAGGAAATGTGGCATAAAACATGGATAATAAAAGATGTGATTTAAGAAAATAACTTAAGGCAGTGGTTTTCATTACAAAAAGGTACAAAAGATGGAACAGAACAGTGATTTGTTTTGCATAAACACTTTTAAAAAAATACTGTCTTGTGACAGATGGCTTGTATGCTTGCTATTCCATTGTATTAGTGATTGCTAGCTGATGTGGTTACTCCTCAAGATCAAAAAAAATTGACAGAGTTAAAAATACAATTATATCAGAAGATAATTTCAGTATCTATTAGGTAGAATTAATTTACACTGATAATTTCTAGACAACCTAGTCTTCTTCATAGTTTCGCTCTGAAAGCTTATGTAGCAAAATTTATGTACGCTATCAGGCTATTGACAGTGATTAGAATTTTAGGAAGACTCTTTATTCTATTACATTTAAAAAAATATCCAAGCAATATTTAAAATGCAAGAGGAAATCTGTGTCAGTTGAATAGTTAGCTGAAGTCTAGCCAGACTGCACAAGAATCTGCAAGGTCTCCACTGGCAGTGGTGGTGCTTGTATCTTCCTCTGCTAGTGAGAGTGATACCTATTGTTACCTCTTGTCACTGATGGTGCCAAGCAAGCTCAGCTTGTGAAATCCTCCTAGAAATGCAAGGTTATGCAAACTAGTATGAATATCTTCCACGTGGTGCGGTGTGGTGCAGTACAGTGAATTCCTGTGCAATAGCTACCAGTTTGTCTTGTAAGCATCAGAGCTCTATTAGCGCAGTACTTTGTCTTAGCTTATTATGGCTGAGCTGATGAGCTTTATTGCCATTGGTTTGGTCACAATGGGTTTAGAGATCGCTGTCTGGTGCTCCAAAACACACCGTAGGCCGGCATCAAATTTATCTTAGGCTTAGGTACAATTAAAAACCAATAACAACAAAAAAACACAAAAGGAAACCCACAGTGCAGAGGGACAGATAAACATTTCTGTTTGAGATTCAAAACAGTGAGCATACCAACTAAGGCTGGCTGCAAGATATAAAACTAACACACTTTTATGCATCAGATGAGCAGTTAAGTGCTGTTCCTTCCTCATGACAAAGATTTCAAATCTCATCTTTCCAGTCTGCCCATGGCTCATCCACCTGTTCATGCTGAGACTGGGACTACCCGCTGGCCAGGATTTGTGGAGACCAGAGAAAGGGGCACACCTGTATTTGACATTGCGATAGTGTGGTGAGTCTGGGTTTGTCCCTTGGGCCAAACTGTCCTTCCCATCCTTCTGCCAGGTGAGAGTTGCGTGCATTCCTCTACGTAATCATGCTCACATGAGTTTTCAGTCTGAAATGGAAATAAGTGGGAGAGGAAACACTCAGGACAGTGAACAAGATCTGGAAGGCTGAATGTCAGTACCTTTTTCAGCCTCGTTCCCTGCAGTTGTCATCTGACTGCAATTATGTACTTTTCCAAATGCATCTGTGTGCCTGTCTGTGCCTCCCACATCCTCCAATAACTTTTGATAATTTCTGCATGGTACGTTGCAACCAGATTTGGTGAAAGACAGAGATAGATAGAGAAAGATAGAGAAATAATTACATGGGTTCAAGTTTTGTAGCCACAGACAACCTACAGAGAGAAACTGCACGTAGTCTTGCATAAATGTAATACTGGACACCAAAGAATCCTTCCTGGAGAGGCCTCCTATAAACACCTTTATGGCAGGGAAATCCTTAATGAAGATTTCATTTTCTATCACACTAAGGTAGACAACAGAAAACAAAAACAAACAAAAGAACCCCAAACAGCCAAATTTCCCTAGTTCTATTCGTCATGGAACTGCCTTTTTTTTTTTTTTTTTTTTTAATATGGCTTAATCATCCATAATTGTTGTAACAAGCCTCCCAAAAGGTAATAATGATATGCTATGACAAATTTTATACATTATGATACATGTCCTTTAGGCTTTATAAAGGCTCCTTCTGATGAGTTTGACAAGCTTCCCCGAGGCAACTGAGGCTCCTTTACATAGTTCATTAGTTGAAAAGAGAAATGGGCTTCAAGGTGCTTTAAAAAGATTAATATTTTTTCAGTTCACTGTTCATGGGGAAAAGTGCATGTAGAATAATTCAGGGCCAAATTGGCTTTAATCAGAAAAATATGTATTTTGGAGAAAAAATAGAAAGATTCATAGTTGGTTGCACAGATTGATAGATGACTGTTCATGACAACAGAATTTGGCTCAAACAAGACAATTGCTGTCCTTAATTTTAAAACAGAAGTAGTTTGTCCTCTTTGTGCCAGATGCTAACTTCACACTTTCTTCTCCAAGATCACTGTTTGCAACATTTATATCAGAGAACATTTATAATAAGCTAAGAGCATTTATAATAGGATAACCTAGGACAGGATAATGAGTGTTTCTCAGTCACTCAGGGAGAAAGAAGTAAAAAAACCTGACTCTCGTCTTCGGCTGCACTGCCTTGTCTACAGCTCAGCCATTAGTAAAGGCCTATGCCTTAACATATTAGCATAACCTTTCCTTCTATTGTAGGTCAGAGAAAACTCCCATTTAAAATCTCCCTCATTTGTCAAGACAATTCCTCTTTTGACATCATCCAGTTGCTCTTATTGCCATATCTCTACTATTTTTGCTGGAAACAGATTATGGGAGCAGCATCCATGGTCTTCCACATAATTACTCCCCTCCTGCCTTGCTACCGATCTTGCTTTTTTGAGCATTTAAAATGAACCATCAGCTTTTCCCGCAGATGTAAATCCCGCATAGGAGTCTCCTCAGTGGCAACCATTACAATATATCAGGGAACACTAATAAAACAGATAATTAATGTTTTTATACTCCTTCCTATTGCCGTTGCAAGTCTTATATTTATATATATCCTTAATAATGGTTTTATATTGATGCTGCAGGGCTTCAAAGGTAATATGACTGCAGTATTGACTAACATCAGCTGTTGCTGGTAATCAGTGTTCAGAAAGTTCATGAAGATTTATTCTAAGCAAGTTTAGTGTATCTAGTAACATGTACGTAACTCTGACATGAACTAGTAGCAACCATAATGGCAAAAAACATTCCACGGAACTTATGTATAGATGTGATTTATGAAAATATTCTGTAGGTATTAATAGACCGTATGTTAATATTCCCCATCGGGAAAAATTTAGAAATTTAGGTGCTAAATAACTGGCCAAGTTTTTGACGTCTGTTTTTTTCATTTATGTCATAACTGAAATGGCTTCAATGAAGTCTGACTTTTGGTTACCAGATAAATTGTAATCCATTCCTCTTACTTTCCTTCAGTCATTCTTTTGATATATTTTGTTAAAGAATTATAATACTGTAAAAAAAAATGAAAGAAAAAATCAGAAAAATTACAAGTTAAATTATTATTCTAAGAAATATCTCCAACTTATACAACTTGTATTTTTATTGTATTTAGAACATTAATGAACTGCATTGTTATCATATGCATGTTTAGTTATTGCTGATAAAATCAGCACATACAGGCATAACAAATCTGTGAGGGAAAATCTGTAAAGCTGGTCACACAAAGGATTTTTATCTCTGTCTCTACCAATATAGCTAAGTTAAGCCTGGTTAAAAAAATTAATACATGCAGCTTATAAGACAGACTAATACAGCCACAGGCTTTTGCATTCAGTGGGACAATTGTGCACCACTACTCAGATTATACAGCACTACATAAACAGGAGTGTCAATGGTTTATAGAGATCCCTGTCTTTCAGTTATGAATATATGCATTTCAAGCAAGATTTCTATCAAAATAAAACTTTAAGTAGCTTGCTAAAGATCAGTGACTGGAATAAAAAATATCCCGGTGTTCATTTTTTCCCAATGGCAGTTTCACATGACTTAGTTTTAAGAACTTATACAGCTAAAAATTCCTCCTTATTCGGTATTTGAAAATGTCTACATACTGTCTGTTTCAGTCCCAAATGTAATATTCTTTTAAGCACATCTGTACTACCATCTACTGGAAAGGTGAGTAACTATATATTCAGCCAGCAATCACTGTTTCCATTTGCTACTGAAACCAAACTAAATATAAAAATAAATTAAAAAAGAGATGAACCTTACATTTCTCCCACAAAAATTGCATCTCCGTATGCATTTTAAGTTGGACTGACACTAGAATTCTCTCACTGGTAATCTTTTGCAGAGATCAGGTTGAACTAAGGCTGGATACTTTTCATGAGGATATTTTTCAGCCAAAAGTGAGATATTCTCTATCATTTTCTTATGATAAGGTGTTGCACACCAATAGTTCTCTTTCAGTTTCTGAGATAAACAGAGGGAGGACAGGGAGCATGTGTCTGTGTGTACAATTACAGTTCCTAGGCAAATAAGGGAGTCAGGAAATTCAACAGGGCACAGCAGAGGCAGGTGCTGTGTGTGCTGGTTTATGTGCTTTAGGATTCCAGATCTCAGTTATGTTTTCTCATGATTCTGTTATGCCATCCTAGGATATCTTGAAACAGCTCTGCCAAGACTGGTGAATCGTATTCTTGTTTAGCAAGATGAAGAAACATCTTCAGAAGTGAGATTAGATTACTCTTTTTTATATATACGTAACAGTCTGCATTCTTTTCTAACCAGCTGTGCGTATGCTCGCACACACAAATGCAAACACAACAGGAGTTTTGCAAATACAGCTGGATACCATCAAGGGAATATGAAAGCAATCTCTACCTGCCTTGCATGTGATCAGCCTCCTAGACAATTACATAGTTTCTGCAACTGGCCACACACACACACTGTTACCTGCTTCCAGGCAATTAAATAATATTTGATACCGATTAGTGGCTTTTACATTTTTATTCAAAAACATGCACAGGCAGACATGGGGAGAGATGTGCAGGAGTGTAAGATGAGTGTACATAAATGAAAAGCAGAGGATGGCAGCAGTGTTATTAGTTTCTGGATATGAGGAAATGGCTGTTCACTGTACATCTATCTATTTAAAACTGTATTTAGAATACCGCATAGGAATTATTTTAAAGAAGGTCACTGTGTTGTTCCTAGGTGCATCAAGGACAGCTAAAATGATCATAATTTGTTCAAATAACATTTGGATGAGGAACTATTAACAATATATACTGTTATTAACATGCATTATTTCAGCACATGTAAAGCAATTTAACATGTTGCAAAGAAAACTTTTAAAAATCTACGACACTTTAGGCCAAGCCTGTAACAACTGGGATACAGTTTACCTTTGTCCTTTTCCCACCTACCTGTGAGTGGAAGAAGGAACCCCTCCTTTTCTTAGGAAGCTATTTAGAGACTCATTGTGTATCATCAGAAATCAGTCTAGCAGCTCATTTTTGTGTCTCTAAAAGCAGTAATAACTTATTTCTGATAATATAGCATTCAGGCCTTCTAAGAGGACATACAGTAAATACCTTCCATAAAGGTACCTTCATGACATCAGGACAGATATTGAATAATCTCCCTAAGTCTCAAAAAAAAAAAAGAAAAGAAAAGAAAAGAAAAGAAAAGAAAAAATCACAAAACAAGACAATTGTGGGGAAAAAGGAAACAAGCTAACCAAACACACTTCTATTTTTCACACACTTTGAATAATCTTTGAATAATCCTTGCTGGACTTTCACCTATTCTGCAGTGTCCTACCATACAGGGAGAACACAACATTTCATGATGATTAACTCTACTGTTTCATAGTCTTCCTTCAGCTTTAAACCTCATGTTTTCATGTTTCTGTTCAGACTTTATCAGTACCAGTTCCTTCTGTCCCTAACCCAAGACTTAAGAACGTTTTCTGATGCTAAAGAAAACATAGATGCCCATTCAGTCAGTCTCCTTTTGACTTTTTACCTTCTCAGCTGCGACATTTACCCCACCTTGTCTTGAATTTGTCCTTCATGCTTTCCTTTCTCTAAACTGGATTTTACCTTTCTCACTTCAGTGGTTGCTTTCTCATACAGTTGTGAGATCTTTCCTCCTTTAGTATACCTAAAATTAACTTCTCTAATTTTTAATCCTGTAAACCCCCCCTGCCCCACCCCCCACCCTGAGTCATCTTTCTTGATTAGCTTTCTTTGTTCCTATGCTAGTCATTCATCTTAGAAAATGTTGTAACATAATCTTTACTTGGAGTTGCTAAAATTCAGCTGCCTTTACCTTTCACCAGTTTGTATCATAAATATCCTATATTCCCTAAGGTTGCAGATACCAAATTTACTGGCAACAGTATTCACAGATGTAATACTGTTCCAACTGATAAATATGTCTAATACTTTCATTTTTCTTTGACTGTATTATCTGTGCAGGATATGACTTAAAAGTGTGAATTTTTTTCCTGATGTGATCTATAAAAATGATATCTCTTTCAAATACTTCCTCAAGACTCAACTCTGCCCTAAGGCCTACAAAATCCTAGCTGTTAATCATGTTGAGGAAAGTGATGGGCTGTAACAGTAATTGCCTTCCTTATTTCTTTGTTCTAATTAAACTCTCCATTACCCTCTCTCTAACTTTTAAGGGGAAAAATTCCCAACAACATATAATTAATAGATACATCAGTTCTTCCCTTTCTTTATTTACTTCAACATTGTAGCTGTATTTCTTACCTATCCATCTATTGCACCTTTTAAGACTGTAAACCTGCTGGAGACCAAGGTTTGCTTTCTCCTTCCTTGTTTGTACAGCTAGCACAACTGTTCCCTAAACCTGAGGAAGGTTTTTTAATACTGCTATCAAATAAAGGCAACATGTTTTCACTAGCTTACTTCTGTCAATTAGTTATGTTTTTGTTGTTTTTTTTTTTAATGTTATGATAGAAGAAGGGAAGGGGAAGAACCTATCAGTTTTATTTCAGGCTAAAATACATGTCTAGTCATACTTGGGCTGGTTGTATCTGTTTAATCTGAATCATTTGACAAGACAAATTGTTTCGCTGATCCGCACAAGGGTTTGTACAGGAATGAACTGAACTGCTGTCTGAGAATGGGATTAATTTCTCTGCAAAATTCCAATATATATGTAAATGTCAGCATACTCATTTCCACCATGTAAATGGAAACATGTACATAGAAACATGCAGTTTCCAATCTTCTGACAGCAGTTTGGGGCTATCCTTCAAACTGTCCACAGATTTTTGACACTAACGTCCAGTCCTGTATATATCAGATGTAGTTTTGACCTGCTATGGGAAGGTGCTAATGTAGCAATGCAAGAATCAGTAAAACCCTACCATGTTCAGAACATGCTTCCTTCAGGCATACACCACCACCACAACCAGCATGTTCCACTCACAAAAAACCCACACAAAAAACTTCCAACAACAACAAAACCCCACCCACCCACCTACCCCTGGCAACTTAACACCCGTTAAAGTCTAAAATGTGACTATACTCTCTAGTTGAACAGGGGGCCCAGCAGGAGAAGCAGTAGCAAAACAACACCCTACACCCCACTCCTGGGATGCTGCTGAATATTGCAAAACCATTTTAGCTTGATCAAAAGGAGAGTGAAAAAATCAAATAAATGCACTGAGTAGGAAAAAATAGTTCTCTAATCCATTCACAGTGAGAGGAGAAAAATATGAAGAGAGGTCCTTTTAGATAGAGAACGTTTGAGATTGGAATGACATGATTTTGCTTTGTCATTATTAAAATTCCTTGTTTTTTCAAATAGCACGTTTATACAGCTGTGTTTTGAGCCAGGCATGTAAAAAATGGAGAAAGCTATTCTTTAAATTACCTATTTCTGAACATTAAACCAATCCTATTTATTGTTCTTTATGTGGCAGGTGTGAGTGGATCCAAGAGTGAAGAGTGCCACCATCAGGACATCTGGCCAAATGGACACAATTTTTGTGAAGGCTGGTTTCTCCGTTCCTTCCCAACTTCAAGGTTTACTTGTGACAATACTCTCCAAAATTCTCTTATCTAATGTTCCTTGAGCAGCCAGACAAAGTTGATTGATTGGGTTATTTACAGTAGGTGGAGACTTCTCTGAAACCTTGCAGTCTTTCTGTTATTCCCTCCGTGTCACAGCACATGCGGTTTTTTGAGGTTTCATGTTTTTCCATTTGTGGTCTGTGTTGTCTTTTGACTCTTTCACACAATGACAACTAAATCTAACCCGTGTTTGGTGGTTGGGGTTTTTTGTTTGTTTTTCTTTTCTTTTTGTTTCTTCTTTGGACAACAGTTTCTTTGATTTCATTTATTGATATCAAGAGAATAATAATTGTTCTTTCATTTAGTCTTGATGGATATCAGAGACAAGCATGTTGAAAGCCACCTTAACCTCTGAATCGACAATATATTGCAAGACATCAACAAACATGGCAGTCTCGTTCTTCATATTTCTTTCATACTGAGACTATTTGAACTCAGAGGCATACAAACATTGTTTTTGTTCTTTCACAGAAGAAAAAAATAGTCAATCAAGTAAGTGGATTTCATTAAAAAGTTCATTAAAAGTGAAGCATACTGCAACAAGCTGAGTAACAAACTAAATCTTGCTTTGGGCAACAAGCAGAATTTATTTACTTTTTGTCCCTTTATCTTCCAACCCTCTCATGTCAGGCTGTGATGGATGAAGTGAAAAGAGTTTCCACACCAAAATCTGAATTCTCAGCAAATTGCTGACAGCTGGTGTCATTCCAAATTAAAGACAGACTATTACTACTGATCAGTTTATTCCATTAATTTAGTCTTTTTGACTGCTTGCAAATTATTTGTGAATTGGTTTTGATTTTTCATGTGCATTTGTTTGTAATTGATTTTTGTTTGAGATACTGTTTGTGTGGAGAAATGTTAATCGTGTGGGAAACTTGTTTATCCCTGCATGAGCTTTGTAGTATTTTTTAGATAACTCATTGTACTGTTTTCATTTTCATTCTAAACAAAAGAGGTTATTTTCCATTTAGCATTTATTCACTGACATTTCTTCAAGATTTTTTTGTGGGGAAAATTTACATTATGACAGAGAGATCTGCAATATAAACCATTCAACAAGTCTTGTTGAGCAAGTATACTCAGTTCTGCCTCTGTGAGAACATTCCTGAAAATGAAACCTGTCTATCAAATGCTTTATGACTGGACAGTAGAGAAAGGTCACTGGTCACAGCAAGCACCACAGTAAAAGCACATTTTCTTTACAAGAACATATAAAAATAACATTATGCTTCATTTGTGTAATTCTAATTCAGTGATCTCTTTTGCTTTATCGGTTTCTTTCAGATCTGTCAGCTCACTAGACACTACCTAGCAGTATCAGCAAAAAAGAGAAATTAAAGGATATGTAAAAACAAAATAGCACACCTGTTTCTTGTTTATATTATTCCTTCCTGATGTGAAGTAGATTGTGTCTTTCCTTTTTTTTTTTTTTTGTTGGAACAGATAGAGATCATTTGAAGAAGCACATAAGCAGTAAAAATCTTCACATTAGCTTTTTATAACTTGCTTATTATTCACTCCTTGTCTCCGCTTGGCTCATTTTCTTAGGACCAGGATTCCCTCACATTTGATTTTATATTCAAAATCTGATGCTTCTCATTTTTGGCCAGAAATTGAGAAGCAAAGAAAGACTGAAGCAAATTGTGTTGTTCTGTACTGTTTAGATTATTATATACATGAAAGGAACCTTGCTGCAGTGCCGTGAAAAGGAACCTGATCATCTGGAAAATTTTGGCAGGGAGGAGAGTCTTCCCTCTAGCATGTTGCTTGGACCAGTTCTTTTCCTTACTTATTGTAGGACATTGTGTTCAACAGGGCCTTTAAATGCTTGTATACTATCTTTACCTTGCATTTCTCACAGCACAGAATTTGTATTCATCATTCCTGATCATGTTCATTAGGAGAAATAGTCCCAGAATAAAACTTTACGCTCTAATCTTTATTTTTTTAGTACATGGTAGTTTGGGAAAATTTTTTTCTCTCTCTTTTTTCCCTCTTCAGTTAGACCTAGAATCAAAAAAAAGCCCTTTCTATATCTAGCTCACAAGGGGTAAAAGATACCAGAGATCTCAGAAGACTTTTGTCTCATAGGAAGAGACAGGTCTGTATCAAAAGTGAATTCTATTTAAAATGGACTTCAGTTTGTGGAGATTTCATACACACATCTCTGATCAAAATGGAGTAATTGCTGCACCAAAGCAGCATTCATACAGAATATACATTTCAATGCAGCTGAGCTTGAGAGGGAAGATTAAAATGATTTCAGGAAGGGATATGCATGATTCAACACTGAGTAAAGGAATAATCTTTAGAGAACACAGAAAAGTGACTCTTCTCAGAAGTATAATTTCTCCTGCGTGCAAAATGCATTAACATGAGAAAAGAGGGTTGTGATAAGGTTCCATAATAGTGAAGCTACATTTGTTTGTTCTGATGCTCTTTGTGTGACATCAGTATTTATAGCCTTACTGATTTGCATTATATGTCAATATGCATGCATCGTTCTGGGGCTTCCATGAATCACATTGCTTCTTTCATTTTTCAGGTGCCACAATGTTAGCTGGACTTGTGCTGCCTCCATTCAAGGCTGACAAATTCAGCAATGATAAAGTCACCCTCCTTTTTTACCATGTATCCAAAATGTCTTTGCTAATTAAAAATGATTTATTATTCTAAAGCTACTTGTGACACTGATGTAGTTTTCATCCCTGTGAAAACTGCACCCCTTACAACACCCCACTGATAGAGAAATACTAATATTATTTTCATTTTACAGATGCAGAACTGTAAGAGACAGACAAAAGGACTTCTCCAAGGTTATACAGTAAGTCTACAGCAAAATGTGGAATTATCTCAGATTTCGAAGCTTCAGGCTAGCACTGTACCTATTGGACCAAACATTTGTCTTCTTTTCAAGAACATACTGTATCCTAAATAGAGAAGTGACACAAATCCTTAGAAGAAAGAAAACTAATCCTAAAGCACACATTTCAAATCTGTATATAACATTATGCCTACCATACACTTTTTCCCAGTACATTTCTGAAGCTTTAAGTGTATCAAGTATCAGACAAGCTTAGATACAGGTACTAGTCTTTCCCCACCCCCACCCCAAATGAAAAAACACAAACCACAGTAAGTCACCAGCAAAACAGAATTGCCTGAGTTTTCAGAGCTTCAGGCTACCATTACAACTATTGGATTAAATATTCATCTCCTTTTTAGGAACCTTCAGCATCCTGAACAGAGAAGTAATAATAAGCTACTGCAAATGTGAAAGCAAGTAGGACTGTTGTTTGATTACTTCACTGCACAGTAAGTAGAAACATTAAAGCATGAAATTTTCATATATTTTGAACGGTGGTTGATCAGACTTCAAGGTAGGTGATATGGAGGTAGGAAAATCAGAAAGGGGAAATGATCTTATAATGTTTATTTTCATTGATTCTCTGTTTTGTTCATCTCTTTAAAGAAAAAAGGAAAGAACTTCAGGTTACTGTTACTACATAAAGGTGATGAAAGTTATTAAATTATAATCCTATTAATTTAATATATTTGCTTCTTTTTTTTTTTTCTTGAACTTCAGGAGTATTTTAGTTTGTCAAAGCAGACTGGTTCTTAAAAATGTGAAATCTCTTTTCATCAATCTAAAATGTAGAGAATAAAATACTTTTTTCCAATGGTTTTAGAAATGGAAAGGAACAGAACAAGCAAGACGCAACATGTGCTTTAAAGGAGGTTGGGTACCACTTGCAAAAGTCATGTAACACAACCTGTAACAGGCCAGTTTTATTCCTTCTTCGATTTAGTGGAAGAACTTGGGTTTTTCCTTTTAGCATGGGTGGTGTTATTTAAATAATCGGTAAGCTGGAAACTCTTTCAAACTCTAGGGTGGCTGTAACATAAGTTTTGGAAAAAGAAGAAATAAAAGAAGATAAAAATTATTATGAAACAGATGCTTACAGACCAATTCCAGAGACAGTTTAATTTTGGTCCTCCTTCTCAGATCTTTGACAGTTACATTTTTTAATGTGACAGTCACATTTGCACATCAAGGTAAAATGTTTGCTTTACATATTTAGTTCACTACTACATTTTATTGATGTTCATGTTTTAGTGAAATTCTTAACCTGTTAATGTAGACCTATATAAGGGTCTATCCTTTAGAAGAAAGAAGTGAAGGGATATGTGAGTAGGATAATTTTTTAGGATATTTATGCTGGCTGCTTCTGGCAAAAGAGAATAATAGAGACCACTTCAGTACTCTTGGAAAACAAAAATGTTGCCTTAAAAAAATGGCAATTTGGCAGTGGTGTTTGCCTCTATGGCCACACTGCCCTACTGACGGCTCTCTAGAGCGGTCCTCCCCACACACTTGCTTAATGAATATATAATTATTTACATCAGAATGAGATTTGCTTTACTGTCTTCTGCTGAAATTATCTGTCAGGGAACTTCCCTAAAAAGTATTGCCTAGGAAGTGAGTCTCCATGGTGAACGTAGCCTTGTCTGGCTTTATAATCAGTTAATCAAACTTAATTTTCAAAATGACAGAGAACCCCTCCAGGACAGCCACTGTACTGCAGAGCACTCCTTAGGGATATGGGAAAATGGTGTTCAAGTCCCTGCTACACATCAGTCAGGCTGATTGCTTTGAAACAGTATCTCCCACTGTGGTGGGTTGACCCTGGTCGGACGCCAGGTGCCCACCGGAGCATGGAATGCTCGTGGGTCGGGGTAAGGACAGGGAGAGCGCCCACCAGTTACCGCACGGGCAGAACGGACTCCGCTTGGGGAAATTAGCGTAATGTATTACCAGCCAAATCAGAGTAGGGTAATGAGAAAATAAAAACAAATCTAAAACCACCTTCACCCTCACCCTCCCTTCTTCCCGGGCTCAGCTTCACTCCCGATGTCCCTCCCGCCTCCCCCGCACAGCGCAGGGGACAGGGATGGGGCTGCGGTCAGTCCCACACACGCGGCCTCTGCTGCCCTGTAGCCCCCCCCCGCTACCAAAACTTTGCCATGAAATCCAATGCACCCACGTTGCTGGGAGGTGCTTTGCCACGGCCGTTTGAGTACTCTTCTGTCTGCACAAGGAAAGTGTATGTAGGACGAGACGAATGGCTGACAGCCTTGTGCAGGAGAGAGCTCGCTGTCCAGAGTTGCTGCCTGTGTACACAGAGTAACCGTGGACTAATTGCTCAAGTGCCATGAAAGATCATGATCCTTTCTTTTTTATTTTCTGTCTTAAAGGATAAAGGATTCTTTCTACAGACCTCTAATTTGCATTGTGTACCAGCTAAACTTCCTAATACAGAGCTGGGTAGCAACTGAAAGTCACACGTTAGAATAGAGAGAAATCTTTGGAACTCCTTTCTTACAGGACTACCATCAAGAATAATAAAATACACACCTTTTTTTTTTTTTTTTCTTGTCCATTCCACTCACTTCTAAATAGGTTAAGGCAGCTAAATGAGACAGGTAACTACATCCATACCAAGCATCTTTTCTGAATGCTTTCTTTGCTACCAAACCAGGTTGTCAGAGATAAAAGTTGTGGACCTTCAAAGCTGCAATCACCTCAGAAGCACGTACAGAAAATTCATTCAACTTTGTTGTCTCTCATTGTGGTGTGCTGTTAATAAATTAAAAGAAACAAACACGGCTATTTTTCAAGTATGACTTTGGTTTTCAACTTCAGAAAGCATCCATAAAGAATTTCAAAAGGGGTATCAACATTACACTCCTAGACCAGAACTTAGCTATCGCTTCTTTTTAGGTCTGCCATAACTTAAAAGCAAACCATGAGGTACAAGTTGTAGTAGCCTATCAGAAAGATTTGAACCAGGTTTTTCCAAGTCACATCAGTTCTTCAGCCACATCGCAGTTAGTTAAAGCCTTGATTATTGCTTCAAGTGAGATGATTCCTTCAACAAGTTCAGTTCCTAAGCTTGTTGTAACGCACTGGACGTCTCCAGAGTCTCTTATTGAAAAAGCTATTTTCACTGATGTAAAATGGGTTTTGCTAATAGCAAACTTTGCAAAACTGCACTCAGCTGGGTTATGCTATATATAATTGAAACTATACTCTTCCTTTCAGTTTTCCTCATGTCAGCGAAGACATACCTCATCACTGTAATTAAGTCATTATAAATATACATCGATTATTCTGAAACTTGTGGTCTGATATAAAATCCCAGCATTACTGTGCTTGAAAATATTGCTTTGACATATTACTTACTATTACAGTATCGTACTCCAGCAAGATAGTAAACTATTCAGTATAGTACTCCCAAGGGAATGGGGGAGGGAAGAGTTATAAAACCAAAAACTTAGTACTGTATCCTTTACTATTGATTTTAGTAAAATGGTTTAGTGCTTTCTCTAAAGGGCTAAAATATTCACCTGCTTTGTTTTGGCTCTGAGAGTCAGACTTCTCATCTATCTAAACTACTGAGGTTAAATCTACAACATCATCTAAATAGAGTTTGCAATCCAGCACTTTTAAAAAAGTTTTCCTGTGGATTGACAGAAGCTGAGAGATATAAAATAGAAAGATGTGAACAGCTGGCAACAAAATTAATAGTGTGGGCAAATTTATAATGTGTATCATAGAACTGTATATACGGGATTTCTGTGTTTCATCTAAAGGTTTTGGCAGGCTCTTACTATCTTAACATAAACTGGGTGAGAGATACTTTTTTCTTCCTGATAACTAGTGAACAAATCAATTCTATCTTTTTTATTTCCTTAATCCAGCCTTACTGATTTTGCCATATTATTTTCAGTTTTCTTGGCATGAAGACAAGTTTCTTTACTTGAAAATTCATCTTGCATAAGAAGGCGGCCCAGAGCCTTAGTGCTGGACAACGCTGCAGAGACAAAGCTTAAGGATTAAGGCTGTTCTTGCTATGTCTGTTCTATCTATTCAGAGTCCTTGACTCGTTATGAAGTTGGTGATTTAGCTGTTATATTGTGCCATCTGTATTAGTATACAACAGCTCCATAACTTCATAATCTCACCTGTCAGTGACTCTCAGTTTTCTCTAACAACACAGTCCATTAAAAACCCTAGTATGTTCAGTTATATTCATTTGCTTTCAGTATGTATTGTGTAGAAAGGAAAACACAGTGTATTAATTATCGAAGACCCCACTGTACTGTGCAGTCACCATTACCTGTTACTAGGTGCTTGCCAGTAGTGCTTTTGTTCATCTGAACTTTAACAAGAGTTAACTTTGCTTGTCTTCAGATTTGTGAAGACTTCTGTTACCTACAAGTAAACTGTAGATGTTCCTCAGGAGGATGTGCTTGGTCACCTGCTGGGAAATCAGTAATGTGTGATTTTGAAAGAGGCTAGATCTCTTAGTGCTTTCTACTCAATGTCATTCTGACATCATCCAGAGGAGAAAGCTGGCTGGCTAGTTGCTTGGCTTCAGCTCTGTGAAATAACACTTGGCAAGGGGGCACAAAGAAGTGAATGCTGTACCTTTTAGACCTCTACTCACCACAAGAGTAGCTTGACTTTCCCTTCTGTTCTCTCTCCTCTGCTAGAACCAGTCATCTGGGGAATCACTTGGGGACATGAGTTCCTTCTACAATGCTGGCCATCAGAAAGGGTTGGCCATTTGATAAGCAGAGCCACATGTGTTAGGATCACCGGACGGATGTGATCTACTAAAGCAGAAATCTTAGCATGTTCATTCCTATGTAAATTTTGGAGAAGGATAGAAGTATAGGAAGGGACAGCTGTAGCTTTATCCAGCTCAGTCTTGGAAAATTCCAGGGATAGGAAGCCCACAACTGTTTGAGGTGCGGTCTCCACAGCTTTTTGAGGGACTGTGTCACTCTCCTAGTAAAGAAGGTTTTCCTAATATCCAACCTGAATGTGATACTGTAAGGTTGGTCATGGAGAAAAACCCCTCTAAGACTTGATTTGAAGTTTTAGAAGGCAGTCATTCTTTATTACAGCGCTGGGGGCACAGAGGAATGTTTCCTCTGAGTGTGCTCACCAAGTTACTCAGGGGTACACATTATATACACTAGAGTACTTGCACATTCATAGGGTATTTGATATTCATTTTCATTCACATACAGGATTGGTTAGAAGTTTCTTGCTTCTGATGCAAACTACTATGCATCCTCAAATAGCACTACTGAAGATTTTTACTAACTACACATGCTCCTCAAGTGGGGGTTTGCTCTCTCTTAGGGGGGGACACGGGACACAGGGACGGGCTATTTGAGTCAGAGGTCGTGATCTCCCACTGCCACAATTACCTTTGTCCTATTTTCAACCAACTTTCTGTGAATTGCAACTTTATCAACTTGTCTCCTCTTGTGGCCAGAACTTCCTCCCTTGGAGGCTTCTTTCTGCATAAGTTAATGGTGTTCTTTTCACCATCCATTCTTTGTTTCCCATCCTTCCCAAGGCTGACTCCTTGATTAGAAGTCCCTTGTCACTTTTAATAACTTTAGAGAGACAGCCTGGCCTAAACTTTGTGCACAGATTTGCTTAACGTATAGCTAAACACTACATCAGAGTTTGGTAATTTGGGAGTTTAGACATCTTGTCTCTTATATGGCAAAAGTCCTTCAGCATAATCCTGAACAGATCAAAAGGTTAAGGCCTTCTGTGAGCCACCCAACCTCCCCTTAACAGATACTCTGATGTAAATGTATATACAGTGGTATCTATACAGTGGCATCAAATGTTCCAAGCCAAAACTTGTGGCCATCATCCATCATTTTACAGTTAGACTCAATGATCTTAAAGGTCTTTTCCAACCTAAACTATTCTATGAGTTTACCATCTGCTGCTACTAGGAAGTATTTGCCTTTATCATCTGCAGTTTCTATGAGTTAAATATTTGAGGCCAGTCCTTGCTCTCTGCCAACATTTTTTTCATGTTTGTTGGTGGTTTCACCAGCTTCTAGTCAAGCCTATATACAACTTCTATATCCATTTTGGTAATCTGGACTCAGCAAATTTGAATAACAGCATTAAAGGTAATTCATTGAACCATGTCTGGTTACAATGCTGAGTTTGGTTTGCAGCAAAAGAGCAGCACTGTGCTGGATTTTAAAAATGAGTATATCAATTTGCAAATCAGTAGAGGATGACTGATCATTTTATGCCTCTAAACATTTTTTCACTTGTAATATACAATTCTATGGTAAGGGTTAAAAAAAAAAGTTAAATTCATTGCTAACTAGGTAATTCCACAAAAGTAGTATAATTATATGCTTTTAAAGCTCTGCATTATTGTGCCTAAATGCTAGGACAATGATTGCTTAAAATGTTCTTTATAAAGAAATAGGGTTATTTTCTGGCTTTAGCTGAGGGACAGACAAAGACACACTTAAACACCAAAAGATTTGAATCTAATGCAGCAAAACAGTTACGTGTGACCTTAATTCTAATGATGAATTTAATTCATAATATCAAAAGGATATTTAAATTTGGTCCTCTGATCCAGAGTACTACTTTCTTTTCTTTTTTTTTTTTTAGTACCTGATGTCTATTTAAAAGTGCTATTCTAGTGTTAACTTAGGATATCTGAGCTTTTAACTCACAGGTCTATTTAGCATTCACTTAACATCTGCAGTAATTGTTTTATTAATATAATGCTAACTTAAAGTTGATCAATATTGAGCAATTCTACTATAAACAGCTGCTTTTTGAATTAGGATATAGCATCCTTAATGAGATCATTTACAGTTTTGGTAGTACTTTACAGAACTGAAGATGATGACATCTTTGTAGCTGACAACAAAAAGAGCAGGAACAAGAGTCATCAGAAAACTAAACAGCTAGCTTAAAAGAACTGGGATTGATAAGATTTTCAGAACGATATCAACGTTGTTCTTACATTAGTGTGAATATTGAGAGAAGTTAATTTAATACAGTAGAATTGCACCCATACAACTGAACACTACATCTTATCTCCAGACTTTCTGGAACTCTGCATCATCATTCAGACAAACCTGACTGTCTCTTTCATCCTTCAAAGGTAAATTAATTGAATATCATATAAATAACTTGGAGTTCTTACGGGAAGGAATAATAAACTTGTTTCTTTAGTATGGATAGGAAAACTTTTACTTCACTTTTTGTAGAAGTGCAGTAAAAGATTTGTAAAAATTTTGTAAAAATTATTTAATGTAAATAAACTGCTACTACCATCCCCATATATGACCAAGCAAGCTCCTGGGTAGTGTTTTGTGTGCTTCTGAGTGGTTGCAAACCACCCTAGTGATGACTTATATTTTAAGTGTGCTAAAGGCATGTAGTTTCTGAAACACTGAAATCCTTTAAGCTAAAGGGGGCTAGGTAAATCTAGTGTGCTTTAAAATACTTTCCCCTGTCGATGAATGCGCACATATTTTCAGACATGAAGCCGAGATTGCACTGGGAATTTTGCAATACTGGCAGGATATTGTCACCAGCATCACAGTGGATATTGAATAATACGCATACTAAAGAAGACAATTGAGACCAAAGGTGACCTGAAAGTGAAATTCCAAATCAGTTCATTGCAGCTCTTTCCAGGAACAGGAGAGATCCCATTATTTTGACCTGTACTGTCATTTGAAATACAAGCATACCCTTTAGTGAACCTTTCTAAAGCTGTTTATACTAAAGATTCACAGTCTGCTTTCCCTTGCAGCCCATTCAGGGAATATATGCTGCATGTGCAAGTCATTATGCTTTTTATTGAACTATATGCACTTCCATTTCTTTTTTTCTTTGCCTAAACTAATCATGTGTTGATAGGAGCTCCTATTGCAGTAGAAGAAACAGCCATGCTCTTTGTAAAGTTCAGTCATAGAAGGATGAAAAGGAAAGGAATGACTTAAAAGGTTTTGCTAAATATTTTCTAATAATTTCTATGCTTTATGAAAACTTTGCACTTCTTGAAAACCAAAGAAATGTCAATATATTCATGCCTGTCTTTGTGAAGAAAATTGTAAACTTCACTCGACAAATCTATTTTCTTTCTCTTCTTTCCCCATGAAAATAAAATACATTATCTGTTCACTTTAAACAAGATGTGTCTATTCTCTTAGAAAGATGCCTAAGGAAATCTTCAGTTACTAATCTAATTTTTCCCTTTTTTCCACGGCAGATAGGCACCTTCAAAAGTTATGAGAAAGTGCTTTAAACTCATATTTTAAAAAAGACATATTAAGCCATTGTGGTGATGTGTGCAGGTAGCTGCAATATTCTGCTTCCTGGAAACCCTTCAACATTGCTGCAAGACCTTGCAATACTGTATTTTTTAGTAGAAATAAATTAGTTGATCTGATCTGAAGATCGCGGTTTACCACAGGTTACACCGCAACTGTAATAGCTATCCTTCAGTTAACTTGTCACTCAGTGGAGGTGCTTTTTATATAGTATCTTAATGCTCAAACAATCTCCAAATACAAGAGCTGGATTCACATCATTCCTCTGCCTGAGACCTTGTAATCCTAGTTATCGATCTGTCCAAAGAATCTTAATTATTGCAAGGTATAGCACAGAGGGAAGCATCCTGCCTTTATTTTTGCTGAAGTTATTCCATTTTACTTAAAAGAATTCAAGATGTGTCATGCAAAGATTACCAGCTGTAGCTTGGCTGTATAACTAGTAAGAGTTATCTTGATACCTAGTCCTTGTTTGAATGATACCTTATCTATTCACATAAGGTCTATTTCATGTAAAAATACAAGAAGTTATTGAACTTTGGTCTCTCTCAAGTGAAAACTTCATCATGAGGCAGGAGTTACATCTGAAAGTGGCACTGTCTAATTGGTGCAGATTACACAGGCAGCATTCAGGCATCCTGGAATTCAGGATTACACCATAAGGTTATCTGTCCTCCCCTTGAAGTGTTAATTCATCTACATTATCTTTCTAGGTATCATTGAATCTCCTGTTAGGCTGTGATTTTTTATGAAGATAAAAAGAAAAAAAAAATCCTGACGTAATCCTATACTAACCCTTAAGAGGAATGGTGTGGGACTCGTCTTATCATGCTTCCTTAAAGTTCTTGGGAAACAGCCTAGCCATTTTTGTTGTTTGTGGTGGTTTTTTTTCATCACTGGAGCTGCCATTATTCTAGCTCACAGTACTAGATCTGTAGAGAGTCCCGTCGTTATGAATTGGGAGTAAAAATCTATAGTCATACACTGACAGTGCATATTTTTAGGTAGGAATAGATAAAACCAACCGGTTTGTATATAAACCTCTAAATTTATTTCACACAAAATAAGCTTTTACAGCTTTAACCACACAACTAACTTCTCTTTAATTTGATTTAAGGTTTTATATTTCATTTGATAGTCACTGAAATGTATTGTGTTGTGTCAAAGTGGTACTAAATTCTGAGCTGCCATCACCAACAGGGTGGTCTTAATTTATCCATCAGTAGTCTGAGAAGAGAGAAATACAATTAAATACATGGAGGAAGAATACTTTGCAGAGTTAAGGCGTCAAGAAGACAAAGGCAATTAGCTTTTTACTGTCACTGCTCAGTCAACAATTTGCAACCCAGAGGAGTGAGAAGTCAGTCATTGAATAGTGTGTCAACACATATATCTCATCTATTCTTGTGGCATTATCCTGCTGTTTTTACATTCTCAGAAGTGGACCTGCTACTGAAACTTATCATTATATGAAAATTAGGATGATTGAATAACAGTAGTTTGATTCCAGGGTTTTCTATGTAATTGGTTACTTTTTCTGTAAATCTTTATGCAACGCCAAATTGCCAGTGCTCAGTTTTCACTTGTAGCATGATTTTTTTAGAGTGCCTTTATTTTTTCTGGAAAAAATGGGTTCCTAACACTTATATCTTAGCTTTTTTAATTAAAGGGCTCTCTAAACCCAGTTAACATGGAGGCAGATCCGTTCCCACATATTGATGAGATAAATTATGGATTATTTTTCTAATTATTAATATAATCTAATATAAATAATTAGATTATTTAATCTAAAAATAGATTAATTATCTTATCATTAATAATAAAATATCTCAATTATTTAAAAAAATTAATTTTAATTCAATTTATAGATTTATTATAGGATTATTTTTATTACTAATAAAATTATATTTATTATAAGATTAATTCTCTTATTAATAATAATAATTGTATTATTTATATTATTAATGTAATTTAATATAAATAATTAATTATTTAATCTAAAAATTAAGAATACTTATTATTTTCTTTGTTTTTTAACTTTTATACAGGGTAGTAACAAAGTTAAAAGAGAATTGACTTCCGAGGTCTCTCTCTGAAGTCTGTAAGTGTTTATACTGCTTCCAGTGGGCCAAGGTTCCCTCCCCTAAAATTTACCTTGGAATAAGAATGAGAGGCCACTTTAAGAGCTAAACTGAAAGCTTCCTTACTGAGGCTAATTGTGGCACCTTTGTGATGTCCCCAGAAGCACTGTCAGAGAAAAAATATTTTGATCATTGAAGGAATTGGGCCTTCAGGCAGCAGTGACAGCTGTGACACTGTAGACACGGGTACAGAAGATAAGTGCAGTGAATTCAGGTGAGTGCTTTAACTTTAAAGCAAATGGGTGTAAAATTTCACCAAGTATGCTATTTTTGTAGAGTGCAGACCCAACAGAGTATTTTTCCTTTTATTAAAGCAGGTGGGCTATCTGCACAGACAGCACTGACAGTTGGAAACTACCAGATTTTAATCCCAGTTAACACTCAAATTCTGTCTGTGATCATCACAGGCTACTCACATTGCTTACTGTACTTATATTCTCATTTCCTAAAAGGGGCACATCAGAAGGTTGTTTAATGAAGAGAATTTTACATCTGAATCAGTTGCCTCTGGAGCAACATACAGAAGGAAGACATATTGAGAGATTATCATGTCGCACAGCAACAGTGCACGTTTTAAACTCACTAGTGGTCCAGGCAGTGCCTGGTGACCCCTGGCTCCCCACATTTCCCGAGACAGCACTGAACATCTCCCCTTCCCTGTGAACTCTGGTTTCTCTCTAACCCTGGAACCATCCAGTCAGTCTGTGAAGCAGGAGGGAGGCAGGGCAGAGGCAGCATGCTTGGAGAATGCAAGTGGATTTTCTTTGCTTGGAGAAGGCCAGTACCTGTTTTTCTTTTTGACAATATTGCTACTGCTGTGAGGGATTGGCATCCTCAGCCAGTCCTATCAGCACTGCAAGGTTCTTGGGCCTGAAAAGCTACCAAAATGGAGTGTTCAGCCTTGCCTGGCCTCACGCTACTGTTCTGTAATAAATGTTATAAATTGAACTTCAGCATACAGTCTTTGTGAATAAATGGTGCAGCTGATGCTATGATCTTTGTGTAGAAGGCCTTACAGTTTCTGTCTCACGAACGTCAGCTAACGCATAACCTGAGGTCAGCACCACTGACATCTTGCACATCTATTCCTATTTTGCCTGGTCTTTTCATCTGCTGACTGCTGTTCCCATTTGTGCTGGCCCATGCCTAGGAAAACATTTTCATTACTGAATAGGGGAGGCATGGGAATTCAGATGCCTTCTTCAGAGCATAACAAGATTGTAAGAGGAGTCATGAGACTGTTACCTCTGTTCATTGTTTGCATTAATTTAGACTTAGTAACGATGAAAATCCCTTTTCCCTGTTCAGTTACTGGATTCTTCGAGCTGTCAGCTTGTCCTGGTTGGAAACAGAATTTCAGGAAAACCCTCCTCGAAAGACTACAAGAAATGTTCCTAAGCCAACTTATTGTCATTAAACATTTATTAGGAAGATTCAGTTTAAAACACCATGAATTGGCCAACACTTCATTTAATTAACACTGATTCTGAAAGCATAATATAAATTTTAGTGCTTTTTTTAATCACTCTTTCTTTATATTCCAGTTGCACTGCTTCTAAAGCTTGTATGATTATAATCATCATGCTCAAAGTAAAAGGGATTTTTCCCATGCCTTCCATTCCTTAAATTGTTTTTAGATTTCCCAAGGGGCACATATTGTTTAAGATTATGATGATAAAGATTTTAAGACTATTATGTTTCTTTAGTTGGAAGCTGAAGTTAATGTTTTTGAAGGTTGCATTCCCAAGAGCCCTGGTAAAAACAGAAGCCATGATGCCCCTCCTTTACATCTAAGTCGACCAACTGCCAAAAACAAGGCAGAAAGGCTAGCCTATCTTTGTGAACCGCAAGTCAATTTTTCACTTAATATATCTGCTTTTGGTCGACTAGAAGATGTCTATAACAGAACATTAACAAACACTGTAATTTGCTGGGGTCAGCCAGGTCTGTAGCATTGTGACTCTGAGCCCTCTTAAATTATGCTATCAGCTTTCAAACCCTTATTAGGTTTAACCCATTTCGGCGCCACTGGCTTCTCGGAATCACCAATACACCTCTAATCAGAAAACCACAGAGAAGCCAATCTGCTGCTATCAGAAACCTCAGTACAATTTTGTGTATTAATATTTCAGAAAGCATGTAGGAACACATGCTCCCTGCTGAGCATTACAACCAGGCGAGCTACAGTAACAGCGGAGATTGATAGTCGGTAAACGGGGCTAGAGTAAGTTGCTGCTGTCTCTCTCTTGTCTGGCTGTGGATTTTGGTAACCAAAGAAGGGAAAATGAAATGGGTTATTTGGCTTGCGATTAATAAATTCCCATAACTGTCAAGTGAGACGACACACACAAGTTGCATCTCTTACAGGAACAGAAGGTCCCTAAAACGGTGTCTAAGGGATAAATTTTTGCACCGCCACCTTATGGGCTGCTCTCACAGACCTGTTGTTTTTCCTTTCTCTTCCCATCCCTGGTGAGAAGGCACAAGGTGTTTCTGAAGCGCTTCTTGAACGTGAACAGCAGCGCAGCTGCAGCGTGGGTCTGGCTGATACTGGGCTGAACAGGCAGGCCACTGGAAAGGGGAAAAGCACCCCAAACCCAAAAACGGTTTTCCAGTGGTGGTAAACTAGACGCCTGGCTTTCCTTCCGTTTGCAAGTTCATGGTGAAACGCAAGGGGAACGTACTTGACCCCTGTCTGCGGTGTTCTGTATCGGCCCAGCCGCAGATGAGCACGGCCGGTACTGCGGGCGGGGGGCCGGGCGGGGCGAGGCCGCGGCCTCCTCCCGGGGCACTGAGGAGTGGCGAGGGGCATGGGCATGGCCGCGGCCCCTTGAGTATGGCGAAGGGCGGCAGCGTCAAAGCCTGAGGTCGCTGCTGCAGCAACGGCGCCTGCCTTTTCGCTCAGATGGTAACGGGCTTCGGGTCCTTCTCCTTCCCTCAGCTGGGCTGCGGCAAGGCGTGGCGGGTACCTGCCCGGCCGCCCGCGGCAGCCCCTGCCCGCCCCGTTTCCGCGGGGGTGGGGGGGCCGTGGCGCCGCGCCGGGCCCGCTCAGCCTCACGGCCCTGCCGGGGGGGACGCGGAGGGCGCCGTGCCTGGCCGTGCGAGTCGGAGCCGCCTCCTGACGGCAGGGTCTGCCCTTCCGTGTGCCGCCGGCGGTGGCGGGAGCTGGTGCTGGTTTGGTAAATTACTGTATTTTTTTTTCTTCGCTTTGGAGCCGGTTTGTGTCGTTCGAGGCAACTCCTGTGCGGGCGGGTGTCGCGGCGGCAGCTCTGCCCGCCGTTTGAGGAGCAATGGCGGTATTAAATCTAGTATTGCTACACTTCGGGCTCTGTTAAAGTACAGTGAAAGCTACTGGGGGTGTTGATTGTCCTGGGAGGGCTTAAGGCTTACCTATATAAAAAGAAAATAATCACCGTACAATACTTTTAAAACCAGTGTTTCACTGACTGCTGTGGTAGCAGGTGAGGTATTTTTCCTTCGGAGAAGGTGGCTGAAGGAAAGTGTCAGCTTATATTTGGCCCAGCTTTCACTTGCTTGAAAAAAACACCTCTGTGAAAAGCTTCCAAAGTAAGTAATTTTGCATACTACAAAAATATTCTTTCATTTGAAAAGAAATACATATGTACACACATAATTTGGAGGACCTAAATAATGCATTAGTGTTCAGTGTCATCTTGACCACTTTCGCACTAGAATGTAGAAATTAACAGTAACAGGAGTTGCTGTTAGGAAGTCGTCTTAAAGAGCCCTTCAGGACTGTCTCATCTCTTCAGGCTTTAATTTATTTGTTTGGGGTTTTTTTCCCGCTTCCTACAGGCTAGTGCACAGGACATGCTTTTGTGCTTTGGGACATTTGTAAATAAACAAGAAGAAAATAATAAGACTTTCAGGCAGAAACATACCTGTTGTACTTCATAGGTTATGGAGATGTACAGACCAAAAAAAAAAAATTTGCAAAGCTACTGTTTACATTATAGTCTAAAAACTTAGCAGTTATGCTAAGAGTTGTCTTGACTCCTGGGAATCCAAATTTGAGATGGTGCCAAAACTGATCAAGACGTTAAAGCTAACAGCGTTCTACTTTTTTTTTCCCCATTCTTTCCTTATATTGATGTTAATGAGATTTAAAGGGGTTGTCCTGGGCAGATCAGAAATGCATGCGTTATTGTAAGAGCGAAACTTGATGGTGCTTTGTACTTCATAATCTGAAAATGTCTGCTGGAGCAGGTGGTGCTCTACAGTATCAAAACCTGGAATTATTTTTTTTTTAGTACTCTTCTACATCTGTTTTTCAGACAGACTCTTCTCACCAGCAAAAACTTCCTCAGCTTTTGTATCTGGTTTTACTACTGTCTTTGTACCAAGATGGTGTGCACTCTTTCACTCCAATCTTTTCTGCTTTTTATGACACACTGATATTAGCAAGAGAGACAGATTTACCCAGACCTAGTAAGACAGCTGGGAAGTTGAACTGTTCATGCAGGATTTGAGAGATCTCTAGTTCTGGGACATACCTCTTAGGAGAGTTCCTGGACATGTTTTAAGCTGTTACATAAGAGGTAGTATTTGCACTTCTCTGCTCTTAAAAACAAGTTGACTAAATCTATTGAGTAATCTCGGCAGACAAAAAAGATCCTTCACATCCACACTACGTTGATTCATTTTGATCGCTCCGTAATCTTCCTGGGGATTTTTGGACCCCTTTTTGCCTTCTGACCAGTATTTTCATCTGGAAAGATATTTCATTTCGCTTCTTAGAGATAAGCACTGTCTTTGACCTTACCCAGTCATTTAATAGCTCATGTATATTCTGTATGCTTTCAAAGCACTTCCAACAACTCTTGAGTTTGTGTCAGCCAATTCTTTGCATATCCCAGAATGACATCCAAAATCAGACTATTTGAAAGCATATTCTTGCTGCCTGATTTTCTTTGGAGTTTTCAGAGTGATTGACAGTTTTAATGACCCTGGAAAATCCCTAATACCTAAGCAGGTCATTAAGAAAGACATATAGGGACACCGAACAGCAGGAACCAATGTGGAGGCAGCCTAAGGAGACCAAGAGCATCATGGGCTAGAATATAAAGAGAATAAGTGGTATCATATGCCCTTCTCCCCTGTGTGGGCACAGGTGAAATGATTGCTATTGACTGAGCAAAACTAGTTTTATCCACTGCTCAAAGACTGAAGGATGCAAAGAGTAAATCATTGCACATGTAGTATACTTACAGAAAGTTTTGTTATGTACTGCCCGTGATTCAGTTTTTATATCATAACTCTTCTTAATCTGTGAAAAGGATGTTATAATAATTAAACTTTCTGCAAAGAATTTTGAAGATGAGTGCTCAAGGTTTAATATTTATTATCTATTTATTGATCCATTCAGCACTTAGTTTGGTAGTGGCTAAAAGAGGAAGCTTTTAGGCACTAGTTTACAATGTCAAAATGCAAAAGTAATGCAGAATTTCTCATAAAGAGTGCTATCACCAGGAAGAAAAAAAGCAACTGTGTCTATCAGTAGCTAACTTGACATTCTTACCATTTCGTCAGTGACAAGAAAAAAACAAACCAACATATAAACACAGAAAAGGAGCTTACCCAAACAGATCTGATTTCGGGGTAACGACCTGTCTCTAGTGGTGCATTTTTTTGTCCGAGAGAAAAAGCCTTGATAAAACATTTTTTAGAAACATTTGCTAAACAAAGAAGCCAATTAACTCCTGAGAATGAGAAAGCTGAATAAACAGAACCTACTTTAATATTTAGGAATTTAGAATTGTTTTTCTTATTGCTAATAACACAGTTAAAACAGAGCTGTATCTACTGGTGCCATCCTTCTGATGAGTTGGAAAAGTAAGATTCTGTAAAGGCGAAGAGAAAGTTAATCTTTAATTCCACAATTATTCCACAGCATTATGAAGATAGTCATCTTAATACCAGTCTGACAAGAGAAAGACATAAAACCGTCTTACAGTGTTTGTGATTTTTTTTGTTCTCTAGAATGATGCTGGGGCAGGGGTAGTGGACTATAGCTTCTCACTGAACAAAGCTGAACCACCTTCTAATCTCTAATGCATAGATTCTCATGACAAGATTATGGAAATCCCCAGCTCATCCAGTTGTCTAAGGCTGGATCACAGAAATTCTCAAGCACACGAGGAACGTTACTAGCTATGATTATAATCATGGAACTCATTTCTTATGTGAGTAATCCTAATACAAGCAAGTAAACAATTTTTTTTTTTTTAATATTTTTCTTTTACCCACTTAGGCACCCTGATTCCATTTTAGGTAGTGGGACTGATGTCATGAATATGGATTAAAAGATCAAAGAAATGATGAAATGTATGAAGTCTCTCACCTGTTTTCTGGACAAGGCCCTACATGTCAGATTAATATCTTTGGAGAAATCTGTGTCTATTTCTAATCTAATCAGTGTAACTAAAATGATCTTATAGTGTAGACTGCTGGGGGGCTGTCCAGGAAAAGTCTTCAGCACACTTCACCCTCCCAGCCCCCATCCTTTTGTGCAATTTAAAAGGCTTTGAAGTAGCAAATATAGTTAAGGCATAAAACATTTAAATATAAGGAAGATCAGTATACATACGCACACTTGTTTACAGAAGTGTTGAGGAAATATGTTCTCCAGATTGGGGGGAGAGGGGTACAGATGTTGCTGGTGCTTGTAGTAATTTCATATTTTTGTACTCAAAAATTATCCTGATTTGATAGCAAGCTAGAAATCAAACCATTTCCTAAAATAGTCTTGAGGCAGAAAACTTCATGCCATGTAGTAAAATATATTTTTCTCAATTAAGAAAAGCATTTGCATTGCTTTTTTCCTAGCCAAAGAAGTTAGGCTAAGAGAAACACAGTTTTATTGTGCTTCCATGAGGATTCAGACAAAACCTTGCTTTGCTGAATTAAAAACCTAGGCAAACTTGCCTTTTCTTACAGCAAGAGGTAAAGGCCTTTTTCCAGATCTTGTTGAATCCTGAGAGGTCAGCATATCTAGATGATGCAATCTGCATGGGGGGCCTTATGTTTTTCCTTTGTCTGTGGTCTCCTCCAGGAACCCTGGTTCACTTCTAATAGGGTTCTTTTGACGAGCTGCTTGGCTTCATCTTCGTAGAACCAGAGGCAGTAATATGTTGTCTCTTCCATCAGAGTTTCTAAGCCATAGTATTTAATGCACATTTCAATTTAATTTTTTTTTCCTTGCCCTCCACTTCCTGCGGTTTTATTTTGACTCCATTTGCTTCCCCAAATATCCTGGGAACTGTACTGTGTAAAGAATGATGGAAATTTCTTTCCCTACTGATTAGATATCTCTGCTGTCTCACTACCTTGCTTCCAGCAATGCAAAACTGATGAAAATCAATGAAGGTCTTGCACAGATTTACATAACATTGTTTTTCTGTCACCTTTCTGGAAGCCACATCTTACTTTTACAATTTTATAATAATATATAGGAAGTTCAGAATGAGTCTGTATTTGATTGGAAGAATGCAGAGAAACTGGTGTCGGTGAACTAATGTTTTGCTGTGGCTTTGTGTAATGCATTTATTACTTAAAACATAAAAGCTCATGTGGTGGTTGCATACTTCCTTCTGAGTTATTAGCATCTCATGAACTTTTTACAAGCTGAATTGTAGTTTGGGGGGGCGGGGGGGAAGATATACTGAAACTGAAAGCACTCCATGTGTGGACAGTACAGGTACACAGGTACAATGGTAATAAAATACGTGCTTTCTCACTGCTCATCACTTGTCCAGTCTTTCTGCCAAATGTCTGCATAAATAAACATTTCCTGCAAAATTGCTTTAATTTCATCAGTATGACTGCAAGCTTTTGGGCCTCTTAACTGACTTTTCTGCACCTCCTTCAAGCATCTCTAATCTCAAGGCTGTAAAGTTAACCCTTGTTTACAAAAGTGCCTTGCCAACTGTTGTTCTCAAATCGTTCCTGATAACCTGTTTAGTGAAGTAAACATCCTGATAGAAGTGCATTTGTTAAGAAACTTCAAAAACACTTGATTGTTGTTAACTATACTTCAGAATTACTCGTTTGGATATTAAAATTATGGTGGTGTCTAGCTATTTGGACAGAAGGTGGGAGATTAAAGGATTAGTTAGCTGTAAACCTGCCTTTCTAGATTTATTAGAATTAAAAGAGCTGAAAAATAGTCAGCTAGTAGCCTAGAGTTTTCGATTCTTAGAAAGTTTTAATAGCTAATAACCTGATAACCTGCATTGCTGGAGTCTTATTATTGGTGTCAACAGGTTCATCAGCAGTCTCTGTATATTTGGGAGACATTGGAAATACAAAATGGAAGCATCTATACATACGTATCAGTTAGTACATATGCCCAGTTTAATGTGTGTTAGAAAAGTAATGCATATGGAGACAGACCATCGGCTGCTTTTCATGAAGGCTAAAAACATTTGTGGGTTGTACTGGTTCTTTCATTAAACCCATTTCTGAAGAAGGGATGTTTGTTTTCTTTCTTTAAAAGAAAGCAATTGGTTTATGTAATGCATTCAGGAATGCACCTAGGCATGATGTGATTTGTTTCTGTTTATGTGAAGAGGTTTAGTTACTCTTCAACAATTGGCTTTTACATGGTCTAGAAGTCGGGAGTATTCCGTACAGATACCTAATTTGTGTTAAGTTCTGTAAAACCAAGGTTTTTTTGTATGACTGATAAGTAAAAGGAATTTCAGGTAACAGAGAAGCATTCTTTTTTTTTTTTTTTCAGAACTTTCAAGAAGCTGTCAAAAATTATTTTGGTTTTTAGAGGATTAAAGTTGAGAAAAGTTTCTAAGCCACCTTTTTACACACTTCTTTTATGTAATACAGTGCCTAAAGCACATGCCTGGCTGTTTTTTTGGTCCTGCACTTTACTTCTAAACCATAGTCGTTTTAAGTTTGGGGTTTTTTAAAATATGTCAATACTTAGAGGCAGATTGGGCCTTTGGAAAGTTGTTACATTTAAATAGGTAGGTAGCTATTTGCAGTCTGTTCCTGTTGTTACAACCTAACCCTAGGAGGATGCCAAAATTTAAAGACCATTCTCCTATATTTTTTCCCCCAAATAATGACACTGAAAAGCCTTCTAACATTATAGAGATTAAGATTCTTGCTTTTTAATTTTACTGTATGAAATAGTTCTTTTATGATGTAATACAATATTTAGTATTTTGTGACAATTAATTTGCACTTACACTGCATATGACACAACACTACTGCGTCTGGTAGGATGCTTTTGCATCATTGATTAGATGACCAGAATTTTTTCTGATTGCCAAATGTTTTCAATTGGATATGCTGCTTAAGAGAATTTGAACCATCACCCCCCTGCCAAATCAACAAACCAAAGTATTTCTAGATGTCTTTGTTAGTGTAGATTCTCTTAGTTGCTTAAATAACACAAGCAGCTGTTAATTATTATTTTTAAACTGATTTTTCCTATTCAAATATTCTTACTCCAGAACAAGAGCTTTATGTCTTGTTGAGGCTTCGTGCACATTGTTGACTTCCATTCTCATCAGAGGAAACCGAGTTGCATGCAGTACTCCAACAAAATTGTTCGGTATTATTCAGTATTACCTTAAAAGATAATATAACGAAATTTAGTATCCAGCTAAAGTCTGAATAACTGCTAATGGTATCCTGTCAGAGTGAATCAGAAACTCAATACTGGACAGAGCAGTAAGTGTTACTCATTTTAAACATTGCCAGCTGAAATGACAGAACAAATGGGAAGGTACAGCACTGTGAGTTATCTGTGTAATTGGCACCACCTAAAGCTGACCTTTAGGTTTCCAAAGCATAATGTATATATTGGGTACACAGCAAGAAGAGAAATAATGAAATTGACAGGCTGGACTCATCATTGAAAAAAATATATAATCCATTTTACACTGACACATAATTCTTTGAGATTCTGGAAGCCATCCAAAATCCATTTTAGTATTTTCAGACAAATGGCTGACACTTTAATGATCAGCTATTTAAGGTCAACAGTTTAAAACAGAGTGGTCTACTTGTTCCAAATGAAATTAATGTTTGAAAAGGAGATTAGTGTAGAGCTATATGTGCAGCATCTGAAAACATAAATTGATCTCCTAGAAGGAACATGTCTGCCTACATATCTGTTTACATGCACATCTCGTGATGTTAATAGTAATGTACACAGTGGTATGCGCATTATCTTTTTAAAGTTTTACTTTATGAAAGGCAAGCTGGTTATAAAATGTTCTGTCTGCTGTGACATATTGAAAGACACATGGTGTGTATACCCAAATCACATATCAGGTCTTGCTTTTCTAATTAATAAACATTGTGGCAAAATTTTGCTCTAGGCATGTTTTGACTTTTACTGCATATGTTTTTAAAAGTATGTTCCAAATGCTGGTCTGTCGTGTTGCATCATTCTTTATTTCATAACTTAGTAATTACAACAGATTTTTGTAGGTGTACTGCCTACTGAAAACCAGCATCTTTGTCAACAGAATTAGTTTAAATGCAGAGCAGGCATGAGCTGTGTTTAATATCATTCTCAGCATTACACATAACTGAACCAATGCTTTATTATGCTCTAGTGGTGTTATACAAAATAATACCTACATCAGGATGAGGTATAGTTCGCAGCATTGCACAGTGCTTTTAACATGAATAAAGATAAAGCTTAAGAGAATTAATTGCAACATTGGATGTAGAGCACTTTGGATTATCTTTCTTGATCATTTGATTGAAAAAACATTTCCTACACATGCTTTCTCAATACAAGATCAGAATAATTACAGCTCAGTAAATGCCTCAAAAAATCCTCTTGTTTACACTGAGTAAAACAATATGCTGAATTGCCCTTGCCTGTGCTTATAGTTTCTTCCTGCTTGCCCCAGCTGTTTTAGTGAAGAGTTTAATATGAAAAATTTGTTCAGAAAAAGCTGCTTCTCTGAGACTTTTTGGTAATTGTTTTTTGAAGTTATCAGTCTTGAAAGATTGTAATTGCTCAAGAAATAACATTATAAAAAATTGCTTGATTGCTTGGGCCAGTCATACTATAGATCACATAGTGAATGTCCAGTCCTAATTAAAGACATAATTAGAGATAGACACTAGGTTAGATGATTTGATAAATATTATTCAAGTATGCTAGCCAGAACTGCCGCCACACATCGGGAGAACACTAAATGGGGAAAAGGTGAACAGTTCCTTAATCTGCTTTCTCAGAGATGGTGCCAGATTTTCACTCCGAGCCTGGAGAAAAGTTGCAGCGTGGGCCTGCCCTTGGTGTCCCCCTCTCATGGTCGCTCAGCTTGAAGTGATGGTGCTTTGAGCAGAGGGCTGAGCCAGGGGACATTCAGAAGTCCTTTCCAAACTAGATTATTCTCTGATTTTGTAGTTACCAGCTCCCACCCTCATAAACCAAAATCTTATCATTGATTTTGCTTCATTCTTCAGAATCTGCCTTTTTTTCTCACTTGCTGTTCCATTAACCCAACTTGCAAATTAATACTCCAGCGCCGCTGTTCTGCTGGTGGGACTCACAGAGGCAGTTGAGGTGGGTTAGGCTTTGTGGAAACTTGCTTGAACCACAGCAGTTACCAGCCTGTTGTTTTAAGTTGTGAAACAGCACATTATTTGTCTGAGTGTTTGATGTACTTAATTTTCGTCCTGTTGCAGCACCTGGGAGGAGTAATCATATCCTTTTAGCTGACAGCATTTAATTTAATTGCCCCATCAGGATCCTAATCGCACCCTGTAGCTGATGGTGTGTCAGCACCCTCACTCCTGCCTGTGCTGGGAACTGGGTGCGGGGATCTGGCAATCAGAAGCTCCTGCAAATGCATAGTGGTCTTGTATAGTACCTTCTGGTGGTAACTGACCTATCTGGAATTAAGGTAAGCTTTGCAAATGTATCCTTCCCAAAAGCTCAAAATAGCTCACATGCATCAAAATGCAAATGAAATGCTGCAGTAGATGGACTTATTCTTGAAGACCTTGACCAGATTAGGAGGTTACTGCTTTCAAATGGTTCTGTACTGATGCAGGGAACCTGTTTAGTTTATTAATTGCTCAGCTGGTATGAGGTAGTAAGCAGTTGTGTGTGGAAGTGTGAGTGGAAATGACCTGCAGCACAAGGCAGGAGGTACAGCACTCCCTGATAGCACCTACCTGTGACTGCCAGCAGGATGACTGCCTGCATCTTCAAGGTTCTTTAAACAAGGGATGTCTGTAGTAGGGTAAAGAGTGCTAACAAAAGCTTAACTATTCCTGTTTGAAACAAAAAACTTATGCAACTTTCTGTGCCTTGAAGAAGCAAAGAAATGGACAGGAGAATCTTATTTCTTTTGTGATATAGAATGGATGAGTCGGCAGGTAAAAAAAAAATGAAAAAAAATGTGCAAACACCAGGGTTTGATTGAGAGGTTTTACTATCTTAATTCTTCTTAGAATATTATTAATTCAATAAAAACCCTATAGGTAGATACACAAAGGCGATGATAGCTATAAAAAAATCTTTCTTTAGCATTTTACAGTCTATCTTTGATGTTAAATATGATTTTTCTTTTTAGCATGATGATGTTAGCTGGGAGCAAAAGATCCATCTCCATGAAGTAGATAAGCAGGTACTTGTTTATTGTAGTGCTGGGTGCTCGGTCAAATCTCCACAAATCAAGCATGCCCGTGCTGATTTCACCGTTACATTTATACACAAAAATTACAAGGTATTACACTCCCAGTTACAATGGCTGGTTATTAATTTGCATTTAATTATAATATCTGCTGTGTCATCCTTTTTGATTGCTAAGCTTGCGTAAGGAAGGGTCTTCATCTGGGCAAGGGTCTTCTTGACCTGTGGTGTGTTCTTTAGTATTATAATGAAGGTAGTTCACTTCAGGACACCTTAAAAGTAAGTTTTGTTGCCAAGTTAGGTGACTAGATGCATGTCTTGCCAAGTTGTCCAATAATCTATCCCATAACCAATAGAACCCAGGTGCTCTGGTTATGGTCTAGAGAATAAGGACTTCAAGTAACACAGACTCAAATAATAAGTAGCGCAACAACCCATACATCACTTGTTAATAAGTGTTAACATAATGCTAATGTAGAGGCTGGCTTCTTAAAATCAAGATGTTCCTATAGTTAACTGTTTCACAAATAAACTCGAAATGTAGAAAGATTCAGTAAAACTTTTAAGACAATCTGCAACAATGATATGCAGTCTGTTTAACCTCTCAATACAAAAAGGACTAAGAACTCGTGGAAAGGAAGTTATTCACTATATTTCCCATAACCACGTATCTTCTTCAGTTATTTACACCTATTCACAGTGGATGCAAAACAGTGTTAGATTATAATTATCTCCTTGTGTGAAACAGTGCTAGCGTTTTATCATTTACACTTTGCCAGGGTGTAAATTACACGGTCAGTCCCAGAACATTCTCTCAGGAGCAGATTACATGAAGAAAACTTGAGAATGAGGTCATCAAAGTAGTAGACTCTTAATTCCTAATCTGAGTGTCAGTGTTCTACTTTTGTTGAAAATAGTGTTTGTGGGTTTTTTCCACTGTCAGTGGGGAAAAATTGAAAATGAGGGGCTTATTTGTGCTGCCTGAAGGGGTTTATAAAGAAAGGAAAAAAGAAGTTATTTGCTGGATTTGCATCAGGTACAAGTAGTTTGCTCTGCAGTTATATCCCAGTCATGCTTTATAATTGATATTGCTTCACTTTCTGCATATGGAGCTACCTCAGTGCTCCACTGCCAACACTATTGTAAGCTATAGTGAGATTCTATACGTCATAGGAGCGAATGTGTTAGTCTCACTGAATACATCAAGCAGCTCAGGGGCTGCAAAGCAAGTTGATGCTTAATTACTTAATTATCACCTTTTTTTTGTTCACCCGGACCCTGTTATAGTTCCACATTGTAAAGGACTGCTTAGGGACAGACTGTACTAAGAAAAGTGCAGATGCTGCCTTATGTCAGTGCTGTAATTCTTGTTTTCTCACCTTACATTGTAAGAAATAATAATCTTTATTACTGGAAATGCTTTTGGTCTTTGTTTTCATATCACATCTTTGATTTAAACAACTCTTCATTTGAAAAAAGGGGCTTGGACAATCAACAGGTGTTGATAAAGGTATGTGAAGAATTCTGCAGTGTGTTCAGTGGTGGTGCTTGGTCATGGGTAAACTTGGTTGCTGTTGGAAGCTCTCTGAATACACAAAAAGGACTTCAGTATCACAGAGTTAAGTAACATGTCCATGAAGAATATGAGCAGTTCTGCTTTTGGGAATAACGTTGAGGATAAAGCTATTTTAGACTTCTGATGAACTAGTTGCAATTGAACAACTTGATCAAGGTTAGTAATTAGGATGAAAGTGATTGTGAAATCAAAGACACCATATCTAGAGAAAGAAAATCTGTAGAACAGTAAAAATTTGGATTAAATAAATTCTATGAAGTTAGTATTACTAGCTATAGTTAGTATGTATTAGTTGGTATATGAAGAATTCCCTGAGGAAGACATCCTACTGGGAGTAGAAGAGCACAGGGTAGACAAATGGCAGTTTTGAAAAGGAAACATCCTAAAGGCACAGCAATGGTCTGTTCAGTGTTGAAAAGGAGAGCAAGATACCAAATGTATTTACTAAGGCCTTTCAGTCACCTGAAAATCAAAATAGAATTGTACCAGAAGATGGAAGAAGAGATGGTTAGAAATGTATATAAAATAATAATGTAAGAATGTTTGGACAGTTAATGAGTATTAAGGATTCTAGAAATACTCTGAAATCACATTTGGAAACAGGGAAAGCTAAAGGAAAGTATGGTTCCAGTGCCTAGCCAAGGGAGTAAAGAAATAATGAGTGAAATAAATGAGGCTGAAATGTTTAATGTCTTTGCTTTCTAGTCTTTAAATTATTGGTGATGTGGTCACCAGCATGATCACAAAGTTCTATTAACTATTAGGGCAATGAAGATAATACGTCTAGAATATTTAAACAAACTGCACATCTATATCAGGGTAAAGTGATGAATTTTATAGTAGGTTAGTTGTGGAGTTGTCTGAAAAACTCCCTAATTCTTATTACTTGGAAATGATCATATGGTCCATAGAACTCTACATGAATGGAAGTCATCTGGCACACTTGGGGAGGCAGAAGAAGGAAGGTCTAAAATTCTGAACTACTCAGGCTAATGTCAATAACAAGGAAAACTTTGAAATAACATTAAGCAGTTTAAAAGCCTTCAAAGGTAGAAAAGAAACAGACCGAGCTGTTCTGTCAAAAACATTATGTCACAAGCATTCTAATTTCTGTCTTGACAGAATATTAGTTTTAATGGGCCTGTTAGGGAGAAAAAGTTATGAATTATGGCAGTTAGACTATAACATTCTTACAAACAAGGAGGCAAAATAGTAGCTGCATTAAAGTTAAGTGCACAATGGTGTATTCGTAGATTAGCTCCTACAGTATAAATAGGCAAACATAAGTGGAGCATATGAAATATTATTTTTTACTTATGTTAGTGATTTGATGACAGAATGAGGAAAATATTCTAGTAAGAACTGAGCCCCAATACTTCTGTGATTCTTGTTAGTGTCAGAAAACCTGGGGACTCCAAATGTATAAATAACACTTGTACAAGGGAGAGAACTCTGCTCTGGTTCCCTGCCAAGGGAGTGCTACACCCCACCTCAATACTGTTTCAGCAAAAAAAGAAAGGTGGTAAACCCCAGTCATTTAGATGTTAACAAAGCAGGTATCCATCCCTGGGAGCCATGGGCTCCTGAAGTAGCTTGCTAACTGCCACAGTTGGGGGAAGGAATGAAGCAGAAGATAACATGACAATAGGGTGAGAGGGTTCTCAGTGAAGCCTGCGAGTGGCACACCCAGCTTAGCTCAGAAGTGGGGAGTTAAAAACAATAACAGATTCTTAGCTTTTAGTCAAAGGGAAAGTTCTTTTAGTGAAGATAACTTCCTAGCTAGGCCTCTCAATCTTAAAGATTAATTTTTTTACCACCGCATTAGTTAAAGCAAAATTTGAAACTTTCTATGAGGGAAAATAGCGTTTACCCTTGGGGATCTTGCCAACATAGAATACCATTTCTATCCACAACTGGAGAATTCTCTTCTAATATAAGAATATGTAGGTTTTCTGTAGTGCTTTTCCAAAATGACATAAAACTGTTCCTTCATGTTTCCTTATCTGTAGTGTAGGACAGTAGAGAAATCTGCTTTATTAAATGTAATTTATTTTTCTCAAATGGGGAGTATTCCAAAATGCAAAGAACATAGGATTACATGCCAGTAAAAACTGAGAAACTTACTCAAACTTTTTTCCCCTTCTTCCATTCTAGTTTGAATTTGTTTATTTCTGATCCATTTTTAAATTTCAGTAGGTAGAAACTCCGAGTCCCTGACTTGAGGCCTGAGATTTGTAGTGAATCCATCCATTTTTGCTTTCACTGCACGATTATCTTGGAATACATAGGGTAGCTTAGGTCACACCGCAACAGCCCAGCACGTATTTTAAATGATCTTCCTATTATAAGCTCTTGCAGCCTTAGCGTCCTGTTGAAGCAAGAAGGATCCTCTTTCCTAAATTACTCGTCTGGAGCTCTAAAATGCAGAGGTTTGCAGAAGTTACCACTTAATACTAGGTAAGTCGAGTATCTTAGTCAATGTGAGACATTGCATCGAATGATAGAGAACATGTTCTTTATTTAACCGTAAAAATGAAAGCCTGTTTTCTTAGATACCTGTACTGCAGTAATTCCGGCTCTTCCTTTGTTCCCTTTGAAGTTTATAATTCTGTAATGCTTCCAGTTGCCCAACCATCCCTTTTCAGCCAGTAGTCTCAGCTTGTATTTGTGTCCCTTAATGAAGAGTACATCCTTTGCCTGGTTAGCAAATCTATGTGTTCATGTTGGCCACTCAGAAGATGACCAAGTATTGATGTCACACTTGCCTTTTCATCTTGGAAACATTTAACATGGGCATTTTCCTTATATCAGTTTTTCAATCTCCTGCTGATCTTTCACAGAGCTTGTAAAAACTGTCTTTTTGACGTTTCTATCCTTCTCCCAAACTGGTTTAAAGTTGGCCAATAAATGATAGCTTACTAAGGAAAATAAGTACAGAATACAGTTCCAAAAAAGTTCTGGGAAACTGGCTTTAAAACCATAGCAAGCAGCAGTCCTGCAGCTCTATTTTAAAAGTGGTGGCAGAAGGTCCGGAGGAGAAGTAGCACCATTCCAGTTTTCCGGTTGGAAGTTGATAGATGAAAAACTTTTGCAACTCTACAGCTAAAAGTCTTAAGTCAAAGCTGAGACCTGAAACCATGCGAAGATGTGTGATTGATAAAAAGAGTGTACAGAAAAGTGCAGCCGAGAAAAACCTCTTTTTTCTGGTAGTAGATTGGTTGTGCTTGAGAAGCAGATGATTCAGTTCTTCGAAACAAAGATGTCATTTGTGAGAGCTTAAAAGAAAAAATATTTGATTGGTTCTTTAAATCATGAAGGCTAAAGCAGTGTATTCAGAACCAAAGAAGGATGTCTTACCTGCCTCCCCTTTCTGTGGGGCTTGTCCCAGTCATAACCAAGTGAACCAACAGAAGAGGCAAGAAGTTCAAGTATAAAACCATGCATATCCCATTATATCATAGAATAGAATCCCTTCAAATACTACAAAGATTCAAAGTTGTGATAAAAGCAGAAAGGAAGGAAATGAGAGAGAAAAGGGAACTTCTGACATTTTAAATAGGTTGAGAGGGTACTCAAAAGTGACATGGAGCTGGGGAGGTCCTAACAGTGCAGTTAAAATGGAGAGGTAGTAAAGAGATGAGCAGGAGAAAGGTACCTGTGCGTTGAGTAGGCAAAACATGAGAAAATATTCTTCCCTTCCTCAAAAATAGCATTTGTTTATCCATGTCTGGTTTAACTAATATGTACAATACAAATGACTAGCTAAAATTACTGTTTATTGCCCTGTCATTCTATAGCTTTTTGGCCTATTTGGCCTAAATATCTCATGCATATGCCATAAAAATAAAAGTATTTGCTTAATATTTCTTCAGCAAACCCTCAGAGTATTATTAAAATTTTAATTTGTTTTGTCAAGCTGTGTGTTTTCTGTTTTTTGTTTTTTGGTTTTTTTTTTTTTTACTGAGGTGTTAAGGATTAAGTTTAGGTAACTACTGGAAAATAGTGATAAATGGCATGCTATATTTTTAATTTTTATCTGCTTAGATTTTATATATATTGGCTAACTTGTTATTTTTCCATGGGAATAATTTTGTATTCTTTACCACTTGCATCTCTAGGTTTTCTTTTCTTCTTCTTCCAAAATAATTGTCCCCTGTAACTTCCAAGTTTTCCTGAACCATGGGGGTTTTGTAGCTTTATAAAACAGCAGTTTGTTTAATGCCCAACCAGTCTTAAAAGCACCATTGTCAGGAAATCCGAGCAATATTTTTGGGTGATTGTATTATTGTCATCTGTTAACAGTGATTTACACTTGAATGACCTACTGATCTGTTTCAGTGGGATCAGGAATACCCTGTTAGGTGTAACAATGTATCTGAAATAATAGCATCACACCATATTATGTGGCAGAAATTGTGTCTGATGAAGAAAACGGTATCATGGGATACCATGATGGAGCCAATGATCTGTTGTTGTTCATGTGCTTCACCTCTCCTAAAGGTGAAAGCCTGGTATGAAAGCTTGGTATGCCCACATAAACCTCATACCTTATCAGATATGTGAGCTTTTACATCCTATGTTCTCCAGCTTCTGCCACTGATAAACTCAGTGCAGACTCAAATATTGCTTTAAGGGCAGTTTCTCTCAGCTTTTTAACTGCTACTTGTGTCCCAGGAGAAGATGGCAATTGTATGGAAAGAAAAAACACAGAGGAGAGTATTCTGCTTCTGAACTGAATGTTCCTCATGTGTGTATTACACAAAAAAATATGGAAGTGTATAGCATGGAGTAGGTATGTCACATTGCACTTCCACAATGGATTGCCTGGCTATTTCATCATTATGTCCAATTCAGTAAAAAAGACTGTTATTAACTGGCTTTTTTATTTCTTAGCTAATATGGAAGACAGAGATTGCTTTTCCTCCTCCCCCTCCACTCTGAGTGTCTTACTGGTATGAGGATTGGGACTTGAAGAAAGCCTGCTAGGCAGTGCCTGTGCTTAGAGGAGGTAATACTACTGGTGACAAGTGAAGGGTTAGCCTAATATAGGCAAAGAGCTCAGAGTAATTTCCAGTACACTGTAAAATCAATTTTTTTTTATGCCACCTCTGTCAAACAGTAGAGCTTTAGTGAACTGGTCATCAGAGATTTTACTGGACAAACACTTTTGGGTTATGTCTGAAAATTTCATGAACTCCCCAACTCCTAACTTAAAATCATGAATGAAACAAGAGATCCAAATCTCATAAACAGGTTTATGAATTTATAATCTGGAAATTCAAGTCTTAACTAAAGCTATTTCAAATTTGATCTATAAGTATTGTAGGTTAAGAAGAACAGTTTTAGGAAAAAAAACCTTAAAAAAAATAGTCATAAGGGGTTTTCTTCTTAGCTCTTATCTAAATTTTTGGTTACATAAGCTCAGAGCTTTAAAATAATTATTTACTAGAGAAGCAAAACTTAAGCTAACTTGCTAATTTAAATATTTGGTATAAGCTCTCACATGCTTCGTAATAGTAATTCCTCATGAAGAAAAGTTACTTTTTGCAAGTGGAAATGCCTCATGTTGTTGAACAATATATTAAGGTGGATTAATACCAGTATTAATACTATGGTGGATCAGAAAAAAGTTTTCAGAAGGGGACTTGAATTTTAAGGTAATGTTTATAAGGCAGCATATAGTAAAGGAAATCTTAAGTTTTTTCAAGCCATTTTACTATACTGACCAGTGGCAGATTTATGGGATCTAGTTGGTTTTGTGCTTGTGTTTGAATAACATAATAGCTCTCATAACATGAAATACTGAGATTACTTAGGATGACCCTGTTCCCAGGCAACTGGATTTTGGCATCAAAATATTAAAGATATCTAGGCTACCATCTCCAGAATTAATCATTATATCCACTTTGCCTTTGATGTTCTAATGTTTAAAGTTCTAGATTTTTTAGTCTTCTTTAGATTTTTTTAGTCCTCTAATGTTTAAAGTTCTAGATTTTTTAGTCTTCTTAAGGAAGGCTTATGTACCCATTAGATGCTATAATTTCTTATTATACTTAGCATATATATAGCGTATAATTGTACTTAGCAACTGGTATGTTTTGTTGATATCAAACAGTATGAAGAAAGTGTGATCTGTAAGAGATGATAGATCTTGGGATTATTTGAAGAGGCAAACAAAACACCTGTCTTGTCAAAGGTGCCTAAGTCAGTGGGCTGTTCAGAGGTTCCCTTAAAGGAGGTCCAAAGAATGTAAGAATTATTTTTATGAAGATCAAATAGTGATGTTTTGTTGCAACTATTATGTCTGACGGCAGCGCTTTTCTTTTATCACTCCAAAGTTCAGATCCTCACGGGGATTTATACATGTATATATATACAGTACTCATTCAGGATCAGGAATCAGGGACTCCCTAGTGTTGCATTGTGGCATTGCTGGTCACTGGAGCTTGTTTCGCTTCCCAAACTAGTCCTTGCAGCCAAGTGAAGACCTACACGATCAGTATTTTCTATTGTTCTTTGTAGATACTCAGTGTGTAAAGGTTCTGGTTTCTGTGAAAGTTGGTTCTGAACTTGGTTTCTTAGGTCACTACTTAAGTTCAGGAACAAACTTAAGTTACCCATTTGCTTTAACTCAGTCTTGATTAACATAAAGTATCTGAAAGTCTTTTTGCTCCATCCCTCCACCCCCACCCCCCAATACTGCAGAATACAGACAGTTGAAAAACTTTATACGTGTACAGATAAAGTAAAAAATAAAACTACATACTAAATAATTAGCTCTGTTTTTTCTTCTTACTTCCTATGCATACAGCTGACAGGTTGACAGATGTTTGGCAGATGTTTTGTACTCCGATGGTCTGATTTTTTTGCAACCTTTTGATGTCAGATCTCCCTCATGGAAAGGAGTTGCAGTTTGGGGGATCCACACTTTTTAATGTATACTTTGCATATTTTTCATTTAAGAATATTTACTTCCTCCTTTCTCTTTTAAGAATGCTTTAGTCTTTAATCTTGTGAAAAATCAGTTTCAACTGTTCTTTGCAGTTTAGCAGTAGAAGCTTTAATATCCGTTGGGCATTGGTAGATGCAGTTGTCACCTGTCCAAGTAGATTAACAACTAGGCAGGCCAAAAATGTGTTGTGCAGGCAGTATGACACAAAATGCTATTTTTAATCGGCCAGGATAATGTTCAATATGAGAGTAAAGTCTTTCTATGTATTTCTGATGTTTGTATTTATGTATAAAGATGGACATTGCCAGTCAAACTTAATACAGCCGTATAAATAGGTTTAAGACAAGTGCTCCATTACTGGCTGTCTTTTGAGACATGACATGATAGTTGGTAACCAGTCATTTTGGGGTGATACCAGGGCTGAGGTTCTGACTGTTTTCCTGAGTGATACGACAGTATGTTTACTGAAATAATTTAATTTTAAAACCGCATTCACATATCAGTTCTTCAAGTGATAAAAAGAATGTTATTGCTAACACACTTGGGCTTAAAAATTGAAACCTTTGCTGTTCTTTGATCATGTAAAATGGTAACACCTTAAAGGTACATACTTACAAGTATTTTTCATATAAATATAACCTATGATATAATTGCCAATATGATTTTTATGTAAATGCTGGAGTATGATATTGAGGAGTGTAGGGCATTCAGGCAATAAGTTTTTAAAATCAAAACCGATTTCACTAACCTATGTCCCTGATTCATATAATCTTGGACATACTCATTCACTGACCAGCAATACTTAGCCCTCTATGCAATAATGAGAAGAAAATAACTGCAAAACCTCTTTAAAATTAAGTGAAAAGAAATTATGGTTTTTTGATGTTGTTTTTTATACATTAAAGAGTTTGAAGCAGAGTAACACAAAGCACCCCATGAAAAGTAAATAATAAAATTTCTTCAGTTTCTTGTTACTCAGAACTGCTGCCTTACTGCATATTGTTTATCCATGCTATAGCAAAGAGGAGCAGCAGACCAAAACTTAATTTTTAGCTCCTTTACATTTTACATTTTCTGTAACTTGGATAAAATAAAAGTTAAATAGGCTAAACTAGCAGTGAATCCTATATGAGAAAACATTGACTTTCTAGGATGCATCCCCTGTTGAAAACTTCCCATACAGGGAGACAGATTTCTGGGAGAAAATGGTAACTTAAACCAAAGTTAAAACTACAGTTACAACAAAGTAAATCTTAGTTAAAATATAAACAACTGTTGAAAATGGTAAAATTAATTAAGAATTGACCACTATCGGTATAAACATATATAAACAAATTGTTCAATGTAATAGAGTAAACCATGAATAACAGTTCAAGGCCTCCTTTCCACCTGGCTTTTCCGTGTAACACACCTTTTCTTGCATTCTGTTTATGTACAAGTCCATTAGTTTTATCACTCAGGTAATAACAACATCTGCTTCAATGTGCAAGTAGGAGGCTAATTTGGGGCCTTATGTCTGGCTTCAAAGAGGAATGGAACTTCCTTTCTATTTGGCAGTGAATGTCAGTACTTAAAAAAAAATACATCAACTTCTATAACAAGTACTGTAATTGAGTTAAGTTTGTTTTGCTAGGTATTGAAGATGTATGTGAAGTATAGATGTTTTATGAATTTGATATGTAATTGTGTTGTAGATGAGAATTGTGAAATTCAGGGTTGCAGCAGTGGAACAGTTGACCATCTATTCTGATGAAAAGTGAGTTTCCACACTGCAGTATTCACCTGTCTGAGTAGAGACTGATAAAAGTTTGAATATAAATGGTAGGATGAAGACTTAAACTTTTCCAGGGAAAATCAGAGGTATTTTCATTCTTAAAAGTCTTTAATTAGAACTCTGAAATTATTTATTTATTCAGTACGTTTCTACTAAATACTAAGAAAATATGCAAGCCATCATTATAATTTGTTGGATTTCTCATTATATAGTCGGTGACTTAGAAACCTGCTTGGATTTCTTTCTGAAGGCTATGAAGTTTCATTAGTTGCTGAAAGTAACTGTAAATCTTTAAAACTACATGCTAGCAAATAAGTAGGTGGGAGCATAAGGTTTTTCATTGTGAACGTGTTGAACTGAAGGTCCATCCAAACTCTCACCTGCTTTCAAAATTACCATTGATACCTGTTATGCTTCTACATTGACTAACTAGTGTAAAATAGCCAATAGAACTCATGATGGGAAAATGAAAGAGGGGGTTCCTTCAAGATTTCTGTGAATACATAGGCCAATGGAACAATGGAATTCCCTAAAGGAGGGATAAGCACAGGTATTGATTTAATTAATGAGCTTTCAAATGAGTAAATTACTCTTCCTACATGTAAAGTCATACCAGTATAAATAGAAATAAAGTGGAAGATATGGAATTTGGAGTGGGAAGAGAGGGGAATGTGTATTTGTTGTTCTTCAACATGAACATAGAAAATACCTTTCAGAAATGCGAACTTAGGCAACAGTATTTATCAATAATTTAGAAGCAATGATACATTATTTTTTTTCTACACTTGCAATGCATTTTAAAAGAAGTCTTGAAACAGATTTGAATTACAGAGCCAGAGACTTGAGACACTCAACCTCAACTCAGCCCTGTACTGACACCAGGAGGAAAAAGTAAATCTTATCTTCTACAATCACTTTTCTCCAGGCTGGCATCTTGGTCACTAAAAGGCTTTTATCGTGTCTTCATGATTTATGCATAGATTCAGTAATAGGAGCAAGCTGGTGCCTCTCATGTCTGTTTCTACATGTTTGGAAATATTTTACGTTAACTTTTACTGTTTTTTCATATTTGTGTACTGCTTCATCTTGCCTAAATTTTCATATTGTTTCAATAGCTTACCTTTTAAGTTATTGGTAATTGTAATTACACCTTAAGTCAAGAAATACCTTTACATTGTGTGCAACACACAGATATACTCTCTGATTACATCTCTTACATATAGTAGATACCCAGTCATGTAATTTTTGCAGGAAAATTGAATATTTTTTATATGTTGAGCATGATCTTGCTTTACTTTCAGCAGGAGCAATAGATTTTAATTGGATTTAAAGTGTTGTGATTAAGTGTGGCCACCAACAAATATGACAATCTTGAGTAGAGGAAGAATAATAGTTTTGTCTTATAAAGCAGGTTTTGACAAGTCCAATAGACTGAACTCATATATTTGCTTGTGTAGAGGAATGAAGGCTGTGGGTTAATTAACACTGATAATATGCAGCTGTGGGCTTGCTTCGGGGTGGTGGGTTGATTGACATGGGTGATGTGCAGGTGTAGCTCGTTCCTCCTAAGTAGTTAAATAGCACTGAGGAGTAGAGGAGAGGTGGCTGGGTGGGGGAGGAGGAGCAGTAGCAGTGTGGTCTGACCTCTGGAGGAAGGAGAAACAGCACGGACAGTAGAATCTGATGGAAGGCAAAGTCTTGTTGCAGCCTGATAATTTGCTTGTGCTGCAGTCGTGCGTCCAAACTTGAATACATCCACTGTTAAGTCCAATGTGTGAACTCTGTATATAGCTTGCGGATTTTGAAGGATATGATGGTAGTGGGCAGTTTCCCAAGAAACAGGAGTAGCCTAATGGTATTTCTCTGGCTGTCTTTTATCTGAATGCCAGTATTGTTCAAGGAGCACCAAAAATGTCTTCCTCTTATAAACTGTGAGCTTTTTGTATTAGAAGCTTCACACGCTTTCCTTTTCAGTTTTCTTCATATAAAATTGGTTGGTTAGGGAAGAGCAGAGAAACACACTCCTCTGTCTCTTTTGTCTGAGCAGGTAGAAGATTTGAGTCCTCAAAGTGTTTTCTTGACTTCCATTCTCCAGATCTAATAGGAGGAGGGAAGATATTTTTTTTGGTGTTAAGTTGTTGCTAGCAAAGGATCTCATAATACTTGAATTAGAGAAGATTAACACACCTAGCAGCAGGAGCTCCCAGGGTAGGAGGTGGGATAATTAGAGAGGAGGAGAGGTTGGGCATTTTTCACTCTGTCCTGAGGGCCCAGAAACCCCCCTTTATGTTTTTCATCCTCCCTCATCAGCCTGAGGTCCCTGCCCTTACCTTCTCAAGGATCTTTTGGCACTTCTTAGCCATTGATAACGTGGGCCTTCTCCAAGGAGGAGCAGGGCAGAAAGGGCTTTGGAGGAGAAATGAGAGCACTGGGACAAATAGAATAGTGTATAAATTAATGCATGTGATCTCATCTGTGGGTAAAACAGCAATCAGACAAATGTTGGGTCTTGTGCACAGTCTAAAAATCTATTTCTACTAAATGTATTCTTTTTATAGTGATAGTTGTTTTGGGGCATGCTATCTAATGATCTGCAGTGTGCTTGCTTACTATTTTAAAAATAGTTTTTGCAATTTTTGTAGATTGTATTTATGCAAAGCTCTGCTTCTGAGTGCCCCAGTTTTAGTGCGAAAACTCTGTAAATGTTAAGACTGTTAAACACTGCTTAGTTCCTAAGGTGATATGTGTAGACCACTTCTACAAAAGAAATGGCAAATTACATTGGATAGCCCTAACTGACAAACATGATACAACTCAGATATTGCTGCTTTCCCCCATGCGCTTTATGAGGTGATGCAAAGGTATTTCCAAGTTCTGTGAAGGAAGTCTAAAGGTTTGCTAGCAGTAATAGTTTTATTTCATCTGAGTGGTCACTGAACTCGCCACGTGTATTTTTTGTTTCAGCAATGAACTGTTGATAAACTAACTTAAAATAATTGAAGAGTTTCTTGGACTTCTCATAATCATTTAGTATCTTTTTTTATTGGTGAATAATCCCTGGCAGTTTTGCTTTTCCAGCACTGTGCAATGCTTCGTTTAATACCTCACAAGCAGCTTCAACTATGAAACTCCTGGTTTGCAAACTCAAGTTATGTATACATTAATAAAAAAAGCCAACTATTTTGACCCTAATATAGTACAAGTATATTTTAGAAATGTATGAAAAGTCTAGTAATAGGCTAAACAGCTAAATTAAAATTTTCAGGATGGAAGTATTCCTTGTGGACTAAGAAATTGTTTTAATTTCTCCTCATTTCAAACAGTATAATTAATAGCTCTCTTGCTCTTAAGAGCAGCCTTTCTATATAACAGAGCAGAATGATTCTTTTGAACTTCACATGTATAGCTGTGACTTACCAGATTCCAAGCTAGCCTCACCTTCTGCTTTCCCACACTCCCTAATAGCTTTCGTTAAAAAAAAAATAGTGCAAGTAGAATTTAAACCAGTCTGCATGCCCCATCTTCAGACTAGTCGAGTGCTGGGAGATGGGTCAACTTGACCATCTGCATCAGATGAAAAAGCATGGTGAACAAAGGTAAATGTCACATGCATTTTGATGAAATGACAGCACCAAACAGTCTTGCTTTGTCCCTGAGAAGCTTCACATAAACATTGAACAAGAAAGGCAACAGAGTGGAATGATGAAAAACCTGCTCATGAGAGCCCTCTGGGCAGATGAGCAATTGTCGGACATCACCCTCTGAGACCTCCCGGAGAGAAGAGACCAGAGTCACTACGCTGATTTTTTGGCCATCCTTGCCAGTGTCTGCAGATGAGTCAACAAAACTTAATGGTTCATGTTAACAAAGGTTGCTGACAAATCTACAATAATCAGCGTGGAAACTTGACCTCTGTATTTTGCCAAGAGGAGATCATAGACCAATTAAGCCAATGAAGTCTTTGTACCTTACCTAGGCTGAAAGCCAGATTGAAAAGGGTCGTGGAAGTCAAAGATGCCAGATGGCATAACAGCTGTTTAACATAAACTTCTCAGTCACCTTCTTCACTACAGGCAGTTTAGACAGGGGATGACGATTGATAAAATCTAAGCTGATATCTCAAATGCAGGTATGTAGCTGATTTTTAGAAGAATGCTGCCATTTAGCTTTCCATGTACTGATGGAAAAACTACGAGTTGATAACACTTCTGATTTTTTTATTTTTGTGTCTGAAGAATGGTTTCATCCTGTCTCAATTTACCATGCCTATCAGGATGTGGATAAAATGTCCAAAATTCTTGGACTCGATCCATATATTTCTTAGCACTGCAAATACCTTTTTTTTAAAAAAAAAAATATTTTTATGTTGTTGACACTCTAATCTTGAATCAGAAATCTGCAGCTTCCTTTAAGACCTGGATATTTATGTTAACCTGAAGGATATCTTCTGGATACCGCTTTAACTTTCTCAGTTCAGCTGGATAAATCTAATCCATCTCTTTTTCTGCCAAGGTGGAAAACAAGCTGATGAATCATATCAATGATGTATATGTTACTATTTTACCAAATCAATTAATCCATAAAATTATAGATAAGTTATGGGTAAAGTTGTGTTTGAGAAGATTATTTTTTGATGTTTATCCATCACCAGTTTTCAAACACAGAGATGCTTATATTTGAAGAAATAGTCTAATTTATTATGCTGTTACTGTAGGAAGTGAACTTCTTGTAAATAGATTCTGATGTTAGAGTATTTCTTCTGATGGCTGCTGTGATAAATAATGAAAAATTAGGTGAAATTGAGTTGTCTTAAGTTCAACACAGCCCGCTGCCATCTGAGGTGTTCTGGTCTGGAAATGTCTTTGTATAGTTGTTAAATACAGCTATTTTGCTGCACGTGCTCCAGAATTTCAGAGCTCTAGCTGATAGATACTCAAGGTCATGTAAGAAATAGGCACTTAAACTGTAATTTCTAAAGTTTAAACCTCTTTAAATCTGCTGAAAGAGTAAATTTGTTAGGCCTTGTGATCCTCAAGCCAAAACAAGCACTGACAAATAGCATTGAGTTCGACCTAAAACATAGTAAGGGAAAAAGGTTTTCCCAGCTCTTATAAAACAGCCTGTTGATTAGAAAACTTGCCCAAGAAGTAGAAAGCTGAGCTATAGAATTTCTCCAATGTGAGGGAGAAGGGACCCACCATATCCCTTAGCTGTACAGGTGTCTTAATGCACAGCCCGTGGGGCTACAGCTTGGACCATGCTCCCTGCTTCTTCCCATAACAGGCCACTGTGTAGGAAGAAATGCAAATTAGGGTTTGAGGGCTAAGAATAAACTAGAGGAAGACTGGTTCTGTAAGTGTCAGATCATTGAAGGCAGTCACAGCTTCAGGGATTAGTTGTGAATTTTATAGTTAAAGGAATACCTAAAATGCACAAGTAGCACTCCGAGTGTGGACCTGAAGGCAGGTGGTGGCCCTAATCCAATCTGAAGCCAGACTGATGGCCTGCTAAGGTGTTCAATTTACTGAATAATAAAGACCTGTGAAGTTCTTTGAGTTAAGTTTTGTTTCCTTACAGTTACTGTAGTGAGAGGATACCTTTTGGAAAACATCAGATGTAATTGAAGTTTTTCAGTGAACAATATGCATAAAAATGGAGAGAATTTCAGATTGCCTGCATACACTTTCCTATTCATGTGAGAATAGACTTAGGTGGTATTTAGATAACAGTTTTTAGTAAAGAAAGTTCTACCCACTCAACAACATTTTTTTCAAGGGATATTCTGCTTGTTTCTAGGCATTGATTTACAGCAGTCATCATCATCATCATCAAAAAACCAAAGAGATTCCCATGTTGGAAAAGGAAGGAGAAGAAACCTGAAAGACATTTGCTTTCCTGTCTGGTGTGGTATAGAAAGGCAAGAAAAAGTAGCAACTTGCACTCACTAGTAAGTGGAATTTTTTCCCTCTTTAGACTTCCTTCCGGGCTTTACATTAAACTGTAGCAATGAGAAGAAGTACAGGTATGTTCTTCGTTTTCTCTGGTTATCAGCGGCATCCTTGCGATGATAAAAGTGAAAAGAGTGATTCACCCTGATGATGCAGAAGGCTTTAATATGCTCCTTTTCCTTTACTTTCCCGTGGAGCTAATAGGTATCATAAAGGGACAAGAGATGAGAGCTTTTGCACATGTGCATTTATGTTTTCAGCATTGCCTGTGTGTTCAAAAGAAAAATCACTGTGGGACTCTTTTTTTTATGTGATGATCTTTTGTTGCATCAATTGAGAAAGGAAGTAATCACTTGGGAATAGCTACTTTATACAAGTTCAAAGGACTCCCAAAAGAGAAGAAAGTCATGCTTCTCTATACAATACAGCAAATGCCGGGAAAGGTGGGTCATTCTCTCTGCAAGCCATAGCATGCATGAGGCCAAATTTAACCCTTGTGTAAATTCCTCTTCAAGTGACTGGAATTATCAGAGGGTAAAACCAGGCAGTCATCAATGGACAAACAAATAAAATATTGAGAGCTTTTTTGAATAAGTGATAGTTTCATGTTACTATACACAAAGGCTGTCAAAAGCTATTGACTTGCCAAGCATTATTTACTTTTTTCCCCTAAATGTGCTGATTAGGTACATGTTTCCTTGCTGTTCTATAAAAGTCATGGCTTCCTTACAGTTTGGAGGATATCGCTAGTCCCAACGTAGGTGACCAGCTCTGGTCATGAAAAGACTTAGTGCAGTGTGGATCTGGAACATGACTGAGATCTCCAGGCCGTACTCTGCTGGGAAGAATAGGTAATCTTACAAACCAGTTTTTATTGCATGCATCTACTCCGTAATGAAGTTTTATTCCTCCTTAATTTGCTCACTTCTGGCTTTATATAAGGCCTACATAAAGGCTGCTCCAAAATTAAGAGAAGGATTAGTTAAAAAGTAAATGATCTGCATACGCAGATCAGGGTAGTAATTCAGGGGCATGTAAGGGAGGCGAGCACATATATGGAGATGCTAGGTCCCAGGTTTTTACTTAAAAGTGAGACCCTGTGGCTTTTTTTATAGACCCTGCTGTTATGATAGGCTTTTCAGAGCATGTAGTAGTACTTAATTCATATTTTGATTGGAAGCACCAGGATTTTATCACTGATTTTGAAGTAAATGGAGGTTGCGTAACATGTAGTGCAAGGTAGCATACCAGTACAACATTGAAGAAAGTATATTTTTGAATACAGAAAGTGTTTCAAACAGAACATATGTGTGTGTATTTCTGGTTGTGCATAGTCAAAGGATTCTTCTGCTATGAAGGCTTTGATTAAAAGTGATTCAAACCACAAGTAAAATTGCTCAGTAATTATGTCTAGCATCTTCTCACTAGTCTTGTATGGGATCTCAGATAATGCTGCACTTCGCAGTCTTAATCCAGGAGGTCTCCGCTGCCTCTCTTTGTGTTGCCAGAAAAAAAGATAGGAATGTATTTAGCAGTAAGACTCAGGAGTCTGCCTTCAGACCTGTCACATACCTGAGCATGTGTGTTTCTGTAGCTTCTGATAGCACCCTTCTGCCCCTTTTGCTTCAGCTTTGTCACCCAAATGGACTCGTGCTACCAGCCTCTCACTGGCCAAAGGATTCTAGGGAAAGATGATTATATTGCATTTTCTCCCTACTTTTTCTAGAGGAAAGTGCATTTTCTAGTTCTTTTCATTAGTCTTTTAGGAGTTTTGGCTTTTTTCCCGCAGAAAGAGAGCAGTCAATAGAATGCCTTTCATAAACAGAACAATGGCTAGGGTATAAAACAAGTAGGTTCAAAATACTGGAACTTCTTGCCAAGTGTATTTTCTTTGCTAAGTTTTGTGGCATTCAGCTGCACTGTACAAGCTTTTGAAGAATTTTGCCTGTATTCACATAGGTAGTTCTGAATCTTCTCTCAAATAATTAGTTTTAAATTTTTCTGTCACTTTAAATGTCTAGTTTATTAAGTCTACCTGATGTAGTTGCTTCATTGTGCAGCATTAGTAGTCGTAAATCTGTTGCTGCTGAATAAGCATTAATTGTAGTGGATCGCATTTGTTTTTATTAGAGTTTTTAGGAGGCTCTCCAAATTTATGCTTGACTATTTAAATCATATTTACACTAGTTACAATATATTTGTGGGTTTTTTAGTCTTGAAGAAATGAACATGTTCAGGGGAAAAAAATGGTAAGCAAGGAAAGTTTGCTCAAGCTAAAGGTTTTTAAGTATTGAATTTAAATTGTAGAGACAAGATTCTGTTGCCTATTTTTGTTCTGTTCTCTTGTAATATTTGCTCTGATGGCTTTATTAATTTAATGTAATGATACAGCATGTATTGTACCCTCCTCTCATTGTGTACTGATTACTAGTTTACAATAAATTTGGCAAGTTAGTTTGATAAAATCTTCAGCCATTATTTTGATTTTTGAAATTGTTCAGCTACAGTTTTTGTCAGCTACAGATTTGTTAACGTATTCCCCAGGGCTTCCAGAAAACCATTAGCCCTACACTTCTGTATGCATGTTCTAGCAAAGGGTCTCCAACAGTAATTTTGAGTGTTTGCAATTTTCAACCCAGCTGGTTGCAGAACATCCACAGCAAGAGGACTGAAGCCAGTACTACAATTTACAATAAGAACATTCCAAACTCCTTGAGGATTAAATGTAGTCTTCCTTAATCCCTGGCTTTTACTCTGAAGTATGCAATACTGTTTTCATTAGGCAAATGCACTAGAAATTCATCCCCAAAAGTGGTGTAATGAGGGTTGGTTTTATTTGGTAGCTTTGGTAGCTCAGTCTTTACATACTGACTTCATTCTTCAAATGAGAGCGTCATTATATTTCTTGTATGATTTTGGAAAGTTAATTTCTCGGTTTGGACAAATTTATTATAATTGACATCTTGCCACTTGTGGCTCTGTTATCTGTAATACAAACTAGTGTCAACTGTGCCCTAGTGATCAGACAGTAAACTGGCAGATTGCTAATCCTTTCTCATTTGTACTGCACTTCCTCCTACCTTGGTGATTATAAGGTTTATTTCCCTGGCTCAATAGCCATCATTTAAAGAACTAAATTATTTCTCAGTATCACACTGCTCATTGGAGTAATTGTATGAGATTTTCTTCCTCTTTCTACATGTGGGAAAATAAATGAGAACTAATTTACTTTAAGACCATAAACAGCATTTGTTGCTTCTTACTAAATACAATAATGGAAAGTTTCTGTTGCATGTGTGTGTAAAACTCATTCAGATTGTTACTCTGTGCACGCATGTACCGTATAGGCCAGTTGCTGTGTGCTCAGAGACATTCATTTTATAGTAAGTTGTTCATATGATCACAGTTAGTCACTGGAGATCATTCTGCGCTTCTCTGGGGCTGAGGTTGTTTACAAAGAGCAAAGGGAAAGCACTAATCCTCCCTCAGAGCTCTCCATCTGCAGAAGCAGATGACTGTTCATTTCAGAAATTTGTCCTGATATAGGGCAAAGAGCACATCTGCTTAATCACCCAAATGGCCCATTTTTATAAATGGATGCTTTCTTTTATAACTATTGTGCGCACATACAAATACAGACACAAACTCCACTGTAGTTTTGGTGATTGATTTGATTATTCTAATGGGTGATAATCCACATTATGGAATAACATGGATCTTTCAGGGTAAAGCTTTTACAAATGACTTTACTAGAATATGCTACTTAAAATAGTAAGAGAAAACAACAGAATGGTTACTACTTAACATAGGGGTGGGTGTGTGTATGTGGATTTCTTCTGAACTGACAGACACCTAGCAACTATTTATTGTAAAACATATAAAACATACGTAAGGGAAGAATTGTATATGTAGCATAATATCCTTGACCCAAACAAGAGAACACTATAGGTAGAGTCCTCTGTTTGAAAGGCTGCTGCCAGAAGCACTGTTCCAGTACCCTATGCACTTTCAGTACTTCCTGCTCAAAAGCAACCCCTTTTTCCCTGCAGGAACAATGGAGCAATTTTATACATGTAGAATTAGACTATACAGCTTTCTTGAGTCAGTACGGTTTTTAGCAGCAGATAGCTACTGGGAGAACGTACTGAAATAGAAGTGGTATGGGTTTCCTGAAAGATTTTCCATATATTGGACAAATATTGCAGTGCTGTGCAGTTTTCATATTTGGGGAATTACAGCATTGTTTTTGTATTGACAAGACAGGCCTCAGCCCTAAGGAATAATGGAGCCTTTTAACTATAGCAATGAGAGAGGCTACATGGAAAACAGTTTTCTATACTGTGACACTTTCCAACTTTTCAGGTTCTCCCTCTGTCTGTCTTCAGGACTGAGGAAAAAAGGCTTAACGTGTGTGTGAGTGTGCATAAAAGTTGATTTTTCGTAGGCAGAGAAGAGGAATATAGAAGAGAAATAAGATGAGACAAGCTTTAAAAACACCACCTCAGACACACCAATGTGTGATAGTCAAGTACCTGTGCTGACATCCCAAGTCAAGCTCTTAAATTATTAACACAGTTTGCCTTCTTTCCCGTAGATGATTTGTCAAAGCTGACTTACTTTGACTGAAATGTTTCATTTTTGAAAACTTGGCATTTTTCCAACAGCCACAGTTTCATTAAAGCTTTTCCATTAGGAAAAGAAATGGCTCAGTGATGAGCTTTTAAGTGTGGACTCCACAGTATCTGTCCTACAGCACTGGTAAGGAATGAATAGCACCTGCACAGGGCACCTGGAATGGAGCGTACCCACCAGTGCTCTGATTGAATTATATGTGGCACACAATACTGTAGAAATACCATAACATGATGAATATTTTATACCTTTCCTGGTATAAAATATTAATTTGGTTATTCATTCACCTTTAATGAGCTAAATTAGAGTCACATTTGAAACACTGTTTAAAACATTATCTATGTTGACTTGTCTTACAACATAAACACCCGCTAAAGATTCCATATATCAAGCTGTAGACCACATTTTTCTTCAGATTCCCCTCTTCCCCACAGCCCTTCTGCCAAGTTAGTGATATTTGTATCTTATATTTTACTTAGTTGTATGAAAAATCTTAAGTAGCAGGAACAGCTATATAGAAATGCAGCTGAGACTCTGGAAAACATGCAAAAACAAGTTGTCATTTCTATTCCTCCTACTTCAGTCTGGAGGAGATGCACAAAACCTGCTTTTTATCTGTTTCTTGCAGTCACAGCATGAGACCATCTGACACAGCCACTCCAAATGACAAGGAGGCCTGGCTTCATTCATTAGTTGCAACCACAATTTAGACTTAGGTGGTAATACTGAATAAAAGCACTCATTTTCCATCGAGCATACTCAGAGGAATGTGGAAAGTACAGGATGAAATTGTCAGAAAAAAATGAAGTAAAGTGAGGAAAAACATAATGGGGAATGGAAGAGTAATCAAAAAGAATGAGGGGATGCTGGGTAATTGGCCAGGTAAATGGCATCAGAATGCAAAAGGGCATGAAAAAGAAACAAAAAAGAGTAATCAAGAAGATGGAGGAAGCGTATGTTAAGACATAAGACATCGAGTACAAGTGTTTAAACATTACCTGTTCATTCTGTCAGATATATCTGAAGGGGAATGTTTTATGCAGTCATATTTCCAACTTTATGACTTAGTAATTACATAGCCTGACTGCCTCAGAAAAGTGAATTAAAATACAGTATTTAAACTACCATGAGCCGCTATCTCATCTGCCAGGTGTTAGGCATTTCATAGTAGCTTGAGGACTCTATTTATATGTATTATATGGCTTTAAATATTGTACAGATGTGAATACAATCACATAATTTTAAATGTGCACATTCAATGAGGCATCTGCATTTTTCACAAACATCATAATTGCATAAAAGAGGGAATTGTGAATGAATCCTTAGATCTGTGATTTCAACATAAATAGTGGTAAATATTGTTAGCTCTCTATTAAAGGGGACACGGGCTAGATAAAATGAGTGGTGAGAAGAGGTGTAATTTCCAAGTGTTTTGTGTTAAATTTCTAATCAGTGTGGAAGATTCCATCTAAATCTCAGCAATATAAAATGAATAGCTTTCATTTTGTCTTTCTGCTGTATTTTTCAAAGACAACTGCAGTACATTCTACTAAGAAAAAAAAAATCACCCTGATGCCCAAATTCCGAATCCCCTTTCCCCAAGAAATAGCTTTCAATGTCATATTTTTATTAAAGGAGTTGAATACAATTCTAGCTTAGGTAGTTTTTCAGGGTGCAGTTCCATAATGTAATGTGTTTGATGAAGAGAAATCAGGCAGCTTTTATAAACTGCTGAAAAGAATTAAAATGCAGATACTTGCATTCTTCAGGAGTGATTCACATTGCATTGCTCTCACCTGGCAGCCTCTGGTAGGCACTGGTGGGGTTAAGTAGCTGCTTGCTGCTTCCAACCAGAAAGAAGACACAGACTGCATCTGCAGCTCCTTCTCAAAGGCTGTATTATGCAGGTACGGAGTTGATTGCACAGTTGGGCTGTTGTTGTTTCCCCTGGCAGGGGTATCCCTCCCAGATGAGGATAGTGTATTTCTGCGTGTTCTTTTCGGTCTGTTCTGCGCTGCTTATTTACTCCTGGTTTGTACTGGAATGGATTAGACAGAAGGACATGGTTAACTGGTTTCAGGTGGGCAGCTCCTGTGTGCTATAACTTGGCCATGTCAAGGGAAGGTCAACTGTTTATTCAAACCGTCTTTAGTGGTTTTAAACCTAAACTTGCAAACCTTTTGTTCTGAAAGGGACTAGATGTGTTCGTACTGTCAGATACAAGAAAGCAGCAGATTGAGCTGGTTTCCTTGCCTTTTTCAGCAATTAGTTGTAATCCTCTGGGTGAGACTATGTCAATGTAACTGAAGTGTAACTGCTCTGTAATTACTGTGGTTATTAACTATGAACACAACATGACAGGGTTTGTACTCAAGAGCTTGACTTCAAAATGCTGCAGACATACCCCTTGTTGTGCTGGGTCACGCTATTCAAACAGAAGATGTTTGATTTAGAACTGATCTTTGACTAGCATACCTGCCTCTGTTCTGGAGAGAAAGGTTTGGACTGAGCTATGTGGGAATTATGGTTTTATTTGGTTCAAGAAATCCCATTGACTAGGAATGTTTTCTCATGATGTAATGATATATAACAGTACGTTTGTGCTGGCAAAGTCATCTCTATTGAGATCAGGCTTTTCAAGTGTAGTTTGTTACAAATAAGTCAGTTTTTATTAAAATACATAGTTCTAAGAGTTTAAAAAAATTAATAAATTATATATTTCAGTTTTTCCGTAATTTATATTCAGGAGTGAATGTCATCGGAGCATGGTTTTGAAAACCTGATTTCAAGCTAAATACTTCTATAATTTGATAATTGAATTAAACACATGATTTTTCTGAAATGCAAGCAGTAGAATGTGAGACTTTTTATGACTTATAGCACTGTAGCTCCAAGGATAGAGCTATGGATCAAGTTCCTGAGGTATTTATACCTTAAACTTACACCACTACCAGTTCAAGATTTTGTTATCTATTTGTTTTTTCTAAGCAGAGAGTAAAATTCCAAAACACCTCCAGCATTTTTATTGTAGGGTAATTTTTTTAAAACAAAATCAGCACATCCTTTTGAGTTACTGTTACTACTGTAAAATCATTTAGAATGCATTTGCGTGGCTTAATTGACTTGAATAATGCAGACTCTTCCACTTTGACATGAGATGGAAGGAAAAGGCAGTGAGACTTGCGTAATCTTCCTATTAAATGCAAACTGCCAAAATGAAAGGAAACTGACTTAGAAGTTGTGTCAGAGTCACTCTCCTCTTTCCCCAACAACACAAATATACAAAAAGAATCTGAAAAGAATTTGGTTAGCCCTCAGGAAGGAATAGTCACGCCAAATTTCAAGACTTTTAATAACGGCTGACATTTTCTATGGCTCCGTTTCATGGAGCTCTCCTTTATAAAGATTAAGGTTTCAGCAACAGTAGTCAGGTTATTTTAAGTTTTTAGTAAATTTTAATTTTTTTTTCATTAGAGTTTTCAACTCATCATGCTATTTCTCAGTGCATCATACAGCAATGCTGAGTTTTATTGAGATAGCTAAGCAGCTTTACTTGTTCATTTGCTCATCCATCTGTCCAAAATGTGTAAACCAGTCTCTTCCAAAACTCTGGATGAGATTCTTGTGTTTCCCTCTAACCTGTGATGGCAGCTCCAGTCTTCAGCTAAAATTCTTCTTAAGTGCCTTCTTTGTGACCTTCATTTTTTCATGCTGTTGGTTTTCACTTGGTGGCTTTATGTGGTTACCTTAGGTATTTTTAAAAGACGTTACAATTATGTCCAGTATTTCCCTTTGGTGCTGGTGAAAAAGAGCTTGTGGTTGGTAACTTCTGAACTGTCTTTCCTTAAATGCCCCCATCATGTTCTGGGGTATTTTTGAAGGCGCATATTTTCCTATTTAAAGCCTACAATTATGTCTCAGAACAAAACCCCACAGCTTTACTCTGATTTTAATGTTTTGTTGAGTTTAGTGAGTTCTGTGGAGTGCTTTTCTAGTTAGAAAGTTGTGATTGCCTCGGAGCTATACTGCTTAGGTGATTGTAACCACATAGACATAGTTGAACAACAATCCAAATATACGAGTTACAAGAATGCACTTCGCTAATATTTCTGTCACACAACTACAGGATCTGTGGAGTGAATTTGGTTTTCTTCTTTCTTCTGTATTACAAGGCTACCTCTTCATTTCAGCATAATTTCATGCTTTATAAGGTCTGAATATGTGTTTCTAGACTTCTCATACTAATCATCCCCTGATTTTGTTTCCTCATGTTAGCTATATTTTTTTCACTGCTGTCTTCTGTGGTCTTGCGGGTGAATAGAATCATTTATTGTATTTTCTTTGATAAAAAGCCAGCTGAATTTTTTTGTAGCAGCAAAAGCCACTGGAGAGACCGTGGAAAAACTATGGCTCCACTGCATGAAAAATATGGGAAAAGTCTTAAATGGCTGATTGGTGTTGTCTGCAAAATTATCAAGCTTTTTCAAATACTGGAGTTTCTTTGCAAAGGAGCTTTCTTTTCCACTTCTGTAGCCTTATTAGGAACTCAGTCCTGTATCAGCGCTTCAGAGTGTACTTCGCAGTTCACTTCATGGTCTTTGTACCACAGTTTTCCATACCGGAGGCTGTTTGGGACTGTGGAACAGCAGAAATCCAGTGGCCTTCCAATCTGAGGAAGAAAAAAACAGAATCCCAGCACATACATTACTTTTGCTCTAGTACTTCTATTTATTTTTCTTTTAATTTTATTGTATTTCTAATTATTGTGAGTCTTCCATCATCCTTCTGCTGACATTTGAGTAAATGTTAAAGAACAAAGATTAAAGAGCAGCCAACGCAAGTGTGACTTTAATTAAATTATTGAGCCAGGATATTTCATTCTGAATATTACTGAACTTTCATTAACTCACATTTCATTGATTAGCCACATTTAAATGTAAATTTTGATTCCACATAGCCTGTATAATTTTTAATCAAGATAATGTTATCTTAAAATATGGCAATTTTTTTTTGGAATCAGAGATACTGTATAGCATTTACTCTATGATTCTGTGATTTTAGCATACTACTTGGACCAAGGAAAAGTAAACTTTGAACTGTCCATGTTTTTTCCCCTTCTATAGATAATGTAAGGCCTTTTGGTGACGTTTCTGGATTTTTAAGCAAATACCATGAGTCTATGTAAAGTATATCTGTGAAGTACAAATAAGCATTGTACAGGACAGGAGGTTGAAATGATAGGGAATTCAAGTGTCTGACAACTTCCTTACTGCATAAAAGGAAAGCATTTGTAATACATTTAAATAATTTTTTTATACTGGAAATGGTGACCACGTGACAATGGGAACCCATGTGACAATGGGAACCATGTCAGTTTGCTATATGCAGAGCAGGACATTTGACTTCTCATTTTAAAACAGCATGATTTCTTTGAAAATTGATCTAATATAAGAAGTGTTTGAACTCCCAAAGTGATAAACTAACCTCTTTCAAATAGAATGACATTTTTAGCATTTGTTTAAAATTACTTGGAATTGTGCTTACTTTTTTTCCTTTAATAAAAAAATCACAGCTCTCAAACATTTAAATTTTAACCAGACTATCTCTTCTGTCTTCTTTACTGTAATACTCCATTCAATATGTTTTGGTATTCTATGCCAAAATATGTATCACTTGCCTAATTTGGTGACAGAATCAAAAAAGTCCATTCTTGCTACAGGTAACAAAACCAAAAACCTCTACACATTTTATATTGTGGTTGCCTGGGAAAAGAAATCAGGATCAGTAAGGGCAGCTATTTGCCTCATTTTTTTAAAAAACAGGTAGAATACAGGTGTCTCATTGCCACTTGTGCCTTTGAAAAATACCAAAAATACTGAGCATGTGAACGATGAGCAGTGAATGGTAAGAGTCAGTACATTCGCTTTGTGCCCTTGTTCCCCTCTGTTTAAGTTGATAACAGCTGATATCAGAGCTCCAGCAGCCCTAAAGTACATCACTCACATTTATGGCCAGCCTAGCAAAATGAATCTTTTCAACATGAGTTTAAGGTTAATGTTTCAAGTACGCTTACTTGTGGGTTACTGCAGCCTCTGCATCTTATACAGCTAAGTAAAAAGTAATCTCACTTAGGTTATTCCCACTTGGAACCTAACTGAGTGTTCATGCAGTTGAAGCATCTGTTGATACTTTACACTGTTTGGTGTGTACTTATAAATTATTTGATAAATATTGAGAATATCTTTACTACATAGCTTGTCTTTTGAAATTTTGGACAGGGGATGCTCGTACTGTCAGACTACCTCAGTGAGATCCATGTTGTGGGCTGATGGAAACCATTCAGAATAGGCTGGGGGGATGGCTATTGGCCACCTTTGGGTCTTCGAAGTAGGTGGTAGAATGAAAGTCAGCCAGTCAGGAAGCCTCCATAGCTTGCAATACACTTTTGTGAGACAAAATAATTTTTTAACAAGACAAAACCCTCTTCTTTAGTTGGAGTAAACCGAGTGATCAAAACAGTGTATCATAAAACGTAAAGCTAATGAAAAAATTGTCATATTAACAACTACTACATATAATATAAACTCAGCTGACAAACCATGTCAGCAATTGATAATGTATGATATAAGAACTGAATGTCAATGAACTGCAGGGGTGTAAATATGGTTTCAGTTTAAGAAGCAAATAGCCTGTAAAAGTGTCAAACCAGAAGTGCCTGTATCTTTTCTAAGCTTGCTCTGTAGATCAAAGTAAATGGGAAAGCACTGAGAATCTCTAAGCAGGGTTGTAAATCAAGAACAACTTGGACCTTACGATGTACTAGTAGCTCTTTGCGTGGTGGTCAAGGTATCATAGGACCCTCCTCAACTTTCTGTGTGGCAGTGGCATTAGGTTATTCAATATTTTTTTCTAAGAACAAGAGCAAACGTTTGCTTCTGTTACGCTTTTAAGTGTACCATTTCGTATGCCTAGTCCACTGCTATGTCTGAAGCCTTAGCCTTGCCTGTTAGCTGTAGCACCAAGGTCAGATACATGATGTAGGCTGTCTCTAGGATATTGACAATTTTGGATTTAAGTTGACTTTACTTTTCACCGGTGACATACCACCAAACTGTAGGCATTGCTGTTGTTTAAACTAGACTACTAGCTTATTATCCTTGCCACCATTTTTACATCAAATGGAGAAAAATAAGCACTTCTATGATACAGTTCATCTCATCCTGAGGTAGATGTCTGTAACAGGCCACATACATCACACAAAGTGCCTGTTTGTCCTCAACAATTTTAGAGAGTGCTCAGGGTGATTAGCTCAAAAACAGATGTCTCTAGTGCAACAGTCTAAAAGCAGGTGAGATAAATCTTAATATCCATGGGCAGCTATACTCTCCCTTAATGGCTTTAAATAAACAGACTCTCTTGGTAATTGTATAATAACTTCCAAAATATTTATCACCCTACTAAGAGGCCTGAGTAGAGAGGGATATATTTTTTTTCTGCTTTGAATGTTTAGCTTCTAGTTTTACAATACTAACTGCACTGGGATGACATCTGTAAGCATCATGTTGGTTTACATAAGATTCAAGTATTCCAGTAAACCATTTTTTACAATACACTCTATCTGCTTTTAAGGTAAGTTATCTCTTAATAATAATCTTGTGCCATCAGCAATAATTCTGTGAAGATACCTAAAAATCATAGGGCTTTTTTCTTCTGTGCAGGAACTATTCTTTCATATATATGAAAAGATGAATAAAATTCTCCCTTAAATCTAGGGGTTTTGGCAGCTTACTATTAGAAATTCAGGTTCTTGCTAACTCACAATGAAAAGAATAAAAATAAGTGAAGAGTTTTTCCTGCTGAGAAATACCTCTAGTGTCAGTGATGAAAGAATTGTTCTCGGAACTGCAGAAGAATTGCCTTGCAGCATTTGTTTAAATTAAGCCTATTTTATTGGCCTTTTGCACCTCAGAAGGATCTTTCAGATTACAGTGGGTTGAATTCTTGTCATACTGTGATAAATTCATGTGGTCTCATTTTCACAAGCACTGAACAGACCCTGCTCACATTTAAATCCATGAGAGCTGCGTGAAATAGTGCTTCTACAAATGCAGGCCAAAAAGTTGTAGTGCAGTCTTGTTATACCTAGCTAAGGTTGTGGGATTTGGATTTTTCTTTTAGAATTCTGTAGGTTAAACCACCTCAGGTTAATGGGAATGCTTGAGGATGTTGTGACAGGCCTCTCCAAATACAATTTTACACACGCTTGTGCTCACACATGTGCACATGCAGACACGTATACACAAGGCGCATAGTCTGTGAGGAGCAGAGGAATGCCCATCTGAGCATTCGCAGTGGTAATACGCACACTCATATTGTGATGGTAGATAGGACCCCCACATCTCAAGGAGTACTTTGGCGGTACATAAATAGCCTTCCTATTGGGTTCATACTGAGAAGTTTGTCAATGGTGGGGGGGAATTATAAATTATTATATAATGTACAAATATGTTTATATATGTGTAAAAGTACTATAAATACATAGTGAAGACTTGGCAGTCAGTAATTTCAAGCTGGCTGTAGAGTAGCTGCTGCTGAAATCAGTAGACAGCAGGGTCACTTCCATTTTGTATTATCTTGAAATGTCTTCAAAAGATCCAGTGCTCATTAGCTTTTGTATTTAATATTCTTACCATTTTTCAGTGATGGAGTACACCAGATGTTTGCTCCTGTATGCATATATGGCTATGTGATTGCAGCATTGGATTGCTGGGAACTAGACAATATGACACATTAACACCATTGTAAACATTCAGAATTACATGTCCCCTAGTTCCTTTTCCAACACCTCTTTCACTGCTTCCCAGGACTGTATGAGGAATGGGAAGGAGGGGGTGTGTGGGTTGTGAAGAGAAGGATTTTCTTGGATATTTGATAGTTTTCCTCTTGTTTACACATAGTACTTACAAAGTCATTTCAGTTTCTCCATAAATTACAAATTGACATAGATTGTCTGATGAAATCTTTGCAAACAATATGACAGTAATGTATATAGCACTTTATGTGGTGTGAGAAAAGCAGTACATCTGGGAGGAAAAGTGTTTCCATTGAGAAAGACATGCTGTGATGTGGTATAAAGATTTTCTAAAAAAATAGGCTCCTCTGTTGTACTTACAAGAAGAAAAGCTTTATTTTGTTTTTGTTTGCTCTATTAATCTTACATACTGTACTTAGTCTGTCAAAATTGCCTTTTAGAGGTATCTCCATGACCAGTGAAACATGGCACATGAACCATGAAAATCAAGACTCCTGTGTACCGAGTTATTTTGTGGTACTGGTGGTTCTTTTGTAAGTTCAGCTAATACGGCTTCACAGGTCAGCTGTGGGTTATAATTGAGTTAGATCATGTCCTTGTGGCTTTGAAACAGCAGATCATCCAGTGAAACGTTAACAGCTGTAACACTTGTAACGCACAAAACCAGTCAAGAGTAACCATAGTTTCAACTATTTTGAGTAGCATCTTATCTATGAAGGTGCTGCAAGTTGTTACTTTAAATATAGGTATGTGCTTGTCAATATATTTATTTATAGGAATAATTTTTTATAGGTAAATATTTTGAACAAAAATGAAAGAATCTGTTACAGGTTTAGAAAAGAAAAATCATATTTTGGCTAACAAAGGATTATATTTCATTTAGGCCATGCATGGAAAATACAACATTTTAATGAATGCGACATGAGATCAGGGAAGGGCTTCCTGCATTCTGCAGAAGCATCTCTGTTTCTCATTTGTGATGCTCTTTTAAGGAATAACCAAGAAGTTTCTGGCAGAAATAAGCTGTGGGCCTTGTTGAAGTCCTTCCTTCCAGGGAGGTTCAGTTCATGTGACCAGTCTTACAGATTTTGATGGATGAGTTTCACTGGTTGTTTCTAGGGAAGCACTGCAACACTGCCTCCAAATTTCCCTCCCAGTGTTGTAGTGTACCTGTAGCACAGATTGCTTAGCAATGAGAGCTTTACCTTGGAAAGCAGGAATTGCAGCACTAGTGCTCCAGGATGGGACTTCATTATGCTGCCAGAAAACGGGAGTGGGATTGTTACTGTGATGTACAGCACGTCTGCTTCCAAAGCAGCACCTTCCCTGCCGGCAGCGGGCATGCCAAGTGTCATTTGCCAGCGTGCTTCCAAACCAGGATTGCAGCCGCTGGTTTTGCAACTTCTCAGAGGCAGGAGCTTCTGAGATTGCCAATATGGCCAGGTGGTCGTGTTCCAGAGGGTGACACTGTTGATAGTTCAGTTTTGCCCCAGGGCCCGCAGGACCTCCAGGCCACCAGCTTGGCCTCCAGTGCCTGCCCTGGCGTGTCAGCCTGCTGCAGCGGGGACCTGGACTCTGCCAGGGTAGTTCATTGGTGTAATATTCGGGTCTTCTGCATCAGACAAAGCACATACCTAGCTGTGATGGAAACAGAGGTTAATTCCTTGCAACAAAGAAAAGGGTGATTGTAGTTCCTACCTCGAGGCACAGCATGGTCTGGGTTTGTATGCCAGAGCAGAGCTGCGTGGCTGTAGGCAGGAGGTCCTGATGGGCTTTGGATGTGGAGTTGTGGGGCTGACATGAATAGATAACCTGCTGTGAAGTTAGAGGCCTGCCCTGGAGGCAGGATTGTCTGAGATGAAAGTGGCTGCTGCTCTTTCCTCACCCTGGGGGTAGAGGCAAGAGGTGTCACTTCTAGCTTGACTGTAGCTCCTGGAAGCCCCACTGCATGGCCACCCTGCCAGACAGCCTTGCAACAGAAACTGTTCCCACAGTAGGGATTTTGCAGCAGTACAGTAGGAAACACTCAGCGAAGGAATACATTCTTGGTTCTGTTGAACTGTGTAGATGTAGCAGACGTGCCCCTAATGCACATGCTTCCAATTTTCAAAAATTCTGGGGGGAAAAAGAAACGTGTTTCCCCCATCCCATCTCCAAAATATTTGTTGTCTGTGTATTTGTCAGGGCGCTGTGCATGCTTGTAGGCGCAGCCTGCCTTGCACAGTGTGAACTTTGCTCTGTTATGTATGTAGCTTTTACTGGAAAAAATGACAAGTTTGAATGAGGGATATTTATTTCCACATGTATAAAAGAGGACTGCACAGTGGTCCTCTTTTGGTTTTGTGACCCCTGAGGTCACGCAGGATATTGGAGGCATCTGTACGTAGGCTTCTGGGGCTGAGGAGAATTAGTTTGTCTTTATTATGTGGTCTGTGTTTCACAAGTAAAAGCTTGTGAGGGCATGACTGCTGCTTTTAAGGTAGAAGAGAGAATAAGCTTTCCTCACCTCTCATTGCATCTGTACCATAAGGGTGTGAAAATCCTTGTATTCCAGTTTGCTTTCATTGGCATACCATTTTGGCGGTCAGAAGTGCTTAAATTACCTGATTAACTGTTCATTTGCTTCTGTGAACTGAAGAAAAATAAACCATTAAGAAATGAAGCTTAGACATGAGTTATTTTTTTTGTTTTAATATTATAAATTGATTCAGTCAGCTTGAGATATAGACTAGATTTAAAAGGGGTCTGTTTAAAGTATTGTTTTGGCTGTTCCATTTGCATTATTTCAATGAAGTTTTAATGAAATCGCAACACAGTAGCACTAATCTGGATCAGAATGTTTGGTTTGAGTATGTATTTTGAGCTTGGAATCTGTGCCTAATACTTTTGATCATGGCAGTGCAGGACTGAGCCCTGAGTTGGAAATGAGTTAATAATATTAAGATCTGATTTACAACATCTTTTGTATAATTTTTTTGCTGCAGTCATAGAAGAATTGTAGTAAGTATCTAGGTCTATTAACAAAAGAAAGCAGTTGAATACAGGCTGAATTGTGCTTTATGCAATACTCCATGTATAGATACTATAGGGTTGATTTCAGGGTATTAGGGAAGTTATTTGCAGATGCAAATATTTTTCAGTCTTTTTCATTGGCGGCTAATAAAGAAGCAAGACTGTATTGTAACAAAGGGATTTGCTGATGTTTGGAAGTGTTTCAATTATCTCCAAAAATTTTTCTCAGACTTGATTTTGAAGAATGACTAAGAAAGGTATCATTTAAGTGATGGCTCATTTATTGCCAGTCAATTGAAGTAGCAGGTCGGCCAAGAGAGACAGTAAAGACAGATGTAGAAGAAATATAATTTCATTTTAGTGACAATGTAGGGAGGATGCAGGAGGCATCTGTAATTCATACCTTTAATCATAAGGCATTGTATCACATACAAAACACAATGTATGTCAGCGGTCTTGAGGCAGTGTGTCCTCTTCCTTTAAGATGGCTTTCTGTAGTGCTCTAGGAGCTAAGTCCCAGTTGCCATAGGACTGAACTAGAATTTAACCAAAATGCTTAGTACTAGAGCTGTGTAGGGGATCTTACTTCAGTGTGAAATACTGGTGTTTGTGGGAGACTTTTTGCATATGGTAGTTTAAACTGTAAGTAGTGCGATTTCAGAGACAAGAAGGAAGATGTAAGATGGGCATTTAAGTAGGGGCTGTCCTACTGGAGAGAATTGAGTTCTCGTGAAAAGCACAATTCTTGTGTCTTTCAAAGGCCTTAGTAAAACCGTGGTAGATGCTTCTTTAGATTTTGTTAATGGCTCTAGCAAGAGCCAAAATAGCTTTTAAAAAAGAATAAAAGATCATCCCCAAAATTGTCTGTTTTGTGTACAAGCAAGCATGGGGTTTTTTTCTGCTCTCTACTTCCACCTGCTGAAAATGTTTCAGTCTCCAATCTAATCAGCTCTACTCCTCTTCAGACCAGCTGTAGGAAATCAAGTGGAGATAATAGTGTGAATCAAGTTCAGGAAGTTTCAAATGTGATCAGAATCTCTGGCTACATCTTACGTCAGTGCCTACAGTAGTAAGTTTCTAAAATACAGGAAATTGCACTCCTGAAAATTAAGTGTGCAAGTGATGTATCTCCATTATATATATATATATATATATGTTATTTTTCTTTTTTAAACAGTGATAGGATGTTGCTCTGCATCTCTGGGTATGTTACAGCATTCTCTCCATGCATGTTAAAGTGATAAATGATTGTAGCCTTGTCAGTAAGGGAGCATGAGGTTTGGTTAGTATGTAAGAAAATATTGTATTTGCTCCTTACTATTGGATTCAATACTTTTCTCCTTGCTTGTGAAATGCATTGGTTTGGTTTTAACTGAAACTTGAACTTCTCCTGTAAATTCAGGACTCCAGTATCACAAATTATTGAGAAAGAAAAAAAATTGACTAGTGTGAGACTTGTGATAACGTTATAGTATCCGTGACTGTAAGCTAAATTTCTAGAGGAATATTTCTAGATAAATGTTTACTATATTGCTAAATAGATTTCTTAATTTAGATTATTAATGTATATGAATAGGCTTTAAAGGCTTTTTCTGTAAGTGATTTTGTCATGAAAATGAATATTAATAACAAAAATCTGTTTCAAGATTTATCTGAAAGTGTTGTTGTTGAACCTGTTATTTAGATTTGTTGTATCATTGACTAAGGAGTGGATGAACCATGCTTAATCTCCTGTGTGTGCATTGCACTAAACCACAAATGTTATCGGGTGTTTTTCAGCATATATGCCTAAAAGGGCATGTCAGATACGGGCATAAGTTTACAATTTGATTTATATAATAGAAGTAGCTTTTCATTAGCCTTTGCTAGCAGAGAATTGATTTGGTGCTCAGTATGAGATATCACCTTAGTGTTACAAGTTGTCAAGATATCCTTTTTGCTGCTGTAATAATATAGAGTACTGCATATCCTATCGAGTAGTACTAGGTTTTGCTTCTGCTTTTCAGAGGACAGTACTATATGTAGTATGTAAGGGCATACATTAGAATTCAATGAAAAAGATGTCTGGACTTGTATTTTTGTGTATTTGTAAAGCTCATGACAAAGTCTGGTGAAATGATGCAATAGAGCTGTGACAATTTATGATCAGTAATGCTGTATGAACCAAATCATTAAGAAACCTATCATGATGTGTAAGTGTTCAGTTGGCTAATCCAAATGAGTGGGCTAGACTGACAGTGTCTTTGTAATCTGCTCAAGGTAATAATCATGTTTCCTAATAATACCGTAGGCAGCCAGGAACCATCCGACTATGATGTTTTCCTGGCTTTGTTGTTTGTTTGTGATAATACGATTAGTGTGACAGAAGTAAAGGCCTGCTATGCTCACCTTGTGTTTGCTGTGAATACCTGTGCTAATGACATATCCGCTGTTCAGCTCAGTTGAAGCTGGTTTTTAGGACTGAAGCTGCTCCTTCAATCTATAGAAGCATGAAATACTGTCCTCATAGCACAGGGGTCCTTCTCCAAAATACTTCCGGCATGTTTTTAAATCAAGGAGACTTGTTTTGAGTGGTGTATAAATCCAGTGAGTGATTTTACAGCTAAATGTTTCTAATGCTGATCTAGCAAATCATTGTGAATCTCTGCCTGTTTCTGTATGTTTTAAAGCGGTGAAAATACGATCTGCAACTCTGCATTACTCTCCTGCTGACAGGAACATTAGTAAGGGTCAGGGCTCATGGGTTTTTAACCTTTGTGGTGTCCTGTCTTGCCCCAGAAAGATGTAAAACATCAAAAAATTATTCATTAAGCAAAATTACATTGCCTTGTAAATGTGCATGTTGATATCTTGTTTTAAAATGTTACAAGGTGTGTAAAAATCCCTGAAATAAATTTATGGGTTTGGAGAAGTGGAGTTGCAAAGCTTCTGAAATAGGTATTGGTAAAATCCATTCAAGCACTGAAAAATCATAAGGCAAAGTAGAAGTCAGGTCTTTGGAATTGACTGCAGTCTTCATCAGCCATTTGTAAAGTTCAGCCGGTCACTGAGAGAAAAAGATAAAGTATGCTTAGTAGATATTGTCTCGTAACCCTTAATGTATGTTCTGCAAAGCACTAGTGGCATATTCCTGCTAGATATTGACAGTGCTTTAGAAATCATAGGTATTAGAAACAAACTGATCTGTCATCCTGTCAGTGTATCCTTCCTCAATTACCTCTAAGCACAGGATTTTTCCTTTAACGTTCTCCAGCTCATTGACAATTTTAATTAGCTAAAAAAAGGAATTTCCATCATTTTTCTCCAAATAACATTTCTGATTATCACTGCAAGTTTTCTTGACACTTCATCTAAATCTACATTCTCTTAAATTCATCTGATGTTGCAGAATTTTACAATTCTAGTACCATCCAAATCTTACAGTGTCTTAGGTGTGCTTGTATACATCCACAAGTTTTGCTGTTTTATAGTCCTTTTCATCACGTGTTCAGTATTTACTGGTTTTAGATTGCAAGTAGCACTTTCCACACTTACAAATCGTGACGGTTTTGCTGCAGTTTTTGTTCAGGTTCTATCCAGATAGAATGCTTTCTTTTAGTCACTATTATTCATCCTCTGCATACCTAAGATAAAATAGTAACCTGTAGTTCTGACACCTGTTAATGCAAAATCATTTTGGATTGTTTGAAGACAAGATATGTGGTTTGACAGAGTGCAGCAAAGGGAATGAAATAATCTGGGGTTTTCCATGAAAAATATGTAGCAATTAAAAAAACCCAATTAAACGCAAGAAGCAGGTAAGTCCCATTCCTTAAGTTTGCTGAAGTTGCTGGCTACGTGTTTGTAACTGTTTTGAAAATTCCTGCAGACATGCTTTTTAACCAAAAGTGTACTTGCTAGCGTGCAGTTTTATTTAACGTTGCACTAAGGTAAAATGAGGCATGGATTTGATGCCGCTGATGCAACTGAGATACAAATGATGTTGTGCTAAAACTGTCAGAACCTGTTGTTTGGTTTAGTTCTTTCAAGCAGTAAAGCAGAGAAAGCTCTTAGCCTCTTGGTCCCAGTTCTTAGTTACATGTGACTCATCCACGTGACTAATTTTCTTTACTTGTACAGATTTCAGTCACATATTTGGAACATATTATTTCTTAAGTTAATAAATTACAAGCACCTGTTGTGCAATATGCTTTGTATTTTAATTAAAAATTATAAGTCATCTATCTGTTTTCCTATCTGCTACATTAGATTGAAAATGAAGAGCTGTGTTAAGGTGTTCTGTGAGACAGAACTAAATGATACCATGGAAAATCCTGCATATATTATTTCAAATTTGATTTGTAATTTGGAGGGGGTATTACGATTAATTTCAGTGAGAGGAAGAAAAGAGATTTATTTTACATGCCCTAAATCTTTCCTCTTCATCCTCTTACCATCAGTGTTTGCATCCCCAAGGAAGAGACTTTCCATCACCTGGTGGTCAGAGTGTACTGCTTTTAAACAAATTATCCTAGCTGGGTTCACAAAGATTTTATCACCCAGTGTATTGTGCTAACACCAGCTTCTCATTGCTGGCCTAACCCACCGCTGATTCCACAGAGAACAGAACAAAGGCATTAGTTTGTTTTAGCTGTCTTCAAAATACCAACTCATGTAACTACAGTGTCAACTGCTGAAATGTTGTAATACATAATTATTAATGCCTGTGCAAAAATTAGTAAAACTTATATTTGAAAAAAAATGTGCTTTTTTTTTTTTTCAGCTGAGAAAATATCTTGGGAAATACATCAGTTGTTTACCCATCTGGCTTTTGTACTTTGCTTGAAATAATTTGTTACTTATTATAACATCCTCCTGTTCTAATTACCTTTAGTAAAGGCTTACCTCTTTATCCAAGACCCAAGCCACCATCTTAAATGTCAAATAACAACAGGAACCAATAAATAAGAAAGAAACAGATCTGTGTGTGTGTGTGTGCGCACATGTGTGTGTTTGCTTTGTGAAAACGTTCCTGGTGATTCTAAGTGACTGAATGAAAGGAAGACATATGCAAAGCTGTTTCATAAAATGACTAACCTGCCACAATAAATAAGCAAAAAAGCACCGTTTACCACAACAGTCTCAGTGGTTTGGTGGTAGCGGCACACTAAGCCCCAGTGTGGTGTCCCCTTTGCCTTTTAGTAATACTACCACATGCCTGGTTGCTCTTGCAAGTAGCTTATCGTGGTGAATTAAAAGAAAAAAAAAAAAATGGATTTCATGGCACTTCTGTGCATACTGATGGCATTTGGAAAATAATTTGGTTAAACAGTGAAAGAATTAAGGACTTTATAATGAGAGGTAGACATATCTAGTTTCTCTTTAGAAAATATGACAAAGCAGCAATCGTTTTAATCTCTGTAGAGTGGTGGGACAGATCTATGTATGGCTGGTCAGTAGCCACCACCACTGTCTCACAACATTTTTCTTTTGTCCAAAAGTAATGTTAATAGTCCGCAAAGATGTTTTCAAATGAACTTGATTACTTCTTCCAGCTGTGCCAGTACTTTAAAAACACTCTGGAAACAAAAAGATCTATTTTTCAAAATCTGTTGCTATTTGATGGAAAAAAAAGCAGAAACAGCATAGCAAGTTCTGATACTGACTTTAGAATTAGAAAAAAAGGTCCTAGAAACTCATGTTATTTTCAAGTTTTAAAAATAATGCTGTTAGATAAGCATGAAAAGTTAGCAAGCAGTGAGCATTCCTCCATCAATTTAAAATGCTAAACTCCTATGGTCAGCCATTCAAAGAATATTATATAATCAAGATGGTAGCCCCTTATTATGGTGCTTAGCTAATGGACTGCAGCTTTTATGACTAATCATTAGTTTAGGGATTTAGCTATATAGAGAATGGGCACAAAATCCTCCTTTAATCTTCTTTTTTTCACTAAAATTGTGACCACTGTAGGATATTAAGATAACATGGTGATCTTTATAATGGTTTTGTGAAAGTCAGTTTTAATAATATGAGTTAGGCAAATCTGCTTTCTGATCTTCAGGACAGTAAATTAGATATTTACAGTTGGTGAAGAAAAACCTGTTCACTGCATACTAACCTTTGTAATATAACAATGGCTTCGCTTTATGCATATTGTATATACAAAACAGACCCTTTCATATTAAAAAATGTTCTCATGCAATAGGTAACATGCTGCTTCTCTCTCTATAAATGTAAAAAATACCTTTGAATTTTCAGAACTTGTGGTTGCTCATCTCTGGTGATTACTATGTTTTCTGTAGCGGGTTTTTAACCAATCTGATATTTACATGTGGACCTTTTGTCTGTCAAATGAGAGGACAATCCAGATAATGGTCTCAGTTATGACAAATGTACATTTTTTAGCATGCTGTGAGAGATGCATATAATTGTAATTTGAGTAACATTGGCTCTGACCCTGGTAAAGATTGACTTTTTCCTAGTGTAGATGGAGAGTTACTGGAGTATATGTGTTAAACTTCATGCACATGTGTAAGCTAAAGCAGAACTAAGTGAACTTCACAGGTTTTAGTTTTAAACTTTTATTGATTTTTATAAATTATTTTTATCATACTGTTTTTGCCTGCACTTCACTAGTATTAATGCAGTTTGGTTTCACTCTTTCAGATGCCTGCAGGCAGAAGTAGGACTTACATATCTTACATGACTGTAATTACATTGTAGTTTATTTTCTACAAACTTGACAATGTAATCATAACTTCTGTGACAGGTATAAAATATTTTAAAATTTCTTATTTTCACAGAGTAAATAAATTTTACAAATGAGTTAATAATTTTAAAGGTGGCAAAAAAATCACTATTTTTAATATTATTAATATGATTAATAAATATAAATAATATATATTAATATAAAATTAATATCACTATTAATATGAACATGAAGAGCAGAAAGTGGGTGTTCCAACAAGTCATGAGTTAGACTTAACTTGCTCATTTTATTCAGAACTTTTCAGTCATTACAGAAGTCATACTACAGTGTTACCAATAGTAACGGAAGTATTAAATACTTAGGCATACACATCTGAGAAGCAAGCTGGTAAGCACTTTGTAAACTGTGGACTGAGAAACCAAGGAACAAAAAAAATCTCTTAAGTCACCTGCACAAAGGCATAGCTCAGTCTGCAGTAAAACAGAGTAATGGCTCATAGAAGCTACTGATAACTGAGCCTTTCTTCTGAAGCTTACTGTTACGTAGCATATACAAAATTTCCTTATTAGCATTGGAAATCTTTGTGGTGTTGTCATTCTGATGTATTTGCCAAATACTCACGTTCCTGGTTATTTACTGCGATTTACTGTCACTTTGGTCCACCAGTCCTGTTGACTTCAAGGGGCCTGTCATATAATGAAGTATGTTTTATGAGACTAGGGTGACAAGGATCTGTGTTTGCAGCTGACCATTTTTGTTGTTTGTGTCAGCTCTGTAATCAAGTATTTGATGAAATTAAGTTTATACAGTATTTGTTTACTAAACGTTGGACTGTGCTGCTCTGAATACGCTCTCTACATCCTGAATAAGTGGAAACATTTGGATAGCACAAAAGCAAGCAAGTGAAACTTTGTGTTTAAGTTGCTTAATTTATGTGCAGATGCAGAGCAATGCTCAAAATGCTTTGAAGTCTACCACTAGCTCACTAAGGCTTCTGGCATGCCTGGATGCCTTTGTTAATATCCAAGGCATGGTGAACAAAGAACAGTTCAATAAGGCTATTTTGGATAATGGTATAGTTCAGTCAAGATGAGACTTTTCTATTGGATTGGCAGAGACTGCGACTCTTTTCACTCAACGGTTCCCAGGTGTGATGTGCATGCATACTGTTCTACTGGCAGGCAGTAGCGGCAGTGCCTAGAAAGCAGTTGAAGAAGGACAGTTGGCTGACCAGAAATGTGGCTGGGCTTTTATTGTTAATATTACATAGTGTCAGCATGAAACATAAAGGTATTCTTAAAGTTTTAAAAAATAATGATAATAAAGTAATTGAAGTTCACCAACCTAAAAGTGTTAAGCTTTCAAAGAAACAGGTCAGACTTTTGCATAGTAACTGCAAAAGTCAGATGGTCCACAGCTCCGGTGTGCCAAACTTAGAACTGTGCAGGAGAATGGACTGCAAGAACTGCATTCACACTTGAAAAAAAGAGGTATGAGAGAAAATTGTTGCCTTGTTCAGAGTTGTAGTATTGTAACAATCTCAAGGAATTTTTGAGCATAATGCTTTTGGTATTGAGAAAGAAACACCAAAGAAGTTAGATTGGTTTGTAATAGAGCTGAGAATATTCACACATTTTGTTGAGTATGTATTTTACACAATGTATAATTTGGAATAGAATTATAGGGTGAACTGCAGGTCATGGAAAAAGAATTACAATGATTTGAACATGCTGTAACTCTTTCTGAGGGTGGAAAGTAATAGAAGTATCGAACTGAACAACAAAAAATGAAATCATTTACATAGGAAACTGTTAAAAGAAACCTTAAAGTTATATTCTTGTACACAAATGGCAAAGTTGCAGAATACATATTTGGCAGAATAAAAAAAGAATCTCAGGTAAATTGAGTAATTTGAAGTGTAAAACAGTTATATATAGTTTTCAGGCTATTAACGGTAAGAAATGGTATATCAGAACCTCAAAAAGAACATAAATATCACTATAAGGGGGCCTCTCTTTGTAAGTATTTCCAAGAGCAAGGGTGAGTATGATTAAGAAAAGGTTTCATGACAAAGAAAATGAAGCAAAAGGCCAGTGTTTAGTTAGGTATGCATAGTTACTGAAACTAGGTGTATAAAATTTAAGACCAAGCTTGACCTGTGAATATGTATTTTGATCTTACGTGTATTGCAAATACTGCTTTTACCAGTGTATTCAGGCACTGCGTAGAATAACTTGTGTTTGATTAAAGTGTATTTTTTAGCTAGATGTCTATTTTTTATTTGAAGATACCGAGAGGCAGAAAATGAATGACATTTCTCTGTAGTTTTTTTCCTAACAGTTAGTCTGAATTTGTCTGGCTTCGGCTTCCAGCTACTGAGTTGTTTTAAGTCTTTTCATTTAGAAACCTGTAGAAGCCCATATTTTCTCCCTTTGGAAGTGCTAGTATACTGCTGTCAAGTCACCTCTCAAATTTTCTTTGATGAACTGAGAAGACTGACATCGCTGAACATTTGTACAAGTAGCAGGGAAATGAATTTTTTACCTCCCTATGAATGGTTTGAGATCGTTCTTTTTAATACCTGTCTTCAACATAATTTACCATGCTACCATTTTTGAGGTAATCGCCCATAATTTTTTAATTTCTTAATGATTGATATGTTGCATAACATAATCCCTGAATTTAACTTCCAAGGAATCATGCTTATATTTATGTTTGACTAATGACTTTTGCTTGAAAGCTGCTTTGGGCATATATCTGCTAATCTGTTCTAAATTCAAACTAGTGTAAGCTTTGGCAGTACTGTACAGTGCTAATACTATAGTTTAAGGGCTTTTTTCTAATGTAATATATGCTAGTTAATCAAACTTACTATAAAGGTATTTTAGTTTATATCACTCTCTGTAGAAACAGAATGGACTATTCTGTATAAACCTTGTTAAATATAGATTACTTTTCTTTAACACTTATCTTCTTTTTTTCCCCATGGTTGATGCTGCACCAGTTGCTCACTATTTTCCTTAATGATGATGTTTGCCATTTAAAATCGGAACTTGCATGCACTGATCTCTAGAATATCCCTGTTATGCATGGGTTATGCAAAACTATTATTACCAAATCGGGAAGTTCCTCAGGTGACTCACTTAAAGACTCCTGAGCATCCAATAGTGAGGCTTGCTGGTCTAAAAGAAGTTCTGGATCCATAGTCACAGTATCTTTCATTCTCCTTAAAAAAATATAAACTAGAAACTGTTTCATGATTGTCAGTAATGATGTTTTGTTATGAGTCACCTGAGGCTTCCAGAATAGTTTTCAGAATTTGAAATCTTCAGTAGTGTGAAGCTGAGGCTTTTGGGTTTTTTTTCCTTCTGCATTACAGGCTGGCCCTTAAGTTCTTTATTCTCCGGTTTTCTTCAATGTTCTGTAACACAGTTCTGGTCTGTATTTGTCTGATGTGTTCTTTTAAGGTCTGTGGTTCTTTGTTATCCACGATAAAAGAGAAAAAAATAATGTGCATTTTCTACACCATGTTCATCCCAGACATATTTTAAACAATATTTTAACATTTAAGTGTTTGTCATCCAAGAATTTCAAGTAGTACCAGCTTTGTCCCATTTCTTTTCAGCAGTACATACTTACGAGACTCAAGAAATGAGCCCATGTGAACCTCTGAGGTTCAGCAAGGCCAAGGCCTTGCACCTGGGTTGGGGCAGCCCCTGGTATCAATACTGGCTGGGGGATGAAGGGATAGAGAACAGTCCTGAGGGGAAGGACTTGGGGGTGCTGGTGGAGGAAAAGCTGGACGTGAGCCGGCAACGTGCACTCACAGCCCAGACAGCCAACCGTATCTCAGGCTGCCCCACAAGAAGGTCAAGGGAGGTGATTCTGCCCCTCTGCTCCGGTGAGACCCCCCCCATCCCAGAGCGCTGCATCCAGCTCCGGAGCCCTCAGCACAGGAGAGATGTGGGCCTGTTGGAGCGGGTCCATGGGATGGCCGCAGAAATGAACAGGGGGATGGAGCACCTCTCCTATGAGGAACAGCTGAGTTGGGGTTGTTCAGCCTGGAGAAGAGAATGCTCCAGGGAGACCTTACTGCAGCCTTTCAGTACTTCAAGGGGGCTTGTAAGAAAGATGGGGACAGAGATTTTAGTAGGGCCTGTTGTGGTAGGACAAGGGGTAATGGTTTTAAATTAAAGGTGGGTAGATTCAGGCTAGATGTAAGGAAGAAATATTTGGAGATGGTGAAACACTGGAACATGTTGCCCAGAGAGGTGGTAGATGCCCCATTCCTGGGAACTCCAAGGTCAGGTTGGATGGGGCTTTGAGCAGCTTGATGTAGCTGAAGATGTCCCTGTTGATTGCAGAGGAATTGGACTAGATGGCCTTTAAAGGTCCCTTTCAACTCAAACCATTCTACGTTTTTTGTATTCTGTGATTTTCTTATTTGGGCCAGATTGTAACAATTGCTATGAAAACAATTTTTTTTTTTTTTTTTGTTCCTGTCCTTTCCAGGTTTGCTCATAATTCCTGAATGTACTACATTTGCTTGCTTAACACTCTCCTTTTCAGATGTTGTGAATTGTCAGGATGTTTTAACTAGCATTTGGTTTAGTAGAACAGCTTCTCTGTCTGTCTGTGGATGCTGTTATAGCCCCTTCTCAATTAGAATCTTGAGCTCCACAACAGATAGGCATCAGCACATCCAATTATTTTTTTCGTTCTACTTTGACTGTAAGGATTTTCAAAATCATTTGTTTCTTTAGCGTGCTCTGAAGAGTTGTATTTCCGTGCTATCTTACCATTGCCTGCACTTTTCTATCACTATCCTGGATGTACCAGAAAATTGAGTGGTTACGATGCATCTTGGGCACACATCTTGAGCTTTAAGACCAAAACAACCACTGTATTGGTTTGGACAGTAGGCTCATCTCTCCTAATACCTCTTCAACAGCATCCAATAAACAAACACAGAAGAAGAGCAGAGCAGAATGATCCTTTCCTCACGTGTCCAATCAATGGCATTAGCAATTTCCTGAGGAATTGCATTCCAGATCGTTGTGCTTAATAGCTACTAATGGATTTATCATAGAATGGTTTGGGTCAGAATGGACCTTAAAAGATCATTTAGTTCCAACCCTTACCACTTCTTTCTGAAAGCCCTTAAAACATCTGGCTGTTGTGGTGTTCAGTATGGTATTGTAATCATTCACAGTTGATATTGTATGACTTCTTCAGATTGGTAAAAAGTAAAAAAAAAAAATGTAGCATATGCTTTCTACTTCTTGTTAGTATTCATTTTTCAGTTTAATGGGAATGCTGATATGACCTTTCTTAATAATTCTGTTAATAACAAGCTTACTCAACAAGTTGTATTCTGGATTAGCACTTAATTTATTTCATTTATTTCTTTGTGTGTGTGGGGTTTTTTTTGTTTTTTTTTTAATTTTATTTTTTAAGGCAGTGAATGGGTAGGAGTCCATCCCGCTGTGATGTTTTTAGTCTTTAGGATCTATAAAATCTTAGAGGTACTGAGGCGAAATGGAGCTCCTGCGCCCACAAAAACAAGTGGCTTTGTATTCTTTCTGGCCTAGAAAAACAAAACAAATGTAATGTACCCTTTCAGTCTCCTTACTCATGGTATTTTACTGACCCTTTCAGTGTTTTAGGGAGGAATTACTGAGGAAGCAAGCAAAACAAGTGCTTAAGGAGGTAAGAGGGCAAATGGCACTCGGAGAAATCTCTTGTTGCAAATCTGGCCTCAGACTTAGTCCTCTCTCATGCTTGGAATTACAAGCAATAAAAAGAGGCAATAAAGGAGCCTACCCAAAGGCATCTTCCAGCAGTTTGAGATTTTGACCAGTTGCCTCACAATGATAAGAACAGTCCTACTTAAGATTAACTGAAATTGCCCGAAAATCACCAAAAGTGTAATCAGAACAGCAATAGTGATGGTAGTAAATCTCCCCAGGCTGCACAAGTAGTGTGAAAGGTCCTTTCGGGCCTTTTAACAATCACAGGATGAGGAAAATGGGCAGGAATTTGAAAGACAGTGAAAGTGGTTCTATTGGTGCCTTTTGATACAGCTACTCCAGGTACTGATGCTCTGTACAGCTGTAAAATTGCTTCACACCTGTCAGCGGTTGACTTTGTCAAACCGCAGTTTTGGCATCCTTGCCTTCATGAACTCTCCTTAACCTCATTTTGAAAAGAGACTGTACTCCTGTGCTTGAAACGAGACCGATGCTCCTCAGTTAAGGTTTCTGAGTCTCCTGATGGTAGCACTCTGGTTATTATTACACCTCTGGAAAAATTAATCCGTAACAGCTTCTTCAGCTTTGTTGCCCTACAAACTAATTCCAATTCTACAGGTAAACTTTAGCCAATACCAGGAATCTGTTGAAGCCTGGAAATGAAAATCGGGTACTCGGAGCTATTTTACCAACTTTCAGTTCTCTTCTGTAGCTCTTGCTAACTACAGCACTAATTTTATCCCTTGCTTTCTCAGATTCCAATCCCAAACCCAGCTTTCATTGAGGTAGAGGAGTAAGAACTAAACTAAAAATTAAAACTAAGGCACTTTTATCTCTTGATGTCAGCTGTCAGCTTTGCTCTGCCGACCTGACAGGATTTAGCAATGGTTCAGGCTGTGCAACCCCAGTCTTTCTAAATCTGAACATTAACCTCAGTTCTAACTCTAGCGCTTATCTTTTAATACAGACTCGGCATCTACTGCTGCTGCCTAAATGGAATATAAGAAATTCAAATCAGCTAATGGTTAACAAATCAGTCTCTATAGCTCTTATTTTCCTCAGGTTTTCTCGATCTTTAGCTACAGTGACAATACCAGCTGAGAATCTGGTGTGTCCAAGTTGTGTTTTTGAAGTTAGTAGCATTGTTTTGTGGTATTTTGAAACAGCGGTTACTAATGTCTAGTGCTAATGCTGTTTGTTTGCTTCCTGTTAGTGTCATTAGTGGATTTTACATTGGTTTAATCTCTCTACATCCTCCAAACTGAACCTTTTTTGATAATGAATAGCTTTCGCAAGTTAAGGAGTTACTTTGGTCGTTGCAGATTGCATTGAAAGGATGGCATTTTACTAAGTTCTGTCAGTTTATTACTTACGTGTGCTGCTGTGGCATCTGTATCTTGAGCTGATTTTTACTTCAAAAAATAGGTTTTTGCAAGAATTTTGAGCAAATAGCTGATTTTTTTCTGCGATGCTCTATACTTAAAAAAAAAAAAAATACTAATCCACAGTGCCATTTACTGAATTGCAGACTGCTAGGTGTTGCTGTAAACAGGAGCTCACAGATCAGCCATATCCAACTGTATCCATAGGTACAGCTCTTGCCCTGCAATGTTAAGGAGGTCTCTGACCCGCTGGGTTTGTAGCAAATGCAAAGCACTGCATATGCAGTCAGATCTTCAATATTTTGTTTTCCTCGAAGGTAGTTACAGTACTTGCTCGAATGATGTGGAAAGTAGAACTTTCTATGTTCAATTAGATATTAATATGGAGGAAAAAATAAGTCAAAATAGAGCATAAAAATATATTTACAGTTTGTGAATATGGATTTGAATGGAAAATCTATGTTGTACCCAAGGACTGGGTGTAACCAGTGTTATCCAGTAACAAATTGTTATTCTGAAGAATGCTGTGCCTTTAATCTCTTTTAAGCATACAATTTATAAAGGAAAAAAAAATCAGATAGTGGCAATGTAACTAGATTTTACTTTGCACTTTTGGGAAATACACTAGATTTATACATTTCTGCTTTTAAGTTTTATATACTTTCATTTTTATTACTCATAAAACAGGATGTTTGTTTTCTCTGAGACAAAAATAGTATGTCAGTCATTTTATCTGCAAACCGGGTTAAGAAGATACCTGAAATGTTAGTGAATTGAAAGTGTCATCAAAATATGTTGTCATAGATGAATGATTTCTGGTCACTCAAAGAATCACCTTCAAAAGTATTAGTAAATAGTTTTAATATGAACTTATAGAAGTGCGACTTGGAGTGAACCTTGTCATCAAATTTTATCAGTTGCTACATGGATGGAACATACAAAGGAAAATCAAGCCGGAATGATTTAACACAGAGACTGGAGACACCAAACGTTAAGGTACGCCCTCGCATTGAGCCATGAGGTTCAGAGAGGACCACCTTGCTTTCTAAACTCCTGATGGAGCTTAGGTGTGGCTAGGTCCAGTCGTAGTCTCAGACTTGGATAATGGTTTATGTCTAAAGGAATTAACTACATGGATTTCATTAGTATTAGTTTAGCATGCTGTCAGTTGCTCTGCCAAGGATCTGTTGTGAGTAAGGAGTCTCTCTGCCTTGGGTAAGGATCTCTTTGTGTCAGGTAAGGAATCTCAAACCTTGAGAGGCATCCTAGCTCAAGGGGAGAATCACTGGTGTGCAGTCCAGTTGCAATTTGGAGAAAGCTTGAATTGGACTCATCCGAAGATCTGCCATCAGTAAAAAGGTCTCTCTGTCTCAAGGAGCAACCTTGAGGGGCATCCCAGCTCAAGGGGCGATCACCGCCATGCAGCCATGCTGCCTAGCAAGGAGAGCTCAAAGTAGGCTCACCAAGCTGTCATATCTATGGGATAGAGTGGTTGGCTCATGGTCAAATTGCGTACAATGGGAAGGTATGCATGAGACTCCTCGTACACACAACTTCCTTTGTTCCTTGATAAATGAGTCTTGGAAAAACCACCTGCTGTTCATGTCCTAATGGCAGGGTTGGTGTTCCAAGCCCATAAGCATCGATGCTTACTGGATCGCTCTGCTCCTTTGTGGGTTTCCTGGAGAAGTTCTTGGCCCAGCTACGGCTCAGACCTTTACCTCCTTTGGAGTCTGTACCAAACTACTGCTAGTTTGCTTGGGGGTGTCGAGGGCATCCGTCACATGTTTTGAAAATGTCAGTGCCAAGTTAAAATGAAGAAATAGTACTTTAGCAAAATGAAGTCACATTACATTTTTTTAATGAAAGTTGCCCAGTGATGTCAATTTAGCATAAAGAATTACCACTTCAACTTTCTAGACTTGAAAACAAAACGGAAATACTACTTTTGTGAGAAAAAGCATGCATTTTTTTTTCCAAAGGATTTTTCAGTAGCATTCTGTAAAAGGTATGAAGAACAGTATTTGCAGTACTAATAATATGTAAAATACTGCTAAAATTGTTGTTTTTTTACTGAAAATACATGCAAATTGAAAAAGTAATGCTTTTTGGTATGGAAGTCTGTTTTTAATTGAATAGGATATCCTTCTCAAAAACCTTGACTGTAAAAAGTAATGTTTAATTTCTCGTTGGAATGGATTTCTTTCTAATTTTGTGATTCGTCTCTCACATTCTTTATCTGTTTCCTTCAGAGTGTTAGTATAGATGAAGAGAAAAAACATTCCCTGGAAATAATAAGTTGTCAGATTTTGCTTTTGTGTTATGTGTGGCATATGGATATGTTTAAAACAAAAACTTAATACTGCAGGAATACACTTTTAGAATATAGCCAAATCAGACTTAAAACAGTTTTGAAAACTAATTGAGTCCAAAGTGTGCAAAGATAGATGGGTTATTCTCAGATTTTATCTTCTGGAGCTTCATAAATTCCACTAGCAAACACAAAACTGCATTGCAAAGGATTGGGGTTTCTAGTAATAAGTATCTATCAACGCAAGAGATGGCAGTTTGATAGCAAGACCACTTCAATGCTGAAATAGAATGCAGGGAACTGATTTTAGGTATATTTTTTCTGAATGTCTTGACTCTCGCTCTAAAGTCACTCTATAAACATCTGCATCCATGATAAAGAATACTTCAGATAAACAAGTATCAGTCCATATGAGGAATTTTAAACTTAAAAACAAAATTCCCTCATTATTTATTGTTACCATTTAGTATTGCTAACAGTAAAACCTTCAAAGGCATCTTTTCAAAACAGAAAAAAAGCCGCACAAAAACTGCAGAAGGAAATATATGAACAAGCCACCATTAATCCAGTAGTAATGACCTAAAAGGTATTGTAATTGCATACATGCTGAAGTAGATAGCACAAATGAAAAATACCTAATCATAAATCAGATTGAACGACCACAACAGATGATAATCCTCACTGGTTTTGGATTTTCCACACAGAGATTCTCTTATCTCTTTCATTTTTCTTTTTAGTGGTTTAGACCCAATTTTTCTGCTGGCAGATATCTGTCTCTTGAATATGTCGAGTACAGCTCCTTTACTTTTGCCGAATATGGGGAATGTAAAGAAAGGAAAGGAGGTCGTTCTCTTCCTGCTTGTGAAGAAACTATTGCATACCACCATCTACCAGCTGACTGAGTCTGGGAGACAGTGTCAGAGCTGGCAAAGCATTTACTGGATCCAGCTTGCACCAATGAAATTTTTGCTACTATTCAGCAGTAGCCTGGGAATATATATGCAAGGTTATTTGTAAAATAGGTTGCTTTCAGACTTGTGTGAATAGGAACATCGTGAGACCTTCAGATGTTTTGCTCTAATGTTGTAGTGCAATAACTTTATACAGAGCATGTATATTTCAAACAAAAATCAAGTGTGCTTATGATTATCAAAACAAATTTCTTGATGTTTTTTCTGCTAGGGAGGAAAGTTCCCTGGACTGGATTGAGGATACAGTTAAGGAGCTTGCTCATTTTATGCCCAGGGACTGTGACTTTACTACCTTGAAGTCGAACTTCATGATGTTCCTAATTGACATGGACAGCTTAAACTACTATGATCTGTGGGTTTGATGAAGAAGACAGTGATTATGCCAAATGAAACAACAGTGAATACATCATTCTGTTCTGTAAGTGTCTCGGTTAACTTGAAGAAACAGCTTACAGGGAGAAATGGGATACAGAGAAAAGCCTGACCCATCTGCAGCTAAGGAGAAGTGTGGCAAGAAATGCTAGATAAAGCACCTTAAAAGAGAAGTAAATTTATGCCAATGAGAGGCTGGGGGAAAATGACAGTTAGCTGTCTGTTCTTCACACACTGAAATGCACTTTTTCTTGCTGTTGAGGGAAGAGATCCCAAATGATAGGAATAATGAGCGGTTATGAGAGAACTAAGAACAAAAGCACTTCGGGTCCAGGTCTCATAGAAGCTGGCATACAATTTGAAATACTCTTTTATATGGCAATATTATTTGGGAAGGGTTGGGGCTGACCAAGTTGTGATAAAATACGGAGTGAAAAGCAGAAAATGCATGTGATAGTTTGGTTTGGCTGTATTATGTTAGGGAACCATGACATCAGAGTCAAGACTGAGCTTGGAGACTTAATGATACAGAATTGAGTTAGCAGTTAAAACTCCTGCTCTCACACCTATACACAGTTACAGTGCACAACAGTGACTGCTGGATAATTCAGGTAGGAAGGGACCTCAGGAGCTCTCTGCTCCAAGCTGCTGCTCGCAGCAGGATCGGCTCTGAGGTCAGACAGGGTTCTTCAGGGTTTTATCCTGTTGGTCTTGGAAAGTCCCCAGGATGAAGACTGCACAGCCTCCCTGGACAGGCAGCTTCTCTTTGTGACTTTGTAATCTTATTGCAAAACACATCTGGCAAGTATGCTTGACACCAGTGGTCTTTATTGGAAGGGAAAAGAAACAGGTAAAGGTTCTATATGGAACTGTTAGATGCAGTGTTGCAAGTAGAAATTTGAACCCAAAAGATGCATTTGAATGTTGGTACACCTGCAGATTCCGAGCAGTATAGGAGTGGTAATACCTGACCTTCCAAGAGTTTACCATCCACTGTTTGCAAATGTCTCCATCTGGTTTGATGCCAGGAGAGTGCCAAGAAAATAAAGGTTTATTCACCATCTGTCATGCCCACAAGGTGCTTTTGAGTTTGATAACACTGATTCACAGCTTAGTCCGGTACATGAGTCTTTGTGAAACTGAGGACCTAGGACATAAGTAGCAAAATACAATATTAACTTTTTTCCTTGTGTTTTTGACTTGTGGAGTTTCCAGTTCCGAGGTCTCTCTTTTTCCCGATAAGGAAGCCTCTAGATTGTGAGATATTTAGGATTAGGAAGTAGTAGCATTATGACTATATTTGATTCAGTTATGGATATGCTGAATGCAGAGCAAGACAAAATATGTAGCTTGGCATAGAAAAATCACATCTTCAGAACCTGATCAGAATATTAACTGAAGGGATCTCATATTCTGTGGAACAACTGCACACACTGCAAACTTGAATTTAGAGATAAAAAATTACCCCAAAATGGAGCTGCAGAAACTGCAAGTTCTGCTCAGATACGGGAGGGTGTAGCACAAGGCAGAGCTGCTGTGCTAGATTTCAGCAATCCCTATTAGGATCTTAATCTAGGGTAAGCTTGGATATCACCAAAGATAAAACATTCTGAGAGTCTTTTCTCATCCTGTTAGCACTAAGAAAGTACTGGGAAGAATTTGCTCACAAGTAGTATTTTGTTTGGCAAGTTACTACACACTCTAGGTCTCGTTTGTTAAGGTGTGACTGTATCCACTCTTATCAGGTCAGCTAACAAGACTCACTTTCTGCTTTGGGTTTTAGTTTCACGAGACTTTATTCTGGTGTATTCTGTTTGAATTTAATAGAAGAACAGTCCTGAAAGGTACAGGTATTTAAAGAATATCCTGAAGAACAAGTTTTTATTTACATGGGATAGCTAGATGATGTTGTTTATGAGCTTTCTGACAATTTTAACTCCCGTAAATAGTTTTACTTCTCATAGCAGTTGTAATAAGTTTTTTTTCTTCTAATAATTAGGGTGAATAAGTTTAGCTATCATAAGCCTTCTTAAGTAAAGCTGTTGAAGTGAAAATCTGTAATGATTACATGAAATACTGGATTCCTTGAAGAGAATCTGCAGTATGGAGGAGGCTTGTATTTGTCTGACACTCAACTGCTGCATCCCAGTCCCTGCACTTAAAATTTTGATAGCTCTGACATAGGATAAGAGATCTCTATAGATTCATGAGAATTCAAGACAGGCAGATTACTGTCAGACAGCAGTGATGAGAAGGTATCTGTGCTTTACGCACTGTCTTGGTGGTTTCTTACTTTTTTTTCTTGGCATTTGCATGACAGGGTTCTATATTCACAATATGGAAATTCAACATCTGTAGTACTTTGCAGATCCATTTCTGTTCTGGGATGATACCAGAGGTAAGTGGAGTCTCTCAGTAACAGTGCAACAAGAGGGCCAAGCACTGTGTTCTCAGAAGAGACTGTGAATATGTGAAACCAAATGGTAACCTGCAGAGGTTAGTTAGAGCCAGCCTTGCAGCAGCGAGTACTGAGGTCAGTCTAATTTGAGTTCGCGAACAGGGAACGGACACCTTCCAATCTGCATTGACCCACGTGTCTTTCTGCATTACCAGAATGGTCCAAAATTGAAGCAAAAGCCTTGAATATACCTTGACTAGAGAGTTAGAGCACCATAATTACGCACAGGGCATGTGCATGTGTATACATGTTTGAACTTTTATACACACATGGTTGCAATTAAAAGACAGCCTGCATTTTGAATTCTGCTTTTCTTTCTTCCTAGGGTAGGAGGGTCTGGGTCAATTAGCTCTCGGTAGTCACAAGTATGTATGGATGAAAATGCTATTTAAATAAAAGAAGAACTGATGCTCAAGGCACTAGATTTTAACTAGCAGTCTCAAAATGCCACCTTTGTTAATAGATGTCATGTGACCTTGAGCAAACTGTACTTATCCCAGGTGAACTGTGCTTAACTTTACATACAGGCGTCCTCATGAAGTTTAACTGGACTCTACTTTCATGATCAGTGTGAAGAGAATTGTCATTGAACAGAGATGAGGTTAAACAATTGCTCACAGTTTAAAGAAGAAAAAAATTAGTATTTGTTCATATTCTCTCAATGTTAAATACCTATGGCATCCCATCTGCAAGGTGTGGAAAAAAAGCACCTTTTTTTTTTTCTTTGTTTTGCCCAGTCAGATTCCAGTCTTGCTACTTATATCAGCCAAAAATATTTCCCTACAAAATTTGAAGACCTATTAAAGTCAAGGGGTCCTTACAGGGTCAGGTGTTAATTTGTGAGACCTCAGCAAATGTATCATGGCGAGCGACTACTTAATACGTGTATAAGACTAGACACTGCTGCAGTGGAGCTACATCTATATTTACAATTTTAATCCAGGTAATACTTCAGCTCTCACCTGTACAATATAATAAAATTCCAAAGAACAAGCTTTGTAAAAGAACAAAAATCAAAAAACAGAGCAAAATGCACCTAAGTTTATTCCTGCTGGAGGAATGTTTTCATCTCCTAAAGAAAGAGGTGATTCACAAGGGTCTGCAGTAGTCATGCCATGAAGAAAACTACCTGTAGAAAAAGTAAGAATGTGTATTTTACTGCATGGCATCTGGTTTACATTCTATAGGCAATCTCTAGCGTGTGTTATTGTGGGATTTTTTGGCCCTGAGTTGGTAAAATCTGTTAAAAATTGCATCTTAATTGAAGCCTCTCAATATATGTTAACACTTAACAGAGGAAAGAGCAGGTTCTTGCAAAAAATTTAGTGTTCTTTTGATGAGTGGAAATTTGTATTTTCTTGACACTCGGAAATTTTCCTGGAAAAAAAAAAAAAAAGAAAAAAAAATTGTGGAAAACTCTTTCTGAAATGGACATGCAGTGATATTTTGAGTCCAGAGCAGTAGTTAATTTTGTTATTTCCCTGAGGAGGATGATTTGATGAAGTAGTTCTCGGAGGCAGTTGTAAGCCTGTTTTGTTTATGACACTGCTTGTTCTTTCCAGCTTCCCTAAAGCGTGCCTTTTTGACCTGTACACTTGTTCTTCCCTTTATGTGGATCTTGGAGAGATTTGTAATGCCAGCATACATTTCAGTGATAGGAAAAGTTGTCAGTTTCCAGATGAGGAAACATAATAATACTTCATCATATTATGTTTGGTAAGCATCCAGCTCCTAGGGAGATGCAGCTAGCACCATGAAGTAGAAATGGAATATTTGTGATCATGCTGAAGTGCAACTCCATGAAATATACCCGGTGCATAAGTACTAATAGTTTCTGTGTAAATGTTTGATTCTGCTTGCTTCATCAGAAGAGAATAAAGGAAAAAAAATTTTTCAGAGCCTCTTCAGCTGTGATAAGGAGCACTAGAAAGAGAGGGTAGGAGAATAGACTGTTAATGAGTAACCAGAGATAATTATTAATTTAAGAAAAATCTAGGTGTTAAAATCTTGGCAAGAAAAAGTGTTGCTATAATATAAATGGCAAGAAATGAAGGTCAAGAATAAGATTCAGACAATTCACCATGGTGGAGTGGGTCATCGCTGAATTAATTGTTTTAAATGTGGCCAATTTAACAATTAAACATTGTTGTACACAATATACGAAATCCAGTAAATTAAATACTCCAAGCATACTGTTGAAAACCCTGATACTGTTGAAGCACTGGAAAATGCGAAAGGGAAATATATTATGAACAAAAGGCTAGATATGTGTTACAAAATAATAGATATGTGTTAATGAAGATAAATTGTATAAGATTTTCAATTTGATAGTGCCCTTATAATGTTTTTCACAACTTAGCAGGATATGCTACAGGCTTAGAACAAGTAATTAGATTTTTTTTAGATTTATTTCCAGGTCAATGTTTTCCCAGGGCTGTGCATTACTTTATAATGCATTGCTTTGCCCTATAACTCTTATTGTGGGAAGATGTAATTATTTTAGTTTGGTCTAGCATTGGGGTACCAGCATTCTCTGTCTTGCGTCTCTTCTGTTACTATGTAACATAATATTACATTACAGACTTCTGATCAGAGTGGGTTTTGGTAATTTCTGTCAGTCTTCAGGCTGCGTGTTCTAGCAGCCTTGACTATATAATTGCTTTCATTTTTAGAGACCTTTTCTGCAAAATGTTTGAATCCATTAGTTTGTGGACTATGGCTATTGCTACGTTGGCAATACCTTTCATAAGTTGCATTAAAAAAAAAATCTTGATGTGGACAGTACCACAGTTAGCAGCGACTTTAAAGCAATATCTGCTGCCTCAAAAATTCTAAGTATTTGCATGTCCAAAGGTCCGTCGACTAGTGTCTCAAGGGAAATCGCCATGTGAGAAGAAAAACAAATTCAGAAAAAACAATTCATTGTGAAATAAATCAGCCTGTGAGAGTTTTTCAAACCTTATACTCAATTAATGCAATAATGGTCTTTATTGCTGTCTATAAAAAGAAATTAGTTTGAGGCTTCATGTGTCATAAATAATTAAAAGTTATTTTTATAGACACCTACCCTCCCCAAGTCAAAGATAGGGTTAAGTATTTTGTGGACTTCAAAGACTGCTCTGGTAATCACTTAAAAACAGTTTCTGAGTGGAAAAATATAATTATTATTCTTATTAACAAGACAAGTATGCATATGAAATGAACTTCCTTTAGACTATTACTGCTGTTAAAAATTGATTTTTTTTTTAAAGTTTGTTTCTAGCAACCTGGATGTGCATGTCAAACTGTTTCTAATTTAACATCTTTTAGAGGAGAACGCTTTTTTGAAAAATAATTTGTTGACTTTTTAGTATACTCTGAGTCATTAACTGCAATGAGAGGTTGTCTTTTCTTGCTTTCTTGCCTCACTGAAGAATATTTGTACCACAAGGTTAATGCTCCCTGATGTATGTCAGTCTCTATAGTATACCTTCAGACTCCCAGTAGGTAAACCCCAGTGTTATTCAGTCTAACTGTGCAATTCCTATCATACGAGTTTTACAGGAACGTCACCCCAGGTGACTGTTAAAGGGAAGACTGAATTCAGGATTAAAATATTGACTTTCAAGGTGCTTAACTTTGCCTCCTGAACAAATTTCTGACTTGCTAACCTGTATCTACGGTGGCATATTTCCAAATTCTTTGCTTCTATTTGGTAAGACTTTTAAAAAACTTTTGAGAATTTTTTTTCCCCTCCTGAATTCATTAAAGGCTTTAATGTCATCATATTTAGCATTTTTGTGTGTATGTCTCTTTGAATCTCCCAGAAAGCCACTATGAATTAATTAGAATCATACCATGTACTACTTTCCTTAATCTTTTTTTTTTTCCTTAGCTATCACACAGGAGCATATCAGTTTTAATGTTATATTGCAGTCCTTTGGGGAATCTGCATTCAAGCACTATTTTCTTACAGTTATTCTTGTACTTCATCCACATTTCCCAAAATCTATTGTATACCTTCAGGAAACCACAGTAGGCCTATACTATTAGATATATATGCAAGACTCCAGCCTGGTTTTCCTTCTAAAAAACACAGAAATTTGTTTTATTGAGTTTAAAGAGAAAATAAATCCTTATGGTTTGGAATCATTACTACAAGATTAAGGTTAAATTATTTCTGTATTTCCAGAGGCTACATTAATTTCTTGTGCTGTGCTGAATGATGCATAGTTCTTGGAAATGGTGATAGAATTATTTAGAATCAACCAGAAATTCATATACAGATGAGAAATGATGCATCAGAACCTCATGATTCTTTTCAGAAAGAACTGAAACTCAGCTGGTTTCTTCAACAAATTCTGGGTTTGCGTATCATTCTCCTATCTCTTTTATCTTGCCTTTTCAACTAGAGACAGTAATTTTTTAACCTCCAGTGCCAAATTACAGTCTTGCTGTCTGCTGCTGTGCAGGTGACGGATTCCTTCTTGGCTATGCTTCAAGAGAGGACAAAGCAATAGCATCATTCTGTTCTTAAAGAGGTTAGGGATTATTTTAAAAATCTTTCATAATGTTTCTGTTAGAATGTGTGGTGTTTCGTAGTGTAATGCTAAACAACCCAAGCACCGTCAGCTATAGATTGTACTTTACAACCTACATACAGAGAGCGTATTGTGGTGTGCACCTTATGTCAAAAGGGTCTGTCAGTCCTTTATGAACAGTGGACCTGGTTAGTTTAACATTTCATAGGAACAGTAGGATTCTCATAGTTTGCATCTTCTTGCTGACAAGTTTAACAAGATGAGGAACTGAAGTCAGTACTGTTCAGTAGCCTGGAAGTAACATGTTAGAGGTTATATTCATCATGGTACACTATGTCAAAAGGCTGGAAGTTACAAAATGTCAGCTGACAGAGTGTAAGATTGTGACAGAATTAATTAGGGCAAACTATGCTGGTTATGGCTCACTGCAGATGGCATTGCTGGTTAAGTTTATAGAATCATAGAGATAAAGGTGACAAAGTGCAAACCTATCCAGGAACACTTTCTCATTTCCAGATTACTTCTGCTCATCCTTGATCTGGAGTGGGAGAGTGTCTGTGCTGTAAATCTCCTTCAAGGAAAGTTCATCTAGTAAAAAAAGTTGGATAAAAATTAATGTATAGGCATTTTATGATGCCTAGTAAAGATGAGGTGCTCTGAAATTAGACCACGTAGAGAAGATCACAAGTTATATAATAAAAATCTGACAAGAGCCGTCAGTTGGTATAGTATCGGAGTTTTGGAAAACAAAGTTGTTTGTTTTGGGGTGTGGGTTTTTGGTTTTGTTGTTTGTTTTTTTCTGTGGAAAAAAATTGTGTTTCTCTGGTTTGGAGTAGGTGGTAGATTTTGATTGTTACGTATTTCTGATTTACTGTACAGAAGGGTTTAATTAAAAAAAACCCTCTCACAGCAGCAGGTAGGATTTTCAGCTCTCTGAGGTTTCCTCAATTAAGAACTTGGGTATGAGGAAACAAAGATGCTTATAAACTAAATACGTCTAAACTTTTAGCGCCACCTTTATCTCATCTCGTCCCTTCCTCACTGGAAGGTAGACTGGTTTAGGACCGTAAAATTTACATCGGTTGCCAAGGGCCATCCATCCACAACCTGGGTCTTAAAGTGTCGTGACAATGGGTGAGCACAGCCAGTGTCCCAGGATGCTTGCACATAGTGCTGTCTACAAACAAGAGAGCATTTAAATGTTCCCAACCAAATTTCCTGAGATACATTTACTGTGAGGGTGGTGGGATACTGGCCCAGGCTGCCCAGAGCAGCTGTGGGTGCCCCATCCCTGGCAGTGCTCAAGGCCAGGCTGGATGGGGCTGGGAGCAGCCTGGGCTGGTGGGAGGTGTCCCTGCCCGTGGCAGGGGGTTGGAACTGGGTGGTCCTTAGGGTCCCTTCCAACCCAAATCATCCTATGATTCTGTGTTTCTCTATATGCTTCTACTGAGATCTTTCCTTCAGGCTTGGCATTAATGTTCAAAATCAAAATTTTGCTTTATATAATCTTACACAGTGTTATTAACTCTACAGGGTTTTTTTCCCCCCTCTGATTTTGTGATGATTTTAAAGCTGGCTACCGGGAAAAATTAATGTTTGATGTTTTTTGTTTTATTAAGAATGTCAATCTGAGTTTTCATCTGAAATCTCAGGGTATATTTTTAGTGCCAAAAATTATGGGAAGGTAAGCTGCAGTTACCAGTGCAAAACTCTTCCTTACTCTAGTGCAACTAAATCCAGGTTTGACAGCTTCTGCTGATAACACGGTATTTAAAATAGTGGTTTGAGTACTTCGGTGTGATGAGGCTATTAAGCACAAAAGATTAAAGCACACGAACAAGATGTTCCAGCAGAAATGCTAAAAGTTACTTCATATCATACGTGCATTTATATTAACAAAACAAAAAATGAGCAGAGTAACATTCTAAGGAAAATATGATTAGAAGAAACAGAATACATGAATAATGCACAGAATTCTTAAGTAGCCTGGCGTTGGTGTTAGAAAAAAATGTTATTTATTGGTACTTAGATTTTCAGCAAACAGAACAAAAAATAGTCAACAACGTATTATATCACAATGGTGAAATTTACATATGACAACGATGTTTGAAAATGCGAGTCAAAAAGATTGTAATGAGTAATTTTTTATTAAAATTCTGTTAATATTTACAGCCAGTCATATAAAGTTGTAATGAACAAACCAACCATTAATATTTAAAGTAGTTTTGACATACATATTTTTCCAAGCTCAAGCACTGCATAATTGTTCAAGCCTATTCTTTCAATCTTATCCCTGTTACCTTTTCAATATTTTACACTATATTATTATACTATAATTTACTTTGAGAATTATTTTATATATGCACCTGATCATTGATACTGCAGGAACAAGTGTTTCATTCTGCCACTTTGGTTAGTCCAAATGAGATGAAGTGTGTAAGTATTAGGGCCCTGGTTTTAATTATTATTACTTTAATCTTCTTGTGGCCTTAATAAGGCAAAAGGTTTATTGTCTCCAGTTTGGCTGCACCCTTTAAGCACTAGCATGGTAAGGCAGCTGTGTGGAAGAAAGGTCGTAACTGGAGCGCTCCCAGAAGATAATTTCCAAAACCCTGGATGTAATCCTCCTATCCTTCTTTCTACTATATCTGAAGGTTCTCAAAACATTTATTCTATCTTGTGTTTGTTTTGCTTTTCCTTTCTGCTGTACCACTAAACAATTTTAGTGTGGCAAATTACTGTGGCAAGTATTCAAGTTTTGGTCATCATTTCAGTCAGAGCTGTCTTGTTATAAATTGTAATACACATCATGGTCTGATTAAAAGTATTCAGTGTGTTGAAATTCACAAAAAGAAGTTAGGCTATACTGTTTGCTTAGAAACCAGGAATATGTTTTGTCTGCTCCCTTCAAGGCAGTTGCAGAGAAAATAAAAGCAGTTGTGTGTAGTTTATCTTACTTAGGAATAGATGATTTTGAAGTCGGAGCTGAGTGGAATTTATCTCCAATGGATGTTTCCTAGTTTTTTATTAAGCTCCTGAAATGTAAGGAAATGGAAACTGTTGACCTCAGGAGGCTAGCTAGTCTTCAGCTCGATCACAAAGCAACATTAATAACATGCATGCAATACATTACACATGGTAGTCCAAGTCCTCAGTAACTTTTGCAGTTAAATCTCATCTATTTTTAGAAAATTGAAAATTTTTTTTGAAGTTAGAAGTGGGAATTTTGCTTGGCTTTTTTTTCCCCATTCCTCATTTAGTTTAAGTGTTCTTAAATTCCTTAATTCTTGAACCACTCACCATGGTCACTGAAGACATAGCATGTTCCTTTCCTCTATGGCCTTTTGGTATTTTTGAGTATCAGGATCTTCCCTATTGCTCTTTCCTCTTGTTATGAATAACTCCAGTTTGTGCAATCTGTAAGAGAGATCTTATTTTTAGACCTCTGGTTTATTTCCAGTGCTTTTCTTGGACTCTGTCCGATTTGTTTGTATCAGTCTTGAAGTGCAGTGTCCAAAATTCAATGCAATACTGAGATGAGAAAAACAGAAACAAATACCTTCCTGTGTTTTGAAGAACTCTGCCTGAACATTCAGAGAAAAGTTTTTGCCTTTTACACTACAGCATGTCTCACACGTAATACATTATATCCCGCAGGTAGTTTCCTGAACAGAAATTGTCTCTTAGACTCTTGTTTTTCACCTGACATCTTTGCAGTTTGTTATTCTGGCCTAAATAGTATAATTCTTCTGGCCAAATTGTCTACCTGTACTACTTTAATCTTTGCATCTCATTTTTCATGTAGTCTCTCTGATTTGGGGTAATGCAGAAACAAGTTTTCTAAAAATCTTTAAGAAAACTTCTGAGGATCAAGTATTGTAGAATTAAATTTCTTTATATGCAGAGATACTTGCTTGGAGATTGGCTTTTCCACCCTATTCATGATGGGAGATCAGCCTTCCTTGACCTTGTACTGCAGATACAGTACTGGAATTGCACAGATTGCTTTTGCTGAGCTGCATATGTCTGAAAAATCTACTGTTCTCTGCCCTCTGTAAATACTTTTTTAGCACTTAGATCGTACTTCTGCCTTTCAAAAAGATGGGCATATGGTATGAAAATAGCTCAAAGCCACTTCAAAATCAATCTCATTTGACCTATTTCTACAAAAATTTCACTGGAGGGGGGGAAAATTGGTGTATGTTAATAATCTCTAATTATCCTTCCTTATCGTCAAAGACCCAAAATCTTCCTATCTATCCCTTCCCCGTCCTTTCCCCTGAAATAGCCTTGTAGTTTTAAGTTATTTCTAATGATGAATATGATTATTTTTTTTTTGTTACTAGCAGTGATGATTAATGTAAAATGTGACAGGGAAAAATGTTGCTCAAGTGTATTTGCATTTTAAGAAGTTTTCACAAGGGCAAATGACACCAAAATTATTAGATGTTAAGCTAGTGATTATAGGTTAAGCCACTGTTGTGAACATACAGTACAAGTAATATACCTGGATGAAAAAAAGTAGGAAATTAATTTAATGTGATGTTCATTTTGCTTCAATAAAATGCAAATTTTTCGATGATGTGTAGACACTATAGAATTTCCAAGCTCATACTCATTAAGGAATGACCATGCATCTAAACGTACAGTTTTTCTGGGTCTCTTTTATACCTGGTTTTATACTGTAATACAGCTTACTGTACATCTAACATCTGTGCTTTTCATCAGTTTCTGTTCAAACTTTCAATACCCCACACAAGAAATACAAAGATGTAAGTAGGCCTGAAATGGTTAAAAACATGATCATACGAATTGATTAATGAGGTTTGGTAAATGAATTGTTCCCAAAGTTGCAGTTAAACCTTGGTTCATGTATTTCCTGTGGACATTCAGTGCGTGTATTCAGATCTTTTCTCAACAGTCTCAATATTCAAAATCGGAACTTGTGTTGTGATTCAGGGCAAGTATGTAGTGCTCCTAAATTTGGGTTCCAGATCTCGAGGGGTATAGACTGTTTTAACCTTGTGAATGTCATTTTAATTTATTTTTAGTGGGCTAGAGCCAGATAAAAAATACTGTTATGAAAGAACTTCTAAACATAGATAACACAGCTGAGAGAACTCATTTGCATTCATTTCTGATATATGGTAAAACTTGGCTAGTGAATTTTCCCTGCCTAGCGAGTTTAATATTTATTTTTATTTTTTGTAACAGGTGGGTGAACAGAACAACCGGACTCAGTTAATGCTTTTTCCACACTGTCTAATTTGGGAAGCCATCGGAGCTTCAGAATGTGAAATTAGGCATGTTAACTAGCATAGCCCATCAAGCATAAGGAAGAGCAATAGTATCCTCACTGTTAGTGTAGATAATATATTCAAAGCCTGTCACTTTCTGATCAAAGAATATGTTCATTTCATTTTTGTGCAATTCTATCCATTTAAATTAGCTGCAGGTTTTAGTCTTCGCTGCATGAGCGCAGGAGTCATGAAGGCTTCCATAGACCTGCAGCCCTTCTTACCTGCTGCCTTGTCCATAGAGTTACACTAAATTAGGGTATATTAAAATTACTGAATTGTTATACAAATATAGAGCTGGTAAAAATTACACTACCTTAAAAAATAAGCATTCCTAAGGAGTTGTAGCCAGTTGAAACTCAGGTAGCTGATTTCGATGTAAAGTTATTTACTGTAATTAACTTGGTAATATTAGGATGTGAGGCTGACTTAAGTATGGTTAGAAGAAATAATTCCAGTGTTTTAGGAACTAGATATTTTCGTGTTGTGGTTTTTTGTTTTTTTTTTTAATTTGTGCTGGTTATTTAAAGCATCAACAACGGAAATACAAGTGGATTTTACTGGATTTTTTGGTTGTCTGACTTAAAAGTAATAAAAATTCACTGTCTTAAAAAATCTGGAAATTGATGGAAACATCTTACAATGATAAATTCTGAATTCTAGGAATAAATGAATGTGACGCATGTATAGAGAGATTTCCTATTAGCCACTTATGCATATTTACAGAAGATGCTATTTTAAGGTCAGATTGATGCAATATTTTTTTTTTGGGGGGGGGGTTTAAGAAATTGTCATTTTATATTGGTTGAAAGTTAGTTTCTAGTTCAAACTACAAATATATATATTTTTAGACAGGATATTGGGGAAATACTGTTGTGAAGTTTTATTTGAATCACAGAATTTAAATCTGTGTAATGCAAGTTACTTTTTGGATGGATAGATTTAAGAATAAAATTTGTGGAGACTGATGTGTTATTTCCATTATATGCTGTATGAGGAGGAAAAAGGAATACTATAGAATATTTTTCTGTTTAATTAAATAGTGTCTCCCCTGTGAGGTTTGGCTCAAGCATAAAATAGATACTTTATTTTGCTAAATAAAAAAAAAAACACTTCAGTAGATAGTGCTTCTTTTTCATAAGCAATTCACATTGATGAAAATATTTCTTTTCAATTAGGATTTTGGCAAGATCATATATTTCCATACAACCACATGAACCTGAAATTAAATATATATATAACCTAAAGTTTTAATCTGTTTCAAGAAGAAAGCACCTGTTTCAAATGTTAAATCAGAGATAGCAGTAGCTCAGTGTAACAAGGCCGAAGCAATTAACACCACCTAAGCAAGAGTAAGCTGCAATGTTAATATTTGCAAGATCCTTCAGATTCTCACATCTCAGATCAAAAGACATTGAAAGGAGAATAATTATGTGATGTGCTTGTTTTGTTAAAATACAACACCTAACTAGCATTTGAAACTATGCTAGCTTTTTAATCTGATTTAGCAGCTGTTGAGAACTTCAGAACATTTACCATACCATTGGATCTTCCTGTTGGTGAGTCCTTGCGTGTTGTGTGGCTACCCTGATGAGGACGGTTTTTAAATAAATAAAACCATCAACATAAAAGATTTTTCAAGGTTGCTAAATATGCGCTGCTGCTGACACAGAACCCTAAGGACTTCACAGTGGAATATTGGAACCAGGTAGCCTGTATGTCACTGTATTCAGTTACAGTAGTAGAGAATAAAATTACTATTCATAATGCAAGCACTTTATAACTGTTCTTGCAAAAAAACCTACCATGAACTTTGAGACTTTGAAAACTAAGATGCCAGAAACAATCGTGGAGAGATGGGAAGTTAGAAAAGGTAATTATTGAGCTGTTGTTAAATAAAACCCTTTTGGGTCCCAGTATCTGGAAATATATATAAAAAAAGAGAGTTTTCTAGCTGGAGAGCTATCAGAAAAATACATTTTAAGTCAAATCATTTTAGACTAGAGAGAATATAACTTGAGGGTTCTCAGCACTTCTAGTGTTTTATAAACAGTATCAAGTGTTTTGTTAAAATAAATAAATAAAGCTATTTCAGCTAAACACTTCCCTTTTCCCGGGGGAAATTATTTGGTATTCGCTAAAGCAGGGAGTGGGAGATGGTAGAGGGGTAAGGAAAAGGTGGGATCAACATCCAGCATGCCAGGTTTTTTTGACTGGCAGTAATCTGAGCAACACTCTGGTCATAAAACTCATAAAAGCAAAGTTACACAACTAGAGGTATGGGAAACAGTTCAGAATGGTTTTAGTTGGAAATGGATCTCCTTTAGTTAGAGGATCTTCTCTTCTTTTCTGATGCTCATTTTCCTCCTGATTATTTTGCAGCTATTTCCCTGTTTTCCCAGTTCTTAGCTCTCCTCTGTAGTGTCAGGCAGTTATGTTCCCATTTCTTATTTTTCTTCAGGAGGGGAATACCCAGGACATGGCAGCTGTGTGAAATGAAGCAAAGTTCAGAGGCAGATTTGAATGGAGAACAGAAATGTATTGGTTTTGCTGGGAGAAGATGACTGGCTCTGTGTAGGTGTTTCACTTTCACCTTGGCTCAGGAAACCCTGGAAGAACGTCTTCTGTGTTTCTAGCAGGGGTTATGTTTGTTTGTTTGTTTTTGTCTGGCTTGAGCTATCATCTCACAGCGGTTTGTGATAGGGGTCAAGAATCCATTTCATTTTTTGCAGACTTGTGTGCTTAAGCACATGCATTCAGGCCACGTTTCAGATGTGTGTGTCTGTGTGGGACACAAAGTAAGAAATACCATTAGGGAGCCAGGTATTGAGAAGGCATACTTTGATGTTTTAAATCTATACTGGTTTTATATTTTACGATGTTTGTAAGCTGGGGAAGCGTTTCAGTTTTCCACGTTAAAACACTATGGCTAATAAGATGTCTTATGCTGTTTTGAAATCTCTTTCGTTCTATTAGAAAGCCGTGTCTTGTTGCGTTTAATTTTTACCTTTGCAAATGCTGGAATTGTAAGATCCTATTAGAGAAACATGTAAAGGTATGATTAAAGTCTACCTTGCAATCCTGTTGGCCTTAGTGACCATAGCATGGATGAAAATATTGATAAATGGAAATATTGATGAACCTTCAGTGAAAAATTAGAAGAGCAAAAGATTTTTTTGGAAAAAACCACACACATCCTACTGTCAATATTACCTTGCAACCAGGGCTTCAGGAAGCTTTTCAGATGAATACAGCTTCTGTTGTTGCATGTTGCAATCTAAATGGGGAAAGAGTAAGCACAGGAGTTCTGATAGGATCCCCATCTTTATGTATCTTCAAATATTTATTGATCTTACTGTTTTAAACTGTACTCGGGAAGAGAAGGGGATCTGCATTTTCAGAATACAGATCCTCATTGTATTACATTTCAAGCACAAAGCATGCAAGCACACTGCCATGCTAAAATTACTTGCTGTTTATGTTAAAGCAAGAAAAAAATTAACCACTTAGATCAATTCTCTGCCTTGAAATGCCCTCTAATTTAACCATTATAGATTTATATTTGATAGTGGCTCCATCAAATGAGCTACTTTAGAGATGAGGAATGTTTGTGTCAATTAATGGTCCGGTCACTTGTGCATCATCCATCTAAATAAAAATACAAGCACTGGATTTCAGCAAAGTTATTATACAAATATTTGTATATGTGTTAGTTTGTATTCGAGGACTATGGTTCTGTCTATGAATGTTGAGCATATCTTTATAACCTCTTCAATAAAGCTTTAAATTAGAACTGCTGGAACACAATCAATATTTTAATGAAGAGACTGATGCTTCAGTAAGATCGGTTGGGCCTAGCAGGAGAGTGTGAAGACTTTGTAATTGATAGTTGTCTCAAATCCGTGCTATAGTAATTGTCAAGTCAATTAAAGAATGTAGCAATATGTAATAAAATGGAATTTAGGGATCTTTTATCAGATGTTTTGATGAATGAACTATTGCTTTAAATGTATATATGCTTTTAGGTTAAGTTGGCTTTGCTTGAAACTGTTCTGTTTCTAACAAATGCCAAATTATCACAGCGCTTGATGGACGTGGCTCAAAAGTGGATGGGACTTGTGGGTGCTGATGCTTGTCCAGTGGATTAATAACAGTCAGAACAAGAGCACGACCATGCTGTATTCACCCTTCGTCCCCTTCCCTCCATGCTGTGTAGTGTGCTGTCTTTTCTGATCTGCTGTGAGTTACAGTGCTAGGACAGTAACGAAGCATGTTGTTAGTGGCAAGTCTACTTAACTGCTGAAGGGTAGTAACAGTGCTTTTGCTTTGTGCAGCCGCTTTGCTTCTTTTTGCCCTCTCACCCTTGTAAATAATGTTTTGCATCATCTCTAAAGAGGCAGAGTTAACTGTGTATCCTGGCTGATTAGTTTGAAAACATCCCACCATACTTGGCATACCCTGATGTTTCACTTTCTTCCTACAACATATGTATATTGTATATCTGAATGCACATTCAGAAGCATCAGACAGCCAAGGTAGGGCTGATCTCATCTAATTTTAGCCATGGAAAAGTCATGCAATCATCCAAGCAGTTCTAGGCTTCATGCCTTAGATAGCAGAATACTCAGTTGTCCTAAAATCAGTTCTCAAAATTGGAGGACCAACCTCTTTGCTGAGAATTCACGTGTAACTTTTACACAAAGAAATGTGAAAGACATCCCATTATGCAAAGCAATTCCTCTGGTAGGTACTATGCACCTGCTTTTGGGTAGCTTGTTCCTATGGGTGAAATTTCTGAACACATATGAGACAATATTTGTGTGTAGCCTCTTGTGAGATTATAAAAAAAAACCCAAAACCAACAGTTTTCTGAATTGCCTTTTGTTTGTTTGCGTTTTGTCTGAGGTTCAGAGATTGACTTCATTGGCTACATAGCAATAACTGTTGTGTTTGCTTTGTGTGGTTTAGGACAACTGCCTAGTAATTGCCTTGTGACAATTTCTTGTACCCTTACTGGTCCACTACACAAAATCTGCTGTCTGAAGGCTCGCACTGGTGATGCTATTTTGTTAGTGCTGTGTAGTTCAGCTTGCAAGGGAGAAAAGATGGCATCAAATACACAGTGTGATTTGCTTTATTTGCACTTAAATTACAATGTTATTAAAAAAACTTTTTAAACTAAAAAGTAATCAACAGCTACCATTTTGAAAGATAGTAATGAGCTTGGGACCTGTTTAAAACAGAAAAAAGTAGTGATAAGCAAAAGAAAACCATGTAAACCTAAAATGAAATTTCAAAAGTATAGGGGAGAAAAAGGTCCTTTATTTTGGGCGAGGAGACCACGCTTTTGCTCTGTGTTCCAAGGAGTACGTGTGACACTGTGCATGCTCTCTTTCTTACGTAACGTACTGTTGTAGGGGAGATAACCAAGGTACCTTTTTGGATAATTGGCTAGAGACTGCGATTGCTAAGTAAGGTGCGTTCAGTGCTTCATAGCAGTAGACCTACAGTGGAATTTTTATGCTGTTGAGATTTGCTCTGATTTAACAAAAGGAAAATAGTATTTGTTTCAATTGTCTGTATATGTGTGTGTGTATACCTTAGTTTCTCTGCTTCAGACCAAGAAAGAATGACATTGAGTAAATCCATAGTATTCAAAAAGCATTTTCTACGGCTTGTCAGATCTTGTGTCTTGCCCTAAGTTTTATATGCTCAGCTAAACCTTTTATACGTTCAGTACTTCTCATTGAAATTTTCCCTTTGTATAATCATCCATGGTAGAGAAATACATGTAATAGTTTAATAAGGGTCAATCTCAAGACACGTGCATTGCTTTGGTACCTCAAGCTGAGGATTTACAAAGAAAAACCCTTTAAATTTACCATATACTTCGTAAAATATATAATTCTTGGTGTTTGTCACATGAAAGCTGTTGTTCAACGTAATATATATATGAGTGGTATATTTTTATTGGAAAATATCATGGCCTACCAGCCTGAATCAAATAACTTGGATAAATGCAGTCGTAATTAACTTACGTACATGGTCATTGTATCTATTTTTTTGCGGCTTTAAGCAGAGATCAAATGTACTCGAATGAAAAGAGAAAATGAAGCTGTATTCAAATGGCCTGAATTCTGCTGGTGTTTCTTTACTTGCTGTTTCCTAATTGTATCTTGATGGCTCCCATTTTATCTCAGTAGTTTATTTAGAGCTGGATTGCTTTTTAGAGGCTCTCAGGAAGTGTTGACCTTTCTCTATTGACCAGATATGTAAATTTACAGCAGTATTTCCCAGTGTGAAAGCAACAGGAGTATTGTGGTCAGCTGCGTTTACATTTTTACAGGTTGTCTTGAGTATTGCATCCTCTAGACTGAAACTTTTCAGTGATGCAGGTATGTCTGACTTAATTAACTGTTGTAAGGGTGCTAGGGTCACTTTATTCTGTGCCTGCAGGTTAAAATACATCTCTATCCAAACACCTTCACAATGCTGTTTACTCTTCAGCCGTAACTTTATTTTCATAACTATTGTGGCTCTATAAACCATTGTACCTTGTGACTATATTTCTGCAAACTGCATAGGGTGAAGTGATTCTGTCAGGAGGTAGCTAAAGGAAAGTTACTGGTAGAAAACATTTGTTTCAAGAGTGGGATTAGTATAGCTAGAGTGGGCTACAATTCCATTTAGATAGCGTATGTTTAAATTTATTACTTCTATAAATTTGTCCAGGCTTTGTCCAGGGGAAAGGAATGTTATTCACAGTAAGACTAACCTGAATTTTGCATATAGGCTTATGATACTGTACTTAAAAAAGCAGTTGCCCTCTTCAGAAAAGCATTAACTGCAGCGTATCCATACTTGAACCATTTAGTGTGGGGATGCTCAGCTCCTTCATGACTGAGATTAGGTTGAGTTATAGAGTTTTCGTGGGTTACAGATGTTGATGAAACATTGCATTGCAGCTGGATGGAAACGTCCCAGGCCCAGGGATCTGTAGGTAATTTTGATATGGAATATCGAGAAGATGAAGAATGGAATTAGCAATGTATTAGGATGTAAGGGTAATAGACTCAACTCCTTGCTAGTGTATTTGATCTTGAGGACATTTTTTTTCCCCCAGTTACCGTATTTTTTTTCTCACTTCTTTTTGATGTTATTCTTGTTACAGTGTGTGTTTAAAATAATGATTTGTTGAAAGAAGATGTTTGTATGGAAGGTGGTGATTTTGACTAATTCTTGAGAGGTACAAGATTTCTGAAGAAAGCATTTTATAATTATTTAGAAGTCTCATCTAAATTGGATCATTGGTATTATAAGAATCTGATCTTTTTTTAACATGATTTAGAAAATTTCCCATTGTTAGAGTTTTAGCCTTTGATTTGGTATGGTGCTGTCCTGGTTTTGGCTGGAATAGAGTTCATTTTCTTCCTAGTAGCTGGTACAGTCCTGTGTTTTGGATTCAGTATGAGAACAATGTTGATAACACACTGATGGTTTAGTTGTTCTTAAGTAGTTCTTACCCTAACTCAAGGACTTTTCAGCTTCTAATGCCCTCTGCCTGTGCAGAGGTGCACAAGAAACCAGGAGGGAGCCGAGCCAGGACTTGGACTAGCCAAAGGGATGTTCCATACCACAGAACATCACGCTCAGTATATAAACTGGGGGGAGTTGGTAGGGGGCCACCAGTCGCTGCTCAGGGACTGGCTGGGCATCGGTCAGTGGGGAGTGAGCAATTGTATTGGGCATCACTTGACTGTCTTGGGGTTTATTTCTCTCTTTTCTCTTTTTGTTGTCTCCTTTTTAATTGCAATTATATTATTATTATTTATTATTAGGATTATGTTTTATTTAAATAATTAAACTGTATCTCAACCCACAGGTTTCACTTTTTCCAGTTGTCCTCCCCATGCCACCAGGAGGAGGGAGGGAGTGAGCAGCTGTGTGGTATTTAGCTGCTGGTTGAGGTTAAGCTGTGACAGGTGGTTCTTATTTGTTGCTTTTTCTTTTGAATGGTGTGAGGAAAAGATGAGTATTAAGACATTAGTTCTTTTGATTCTGAGTGTCTGTTTCTGATTTAATTCATTGAGGTTTTTTAGCTCATCAGTACCTTTTCTGCTAATACACACACATCAGGAGAACATCTGGTGTTTATGAACATCTTCCTAAAGTGGAGTTTTAGCTTATACTTATGTGTGCTCTTTTGTTCAGCTATTTCATTAAAACATTGTTAGTAAGTAAAATGTTTGTTTTGTTTGCTAGTGCTGCGTCTACATGTGTGTAGGCACAGGAGCTATCTGGATTTAGTTTGCATATGGGAAGCACTCTACCTATAGTAGCTTATTTCTCTGGAATCTACTTAAAATCCCTGCTTATTTCACAAATGAATGCAAGTGTATTCTGTATTTTTTAAAATTATTTTAGTAACTAGGGACAGTATTAAATGTTCAGGGTGTATGTAGCCGTATAATATTATTTTTGTAAATTTTCACTTTTCGTTGGAAGTGTCAGATAAGAATGCTGTCATTTTAAAAAATTAAAAGCATAAACCCCTTTTTATATCAAATATGCCTGTGTAGTCTAAAAAATAAGCCACTTTTCTCTGTGCAGTAGTTGAGAGAAACAATAATTTTAAGCCACATTCAAAACAAATCCTATCCACCACTTCTTTGTTTAAAGTCCTTTAAACCTGCCTGAATGTTCCTTGAAGGCTGCTAGCCTTTTGGCTCTGCAAACCTTGCGATTATGGCCTACGATACTTTCATCCACAAATCAGAATGCACTTTACAAAAAGCAATCAGTAATACTTCATGCAGGTATTTTAGTTTTTAGTAATACTTATTTGAAAGAAAATAGTAATGATAGGAGGTGATACGTTACGCAGAGGGTAGATAGTATTCTCCTGGAAGTTTTTCAAACCTGCTGATTGCTGGAAAAACACTGATTTTCTTGGAGTTACTTTAATTTTCAAGAATGCTACAACTAATAAAACTCGCCACTAAAACATTTTTTAATATTTTTTTTCCAAATTCACAACTGAAAATATATTTTAATCTTTATAAATGTATTAAAAATGCAGGATAATTTTAACTACCTAACTTGATTTAATACCTATTATTCTTAACAGTTTGTGTATAAAAATGATTTATCAAAACAGGTGGTATTCATGTGGAGGGGGGTGAAGGGTGCAATTTTTTTAAGTAAACATTTAGAATTATTTAAGATCAATAAGTATTAAAATATGTAACGCAGTAACAGCAATAGCTTTACGAGAGTTAATCGCCACACATTGTCTTCTCATGTCTATCCAAATGACAAAATTATAATACTGATGAGTTAGTGAACCATGTTATTCAGATGAGTATTACATCAGTAACATTTTCCATGCATAGGGGAAGCAGACTACTTCTGTTCATTAGTTGTCGCCCAAACCCAGAAGACCAACAACTGAAGTTCTTCACAGAAAATGCTTTTCAATAACTATGTTTTCTGAAGCATACTATCCCACTTTCTCTTGTTAAACATAGTTCAGTAACGTTTTAATTACATGGAATTCCTATACCTAAGAAAGAAGCTCCTTACTTGTTTCGAGTATACCTTGCGACTGAATTTGAAATCACATTTTCTTTAATACTTCAGTGTTATTCCTAACTTGGACTAGCATACATTGCCCTTTGGGGAAACAATGTTGAAAATGTTATTGATGGAGTTTGGATACTAAAATCAGTTTATATTAAACTGACTTGAAAAGTAATATATTGAAACAGGCATGCACAAGAAAGCACGATTTTTTTCATCCTAAGAGCTTTTTCAAAAAAAAATTTAACATGACAGTGTGGCTCAGATGGCATCATACCTTAAGGAATATTCTGAGTTATTCTGATGAATTTCAGGTTTCCTTCCTCAAGTTCATCTGACTTCAGTTTGGTTTTGGTCTAGAAGTATTACCCAAGTGAGTGCTACTTGATCAAGACATTCCTCAGAAAAAGCCTTCCCTAGCATAAGTACCTCATTGCGTTTATGGATTCACATGTACATGTGTACTTATATATCATCTCGGAAAAGTTAGGCAAGATGATCTGCTTTCCTGTGCAGCAGAGCGAGGAAAAATAGGAAGGTTCAACTTTCAGAGAAGGTTGGGGGGATGTTCATGCAAAATAAGAGGCCTAATCTTTGGGAAGTGCAGAGGCTTGCTCTGGCAGAGAGAGTGAGGACTGGTGAAGTGATCCATTTGGAGAATACATTTTTGTCACAGGTTATATTCCTAAAGAATACAGAGAAATGGTGCGTGAACAAGTTCTGTGCTTGAGTCACTGATAATACAGGCAACATTGCCATCTACATTGTAGTGAATTGTATTTTTTCAAGGTTTGTGTGCTGTATGTCTGCATGGGTGAGACTCTAAGAATAGTGAAGATTACAGGAGATCCATTACTATAAGTACATTTCCTTTGCAAATATTGATGTAATTTGAAAATTCAGTAACCACAACACAATTATTCTATTCTGTATCTTACCCCTGTCCCCAAATAATGTAGTTAAGCTTTATTTTAAATCTCAGCTATTTAGATTACTTACCAAAAGGAAAGTTAGAAAGTTAAATCAAGGGTTAAAAAGAGTATTGCTCTACTAATTATTAAGAATTAAGAATTATTTGGGAAATGTACACGTATAGACAAAGGATTTTTTGTTTGTTTAATAAAATGTTTAATAAGGGTTTGCAGATAGTACACTCAAAGCTATTAAATAATTGAATTTATATTCAATATAAATACTAGGTTGCCATGACATTATAGATACTTCAGAGAAGCTTTTGGTACCAAAACTGCTGCTGTTAAGAATGTGTGTTCTGAAAAGAATTCCATTTTCCAGATGACAACAATGAATTTTTAGAACCTTTTTAATTAGTTTTTTGAACAATTTTTACAGTAAAGTGTCAAATACAAGTACATGAAATATAACAAAACAAGTTAGAATTATGTGTATGCACACAAACACTAATAAGGAAGAGCAAGGTTATAAAGAGTTATGACATGAACTTACAAAGAATTAAAGGACAGGCTCATAAATTGTCTTATTAAAAGGCAATTTTTTTCTTTCCCTTCTGTGGAGTAAAGAACTCAGAGTGAGCAGTCATGCTTCTGGCAAAAGAGTAACTACAAAGGCTCCCTGAAGGCCTGAAACCGAAGAACCAAAGCTTTATAGTTTTAACTTTATATTATCTCTTGGTTTAGAAATCAAATAATTCAGAAACCCTTTAATGCCAGGGTAGAAATGACTAAATGACAATGATGCAAGACAGTATTTTTTTATTATTACTTTTTAGCCCAAACCAAATCTTTCTGCAAAGCCAATTTTATATGGTATCATTTTAGAACTGTGAGGAAGGTAGTTTTGCTTATTTTGAAGGTCGGACCTCTGATGAGATAGTGTTGGTCTTCTCCAATGTGCTTTCATTTACAGCACTTTCCAACAAAATACCAGCTCAGGGCTTCCTGAGTGCTGTGTGCCTGTATAGTTTGACAGAGTTAGTGTCACTGATGAACCTGTAACGTGTATGGTCTTGGGAACATCAGAATGGATCCAGGGTCATCCCTTTGCCTTTGATCAGCTTGAGGAATACTTTCCCATAGCAAACATCTTTAGTTTTATTGTTGCTAAATCTCCATCTCAGCATCCTCCTTTCACATTTCCCCAAGATTGGGGTGACATATGCTATAGGCACAGGAATTTCTATGAGACATGTTGCTCTGATAGCTGTGAAGGGAACACATTGAGCAGTGTGCCACAAATCCTTTTCGAAAACTGCAGGTTTTGGTGGCAGATTTTAAAAATCTGAACTTTTTTCCCCTCAGCTCTGGATGAAATGTGAATTAATGTGCATGTATATTTCTTTGTGACAATACAAGTGATGATGCTGTAATCTAAAGGCACTTCTCAGAGTTCAGGACTGTTCAGGGGCAGCACACCTTTTGCAGATGCCAGTTCTCCACTGACTTGTGTTGGTCCCATCTTTATAAGGGTGGTCAGTGCAAAACTGCCTGTGGAAAAGGGTTCTGGCTCAAGCGTGTTGCCTAATGCTGCAAAATCGGTAACAACATAGCCAATCTTAGTGAAAGACTTTACAGGAGGGGAATGGGAGTCCTTTTTAAACACAACTGATGTGACTCATCGATCCTCACCCACATACTCCCAAGCACTAGGACACGTGTCTGCATGCCCTGGCTTGAAGGTCATCATCCCTGGGAAGCCCCATCGTCCCTGTCCTAGGGCTCCTATTAGCACTCTCTGTAAGAAAGCTTTTCTTGCTGCTGAATGCCATGTACTGATGGTTTTCTAGTTAGCAGCTGCATTACGCTGCTGTATTTGCAAACCTCACCTATGTAGTTTGCTAATTCTTAGGTTAGTGATGCAGCAGCTCAGCTGAAATAGACAGGGAATGACCTGTGGTGGAACACACACCTGAAGACATGAGTCATGCAGGCTGGACAGGTCTACCATTTTGCTTGGACTAGTGTCTCGTATGCTGTCTTTTAGTGTCTTACAACTGATACCAGATGGACAATGTGGGCTGTGATTCCTTGCAGAAGGGCTTACCTATTGTGGGGAGCAATGGCAGCTAGGATTGTTTGTAGTCCATGTTCAGCTGTGATTTGAGTGAGACTGAGCGTGCAAGTGTGAGGCATTCCTGGGACAGACCAGCTCAAGTATGCACAGATGAAATGCAGAAATTTATTTTACCTATGCATTAGCTTTATCTCTTTCTTCAAAGTCTTTTATTTTTTCATTCTCTGTATAATTGTAGCCTGGCTTTGCTCCTGAGCCCTGAAATCTTCTTTTGTCTCACTATTAACTGAGTAGCCTGGAACGTTCTTAGAAGGGCCCTTAAATAAAGCTGAATTTCTTTGTGTTTTGTAAAGATGTTAGTGGATGATTTCTCCTTTAGCATCATTTTTTGGCATTTTTATGAAGGTTTCAAGCAGCCTTGACCTTCAGCACTTCTCTAACTTCCTCAAGTTGGATGCTAGAACTGAAAGCTTCTTCCTCTGAAGTTGTTTCTCTCTTTAGTGCCAGCTTAATAGGAACTTTCAACAGAGCCTGCTGTTATGAGTACATCTCTGTGGAGAGGTTCGTTTTGGACAGACATATCACAGTGGCTACAGTTGAAATCTTTGCGCTCTGACTGATAGTTAATCTAAAAGGAGGCTTTTAATCCTTTTTTTTTTTTATTATTATTATTTTTTAAAAAAGATCCGTCCCTAAAAGACGTGCTCATTCATTGTCCTAGGCACACAAGAACACAGTCAGGATGCAAGGGGTATGATTTAATTAGGCTTCGGCTGTACTAACTCATCTGGGAAGTATCCAGCACTAATTCAAACAGGGTAGGTCATGGTTCTTCTCTGGTGGAAGCCTGGATTGTTCTGATCAGTGTTATTGTCCACCTGTTGAAGAAGCGGCCTAGTACCAAAAGCCTTGCATACCACCTGGCTGTTGGTGCTCCTTAATTACTGATGCAGCCGATCTCTGTGTCAGGGTGGAGAGAGGGAGGGAAGGAGAAGATCGTTACGATGGCGTTGTGAGGATTAGATTTGTTATTTTGGCTTGAGAAGTTAAACAAACCAAAATCAAACTGATATTCTTGCTTTAAAAAGCCACTCATCATTGCTTTATTAGAATGCTTAGCAATATTTCCAAACATCAAAAAATAAAAGCCAGTGTATGCAACTTTGCTGTAGGGAGATTAAACCATAACTGAAACTAACACCAAGGTCCTGATAATATGTCTTTGGCAGCCTCGAGCCTGTAAACAGAAAATAGACATCCCCTAACATGTCTACTTTTTCCCTCGGTGTAGCGCAGCAAGTAACTGCTAGGTATTTGTTTCCCTGAAAGAAACAGTTATTCTGTTCCTGTGGTTTCTGCAGCCCTACAGCTGCTTCTGGCTGAACATTTCTCTTAAATGAAGTAATTTCAACAGTGGCTAGTGTGCTTGGTGTGTGTGCTGATAACTGATACAAAATACATAAAAATTATAGATTTTGTTGGGGGTAAGAGGGAGCTGCAGCAGATGGTGGCTATGAAAAAGATCTGCTAAATCTTAACAGCAGTTTTGCTAAATGAAATAAAAAATTCGGACAGAGCTGAACACTCGCTAACCTGCACAGGATTAAGGCATTTT